>NC_134278.1:123431776-124054526 GCF_949628215.1 Phalacrocorax aristotelis
GTTGTAAGGAAGGAGTGACCAGTGTTCAAGTTTACTCAGAGACCATCTCTCCACCCCTCCTCCTCGGCTGTGTAGCCCTTCCTTCTCCCTCTGCTCCTTCAGACAAGACATTCAACTTGAAGAGGTGAAGTGGGTGTCAGCAAGACACAGAAAATCATGAGTTTTTATGGACTCCATGGCTGAAAGAAGCTTTGCTCTACTAGGATTGCCTTCCTGCTGTAAAAAGCAAAGACACTGTTTAGAAGGAGCTTGGGCCTTGAAGACAGCCTTGACTAAAGAGAAACATTTTATGTAGCAGTCCATGGTTTTTTGTGTGTTTTGGTGTCAATGTCTATGTAACAGTGAGTATTTTGTATACCAGAAATCTTTTCTGACTGCACATCCAGAGTGATCTCTAGTAGTTGTGACACAAAAATGTTCTAAACTGTACATATTCATGATTTCTTTCCTTTACTGCCACTTCTCAGCTGTTTTTGAGATAAAGCAAGATGAGCAGAGCCAAGATCAACCTTAGCTCAGCATGCTGAAAACTGCAACATTTCTTTTCCTCACCATCTGGTATTGCAATCCAAGGATAGAAATTATAAAGTTAAAGAATTTTCCTCAAAAAATTTTTTACAAAATTGTAGATTGCCTCAGAAAAGCAACGGCTTCCACAGATCTCTCCTGCTCTGCCTGAGGCCAAGATAGTAAAAATGACTCCATGTGCCCAGTCCTCCTCCTTTAATTTTTGTTTGGGTTCTGCAGCTGAGCCTGGTCCCCTGGTAACAGCCCTAGCACAGGTCAACCGTACCAAGGGGGATGGCAGGGTTGAAAAGACAGGAGAAATTTATTAAAGACTCTCTAAATATTGGTCTTCTTTGTGAGCATTTGTAAAATGCCATGGATGCATTTTGCAGTCACCATTGGGAGAAGGTAGGGAGAGGAGAGACTTGCAATTAGAAATGAGAACACATCAGAGGCTTTCGTGACCTTGTCGTAGAACAGGAACCAGAAAGCAAGAATAGTCCCACTGAACAACTTGGAGAATAAAAATATTACTATGCTTTAATATTTCCCCATTTCATTTTCTTCCCAGTAGGAGCTGAAGAGTAGTTTGACAGGGTACAATAGAGGAAATTCTATTTCTTTTGTTATTACAACTACTACATGCTAATTGGGTGGTAAGATAGAAACGGAGATAGATATGTCAATGTAGAACACAGCTTTAGCAAAACAACTTCAGCATCATTTTGACATAAAATGATAACAGTCTCCCTTTATTTATGACATAAATGATGAATTATCGCTTGGTACAATTGTTAGAAAACCAAGCAATATTTTTTACTTCAGTATCTGTTACTTGCATAATACCACATCATTTGCTA
Organism: Phalacrocorax aristotelis; assembly: GCF_949628215.1. Lineage (NCBI taxonomy): Eukaryota > Metazoa > Chordata > Aves > Suliformes > Phalacrocoracidae > Phalacrocorax > Phalacrocorax aristotelis. The sequence goes on from NC_134278.1 coordinate 123,433,144, forward strand.
AAATTGCCAAGTATTTCATATGGACTAACAGTGATTAATAAATGCATCCAGACTAGAACAGATTTAATACATTGAGCTAAATAATTCAGTGTACTCCATTTCCAAGTGACTTACATAAATTTATTTAAAAGAATATCAAAAGGAAAAGGTGTAAAAAAAAACAAACCAAGAAGTAAATGAATCTAAATGTTATAGACGTTGGATATTATGAGAATGCTAAATTAACTTGGGATTGCATCTTCACATACAACTGTGATTATGTGTATATAGAGTGTGCTACATGCTGTGATCTGGAATCTTAATGCTTTCTGGCCCCTGGACAAGCTGCAGGATTTATGCAATTGGGTGAAAGAGATGTAGCAGAGGAAGATGGCAAATATGAACTTGGCAGGGCTTTTATTTTTAAATCATGCAAAGGTTTGCTGTAAGACATGCTAAATCCATTATTTCCACTGTATTCTAAAACTACCAATTGCTTGTTGCAGAGGTTCATCTAGAATATATCAGGAGGTATGGTTGCATGATTCATAGAGATGGCCCAGGTAGTTCAGGATAGGTGCAGTTGCTTGCCAGCAGAAAACTCGTGAGAGGTTTAAGGGTGAACTGAAGACAAAGTATTTTCTTTTCCTCCTCTCACTGCAACCTTTAGCCTGGTGTCCCTTTCTGGGGCAGTCAAAACCTCCTCTTTTTTTCAGTCCACTTCCACCCAGGCTGTCAGTGAAATCCTCTCCAGGACTGGCTTCAGGTCCGACAAATGTTTGCAATGAGAACAGCCTGGTTCACCTCTGGCAAAAGAATTTTTTGAGTCAGATTCTCGCCAAAATATTCACTGATGAGGATATCCCTTTGCTGCCACCAAAGGACTTGGACATTCAGAGTCTGAATGGCTGAAAGTCGCCTCCAAAAGAACAAGTGACACCATTTGAGCTAATGAAAGTATTGCTAGGCTTTCTTCCTCTTAAAATAGCTTAAATATTAATATATACACAGACAATTAACATAATAGTATAACAGATACTTTAATTCATTCCCTCTGTATGAAGAAATACTTCACTTAAGCAGGAAGTTTCAGAGGAAAGTGACAAAGACCTGTGAGGAGAAGATAGAAATGCATTTAAATTTAGGTACAAACATCTAACCAGGTTTTTACTGATGATTTATAATGTCTGATCAGACCTTGGTGGTACTAGAAGAAATAAAAATTTTGAATCTTATCATTTTAACTATTTAAATTAAACATAGAAGCCCTTTTGGGGTTTATAGAAATTAAAATCCTGACCCTGAACTCACATTACTGTGACAGGGTTTGCAGTATTGATTTCCAAGGAAATGGGATTGGCCATTGTTCCTTTTAAGTGTTAGCTCTGCTTATCAAAGCACAAATGAAAATACATACTAAGTATCTCTAACACACTTTTTTATTTTAAATATTTGGCAATTTTGACCTTTTTTAGGCTTCACTTAAAAATATGGAAATACACTCACAAGCAGAGATGACAGGCTGAATCCCTGCAAGTAAAACAAGAGGTGAGCACTAATGCACTTAGTGCATGGAGGTGCTCCTCAGTTTAGCTCTTTCCTTCACTCATCACGTAATGGCATCAAATATATTTTGATCTGGTTATATTTTAAATCTTTACAATATGAGTTGATCAGAGTATCCTGAACTTCACAAAGCTGCACGTGTTCAGAGACGGTAAAGTCAGAGGGCACCGCAGTTGTACAATTACACCTTCCTGTCTTTGCTTTACAAACTAGAGAGACCTATCACATTTCTTCCCCACTGTAAATGGGCATTATATTACCATACCCAGATGATTATCTAGTCTGGCTCCTGCGTCTCTTTTCTACCCATGGCCTCCTCTTCCTCCCTGCCAGGCTGGCCCTGAGCAGGGCATGCAGGCACGATGCTACCTGGGTACCCAGGGAGAAGGGTGCATGGGCACTTTCAGACAAATTACAGAAATGTGTTTTGCAATCCATTGTCTGGAAATGTTTTCTCAGGACACTGCAAGAGCTGGAAATTTGTGAGAAACAAACTCAAAGTTAATGTGAAAGTGGATGAACAGAATTCATTGTAATCCAATAACTGTGGAAATATTTTGGCTACATTCACTTCGTCTGTCAATCATCATGTCATCCAGATAAAAATAAGCTAATAATGCAACCTCCAAAGACGGAAAACATATTTGACAGTCTACACTAGCTTCTGAGACCAGTGTTAGACTGTATTTGCACTTATAGTATGATTTTAAATTCATATGCATAAACTTTCTTAACCTCTGAACGTTGTAATTTAGTAAGATGAATTTCAGGTATTTGAATCCACACATGTGATCATTTTGCACTCCCAGGCAGATTGTTGCTTTAGGCAGCCACTGATTTTCCCAGTGCCTCCAGCATAAGCTGCCCACAGCTACCTGTAGCTGGCTGCGCTGCAGAGCTTCCTTGTTTCTATTACATTGTGGTTTCACAGCAGGCAAGAATCTATCTCAAATACCTGCTTGAATCATTTTCTGCTTGTAGATGAACTTTGAAGGTTAATTATAAAAAATGTTATGGAGGTATTAGTGCTGTACATGGAACTAGAATGATAAACTGATGCCAAGGGTGAATCAAAACAAGTGAACTGATTGTCCCCACAACCAAGTGATCAAGAGTCCTGTATCTGCCTTTCCTTCTCTGCACTGTTCTGGAGTATAAGGTCTGGGTCTTTGCCCCAGTCCAGACAGGTAACATACTGGGAAATCAACTGGACATGTACTGTGGCAAAATTTACACAAGCATATCTTGCACACATGCTCTCCTTAGCAGTATCTTTCAGAGCCCTGCTAGAAAGAAAGTATTACTAGGAAATGGATCATGAAGGTCTTGGTTCAGCTTCTGTATCTTCTGTAGGTCATATAACTCCTGTGCAAAAGGACTAAATAACCCATCATCTCCTATATTCCTTATACCACTATACTCTGAGGTAGTGCATCAGGAGAACGAACACTTTTGGAAGTCACTGTAATTATGATGGAGATTTGGGTTGCAGTGTCAGGAAGGCTGGAAGATTTCTGATTGTTAGGGAAATAGGAGCAGTGTTATGCTATCCTATTAAGAAACAAGTTATAGAAAGGACCTGGACAAACTGTACCACTTTAAAGAAGGTAGTATAAGTGAAATTGAAAAGGGAAGGTTAAAGAAAATTATTATTAGTGCCTTCTTTCCCGATCCCAGAAGAATGATATTTCCAGAGAAGTAAGTATTAATACACTATGAGCTGAATAGTGAGAATCAGTCTTACATGGCAACAGAAAGGCAGCTAGCACGTGTACTGAGCACTTCTTGCCTCAGCCCTTTCCCAGGCAACACCCGTCAGGAGGCAGAGAAGCAGAACGCTTCAGCTTGCTCCAGCACCCCGTGCCCCGCAAACGGGCACTACACTGCGCCTGATGGCGTGGAAGCCAAGCAGCCACAAGCCAGACAGCCCACTTTGCCGTCGCAGGTTAGCAGCCCCTCCATTCGGCCAACACAGCTGAATTTCTACCTCTCCCAGTTCAGGTGTGCCTCCTAAAATGAGATGGGCTTTTTATTACATGAAGGAACGAAGGGGGAACTTAAGGACATGGTTTAGTGGTGGATTTGGTGGTGTTAGGTTTAGAGTTTTACTCGATGTTTTTAAAGGTCTTTTCCAACCTAAATGATTCTGTGATTCTATAAAAAAACAGCAGCAGAAAAGAGGCAGGAATGTCTCAGCAACTTGAGCTGCTGCAGCACGTCAGGTGTTTTCTGTTTCTGAAAGAGAGTAATGCCCCCTGTTCAATCATCTTCCTTGAGAACTGCAACAGTTCTGCTCTGCAGAAGCTCTGATAAGGTGCTCTCCCCAGGTAAAATGCATCAAAGAATGAATACACTGTCAACCCACTTTCACCAGGACTTGGTGTGAAGCCTGACTTCCTCACCCTAAGATTAACTATGGAAAAAAACAAAAAGAAACAGAAAGCAAAAACCAAAATAAATGGGGCCCTCTTAGGCATGACTTTCTGCCCACCCTGGTACTAGAAGAATGAGCTGTGAAATACCAACAAAACCACTGACGAAGTGTATACAGCAAAAGGTAATGTTCGTTCATTTGCATACATTAAGTAGTAATACCAGTGATAAATCCATTCTGTTTATTTAAAAATAAGCCCCAAATTTAAATTTTATAAAGCCAATTAATAGGTCACTAATCAGCACACAGCTGGAAGCAAGATCAGTTGCCCTTTGCTGAGGTCAAGACACTCATTGAAACAACTTACATGTTTACAAAAGTGGCAGTTGCACAATCAACCTCTCAGCAGAACTTCTGAAAGCAGTTTCTAATATTTGTGTTTATTTTCCTAAGAACTGTTTTATTCCAGCTCCCTCACAGAGAGTATTTTTCAGCCTTTAATGATTTCTAAACATCAGGCAGTCCTTTAATGTCTGGAATTTGTCTCAATTACTGGTCAGATCTGAAGCCTCACTAGGTCATATCTCACCCTCCATTTTCACTAATCAGTGAGCACAAAACAAAAATAAAATGAGAGATTTAACATTCTTGTCTACATGCCGACAAAAACATCAACCCATATCAGTATCCTTATTATCTTACTGCCACTACAAGAGAGAGAACCAGATTTTCTCTATTTGCCTGATCTACAGTGTGATTGCTTCCTAAATGTCCATGATAGGTCTTATCTAACCAGGATGGTACTGTGTACATTATAAAACTGAGTTTATGAATTTATGAACAGGTGTAGAAAAAGTGGGGCTTTTAAACAATACTTCTTGTAAATCTAAGAACAAAACTAAAAGATCCAACGAAGTAGAAAAAAAAAATTCATAAAAATCTCTTAGACATATACTCAGGTATCTGTTACAAGAGACAACACTACAACTCTGATTAAACTAAAATTCCTGTTCTGGGGATTTGCTTTACAGTGGTTCCAGGACCTCTTGCTCCCCCAGTCCTAATGCAGTTACCAGCTGCCCCCGTCATTGCGTTTTTTCAGTGCAGCTTGACAATGTTCTCTTTGGCTCTTCTCTGTGTGGATGTAAGTTAATATCAAAGTGACAGCAAAGTAAGGAACAACCACAGGCAGATTTTTGCTTGATGATTGGAACCATGTTGTTTGCCTTTATTTCTGTTGGAGCAAGGCTTTGAATACCAAGCAGAGGCCGGCAGCTGGCATGGTGCAGATGACCAGATGACAGCCTGTGCCCCAGAAGGCTTGCTGAGCCAGTGTACATACATTGTCTTCTGGCCAGTGTGCTAGTTAAAGAGGCTAAAGCTCCCAACTGACCTCAGTTGGAAGACACTTTTCAGCCACATCTGCTGACCAACCTCTCTGAGGCAATCATTCCATAATTTGTTTTAGTCAAAATGAGTTAGGCTGGTTTAAGCAGTCAAAACACAGCATGTATGCAAGCGAAGTAATTTGAACTGGAGCAAGTTTGAACAAATACACAAGCATCTCCACTGGCAGGTGAGGCAACAGTGATTTCTGAGATGAAACCTAAGCAGCCAAGGCAGTAACAAAAATGATAATATTTCCACAGGTTTTAATTTATATAATCATCTGTAAATAACCACAAATAATCACAAATTTCCTGTTGAACATGTGTGTGGATGCAGGAGACCAAAGCTGTGACTGAGGTGTCACCTTTGCCTGAGCATGTCCCAGAGGTCAGTACTTTCAAAGCACCTAACCCCTCCCCAGCCACAGTTTCAGTACCCATTAAATCAGCATTTCAGGGACTGGCACAGCACTTGAATGTAATATGTGAATTGCCCCGTGCCAGGGGAACTCCCTCACACAGCACAGAAAGGGCAGGATAACAACAAGGACTCTGGCCCAAAATTAACTTACCAAATCGAGGGATCAAACTGCTCATTTTCTGGCTGTAAGTCAGGCTTCGTTTGCCTCTAGCTACTTGCAAAGAGATGGTGAATGACAGCCCTGGGTATGGCCTGTGGCTGGACACTTGTTACAGCAATTATACTCAGGAGCAACTTGGTTTTAAATAAGTGTAGCAGCCTCTGAAAAGTCAGTCTGTCATGTCAAATTGACTTTAGAGCAGGTGTTGGCTTTGTGATGCTTGACAGTGTTCTTTTTTTTCTTAATTTTATCTTTAAAAATAATAATAGTAAAAAAGGAGATGCTGGCCCAGATTCTTTTGTAACTCCTGGCTGCTCTCTGTTGCTCCAACAACACAAACCAGCTGTATGCTCTGGCTGAGCACTGAGCAGCCAGAGCATATCAATGAATCTGATCCCAGGACTTGGTCTGCTCTCAGTAAGGTATTATTTCCTATTTGCCAAAATTAGCCCAGCCATAAATACAGAACATAATAACTTTGCATGCACTGTGGTGTTTTTTAATCTTTCATTATACCTACACCAGAAAAACTATTTTCTTTTCTTCACAGGAATCATTGAACCTCATATGTCTGAATTCCCCCATCTCCCACGTAATTGTGTGATTACTGAAGAAACATTTGACATTAATGTAATGAAGAAAGACTCAAAATCATACCTTAAGCATTTTTCAATTAGTGGGGTCAAGGAGATCAAGGTTTCAATAGCTTGACTGTACTGCTGAAGCATAAGCATCTGGCAAACAGGTATATGCATTCTTTGCCTCTTTGCACTTTTATGTATATATATATTTTAAATATTCTAAGTGCACAAAACAAAATTAGTATTAACGTCTTAACCTGTAGTCTTCAGACCTTTTGCAGTAATGACTGACAGCTAGTCTAATGCTGTTCAAACAGGGTTGATCATCCAATGTTTTCTTCTGCCCAGGAAATACCCAACTTATTTTCATGCGCTCCATTTGTTCACCATTCATTTTGGACACCTCTGCCATTTCCTCCTCCCACTTTCCTACAGTTTCAGTTACAATCCTACCTTGCCAAAAACTCTGTTCTTTCTTCCCAGATGTTTCTGGGTTCCTTCTCTTCCTGGGGCTCACAAAACCATATCCCTTTTCCAGAAGAGCAACCTTCTTTTAGAGCACAAGATTACAGCTGTGATGGTGCTTCTTCCTATTCACCCCCATTAGCTCTCAACTGGCCCTGTTCTTCCCGCAGGAAGGAGACAGCTCCCTTTCCTGCTGGGCAACACTACAGTTTCCAAAATAACATGGAAATACAGATGTTTAACAGGGCTGCTAATTTTTAATAGGATTTAAGATTGTAACTCCTCAGAGCCACTTTGAAAATACAACCTTGGTACAGCTCTGTAGCTTCAACACCACCAAGGCGTTGATGTGAGGTTCTGTTTCAGCCTTACAGGGGTGTGACCTCTTCTTCATCTCTCTTTGTAAAGATTCCTTAGTAAATTAAGGAAAGGTAACCTCAAGCTGAAGAGATCCTGGCAGATATTAGAAAAAAACTGCCTCACCGTTTTGTAATAGGAAAACAAAGGGCCAAGTAAATATTTCAAGATCTTAAAGTTCATGAAACAGAAGAACACACAGTCTGCCAGGATAACCAGGGAGAACCAGCCAGAAATTTTTTTTTACCAGCACAGCCCAGGGTGGTTTGTGCTGCCAGCCATACGACAGCTTGTCCATGGAGCAGCTGGATCCCACCCTGGCTTTGTACAGAAGAGGTGTAAATTGTGAAGGAGGTCAAGCACAACTCAGAAGTAAAACGAGATTCAATTGCACTGTTTCTGCATTAAACAAACTGTGTCTTCAGACTCATGAGCTAAATGTGGGGATACTCACCATTTGAACATAACCAGCTGAGAAGCAGCACAGCCATGGTTTGCAGTAAGCAAGAAGTTTCTCTTAGCTCAGGGGCTCTTGATCCTGTCGATGTGCCTTCACAAAGTTTCTGTAAGTCACTGTGCAAAATCATTACTTCTTTTCCATTTTGTGCTTATGTTACCAAAGCACAGCAGTGCCCAGCCATAGCTCTTCCTCTACTAGACCCTGGCATGCACAGAAGAGATGGAGTCACAGATCCTTTTTCCCTACAGAATCAAGGCTAATTAATTCCTACCCAGATCTAGCACAGCACATCACTGACTCAAATTAACAGTCCACCGCAAACGGTGGCTGAGACATCTGGCCATCTGGCCTCTATGAGCAGCAAGTGGAATTAGCTACCTTTTTTCTCAGTTATCCTCTCTGGAGACCACCAACGTGTTCATAGAGGAGGCGAGTGGCACATACTGCATTCCAAGAGTCTTTCCAGATCACACCTCCGTTATACTAACTGCATATCTGTAGAGGAAGGAATTATTTTCACAATTAATATTACCATGAAAATCAAGCAGAAGTAAAAGAAGAAATTTAAAATATGAATTAAAGCAATTGCTAATGCAAAAGTAAGGAAATACGTCTGCTTTCCCTGAAGAATCACTTTTCTTTACTTTAAAGCTGTGTCTGATACAAATCTTCCCCAATACCAGACACACTGTTCAACAAAATTTTCCAGTCCTTCAAGCAAGGGAATGTTTCTTATCATTGTCAACCTTAATCCAACGACCTGGATTTAGGATTAAATACTTTTGATCAAATACATTTTCTTGAATTAAATACATTCTTTAACACTTAATAACACAAAAATCTTGACAGTATCTGTCCTTTAATAACACGTACCCAGTGCTTTCTCCCAATCATCTATTCAAGTTTCAATTACTGACTTAAATTTCACATCCCAGCCTTCATGTGTCTTAGCGAGATATGCATCATGGTTGGCCTTTCATGGTGGGTCTGCTATCGGAAAAAGCGTAGCTGGTAATCTCAGTTTGCTCTAATGTGCCTGAATTTGGTACATGCAAAGACTTGATGATCCTTCCTCTCAGTCATCAAGAGAAAGGTTGTCTGCAGATGCACAAGAAAGGCAACCCAGAGTGCTGGGCATCTTCACAAACCTTACTCTTTACTTTCCTGAGATACACAGGCTTGAAGTGCTGGGTGAGTAGGGCTCTCCTGAAGAGGATGAAAATAAAGCCTATGCAAAACCTTTAACATGTAGAGGGTAAGCCATATTCTTATGTAAAAATGATGATGAACCCAAGCATACTTGCAATTAATCGTAGAGTGTTGCAATATTGTTTCTGCTGACAGATATTGCATCCCGAGCCAGATAAATTAATGGACACACTTCACCAGATTAAGACCAGACATTTCTTACTCATGGGTGCTTTTGACTGTACCCTAGTTAACATCCGTCTCCATCCAGCATCCACCAGTGGCACTTAGCAATGGATCCCTCAAAAAAAGCTCCACTTCAGCAAAAAGGTGACAAGTGTTCTCACCAGAGGGAAACTATAGGAGATAGGAGGAGAAGCTTCCACATGTAATTGTGGCTGGTGAACTGATGAATCTTTTCAGACCTGTGGCACTGACCTCCCTTTTCCTTCCATTCATTCATACTCAAAATGTGAGGAACTTTGAATTTTCTACGAACGTCAAAGTCTCATTGCAAAATATTTTTCTATTCACTGTAGATAACTCCTTCTTATGCCTGCCAGTGATTATCCAATTGCCAGATGGATCATAGCTGGGGAACAAGGCAGACAGAAAAGCCAGTGTCCTGATGATTTAAGAGGATGTGAAATACAGTTTAAGAGAAACTGTCTCTCCCAAAGCATTCTGACAAAGAGCAGGCATTGGAAGCAGCCCGGCTGGCTTGCTGAAATGCTGAAAATCCATCCCAGAACCAAAAATTACTTTAATGCACTAATATTTGATGACATGATAGTACTAGAAGCGGAAAGCATAAAACATAAATAATAACTCAAAAGCTAAACCCAAATACAGTTAATGGGCAATTTTTATACTCTCTTCTCTAGCCCACAGTTTATAAATTACAGTTATTTTTTTCTTTCTATAACTTGCACAGCCTTTTTTTTTCCTTTTCCTTTAATTCCTACCCCATTCCTATAGTAACCTCTCTCCTGCTTAGCTGCATTGTTTAGTTTTCACAGCTGGCCTGTGCTCCAGGTCAGGGTAGCTAAATCAAAAATGAATATTTGGCTAAATTAAAAATTAATTTGCTCAGACTCAACTATGCTCCTGCTCCTGCTGTGGCCAGCACTATAACCCCTCAAGACCTTTCCCAGCAGTTGCAATTCCTGTATGGCCTACTGCCCAATCCATTGCCAGTTACCAAGCAGGACTGTACCTTGCTTGCTGCATCACAGTTTATCCAGTTTCTTTGACCCTAGGGAGTGCTTTTCTAGCTGTACTAGTTCTTGCTGGGACACGATCTCTTGGAAGCAATACCCTGGTGGCATTTGTCACTGTAGCCATTCAGCTTCCATACTTTAAACTGGAGGGGCACTTTGCCAGTTGCTCATTCTGATGCAGTCCTCCTCTACTACCAAGTAAATTTTAACATAGCTCCAAATCTGGACTAAATCTTCTGATTATTTTCCTAAACTTTAGCTAACATATTAATATCAGCACTAATCCCATGTTTTGGCATTTGAACCTGAAATAAGTGAACAATTCTATTATCTATTTCCAGTTCTGCCAGTCTACCTATTTATTTCCCTCTCTCTGACAGATAATTTAGAAAGCCTGACTTACCTCTTCTTTCTCTGTTAGGTAAATGAAAGGCAACTGAGATGAATTAGAATGTCAGAATAACAAACCAAAGGAGAAGAAGAAACAGCCTTTGAGAAAACAGAAACTTTGAGTTTCTTTAAGGAACTAGTCTATGAGCATGACCATCTTCACACCAAATCCGAAGCAAAAGTGCTTTCCACAATTTCTGCTCTCTGGTCTATTACAGGCTGTGATTCACAGCTCCTCTTCTGGAGATTTGACATTCTCATAATTTTCTCATGAGCCTAATGTGTGAGAAATATTTTTTGAGTGACTGTTCTACATTTTCATGGTTTGAAAAGCAGCCTGACTAGACAGGAGGTAGGATTACATGACTTGAATTTATCCCTGAGACTTTTTTTTTACCAAAATATACTTTTAAGTATAAATTGGTCGGCTGCTTCTTTTTTCTATGCAATTGTTGTATTGTTTTATTTTATTCCTACAAGCAGGCTGCTATGGCTATATGACTGCAATACATCAGAAGTAACAACTTGCTTTTTCTAATAACCACTTCAAGTATTTTGGGAAAGGAGAGTCAAAGAAGACTCTGGTTACAAAGACAGGTTCAACCTACTTTAACAGAAAACACCTCGCAAATATGTCCTGTGTAAACCAGGTTACATCATGAAAGGCAGTTTTATGATGAAAAGTGGAAAGGACTAGACAAGTGCATAACAATATTTACCACTGCAACTCAGGAGCCAAAGCAATCAAAGCTATCGTGGTCACTCCAACGTATTTTACGTCATATTTTAATCCATACTACTTAAAATGAAATAATTTCCTACACAGCTGTATTGGACAGCTGGTCCTATAGCATCCTCTTTCTTCAAAAGACTTCTAGCTATTTACCTTTTTTATTTTCACCATGGTTCTCTTGTATGTGACAATGGATGGGCAGTTTTGTAACAGAAGAAGTTCTGAGCCTGCACGGCTGTGTACTCTGTTGTGTCTGTCGCACATCTGGGTGTAAAGCACCTTTTATGTTTGGTAATGCTCTCTGCACACTCAGGTAGGACAAAGAAGTGGTTTTAAGGATGTGATTTCCTGAATCTACTGTAGTAGTAATGCCTCCTGTTAGCATCTTCCCACCAGTGGTCTTTCTGGAAAACAGCTTTTAACCCACCCACCCGCCCCCCCTTGCTATGTCATGGTCTAATATTTTAGAAAGTTGCTGTAATTTCTCAGATATTCATTACTCCCAACTAAATAGTCTAATGAGTGTGCTGGATTTTGTAACAGCTGTTTTCCCTCTAGTCCTTTAAAAATCATAAAAAAAACCCTCTTGTTTATATATTAGTCATTTTTCCTTCAGGTTTCCAACTTTTAATTGCCTTTTTCATCCATTCTTCTTTCAGCAGAAAGATTGCTTTGCTTTTCTACTCCACCTTTGACTATTTCCAAATAACCTAGAAACAATTTGCATTATGTTTAACCTTCCTAGCTGTCACATTAACTGTAATATTAGCTGTATGTTTTCCTTCTTCAGCCAAGTCATTATAGCTCAGTCATTACTTTGATAAAAACAAACTAATAAACTTCTTACTGAGTCATCCAACGCAGCTCCTGTGTAGTCTTGCGTTATGAAGAGGATGTTGTTATAGTGGTAAGTAGATCCATCCTACAGCATCCCCAGGACTTTACTTCTCTTAAAGCGTTATAGATAAACCCAGCATTTCAAATGTGTATGAAAAAAATACTGACAGAAAACAAAAAAAACCAAAGCAGAGACAGGGAAACAGTTGTTCACATCCTCTCACCAGAGATACTAAATGAGTTGGGGCAGCCTTTGTGTAAACATTATTCAATATACAAAACCTATACATACATAACCTATGCATGTTACCATTTGTGGTTTTTGTGACCTTGCTTTTATCCTTAAAACACTGCAGAAGAGAGGCTTTTAATAGAGGCAGTCCAAGCATGAGCTGATATATAGTTGATTGCCTGCAAAGGAGAGCTGCTTCCTTCAATTCCTGATACCAGTGTGGATCATCATGCCTCTGTCAGCTAAAAAAAATTCCAGACACCATACAATCTCCAAGAAATGCACTGGCATCTATTTAATATAAAGTTATTTTGATCATTATGTGTTTTCAAAGACTTGCATATGAAAGAAATGCTACTGTGTTACCCTAACTGTAAAACAGGTCTAAGCTGCTCTTCCTCACTTATGTGATTAGTGACAGTCATTCAGTGAAATGTCGTTGTTTAACCTGTCTGAAAATGAGGGAGAGTTTTTCATCATATCTATCTGTGTGATCACAGTCCCTGAATATACCACTTTTATTCAAAACTATATTCTGTAGCATACCTTTCCAAAATCTGGCTTCCGTTTCTGACGTATAACACAACTGTGAAAGTTATTTCACGTTATTTTCCCCAGTAGAAAAAGAGAGAACAAAACAAAGCTTCTTTTTTATTATTTTTTTTTTCATTATCTTTGCATGTCTTTGGAAGGTTGGGGATAGTAGGTTTGGGGTCACTTCACTTTTTGCTACTTGTTTCTGCTGTGCTGAGGTGCAAAACATTGTGACAGCAGCTTCATCAGATGGAAAACACGTCTCAGATTAGCAGAAAAATTAGTAAAAGAATCAATAAAGATATGAACATAATCTGTCTTCATTGTGTTATTAAGTAGCCAAATACTTTCTTTTAATTCTGTCGCTATTTTCAATTCCACCATTTTTATAACCTAAGTGAATCCAGCTTTGTTAAAATGTTCTTTTAAAGTGACAGACTACAGCAAACTTTTACTACAAAACACCCTTTTAATAAAATACATCAAAACTGTAGAACTGTGAATTGTCTTGCCTTGGTACATTCTCTGGGTATTATTTATTGTCTAGAGGTAACATTTGTGCAGCTTCCACAGTTCACAGAGTTCACTCCATTAGGCTATTCTTATACATAAAGGACTATTACAAGAGAATGATTTAGCCAAAGGAAAAGAAAGTAACTTCTATTATGAAGACTGCCTTCTAGTTTAAATATCCTCTTTTACATGATTTTTTTTTCACTTGGTTTGCCCAGTGCTGTGCTATAGCCAATAAGGTAATGACAGTGAAGTGTGAAACTAATACAGGCCAGGCTGTTTACCCGAAGGGAGGTGGTTTTGCTGAACAGCTCATGTATTAAATAAATGCCATGTAACCTTTTGTTTGCTGCAGATTTTAACAATATAATTTTACAAAGCTTGTTGGCTTAAAGACTGCGATTTGGAAAGCTATTCTTGTCCAGTCCAACTGATACTATAATTTAAATGTAGCCCACTTTTTACACTAGGATGCAAGTTCTGTAAAGGCTTGCAAGCACAGCTCAGCTCACAAGGTAAGGCAGGTAAAACTCTACAACATACAGTATGATAAGCTACCATGGTAACAAACATAGGGCAAAACCCTGTAAAAACCTGATTTTGAGTACTTGAATAGCTAAGCTCCAATCATAAAAAAAGGTAAGTACATTTTCATCACCTCATGTTTTCAAATTCACTTATATGTCTTATTTCCATTGTTGGTTTAAAATTTGACTTGGAATTGAATATTTAAACTTGTAATATCAACTATTATAATCCAAATAATTGGGATGAAGTTTGGAGAAGGTCCACATAGGTTGAATATTTGGGTAAATCTACCTGACAGTAAACTCTCTCAATCTATGGAAACTCTCTAAAGCTATGGAATATTTTTACCATTTGAAATGAAGCCAGGTCTGCTTTGTGGCGTATTTTAAGCTAAATATGACAGCATCAAGACTATTCTGAAACTTTCCAAATATTGAATGACTGAATATATAGCTCATGAAAAAATGCTTTGCAGAGATTGATGGTGTCCAATCTTTCTTAGTACAGGTTTTTTTTTTACAGCAGATAGATCATAAAAAAATTGCTTCAGCATGTACCCAAGATTCAACTTCTGGCTGCAGCATCTTTATATTCACAGAAGAAAAAAATTATGCCATTATCCCATGTAAATAGTGGTTACTGCATTTGAAGTTTGCATTACCAAAGCAGGACTATTCCTCCTGCTCATTTGGACAGTTGTCTTTAAGTCAAAAGATAGCAAGTTCCAATAATTTTCCTGGTGAAGAATGTACCTGGTTGCCCATGCCTTCCAGTGGAGAACTTAGGGGTTTAGGGCCCTCTTATTACAACACAGTGTTCCCAAATCCATTTGTTCATGTGTGAGAAGAAACAGGGAAGGTCAGGGATGATGCCGCATCTGGTAGACTTAAACTGAAAAAACAGCAGAAGAATTCATTAAGCCGATCTCTGAGCTGCAGCTGCAAAGGTAGTACTCAGTAATTACATTTAATTTAATTCATACTGGATTATGAGTCAATTACTCAGAAATCTAGCAAAGGAGAGAAATTGAGGAGTTATGAAAGAAAATAATTCCACAAATCTGTATTCTTTTTCTCTGAATAAGGAATATATGGAACCAAATTACTAAGCTGATATAAATTAGCATACCTTCATTGAAGTCAATGGCCTTATGCTCACCTGCATCACTTGAGACTAGAGTAGCTGGTATTTACCAACAGACTGGAACCAGCTATGTTTGCATTAAAAGTATCATTTTATTAATACAGTTTGGTTTTGACATGTATGAATCAGAACATGTATGGATCACAAATCAAGCTACTGAAACATACAGTGGTATCCTGAGGGCATTTAAACAAGGGTACTTTACAGTTTAAAATATAATTGTTCCAGTTTCTAAAGGCAATAAATTGCTTGCCACAATCTCAGTTGCTCTAGTGCCTGGGACTCTATTAATACTCAGCAGTCGTTGGGGTAACTCTGCTAGTTTCAATGTTTAGTGACCCGACCGAGTGCATGCCCATTGCCCTACATGGTTGCAAAAAACATACTGAAATGTGCTTCCTGTAGTCTTCTAATGAGGCAAGTGCACAGTTTAGTGACTGTAGACAACAGGAATCTCATATCCTTGGGGTCAGTTCTTAATTCTGATGCTGATTTTTCTGCTGAGTTTTCTACATTTCTGAAATGGCTTTATCCTCTCAGGATCCATAATTATGCTCATCTCAGAGCATACGACATAACACTGTTCAGAGAGGAATTCTTCATTATGTCCTGGGCTGTGTAGTCCTCCAGGGAGCTCAGCTCACAGGGGAGAGTGCACTCCCAAACAACACCCTGGGAACTGCTAGGAAATAGCATTTGATGTTAAGCATTTCCAATTAACTAAACAGTTCAAAGTCTTTGGGTCTGGGTTGAAACAAAGCAGTCCTCTTTATTTTCTCAGTGTAAAAACTTAGACTTTAGCAAAACTGCTATTGCATTTTCCATCTTTATTTTTAAGAGAGAAACAATCTTAACTTCCTTTTACCTATATTTGGACATTCGATTATATTGTGGGGAGTGGAACCATACTAAACATTTAAAGAGGAACAAGTTTCAAAATTGCCCTTTATTTTTCCCATTTGACCTCTTAAAGAAGTGCAATGAAAAAGCAATGTGAGGCAGGCATTTAATTTCATACAGAAGTGCTTGTACAAATGACATGCTAGAAGAATTGGGCCTCTGAGCTAAAGAGCTCATTCACTTCCACTAATCGTATTTTTAGAGTACAATTCTATTTTTTACAGTTTTAATGAATTTTGTTATTTTGCCTCTCAACATACCAGTCATTTCCTGTTTTGTGAACAGAAACAGAGGGAAGGCTGTACATCCAAGGGCACTTACTCCCTTAAAACCTGTGTAATTTTGTTGCAATACTACTGCTTAGCTTAGGACTTTACCAGCTTTGCATGTGCAGATGACTCTCTGCTGAGTTTGCAGCGAGCACAGCCTGGTCACTGCAGACGCAGATAGAGATTTTGAAACAGCAGAAGAGCTACAAAACAAAACAGAAGGTCCTTGGAAATTGGTCAGGCCCCAAACTCCAAGCTGCACTTGAATTCTTTGACTTCTCTATGTTAGTCTTGACTAGTTAAAAAGCAATTGGATTATTTGTTCCATTTTAATTTCTATTATATAATCCTTTACCATCTCTTAATCTTCAGTGCATGTGTCTGTGCTACCTCACCTCCGTTTTGATACAGAGAACTTGGTGTCCTGTCACTTCATCGTCATGACATGTCATTGTCGTGGTTTCTCAGTCCCCCTTTTCACCAGGGCCAGTAAATCCTGGCCACTGGGGAAAACTGTGAAATTACAGGAAGTTTCTGTCACTCCCCGTAGAATATTATTGAGTCTGAAGAGGAAAAGGTTTTTCTACTCCATTATCACAGGTAGAAGCGCTATAGGTGATACCTAAATTGATCAATGCATTTAAATTAACATGAAGTATCTAGCTCTATCTCAAGGAACATACACAGTCTCTAACAAATAATTACTTCCTCCTGAAACAGGTGACTCACCTTCCGAATTTAGTTTTCTGTGAGAACAAAAACTGAGGACAATGTACCAGTTTTTGAACTAAGTCAGAAGGGAATTTCATATTATTTCAAAACACCTTATGTTACTTAGTAACGCATTAACTAAAAACTTAGGTTTCTAGATCCGACCTGACTTTTCACGACACCAACCCTCTGCTAGACCTAGTTTTAACGGAGGAAATTTGAAAGGAGGATTTCACAGTTTGTTCTCACTCTAGAATTCAAGATATGCAGATGCATAGTAATACCAACATCCTTTAATTATTTAAGCATTGTTATTTGTGGTCTTGAATCTCTTCAAATTATGTGTGGATTTAATAGATCTGTTTTTTCAGCTGGAGAAGTTGCAGTAAAATATAATCATTATGTATTAAACAACAGAGCTACATCTATGGTTCAGGTCTTTTAACTTCCTCTGCCACAAATTCTTACTCCCAGTCATTTCCTATCTGAGGTAATACAAATATATTACTTTAAAGAACTTGTTCTCTTAACAAATGCTTTATGATATTGCTCAAAGTACTTTTACATTTTAATTCTTTCTAGCTCATATCTATTTAAAATAAATTTACATGCATTGTCAGGTAGTTAAGAGAGTTACAATAGTTAATTTTTATAATGAACAAAAGTAACTTTTTTTCTGCTTCACTTTCCAGTTTCTTACATTGGACGGAAGAAAATAACAGAAGCTTTCCCCAAATCCTTCACATTTCTGAAAACTTTGGATGACATTTCAAATTACAAAAAAAGGTAAAAAAAGGATGAATATTCTTGCAGCTATTGCTAGCTTTTCTGACCAAAAAAAAAAAGAGAGAACTTTTGCACAGATTCAGTATTTTTATCTCTATGTAGACTACAGATGTACTTCTATACTGAATGTCTTCTTGACAGACTGAATGTGGCTCTACTTTTGTTCTCATTGAAGCAGAAGAAGCTTATCTGATCCTTCTGGATCTGCGTAACAAGTTTTCTCATAAGGCTTCACAGCTCTGCAAACATCATCAGTGTTATCATTAGGAGCACAGCTTTTCTCACAGTACTTAGGAACTCGCTTTGCTAAAGTCAGGAAGGGAGGTGCTATGAAAATGGAAAATAACACAAAATAGGGAAAGTGACTCACAATATATTGAGGTCTTAAAGGATCCTAGATGAAATAATAATAATAACATTCACTTTCCAATAACTGAACCAATTCTTTTATTTAGGCTCAAACTGAATTTATTTCACGTAAACTGGCTTCTGAATCACTAAGAATCACTGCATCTGCTCTAATATGTCCTGCCTGATGACTTTGCTATGCTATGGAAACATATCTCTCTGTAGAATTTTCAGAGCTATTAGAGAAAAAAAAAATATTAGCCAAAGAAGAAATCGCTTCAGTCTTTTTTCCTTTTTTTCCTCATATGCCGCAATGGATGTCTCATTTGGACTTAGGCAGTGTAGGTTCAAAGCTGCTACCTGGTTGTCTTGTTTTCATGTACAACTCTGTTGGAAGGATCAAGCAATAGGGTCTTCAATTTCTTTTGATAGATATTGTAGAAAGGTTAAGGCCATGAAGAGAGCAGGTAGCTAAGGACAACAAAGTTGTAGCTGAATACAGAAGCATCAGTTATAGCATTCCATACTGGCTTGTTTTGTTAACTGGACACTTGCAGCATTTTGTTGCAGTGTGACAAAATTTCCTGTGGTGTTTATTCTAGATGAAATTGTGCTCTCTCACCTCAATAATTCATGTGCAGATCTTAAGATCTTAAATCTGGATAAATCTGAAATGGGAAATTTCCAGCGCACTGAAGCCACCTAAGGTTAATACTCTCTGTTGCTGCTGCAACAACTTGTATCTGGTGCCTTTGCAAGGAGCCAGACCCAGGTGGCCAGTTTTGGAACAACGGTTTCCAAGACATCTTTTCTCCCTGAGAACAGACTTTTCTCCTTGTCTGCCATGTTATTTGTTCTTTCCAACACCACAATGCCCTAACTTTCACAAATTATTAAGGAGTTCAATGGACCTGAAAAGTTCTTCGATCTTATTCTGAGTAATTGCAACTTCCTACTCTTAGAGAACTTAAAACATATAGAAGATCATTTAAGCACATGCCTAACTTTAAGCATAAACTATTCCCTGGGTCTAAAGGAACTACTGAAAGTTATAAATACCTCTGTGAGTGCCCTGAGGATTCAGGACTCGTGGCTTCCTGCCCCGAAGTACAGAGACATTGCCTTCTCACCTGGCAGGGATGCATAAGGACACATTCATGAGCATTTGCAATCAATCCATTGACTTCAGTGAAATGGCTAATGCTCTAAATTAAGTATCAGCTTGACTTCCTCTGTTGAAATGAGGCCAGAGAAATTAAGAAAGATCTCTAGAGCATTTAATTAGATACCTCCAACCCTAGCTGTGTAACTCTTACAATTAGCTGAGCTACTGAGAGAGTCAGAGGCCTTTTTTATCACTATCTACAGAGGGAACAGAGAGCAAGGAGTATGAGATGCAACAAAAAAGGCATGCACACCTAATGCACAACTGCTTAGACCCAGCCAGGGGGAAACATGAAGTCCAAGGATACTGGTTTGAACTCCCATCCGTCTCACTAGGATGACTCAAATCCAGAAATCATGTGCACTGGAGACAGCCCATGGAGTGCCAAGGCCCAGGTTGGGCATCGCAGGTCCCTCATCACCACTGGTCTCTTTGTAGCCCTGCCTGATACCAAACAAGCTTCATCCACTCAGCCTGACACGGGAATGGAAAGTTTTCGTGTGATGTTACAGAGCAGTCAGGGAAAGGCCAGGTGACAATGAGAGGCATGTCTGTGCAATACCTACCACAGCCTCACCTGAGACCATGGCTACAGGCACCACTGTAACACACACCCAAATCTGCTCTGCAGCTCCTTGTATCTCAGCACAGAAAGCCGAAATGTAGCTGTGCATTTCCTCATGGCAAACTCAGCTGTATCTGTCAGAGATGTTCAGAACCTACAGTACTTTGAAAAACAGCAAAATGTAGGAAACACCAAAGTGCCTGCGCTTCTCAGATTTCTCTGACAAATTCCATCACTCATTCTGTTGCCTAAGCCTTGAGGATTTGCTGCTCGTTGAGAAAGAAAAAAATCTAGGGTGAGGAGAAGGCAATAAAGGAAAAAGGTCTTAATAAGGGAAGAAAATTTTCATTTAGAAGCTAAAATCCACTTTCCACTTGTGCCTTTTAGGTGTGAGACATTCCTCTCCTGATCCCCAAGTTCTTACAGGTTAGAGTCAGGCCATGAAAAATATATTCTCCCTCCTCTCTTCCAACCCCCATCTGTCAGTCATCATGAAAGAGCTGCAGATCATTTCCACTTACAGAGCTGCTCCTTATCAGTTGGGACAGATCCTCTGGAGGATCCTGACCCAACGGGACAAGGAGGTGCTGATACCTGCCACGCTGCTTGCACAGCTTGCTTCAGCAGGCACACTCCAGAGTTCATGTTTATCTTCCAGTTCTGCAGCCTCAGAAGGAAGAGGAGGATGGGATGCACAGAGAGACCAGACTGCAACAGACTGCCCAGAATCATCTCATCCTTTCTTTCCATATCGGTGATATTTTTTAACAATCAAGAACTTGCTAACATCAGTTCTGTGGCTTAATTAGTGCTATGGGGAGTATAAATATCAATTTTTTGCAAATACAGCAAGTGGTCTTTATATATTAGTATTATTTCTAGTACAG
The DNA here is from genome assembly GCF_949628215.1 of Phalacrocorax aristotelis. NCBI lineage: Eukaryota > Metazoa > Chordata > Aves > Suliformes > Phalacrocoracidae > Phalacrocorax > Phalacrocorax aristotelis. Next base: position 123,453,844 of record NC_134278.1, read on the forward strand.
AAAACAAAGAGTGGAAAAGTACTCACAAGTAACTGAAACGTGTAATAAAATAGTAATTTTTACAAGTTTTCATACATATATATAACCATACTAACGAAGGATTGATTCCGTATGCTTCATCTTCAAAGTTACATGCTTTGTTTAGAGCAGAATAAGCAAGAAAAGAAAACTGGCTACTCTTATTATGGCATCATATGTACTTTGTGAAAAAGACCTGAAATTGCTTCTCTTTCTCAAAAAAAAATTAAAAAAAATAAAGTAAAGGGTAACATTTATGAGTAATAATAGTAATGGCCATCTATTATACTTCCCTTTTCATCAATAGCTATTTAGGTCAGACTTACTTTTCCTGTTTTCCAGGAGAGAAATGAGAAACTAAGGCACAAAAGGTGGAGTGACTGCCCAGGGTGATCCATCAGGCCGACACAGCTTTGGAAATTAAATACAAGTTTCCTGAATCCCAGCCCAGTGTTCTGTCCTTAGCAGTGACTAACATGCGATATCTTAACCACCAGAGGACAACTTTACCCAATCATTGACACATCTCTGAAAGTAACGGCCCTCTGGAAAACTCAAGGTATTTGCAGTTCAGCAGTCTCTGCAGTGCCTGACACTGCCAGTGTTTGCAAAATCATTTTTGACTACAACTTAGTCATGAACTAGAGCAAGAAATGGCTGACCTCCATAATTAGATCATATTGTAACAAAATTTTCCACTCATAGTCAATGCTTTCCTACATCTTAGTACATTTTTGAAGCTTTCACTCTGGAGGCTTAGGTATCTAGCCGTTCTTTTACAGAACATTTTAATTCAATAATAATAATTCAAGTGCAACGACAGATTTGACAAATGAAGCATCTGTGTGAAATACACTAATTAAATTGTACATGAGAAAGGCAAATCTGAGGCTATCTGAGAAGAGATTATAAAAACAGTATGATTTCAAGGATAGTACTGTTGAATCTTTTGGAAAAATACCTTTGTTCATGAAAAGGTAACTTGTAGGCAGATGTCTCCTCATTTTTAAAGTCTGGAGACTCAATTACTTTACAGAGTAATTACTAGATAACAAAATTATAATCACTGCCTGGACCATTAAACTTTGATAAAGGTGACTGAAATAATCTCAGGAACCAAGCACTTGTTTAGAGCAGGGATGTTAAGCAGCAGTAATTAAGTAACACAGTGGGAGCGTGAGTCCCAGGAGAAAACTTGTTACAATGGCAATTTTATTACACATCTCAATTACTTGTTACTATGCACTTGAATTTTCTGCAGCAGAAATCTACCACAGTTTCTCATCTCCAGAAGCCTGAAGCACTACACAGATGTCCTGAGCCCCTTCTCGGGTCCTGAGACCAGCTGGCACAGTCTGGTCACATCCACCCAGGAATGGTAAACTCAGTCTGTAAATAGGATAGCCATATCCGCACTGCCCAGGGTTCATACCCTCTCCTGTAATAATTCCCAAACTGTCCTAGGAATTACCTGGGAGACTGCTAATCAACCACGACTGTCCATGGGACTGTTTGAACAGTTTAGCAGTGTGGGCAGCCTACTTCTGGACCTCTGCCTGTGCCAAAGTCAGTCCCCCAGAGGTGGGGAATCCAGCAGCTGGGAAGGAAGCTTGCAATTTATATCTTCCAGATTGTCCAGGATGTACAGGCTTCAGTCAGAATGGAGCCATAGAGGTCAAAAGAGAAGAAAAAGTGTCTAAAGAAGCTGCTCAGATGGAGAGCACTACCCCAGTAACCCACATTAAGCTCATCATCATCCTGTCCTACTGATGTGCTGGTGAGGCACAGCTTCAGCTAAGCTCAGGAGGCCATAGAGGGTGCTAAAATCATTCAAACTGCTGTCTTGGCCAAGCACCTGGGTTTAGAGGCTGTAGGTGCTGCAGCCCTGCAAGTCCTGGGTCACAGAATCTACCAGGAGCCCCAAAAAGTGTCTGAGAAATGGGTTCAGAGGAGTCCCTCCACCCTATCATCATCTACAGTACTGTAGAGGAAGGGAACAATCTCTGTTACAGTAGTCTCACCAGCAAGATAGAACAACCAGAAAAGAGCCTGGGAAACTTTTAACTATTTTGTCTTTTTTGTGGGAGCAGCCAAATCACAAAAATTTGTAGACCTCAGTGTAAATACAGTCATTCTTTCACACATATATGACATCATATGTGTATGCACCTACACTCAGACATGACTTGCATGCTGGAATTCATCTAGAAACCTGCATTTTCAGAGGCATCCAGCTCTGACTGACTATATCCAAACTAGCGAATTCAACAGTGCTGACATTTTGCTACATAATTGTACCCTCTTTAAAGCATAACTATTGGAAGGTTATTAACACGGTTTTGAAGCAGGGGCCACTAACACTCTCTCAACAGCTCCTAGAGACAGTATAAGGTTTCTGATGAGTCAGGGACAGTTACCACTAGGCCATCTGGATACAGCCACTCCGTTTTAAGTGATAAGGTAATTGAAAATTATAGGCAGGGACAAAAGACTCCAGTTGGTTTCAAGGCCAGATAATGGGTCCTGGGACTGTTCCAGGTACTAGTCCAGATGTATCCAGACTCATTCTCCTAGGATGAGTAACTGTGACAAAAGTTTTGCTACTAGCAATTTTGCCGTGTTTCTCAACAGAAGTCTAAAGTAGACAAACTGCGTATTGGTGACCAGGAGCATCATCTAGAATTGTGATGCAGTTAGAGAAGAGTAGTGTTTGTCCAACAGCTGACATTTTTCAGTTCTATGAATACTGTAACACATATGTAAACATTTGTGGAAAAAAAAAATGTTATGACATTAAACTTTGCCTGGCAAAGTGCGGTGCAATTTAGTGTGTGCTTTACACCCTGTCCCCATACTGCCAGATAATCACATGGACAGGCAGTGTGCTGGGGACTTCAATTGCCAAGAAGAGCTGCTAGGGAAAAAGATCTTAAGGACAGAAAAGTTCCTGGAAGTTCTTCATGCTGTGGGGTGCCAAAAGAAGACAGGAGACTTAACAGCTGGATCCTGAAAGAGTCTGAGCTGGCAGCCAGCACATGACTCAAGGTTTGTTTGCTGTTATCTTTTCTCTCAGCATGGAGATATAGCCCTCATGCTAAACTAGAAGTAACTAACGGTGCTATCCCTAAGAAAATGGACTTTTTGGAACTGTCTGCTAAGGACATAATAATGAACTATGTGAGCCTGGCAAAGCAGAAGTTGAGGGCCAGAGATGGAAACTGAGAGAGAGGAAAGCACTTGTTTGATGACTATATCGTTGAGGAGAGCTGACAGACTGATCAAACCAAACATCCTGCCTTAGAAGATGCTGAGAACGGGGTGATGAAGTGGGTAGTCAAGTTGGGATGTAGATAAGAACTAAAACAAAGTGCCCAGTAAAGGAACTATCCTCATTGTAATACTAAAAATCAGGCCTATAGGCCAGGAACCGCCCCCCTCTAGTAAGTCCCTTAATCTATGAGCATGCGTGGTAAATTAAAAGTGAGCTGTACTGTTACATCCAAGCGAGAAAGAAATGAACCAATTATTGGTTGAGCCGTGTGAATAATGGCTGTGATTGACACACTTAACTGTATAAATGTCTTGTAGTTTCTTGGTGTGGTGTGCTAGCTTTGTGGGTTACCACCCAGCACCCATCTTTGCACAAAAATAACTTGAATAAAATACCTCCAGTCTGTGTGTAGTTTGGTGTTTTGCACACCGGGACAACCAACCCACTTTTCAAGATAACAATGGGATTCTGTAATATTTGCTTCTGATATGTGCCCCTTCTTTTTTGTCTTGATCGGTTGTTTACTGGCGATACCCACCAGTAGTGATAGGAGTGTGGCCTGATGCTGCCACATTGAAATAAATGTATCTACAAGTATGAATCAACGGTGATAATGTTTCTGAGGTTGGAAGGTGCTGCAGTGTATATGCACATGTAAAAGTTACAATTCTGCTCCTGCTGCTCACATCTTTAAGCCTTGAAGGGCTCTGCTTTCTAGTAGCTGTTTTCCACGCTATTCAGTATTTATCGCTCTGCTATAGAGGAAAAACGGACACACTGTGCTTTTGTGGACAGCTCTGTGCTGCTCTGAAGGGTTTCGTAGTCTCTACATACCTTCTGAAAGAAAAAAATCTGATTTCTTTTTGTCTCTGGAGAGACATAACTCAACCTGATGGACAGACATTTAAATGCCATTGATTGCTCTAATGTTTCTTTGTGCTTATAAATATCTGCACCTACAAAATTAGAGATTGATCTGAACTTCCTTTCAGAAATTGGGGAAAATAAGGGATAACCTAAATCTTACAATAAATAATGTATCACTCATTACCCTTTAGGAAAAAAGGTGACTTTGATTCAAAAACCTCATGTGTATTTTATGCTTTGGACTAAGAAAATCACTATGATTTATAGTACCTTATAAAATAATGGTAATACAGCTGCTTTCAGGTGGCCAAGGAGGGATTTTCATGGTTCCAAAACTTATTTATAATGAATATTATTTATTATCCCTGTAAAAATTTCTTATACCATTACCATGCCTGATTTTTCTTAAGGGTTCACATAACCATGAATATTTTCTGCCCTTTAATGTACATTTGGGATTAAGTTCCTCCAAATGCAGATACTACATTACTTTCTCAGCATCCTACGCTCCCTAACCCCATCCCTTCCCATCCCTAGATCCCCACTGAGCATGCACCAGACCTTGTCTATGGGACAGTTTCCTCACTGTGGAGTGCTTTGGTGACACAGAAATGTAGGACTATATTAAAGGAAGGAGGGAGGCAAGTCAGAAGATGGGCTGCAGTGTTTTGACCAGGCTACAATAAGTGCCCACACATGAAATGAAACAGCAGTCCTGAAGAAGTCCTATATTCTGATTTTAAGTTTGGTTGAGTTTCAAGTACCTCCATCCCAGGAAGTTATGTACTGAAAGATTCTCCCAGCTTTACACGGGGCAGGCTATATAAGCCTCTTTGTATTTAAAAAAATAAAACACAGTCATACTTACAGCCACTTCGTGGTTTAACGTGTAGTTAAATGCTTACCTATGCCTCTAGAAACATAATTCCCTGCTTCAATGATATTGCTTTGTCTGGTCTGGGAGGACAGTCCATCCTTCTCTCCTGTGCTATACCTCATATGACCAGCCTGGAGGATGATGGGAATATACAGAGGTAAAATATGCAGGTCCAAAGTCTGTTCACTAAAAGCCCATAGGCAGAGGAGAAGATAGAGTAAATAACTGCTCAGCAGCTGGCAGATTTTCTTCTTATTATCTGCATTCAAAACAGAATCTAGAATTAGGAAATATGTCTACTAATTGTATGACTGTTCACAGCTCAAGGACAGCTCTGCCATTAGCCATAACATAACACTCAGAGCTTTCCAAACATTAAATGACTTTCTTGCTTGGAACAGCAGCAAAACCCAAATAAAGTGTCACAGCAGACAGACAAATCCATCCCAAGACACCAAAAAACATAGTAACTAATAAAGGAGAGAGAACAAACCCCTCTAGATTCAGAAACTATTTAATCTCCTAACTCACTCACAGCTATCTTGCCAAGCTTGTATCTTTGTTTCTGGTTATTTCATTCTATTTATGACCAGAAATTAGAAAAGCATGAGAATTATCTGGGAAATCAGGCCTGCAAAGAACCAAGTGAGTCACCATGCTTTGTCCTCCATAATCAAAAGAAATTATGTCATAGTTTTTAAGTCCATATAGATTGAGAAGGATAGCCCTCATGTACACACAAGCTACAAATGGTATTCATCATCCACAGCACGAAAGTCAAGCCCTCAGTGACTTCAATGCACTAAGGGAAGAGAGATTCAGAGGCTGGAGTCAGGGCTGCTGCGGCTGCGGGTTCGTAAGTGGACAACTCTTGAGGCTGCAAAGTGAGATGAGGCATCACCCTGTCCCCAGCACCACGCTTCTCCCAGACAGGAAGAGAAAATAAAGAAACCTGAGAAAAAAAGGGTCAAGTGTTCCTGTAGACAGATAATTACTGCTGCCACTGATAGAAAGTAGCAATCAATAACGGTCTTAGGTGGAAACAAGCATTTCAGCCTTGCTGACAGGGCTGGATTTAGCATGTCATTACCACCTAATCACACCAAGGTGCAGAGAAAAAGGTTTTTTTTTAAAAAAAAAACAACACAAAACAAACAAAAAAACCCCCTGCAAAATCTGCACAGACATTCCTTGGTGCCAGTGTACCCTGTTTCTCTCTTCCTTTTTGCTATCAGGCTATATGGCACCTTGTTCTGCAGAAATCTGAAGTGCTGATCAGAAATCAGGTATCTTTCAGGAATGGACACAGGTTGGAAACTATAAATGACTACAAGAGGTAAACTGAAATGTAAAGTTGATATTCAAACCTGAAGGTGAGCCCTGGGGGGCACAGTGCAAGGTGGGGGGGAAGAAAGAAAAGCACATGCACTTCTCACTAGCTGACTGGTGCCTCCTGGGTTTTCCTAGACTCTGGTAACTCCAGGGGGCCACTGAAAGTTCCTATTTTGAATTTCTCCTCAATGTTCTAGGATACATGGAGAGAACAATCATGCCAGAGAGACCCTGTTTTCTCCTGAACAAAATTTTTCCACTGAAGCCTGAAGATCTCCAGTTATACCACAGCCCCATATGGCTGGAGTGCCTCACCTTCCTACTGGAGCTCCTGCAATTCCCTGAACTCAAGAATTACTCCAGGAAGCAATCCTGCAGTATTAGATCTAGACTTACAGCATATGCTGCACAAAACATTAAGAGTTAGAAAAGTGTTTTTCTTTCTGTGTTCCATGGCTTTCTGCATAAAATCTGTGGGGATGTAAGTGGGTTGATTTTGAATGAGTGGAATGAAGCAGGGCCACAAACACATACCCCCCACCCATTTCTAGTCACTTGCTAATTCCTGTTACTCATCCTGCAGTCACAGCCTGAACTGAGGAGGATTACAGGCAGGGTGGCACCTGTTTGATGAGTTCATACTGCAGAATATAACACTATCCACTGGTGTCCTAATGAATTTCCATTCATACAGTGTTCTCATTCCCAGAACTTCCAAAACAACACCACGCATGTAGCTGACCTTTAGTTTGTGCAAAATCCCCTGAAAGATATGCATGGTAGGCAATGCAATGACACTACTGTCTGAAAACAAATAAATTACCATAGTCTTTGGCAAATCCTCTTACTGGGGCAAATCCCATTTTTCATACAAACAAAATGTCTCCTGGGTTTTTGTGGGGTTTTTTGAACAAAGAACTACCTCTGAAAATTAAATACCTCTGCAGACATAGGCACAGAATTTCTTCTTAGTAATCATAGATAAATTTATTAGAGCCTTTTCTCTTTGCCATATGTGCCAGTATACCTCCTGGCTGTTGTGACAGCACCTGGGGGCTGAAAAGACACACACTCTCAAGCACATAAATTGCTTTTTCTTTCAATGCACCTGGGTTGTGGTTTGCTTGAACAGAAAATTGCCCAGAGGGAATGGGGAAGGGGAAGGGGAAAAGGAAAAGAGATCTTTAGCAGACTCAGAGGAGGGAGAAGACTGTAAAGAAAATGTCCTCTCTAATAAGAAAGCCATGAGGAAAAAACATCCATTGTTTTCCCCAGCTAAGATTGCTGCACACTCTTTCTGTCTTGAGGTAAAGCCAAAGGGTTTTGGTTTCACTAGGTTTTCCTAAGGGCCTGAAACCAGGGATGCTTCAGGGACAGACTTAACCCAAGTTAAAGCAGAAGGCACACAAATCCAGGGAACTACAACTCTATTATTTAGTGCAGGACTAAGTGATGAACTTTGTCCGGCTCCCATTTTAGAGTGATCTCCTTAGTAGAAATATGAGCATCACACCCTGTAAGAGTACTGGCAGTAAGTGCCAGATCCCCAGAAAGCACTGGACTTGCATTACCTGCACCAGCCCAGTTAAGCCTGTGTCTGTATTGCCAATTCTTCTGCTCACAGGAGGCATTTGCCAGCACCTCTGCCATCAGCAGCCGATCAAACAGGTAAAAAGAGCTGAATCATTCCCAAATAACAAACTTCCCCTTCTTCCATCCAGGCAGCAATCCAGGCAAAAAAAAAGAAGATAAGGGTAGCAGGCAGTGCTAACGAGGAGGCTAAGTAAAGCTTAATTGCCATTTTCCTTCCCAGCTCCTGAAAATATCCACATCCAAAGCCTCTAACACTTGGCAGAAACCTTTCAACTGTGGATTTTATGATACACTTCCCAAGGACTTTTGCCGCTAGGTCAGTTTAGTCTTAAACATACACACACACACAGAAAAGACACATATATAAAACACATGTATAAAAGAAGTCAGGGCACTCTGTAGAAGTTATTAGAGGTTTTTTTCTATTTCTTGACCTATTTTACTCATATCTAGTCTTTTGATTACTCAGTCTTTGAAAATGCCTCACTTTGGCGAAGGCATAGTGTGCCACCAGCAGCATGATACAGCCTTGCACTTACTGCAGACTTTGCTATGACCTTGACTGTCCAAAGACGTAAGCACCATGTTTAAAAATTAACCCTTGCCTTGTGAAGAATTGCACAAGGAAGCAGTTTGTACTCTTCAGACCTGCCTGAGGATATTTATTCCAGATTCCTGAGCTCATATTTGACTTGGAGAAACTTTAGCGCTGGTCCATGTGACATCTGCTTGTGTCAATGACAGGTAAGAGGCTGCACCACTGTACAGATCTCTCTCCCTTACCAATGTCTTTCATCACAATCATTTGGTTTAATACAAATAACATTGCTTCTGCCTTCTTATAAAAATCTTGTATGACAACAGACAAAACAGAAAGTAAGCTTGAAAAATACAGAGCTGCTTTGTTCCCAAAAAGCCTATTCTGGAAGCTGGTTTTTAAGAAAGATCTGAACTAAGACCTGAAATTAAAAATGCCAAAATCTTCCACAGATCCAACCTATGAAACTTTGTTTAGTAGAAATTAGAACAAGCTGTAACATCTCTGCCATCTTTGTTGGTGCTATAGATCTGAAGGTCAAAACCAACTACCTCTTTTGCTTCCTTAAGGTGAAATGTTACACTACGCCTTCACCAACTCAGCTGGTGCATGTAGATCACAGGAACGAAGAGCATAAGATGTAGGTCAGGCCTACAGTGATCTAATCTGAAGTGCAGCTAGGCCATACACCAGACCCACACTCTGTAAGACTGTAAAAAGAAAAAAAAATACATATCGCGTTTATAGAAGGTATAGGAAGATCTAGAGTATTTCTAGAAGAAAATTATTGTTGATGAAAAATAAAAAGAAATACTACTTGAAAGTCAAATGTAGTGGGGAAAAGGTGGTTTGCATGTGGAAGGTCATCATAGGTGGAAGAGGTGCTACAGCAGATGATGTAAGATTCGGAGGAACTTCTATAGACAGATTCATCTAAAATACACCAGCCTGGGTGCATGTTCAAAATATCATGAATCAGACCATAACATGCCCAGAGTATATGTTCAAGCAGTGACAGAGGGCTGCAGTAACACAAAGTAGAGGATGAGAAAGGGCAGAGACCTGGCAGGGCAGGAGCTGGCAGCCAGTGAAAAAGTGCTGCTGGCAGAGAAGGCATTTTACACATGGGGCAGGTGATTGGCATTAGGGAGACACTGAGGGACAAATCCATCCCAAATTTTTCTTTGCATTGTTTTGGATACCTTTTCTGCAATAATTGCAAAATAAAGTAGGGACTTCATAATTTTTTCTTAGTGGTTACAGGTTAGTTATTTATTTCTCCCTTGAGCAATATGTTTCTGAACATGGTTAATTAGGTTTTTTCCTGTTTCACATAGTGCATGCTGAAGCTGAGAAATGACAGAAGAGATGCTGCCTTTAAAAGGAAAGCAGAAAGAATAAAGAAAGGAAAGACGGTGCAAAGAGAAAAGGAAGGCAGTAGTGTCATTGTCAGCAGTGAAAAAGAATGGCATCTAGAAAATCTATTTATATCTATTATATAAGCGTCTAAATTTTCTGCAGTATTTTCAAATAAACAGTACCCAAGCCTTGGTGAGAAACTCACACTTAAGAAGCTATTTAATCTTTTGTTGTAAAAAATGTCCAGAAGGGAGCCTATACTTTGTGTAATATATGGCTGAGCCTTTCAATTTTTAAGACAAAGAGAACAGCTCTCAGACTCTCCCAGTAGTGAGATCAGCGTAGCACCAGTTATTTCAGTACAGTCAAAATCTGACAGAAGGATAAAAATGCATTAGATTAGACACTAATGCAAGTAAATCCAGGTAAAATTTTTTGAACAGAACGTAAATATTTTGTTTTCTTTATGTCCTTGACCCCTGTACTCAAACCTTACCTTAGTAACAAATAATCTGATTTATTACGTTAAATTATCAGTTTTATTTTGGCTATCTGGGAAATACCATTTTATTTATCCTGGTTTAGGAGCTAGGCTCAAAAAGAGAGGAAGAACGGATTTTAACTTTGTTGTTACTTTTCACGTTCCCAATCTTTTTGTCTCATATATCATGCTCTCTTTTCTTCATGCCCTCTGAAGATTTTCTGAAGTTCAGAAATCTCTTATTTTTACTTCATATTTTTATTCCCACATGTAATAGACCTGTAATTGAACTGAACCAGATTTTTTGACAAATATTTAATTCACAGTTCATAAATAAATTTAGTGGTAGCATTTTTGCTTAAGTTAATATTCTTGTTTACACAACAATTATTTTGCTTACTACAGTCAAATCTAAACTAAATTAACTAATTTAAATGAAAGCAGAAAAATAAAATATTCACCTGTTTTGTTCAGGTTAGTAGATTCATGTCTATCTGAAAGAAGCTTTACAAATATCTAAATGTTTAAACTTGAATGACCAGGCTGGATTGTATCTACTTTAAAGTAGTGAGATTTTTGTAGGAAAACGTAATTACAATCTACCCTAGTGAAACATTTTAATGCAATACAAGAAGTATTATTATAAGTGAATATAGAAATTTAACAAATCTGGACTGTGCAATATGTAAAGGAAAATCTTCCTGCTAACAAGAACTAGTAACTTGTCACAGTCTTTCATACAATTTGCTTGACCAGTTCACCTACAACAAGACAAGCGGTAGTGGGTAAAGGAAGGAACCAGGTCTGTATACAGGAGGAATACTTTCTGGCTTTCAGTCAAAAAAAAAAGCAGTGTAATGTATCTGGTTAATCATGTATTTCCCAGACCACCTGTCCTTCCTTCTCATTCAGTCCTCTGTCACGTTAGTGAAACTTGTAAACAGCACTTAATACCTGGGGTTTTTTTTTCACTGGAAATAAAAAACATTAAATCCACAATTAATCCATGTAGTTAACAGCATCTACACAATCAGTATACAGTATTGAACACCTCCTAAGTGATGGTGCAAACAACACAGCTAGTCTTGCATGAGAAGTTCTTTCCTTAAGCAAAGAAATCCTTATTATATAAAAAAAAGTCTCATTCCTCAGGCACATTATCTACTGCCTTTGCCAAGTCTGTGGCATTTGACCTTAGTGCCTACACTTATTAGCATGCCAAATTATACTATGCCCATAATATTCTTTTCCTTTTCCTTCAGAAAACATGTGGAATATGAAAAAAAAAATTGACATATCATCAAAAACTATCTTAAGGAAAAGGAAAATGTTCAAAATTCAAAGAAGAAATAGCAAATGAGAGCTTCCAGCAGGAAAAAATAAGTGTTCCGTCTATCAGCAATTTAAAGAGAAGCCCAGTTACCAGCACCCTTTCCCAAACAATACTCAGTTTGAGCAGAGATCCATACAGTAATATAAATTGTATTTCCAGTAGGTCATGCAGGAAATTCTAATTGTTTTTTAATATAAAGGATGTTATTTGGAGAACAGGAACCAAACCCACAATATGTTAGGAACATTTATCCTTGTAACAATGCCAAAACCAGTATTTTCTCTTTTCTGTTTGAGGTCTCTAAGGAAATACAGGACATCTACCACTGACCCCAAGGATCCCCCAGAATCTAACATCTTCCAGGTTGCTTAAATGGCAGAAATATTCCTGCTAGCATAAGTTTTACATTTGCAGTGTCACTGCTACTTGACACATCTGGCCAATGTCAAAGATTTCTGCTTTTGATAGTTCTTGAAAAACGACCACCTGTGATCCAGTATGTAAAGTATTTATAAAATTACCAAGTACATTAAACAAGAATGAAAAAGGATTTTGTGATGTGTGCATACATTTACCAATACAGGGAACAAGATACACACCAGCTTCTTCAAGAGGAATGACAAAAGTACAGGGCAGAAGAAAAACAAAGGAACTAAACAGAATGTCTCTAGAACTTAGAAAAGCTGAAGTTGTCAGTACCATCTAAGCAGCACATCAGCCTAGCCTTCACCAGCTTTCCATGGCTTCCAGATCAGTTTAGCTGCTCCAGTGGGTGGCTGCTCTAGTTTAAGGTCTGTTCCTAAAAGTTTCAGCAGGAGTTATGGTATGGCACCAGATGAAACAGGTCAGGGGTTACTTCCCTGTCACCATCACCTTGGGTACACCAGCATAAATGCATATCAGTCCGCTTGCCCCCAATTCTGTGAAAATAAGCTGAGCTTAAAAAAGGAAGTTCTACCATTCTGAGTGTTTAAATTATCTGTATTATTCTCACAGATCCTTAATCTCTTAAATTGGTTCATCTGTGCAGTACTTCTTATTTCTTATTTCTTGACCATTGGAGAATTTAGCAATTTTGAAAACTTGATGGCTAATGGTTAGATTTGGGTAGTCTAGCAGAAATACTGTGCAAGCTGTCCTTATGAAATTCCCTATATTTATAACAAGGGAACATGTACCATTCTGCCAATGCCAGTTTGTCCCACTCTTTGAAGACAAAATATAATATGATACTTGTTTACATGAAATGTTGACTGCATCAGAGCCAGAATTATTAAAGAAAAACATCTATTCTATAGTTGAGAATAGAAAGATAAATTCCAGTCTGGGATATTAATCCCAGATCAGTTATTGATTCCCTTCATAAATGTGGGTGCTATTGCAGGTTTTCTAGCTCATCTATGGTCTGGGGCATCTTTTAGTGTGACAGTTTCCCCAGGAGGCACAGCAGCCTTGCACCGAGTAATGCAGCAGGACCAGGGCTCGTGCCTCAAGCTCTGCCCGGGGTTTGCCAGGGCTCATTCCCGAGGCTTGGCTGGCTCTGTCTGTGCCTGCCAACGCCTGCCTGCAGCTTCAGTGCTGATTGACTTAGCTGTGAAAACCATTCTTCATATGACAATAATACCTATAAAACTCACTGTATACAAAACAATCAGAATGACCTGGACTTCCAAAGCAATGAAGAAAGAATAAGGTGTAAAAGCATGTTAGAAAGCACATAAAAATGACCCCAAGCAGACCCTAGAGTGAAGATGAGGAAACCATTGACATCATCTTTCTCAAGGCAAAGGGCTCTGGATGTTGATGGCTCACCGTACTCCCCCAAACACACCCCACCATCACCCTTAGAACACAGAGGGATAGTGGAAAGTCTCCCAGGTCACTAGCGATAGAACAAGAGGAAAGAGCTTCAAGCTGCATCAGGGGAGGTTTAGGTTGGATATTAGGAAAAATTTCTTTACTGAAAGAGTGGTCAGGCATTGGCACAGGCTGCCCAGAGAGGTGGTTGAGTCACCATCCCTGGAAGTATTTAAAAGACGTTTAGACACGGCACTTGAGGGCATGGTTTAAGAGACATGGTAGTGTTGGGTTGACGGTTGGACTTGATGATCCTAGAGGTCTTTTCCAACCCTAATGATTTTATGATTCTATGAAAAAGGATTATATACTAGGAAAGATAAATAACAATTTTAACTTAATTTTTATTGTTGAGACCTTTTCTGTGCAGTAACATTCATTCCTTTTTTTCTTTCATTTTCTTAATCTGCATTAGCAATAGTTATTTTATTAGAATGTTAAGGTTTCAGTTATACAAATTCTCAGCTTTATATGCAAGATGTTTTTTCCTTTTTTGACCCAAGCAAGACTTTGAGGGTTAAAGCAAGCAAAAGAGACTTTCCAACTCAAATAGACATTACCGAATCAAATAGATATTAACTAAAATTAGCAACACGGACTTTGTTACACCTATTGACTTGGGTGACCTGTTGTGATCTGTAAAGCAAGATTGTGTTAAACAACTTTGTTCAACACAGAGATCAGTCTGAACCACAAACTTATTTCCAAAATATTCCAACCTGGTATTACAAAAACCTCAAACTGAAATATGGATCTGAATCAACAGGCTTGAAATGCAGGTGTTTTGTGTGACTCAGCCAGCCCCAAACTTCACAGCTCAAACCTTCACTCCAGCTCTTTAAAATCATCATTTATGAGCTTCTAGATATCAACACCAAGCATAGCAATGTGCTTTAAAAACCCCAGCTGAATCACTTGATGAATTGGCAAAATTATTATTATGGTTAGGCAGTGTATTGGCATGGAAAAGCACAATGCTCTTAACCTTACAGAATATTAGAAAATGAAAAGTTAACATTGATAAGCGTTAGGTGATCTCAGATAAAATTAACTTCCTCTGGCAGATCTGAAGTGAACATAAACCATGAACTTTCCCAATCACCTTTTCAATCTCTTTCTGATAAATCCTGAATTTTGTTTACATACCATAATTGAATTGAAGACAAGTCCCTTTCTCATATCAGAACACATATCTCCTGGGAGCAGTCAATGAGCAATCAATTATAAAGATTAGTGTTAGTTCATCCATTACATGACATGACTCCTTACACAAATCCATTGACCGACACACAGCACTCGGGATCAATACAATCTTTCCTCTTCCTTTCCCCATAATTCCCAAGAGTGCCTAGCAAGGACAGGTTCCCACAGAATTTGTTAATAAAACAGCAGGCAGGATGCAGTTACATTCTGTCTTAAAAATAATCTTTAGGAAAGCAAATCTTTCAGCAGGAAAGCCTCAAAATACAAAACTTCTTATTGCAAAGTAAAACCTCAAGGTCTCCCCTTCCAGCAAAGGTCATGCTCCCTCACCATTCAAGCAATGGCAGCCAGGATTTGTCCTACTGGCCTGAGCTTAAGCCACACAACATGATGTTAAAAAATGCCAGCCTGGCTCAAAATCAAACCTCAGAAATTCACTCCTGGAGATCCTTGACATCCCACTTTGTTGCAGTCTCCAGTTTCCAAAAAGTGTAACAACAAACACAAATTATGGCACCTACCAGCTGTATAGCACATCATTCCTGATGATTTTACCTGCCTCAAGGCAGGGCACTGGCAGACACCTGCCAGTGGGTCAGCAGGCGTGGCCGAGGGCTGCATGCCCCCACACACCCAGAGACCTTGCAGGTGGTCCCGCACCTGCACCTCTCCTCCCACATGGGCACAATAAGAGACCCCTCTTGCCCTCTCCCTGCACAAGTATCTTTCATCAAAAAGGGGGACTGCATATCCCTCAACAGACTACTCTGATCACCTTCCAGTTCCAAAAACAGTGAACCAAACATACAGGTGAAAACTCTGGGGACAGCAAGCAGGCAGCAGCAAACCAGCAGAGAACAATTCTTCTGTCCTTGTCATGTTACAATGGCACAAGATAATTATTTAGTGGCAGATTTTACAGTAATGCCATGATTTGTAGCTATTTTAATGTGCTTAAGATAGCCACTAGAGTGACACAAAGTTTATACTGAAGTGTAGTTAGCAGTATAAGCTCCACTGAAGGCACTTTTATTTGAACATCAGGGCAAATGTTTGGTCTGTGGGGCCGCTTTAGCTGTGAGCTCCAGTTATGAGCTGGAGGTTTAGCTACTTGAGAGTTTTCAAGAGTGCAAAGCTTTAAGAAGTAATAATTGAGTTGTAAAGAGCAATGATACCCCAGTAAGACTCGGGAACATGGGCTAATGAAACATGGGGCAAAAACCCCAGTGCCTCAGATACTTCACTAGCAAAAAAGAGCACTCCTGCATTCATTTCTGCAGTTTCTTTTGTTTACCTATAGCCTTTTACATCAGCTTGAGAAGCTGTCGATATGACTAACATCTTTTAATTTCTTAAAGGCTGATTGATTTTCATGCAGTTTGTATGTACTAAGCACTGCAGAAGCCAAAGTTGCTCATTGTGGTGTCCGACCTTAGATCTGTTTTCAGGACTTATTGTATTAAAGATCACTACACAATGCATCCATCTAAAAACCTGGCAATCCTAGCACCAGGGATGCTAGCAGTCACAATAGTATATGATAAAAGGTACCCACTTATTGCAGGTAGACTGGTGATTTTGTGTTAATGTCATTGTACATAGGCTTTTGAAGAGAAATGCCATAGAAGCAGCAACATTCTTAGAGCACAAGGACTGTAGATTGATGGAGCTGTGTGAAGTACATGGAAAAAAGGAATGCCTATAATGTTATAAATAGGAAGATGAATGTCACTGTCACTGGACAGTATGACTATTAAGATTTACGAAGACAGTTAAGCATCTTCATATCTAAAAAACCAGCTGACTCAGATGTGTGACCCCAGATGATTTTCTGTACCTTTTCATTTTCTCTATAACACTAACTCCATAATCCACAGCTTAAAATATTTAGAAAATTCTGGATGAGAGGGTTTATTGTATATAGGTTTTTTTCATTCTTTTATAATGTTATGATTAATTTTTCTTCTTACATCTAGTATCTTTGCAATACAAACAATCCTATGTTATATTTATCCTGTGATAAAACTCCCAAGAAAATTCTTATAGGATTCTGTCTATGTGAGGGATGCCCCAAACACAGGATCTCATCTGATAATCCCTTGATCTATAAAATGATCATTATGGCAGCTTTCAGCTGCACTCAAATTAGAAATGAATATTTTTAAAGAGAAAAATAAAACTCATAGGAGACATCTGTCCTCAAAGATTTGTAACAGCTTATTAAAACGTCGTATGTGTCCCAATAGTCTTCATTACAAAATGAGCATGCCTTAAAAATCTGGATGAGAAAGAAAATGTGCAAAGGGCATCCATGATGAGGATTAAATATGCTCAGCCCAAACTATTGGAATTAATTTCAAAAGCTTAAATGACAGACAGTTCAATGCTGTGAGAAATGAAAGATTGGAATAACGTGATCTGTATTCCATATTTTAATAATGGTTCTGTGGTAAGACAGACTAAGTTTTTTGCCAGGCAGTGTCCCAAGACTTCCACACCAGATCTTTCTGTTTCTCAGCCAGTGGAAAGAAAACAAAACAGCTCTGACCCTGCAGCTCATTTAATTTCAAACTGACCAGTGATTAACAAGTGAAATATGAACACAAACCAGCCCAAATGGGTACCACTGTTATTCCAGTATTAACTGTTTCCCCAAACCAATTTATTTATACTGAATGAGAATTTATTGGTCCTCAAGAGCTGATTAACTTGTGAACAAATCAAATGATGAGTTAATTAACCCGAACACTCTTAAGATTTCCAGATTGCAGGCTCTGGTCTAGCTAGAATAAATATTCTGAGCATAGAGTTATTAATGATAGATTATCTATAAGTAACATCACAGGTTTAAATAAAAGGGAGGTTTACCGTTCCCCAAAGTACAAATTTGCAAAAAATTGGAAATCCAAATGTTATATCCACAAATGCTGATTATGATCAGCACCTTGCAATTCTGGCATTCACCCAGTATTTTGTGTTGTTTAAAGAAAACAGGCACCTTAATTAGCCTATTTCTGGCTCCCCTAGCACAAAGTGAACCTTGGGGATTATAAAATGGGAACACAGTGCACACCAACATAGAAAGGTACTGGTGGCTATTTAAGAAATTGCAGAATCTGGCACAAGACTGTTCCCAGAAACGCAGGTTTAAAAGGACCTGTGCCTCTGACAGGAATCAGCGGAGACCCGTCCAAGCTCTCCTAGACCCGCCATGCATAGCGAAGGAAAGTGATGGTTTCAGCTCCAAATAGAACAGGGTTTACCAGAAAATGTGCTCTCCTTTTGGTATATGGGCCCATAATCAGTTCCCATCACTGCCACTTCCCTAACTCTCAGTCTGCACAAATCCTAGCGAGCACTAGAGGCATTTGGCATAAAGTCATTCTCTGCGTCCCAGGCTTTCTTTCCAATGCAATGCTATTTTTGTTACCTTGGCTTTTTAGCTTACAAAAATGTTTCTCTATGGTCTATCAAAGATAGAAGAATATTCTGAAATAGGCAGTCAAGGACAAGTTGTGTTCCTCTTATCAGGCTTTCCGAAGAGCACGGTGCTGGATATCAAAGAGCACTATAAGAATAATTATGTTTTTAATCAACCACAGTTTGAATGTTTTTCAGTTACCTGTTAAAGAAACAAACTTGTCGCTTTTGTTTTAACTTTTAAAAAATAATTAAATTCATTCCCAAATGTAAAATGTCCATATCAAATCAAACATTTGAAACCTTATTTAGCTTCAAAATTGGAACATTTCACCAAGGTTTCTTTCCCTCTGCCTACCCCCAAAAACTTGGTGAAGTGAACACCAGCTCACTAAATCCAAATGTGTGTTTCTTTATTAGGAAAGTGCCATCTTCACTCAGTGCCACTGCCAATTCCCTTGGAAATCTGGTTTTAAATGTCACATAAGGAGCTGCTGAATGCTGAGCTCCATGGTGTGGGCTGAGCAGCTGAGTATCT
Organism: Phalacrocorax aristotelis; assembly: GCF_949628215.1. Lineage (NCBI taxonomy): Eukaryota > Metazoa > Chordata > Aves > Suliformes > Phalacrocoracidae > Phalacrocorax > Phalacrocorax aristotelis. Next base: position 123,472,531 of record NC_134278.1, read on the forward strand.
TCCTCCGTGCACGCAGAGGTGTCTGTGTATCATATGCCTGTTTTCATCCAAACCTCCTGGTTCCTTGCCTCTCCCTCTCTTGAACCTTATTAGCAGAACGTTTAGATCAGCTTCAGCATTACCTGTCAGCCAAGTTTCTGTACATGGGGTTTTTTCCCTCATTCGGCCTGTCAAGAAAAGGAGGCACCACAGAGAACTTCTGGGCTGATTTGAATATTCAAATCCATAATGCTTGGAGCTTAACAGTAGGCAAAAATAGTTGACTCTGTCTGCTTTACATTTATCTTTGAAAAACTGTGGGGCAGATCCTAAGAGAATAATGTGGAAAACAACATAATTAGTCTGATTTAAACAACTAAGGGAGAAAACTTAATGGAGAGGAGAAGAAAAAAAAAACCAAAAGAATTAGGAAAGTTTGGTTTTGTCAGTACTTAATTCAAAACAGTATTTAGCCAGTTTCCTCCAGTAGAGAAAGATTTTATGTGTGTGTTAACTCTTCTATGGATAAATAATTCGCTTCGTTTTTCACAGCTATCCTCCTAGCACCTTTAGTAAACACTCAAAGGAAAGTTGGGTGTCATGCAAACACCACATTTGCATACCAAAGCCACACCAGGTCTTTCATTCCCAGACCTAAGGGTTTTCTATAAATTGCATAAGATTACCATCAGGTTTTAATTATCCAAGGAGGTGGCCAGCTGTGAAAACTGGGAAATACACTTTATGAACTGGGTGCTCCAGAGGAGTAAGCACTGCCATGCAGCACCAGTGGCGAATGCCAACGGGACTGGTGGTGGGAGCCCGGGTTTTGCACACTTCACTGCATGCAGCCTCTGGTGAGGATGTACGGAGGTCATTGCTGCTCAACTAAGAGCCTGTATCTGACTAGACATTTTCCAGTAACAGGGAGATAGACAGGTGTAATGAACTGATTTAGCTTTAAAACCACCCCCCTGTGTGTTTTTATGTCTGGTATTTCCATACATCCTTTTTTCCAGGAAGACACAAATCAGTGCAGCTGGCACACTGCTGAAAGGCAGAAGACTGGAAAAAATTATGCGTAACTTGTCTGAAACTTTTTAAATATTGGCAGATTTGAAAGAAAGGAGAAACTGAACATGGCTTAATAAGCACCAGGATGACAAAGCTATGTTAACACTAGTAAGTCTTGCAGCACAGTAAGAGAAGATCTAAAAGCAGACAGAAGACAGTGCCAAGTTTCCAAGATCCTGTTGTCCATTCTTCACACATTTCTGGGGCAAGGGGATTACTTCAGATTAGATTTAGTCTGCCCCCGGTGGCTGAATGCCTGTAAATGTGGCACATCTAGTTTAGGTTAATCAAATGAAAAATCATTTGCAGCCTTTGAAAATATTCCTTGATGTAAACCAAAATACCATGATGGAGAGTAATGTAGAATTTTGTCCAAAATGCATTTTTTTATCCAAATGAAAATGTTTATGTAACACCACTGAAACTATTCTTAGTTTTGCTGCTGAATAAAAATGCATGTGAATTACCAAACATAAAACCAGCTTCCATTTCTGCTTCTGTCAGCACTGTTATCTTGCCTTATTACAGAAAATCATTATCAAACGTCAGCCTTTACCTACTTCGCTGGTAAAAGAATCTTTCCAAACTACAATTGTGGGTGTCACTGGGATAGTAGTACCTGATTAGGCCTCTTTCAAACTGGTGGCTTTTTTCTAGTGATACTTTAACCACTTCCAACAAATTTTTTGTTTTTTGAAGGTATTAGCACATCAGAGAGATAGCAGCTCTATACTGTCATTGCTTCACTGAGTCAAGGAGAGATAAGAAGCTTCTCCCATACCACCAGAGAATGTCACTCAAGGAGTCCAGCTGCTCCCCAGTGTGGTATTGAATAACATTAAACATTCAAATAAGTTATATTATAAATAAGTGGCAATCCAGTGGAGAATTATTTCATAGATCTAGGAAGAGTCGTTTTATTGTATCCCTCTTGCAGGACATTAATAGCTGTGTCCTGGTTTCAGCAGGGATAGAATTAACTTTCTTCCTAGTAGGTGGTGCAGTGCTGTGTTTTGCGTTTAGGATGAGAATAATGTTGGCAACACACTGATGTGCTCTGCCGGGTGTACCAGAAGCCAGGAGGGGAGGGGGCACAGCCGGGACAGCTGACCCCAACTGACCAAAGGGATATTCCATACCTTATGACGTCATGCTCAGTGTATGAACTGGGGGAGTTGGCTGGGGGGCAGCGATCGCTGCTCGGGGGCTGGCCGGGCATCGGTCAGCAAGTGGTGAGCAATTGCATTGTGCATCACTTGTTTTGTATATTCTTTTATCATCATCAGTAGTAGTAGTAATTAATAATAATAATAATAATTATTATTATTATTATTTTCTCTTCCTTTGCTCTCCTATTAAACTCACTTTATCTCAACCCACGGATTTACTTTATTTTTTTTCTGATTCTCCCCCATCCCACTGGGAAGGAGGGGAGGGTGAGCAAGCAACTGTGTGGTACTTAGTTGCCAAATGGGGTTAAACCACGACAAGCTGTTATCAAAACACGATACACTGAAAAATGCCAGCACATTACTAGTCTCTGTTTACAATTGTTTTGTCTGAGAACTGCTGACAACAGACCTATACCACTCACAATAAAAAATTCATGTACTAAGTGCCCCAGGACTGGGCCCAAAAAAGATGCAGAAAAGACTATGTGATTACTGTTGCCTCTTGCAACAGACTTGATTTGTGCTGACACTTTTGCCATTTTATAATTAAAAAACTAGCTTGATGACAGTGATATCACCACAGACTGAGTGCTTTTGCTAGCAGCAGCCATCTATAAGGCACGTGACGTCCCCAGGCAAATTCCCAAGTCACAGTCCCTTGTGATTAAACCCTGTGGGCAGGAATGCAGAAGTACCTTTCTCAAGAGAAAATGATGTGGTGTACCAGCAGGCATCCCTAACAGCAACTGGCAAAACCTTACCTGCATAACGAGAACTGGCTTTTAACAGGGAATTTTGCACATTGCACCAGCTTTGAATGGGTGCCATCTGTGTTTCTGTGCATGAATTCCACTACTTCCCTACCCAAAGAGTGAAATAACAGGATAAAATGCAAGTTATGGAACAAAGACACTAAGTAATCAAAGAGAATTAATCATCCTTTGACCTGTTATGGTTTCTAATTAACCTGCATTGCTACTGGATGACTGGATTATCTCTTGGACGATATGTTATGGCAGAAAAAACCAGTTGCTTTTCTTCATAAAACAAATCATACATACTTTGTTGTAACATTGGGCATTAAAGAATATTTCAAGTAAAAAAGCACTAATACTTTTGTAAACTAATCTTTTGGGATTCCTGGGTTCAGGTTAGAATAGCCAAGCTGGCTTGGATAACATTGTCAACATGGAAGTTTGATTTAACTGATTTTGTTTATTTAGGCAATCTAAACTCAGTCATTTGATCCTGCTACCTCCAGTCTTAAGTCCCAGGAAAAATGTAGGGAAAGTGTGCAGACAAAATCACTGCTGCTGTTAATCAAGACAAAGAGCTCACTTGGGAAGAGCTTAAAAGGGAGATGATCCCCAGGCTCAGGCCAATATGAATCATAATAGTTACTGAGACAAACTTGATCCTCTCTTTTGTCACAGCAACCCTGGTCCGAGTTACTTTTGGAAAATCCTGGTTTCCAACAGTTATAAGCCGCTCAGTGCAGCTACGAGTCCAGCGCTCCTGTGGTATATGCAAAGAGTTAAAACACACATTTTGGGGGGCTTTCAAGTCTGATTGATCAGTTGTGAGAACATATATATTTTATTAATTTTTGCTGTGAGAATACTGAACTGATCAAATGACACTTGCAATAACAATAAAGCTATAAAATTGTACAAACATATGTCTTAACAATATAAGTACCAGCATTTGGAGGAATATCACAAATAAACCAAATCACATCCCACATATGAAGTAACATAACAAATAATAGTAAAGGAAAATACTTATAGCAGGTGGAAAGAGAGCTGGAAAATACAAAAACACCTTCCAAAGTTGTTACTTTAGCAGAGAAAAGAATAATCCACTCTGAGCAGTGCCTATCAGGCACATAGCCTGTCACATACCAGATGAGATCAGTTTAACAAATGTGCGATTACCTGAAGAGCTGATAAGAATTGTAATTATACTGTTCATGATTTTGTTAATCACATCATTTTCATTGCTGTTATTTCCCGTATCAAAGTGCTATAACCTGTTTCTCACAATATTTTAACACTATTTTGAAATTTTTTTAGAGCTAATCATAAATGATACCCTAATAAATCAATGTTGAAATTAATAGTAATTAATTCTGCCATCACAAAGGTGTGAAGCTACTGCTTTTGCCCCAGGCTGGCCTTGGTGCCCACCAGCCATAACACGAGGGGCTACATATAGATTCATTCCTTCCTCAGGAAAATTGCACTCACTCTGAAAAGTTCACCAAAATCTTCTGGCATATATTATGTAGAATAGCTTAGCACTAATTAGTACAATAAGTTGTGACACATTATCTTTTCTTTTTCAGTAATTTGGCCAGTGACTTTTCATGCTGTCACCAAAGATCCATGCTGGAGTGGAAGATCTCTTTGGAAGTGCCTGTGAGTGTTGGGCGCATGTCTGAGCAGACATTGATCTTCTGTATTTCATATACCTTTGGAACTGTTTTTCTTAAGATGTTAAATTATACTATTATTTGCCCTGAATTCACATTCTCCTTGGTAACATTTATCCTTTACATCAAGTTAAAAGTATTTAATTATAGTAAGCAGGGAATAGAAGAGCTATCTAAAAATAATTCAACAGCTGTATAATAAGTAGGCTGCACTTCTCAACTTAAGGGCTTTATGCTCTTTATTCCAACACATCAAGTGTTAACAATTCTGAGAAATGTGTGCACATCTCATTTGATACCAAACCTTTTTCTTGGTAATTTACAGTAGTTAGGAACTAAATAATGAGGCATTTTCATAACAAGCACAAGGGTTTTAACTTGAATTAAATAATGGTCTCAATTTCAGTTTGCCTTCCTGTAAGCCACATTTAAAACAAAACCTGTCCATAGTAGAGCCACATCAGAGCTAGAGGTGCCCAGATGGGATTTCCAAAGGGACCATGGATCTCTCAAAGGTCAACTGAGGTGACTCCTTCAGCCAGTTTTGTCACCCCTGCCATGCACCTTAGACAATGGCATGGCATCAGTCAGCTACCATAGGATATACTCTGGGAACTACAGACACCAGCATAAATTACAACAGGTCACAGAGCGGCTTCAGAAGTCGCGGCATGAAAATCAATGACTTCTTGACAACTCCAGATCCTAAACAGAGATCTGGAGAGATCTCTACACAGGCAGAATTATGGTCCAGTCAATAGAGAGGGGGGAAAAAAGGTAAGGGGGGACAGCATAGATTTGAATATTCAGAAACTAAAGGTGTGACAGCACAGGCTTACAATGAGAACACTCTTGCTCTCTAAGTTCAGTGAAAACCAGCAGTTTATGCTGCATGCATAACAGCGGGAGCTGTCCACCCATCACCACCTGGACAGGAGAGATCTCCAAGAAACTGCCCATTGCTTCCAGTGGTAATTTATTTAAACAAAAAAAAACAAACAAACAAACAAAAAGCCCACAATTGTTTCCCAGTACATTTATCCAAAATTATTCTTATACCTGGGGCTTAGTTCATGACTATGTTTAAGGAGGAAATACAAACCTCAGGTGGGTCAAAACACACAGCATATCATGGTAACTAAATCTCACTGTAAAGATACTCAGAAAAATGGTCAATGCATTCAGCCCATGCTTCCAGCCTGCTACAAGGCCAATGAAATAAGTCAAAAGTCTACTTAAAATAAATCAGGAAAAAAAAATACTGACATAAAGTTATGCACCAATCCCAGCAAAATTTTCCAGTCAACACAGAGCAATATATTTGGTCTCCTGATTCTTTTTCCCAAGTTCCACACAGCATGTTTACAGGGATGTGAGGAAGCTAGTATAAGGCTGGCTTCCCAGTCCCTGATGTGGGATACGTCACTTGATGGGAAATGTCTGCCTGTACATTTTGCAGTCTCCCTGTCACTGTCATTAAATAGATTTTCAGTGTTAAATTGCACTCACAGGACTGAATTTAAGGAGTTCAGGAGTCTTTCTAGTAACTGCAAAGGATTTTAGGCCAAGCATTTTGACCTGCACTTTTCAAAAAGATTTCAAGTGCTGATTGTTAGCCAAGCACTGGATATTTACAACGGAGCCATCCCGCTTTCTGCAAATCTGGCTGTTTATTCCCACGTAGCTCTAGAATGTAACCTTTTTTGAACATCTGCTTCGTAACAGGGATCTATTTTCCTTTTCCTCATGTAACCAGGGTATTTCTACCTAAGATCAAAATAAAAAAATTATACATTTTGTTGAGTGCTTATCAGACCAGCAAGTGTCTTATATCCCAGAAGTAATACTGACCTCTTCCAGGGTTGCATTTTCTCTCAGCACAGCATGCTTCTCATGACTTTTGCTTTGTAGTTGAGCACTGAAATGGCGTGTCATCACTGTAATTCTTCCATATAAAATGACTTTCAAAACAGGTAATGGTAATCTTCCCTGAAGCTGGCTTAGAAGAGGAACATTTTTATTTTACCCCTGCACATGCTGAATTTCTTGGCACTTTTTGCTTGCAGCATATATAGTGCAGTGACAGGAGCTGTTCCAGAAATCCAGAGCCTCAACTTCATTGCCCCAGTGTGGGATTTCATAGCATTTCAAGCTGGTGAGAGCTACTGGTAACCCAGCAGTTATTTCAGAAAAGCATTCAAGAGCTGAGGACAAAAAAAAACTATGCAATGGGGAATATATCTCCGTAGCTTAAAGCTAATGTTTTGATCTTACTCTCGTTTGCATCAGATGAATTTTGTTTTAAGTGCCAGGAAAGTCAATGGAGTGACTCCACTATAAAGCTACAGCCTTTACTTTGAGTTTCCAGGCAGCAAATACTCCTCATGTTCCTGTGATGGATGGTAATAACTCAGTGATGGATACCAGGGCAAAAATGGGAAACTAAAAGAGCACATTTTTCACCAGCTGGATGACCTGAAATCCTCTACGTATTTTCAGTGAATTAAGCCAGAGATTAAATTATATATTTACTTTGGAAAGGTGAATAGGAGACAAAGCTATAAAATTTTTATTTGGCTTTAATTACGGTCATTCACTGTCAATTACATTTCAAGATTTAGTTTAATCTTGTGGTTTAAGAGATACTACATTTTGGCTTGTTGATTCTCACTTATTAATTATTAGAGCAGCATAAAGAAATTCTGACTTCCATGTTCCGGCAACATATAACCCAATCCTGCAACAGTGCTTCACTCTTAAATTACCACCAGCCCCTTATCTTGAGGGACACTCCTTATTTTAAGGGACACCTCTCTTTCCATGCATTTAGCATGTAACAGGAACTCCCAAACAATCAAATCTTTGCAGAGCCAGCTGAGTAATTGTTGATTGCATTTGGTTTCCCTGTTTTCTCAGTCTGTCAACAAAATCAAGCCACAGATGTTGGGAGTGGTGTGGAGAGAGATTTTCCTTCTGTGACTCCTAAAATTGCATAGAGTTACCCTTCTGAAATACAAAGAGTGAATATAGCTGCATGTAGCCACATGTTTACAGACTTTACTCCAGACCTCTGCTTTTCTATTTATATTCTAAGTAGGAAACAGTATTCCAGGAGGAAAAAAAAAACCCCAACCAACAAACCCAAAATAAAAAACGAACCCAAAACAAAACAACTAACTCTAAAGGTTGAGTAATACCTATGAAAATAGCAAAGGCTTCCACTTACAGGCATGACCATTATATGCATGTTAGAGCTTTCAAACACAGTGACGAAGCAGCTCTTTCTAGCAAAGACTGAGACTTTTTAAGTCTGGTCGTCTCTAGGCATTTGGGAAGCCGTCACCCAGGATGCATGGGGGCACCGGACACGCAGGTCTCCACTGCACTGCTTCACTGGCTGCTCCAAGTGATGGAGAGGGGAGAGAGAGGGCTTCATCATCACGCTATGCAATTGGAGAAAGAAAAACCAACAAGGTCTCTTTGACCTCTGGAAGAGGGCAGAGTTTCAGGGATCACCTTAAATAAAGCGTCCAGATTCACTCAGCTTTTACACAGAGCTCTACAAGGGAAGAAGCTGGCCACAGTGAAGAGTAACAAAAAGAAAAGAAACAATATTTATTAATTTAGAGTCTTAAAATGATCAGTCTTGCATATGCTGAAGTTTAGGACATGAAGCATTCACTGAAGAGCAAGCTGCAGCAGAGAACCGTTATAGAATGAAAGCTCTTATCTGAAAACACACCATGAAAAAACAGGAGAGACAGCAAGAGGTATCATGCAAAACCACACATTAACTCCTAGTATCCAGCTGCACAGTGGTATTTCTGAATGAAATAATCCTCAGCTGGTTCAAGTATTTTCTCTGAAAAAGAACAAATCCCTACAATGTTGACTTCTAAGGAAATGCACACTTCATAGGAGGAATGAACATAAAGGCTGGGTGAGGATGAGGTACAGGAGAGCTAGGAGGCACTCAGAGATCAGCAGAGGCTGTGTGGCTGCACAAGGTATCCTTGTCAGGAAAGTGGTCCCTGTAGAGGTGGCCAAGCCTCCCCAGCCTGTCACCTGCATAAGGAAATCCTGCATAAGGTACCCCCAGCACGGCCTCAGCTTTGTCTCCAGGTGACCAACACCCAGAGGGGTCACAGGCAGCCATCCACCCTCATATGACCATCATCTCCTGACCTGCTTCCAGGACAGGAGCCACACCTCAAATTCTCACAAGCTCTGTATGACCCAGCAGTCCCACTCCAGTTTCGTGCTCTAACTTTTTACACCCGTGGCAATATCATGTGCAACTGTGGAAAGAGCCTTTCTCATGATGTAAAAACACCTGCACAGGATGCAGGCAAGAGCTGAATATTGATTTCCTTCAGGTCCATCTTCAAGATAACATCAGCATTATATTTCATGCAAAAGCATTGTTGTTTGTTTAGAAATCAAACCAAAAACTCACTGAAATGAAGCAAAGGTGGTACATGCCACTTGGAATAATAAACTAGGTTTGTGGTAACTGTGTCCTTAAGGATAGTAAAAAGTACTTACTTTCAGAGGAAAAAAAATCTGTTCACACTAAATGTCACTTCAAAGAAAATATTTTTCTTTACTTTTGGTTTAATTTCATGACGCTAAATCCATGGACACCTTCCTCCTGTATATTCTAATTAGCTGGTTCAAAAAACACCTCTAGGTTGGTTCAAAAGCGATGTCTAAGGTGTTGCTGTTACGTCTGCCTTGCTAACTGCCACAGGGGCACACAGCAAAGTATCTAAGGGGGAAAGGAACACAGCATGTATGGCTACCTGCAGTTCACATTAAAACAGTTATTTTCAATATTAAATCTCCGAATGCAACTCCTAATGGTCCGACTCTAACTTCATCCTGAAGAAGAACAGGGTATCAAGCAGTCTGCATTCTCAATACAGAACACATTTGCCCCTCAAATCTTGATCTTTACCTGCTGCTGTCTTCGGTTGTATTTGTTGTTCATTCTCCCCATAGTCCTGGAGTTCCAACTTCAGATTCTGTGACAGTAAAATATTGCACAATGAGGGAAAATAATATTTTTACAACAAAATGCATATGAAATCATCATTTAGACCTTTGCGGGTCTGATTCTCAGCTCTGCTGACTCCAGCTGAGCAACTTCTGCTGGTGCAAATGAAATCAGAATCCAGTAGAGTATCTTTGTAGGAGATATTGAGCGCGCGTTACTTTGGGATATGATTAATTTTCCCCTTCTATGGACTAAATAAGCAAGCCCTCTTTACGCAAATAATTTGCCTGCCTGTACTGAATGCACAGGAATTGCCTGTTTCTTAATGCTTGTATGGCTGCCTCCGTCATGGTATTTTCATTTGGATAGCACTGAGCTGAACACAAGGGCTTAATACTTGTCATAGCATCCCCAGCAGAACTTGACACCTATCCCTACCCTATTCTTGTGCCTTCTGGCATTTGCAATCAATATTTGTCTTGTTTGTCAGCCTGCTGCCATGAAGTTCATTCATTACAAATCCACTCTGCAAAGAAATATTACGCGACAAGATTTGCTGTAAGTCTTGCTTGTCCTAACAGCAATCTTAAAACGGCAAACCTAGTTTGCTATAATTTAAATGAGAGCAATGTTTCCCGTTCTAATTTAACAAATATGAAAGTAAAAGTGAGGAGACCTTTGTTTTACCCTTCAGTCATCTTTTCTTCCTAGTTCTTATGTAACAGCACAGAGGTGCCCAAATTTTGTCCAGGTTATGCCTCATACCCTCTCATACAGGCATTCAAGGAGTGTACATCATTGCAAATTTTGAAGCTGTGACCAGATGTGTTCTTTTCCCAGAGCCAGGAGGCACTCCTGATAGCCATTCATCCAACCCTCATGTGACTTGCTATTGTCTAACAGGCTGGGTATTCATCTCTGAATGGTACAGCTGCAGTGTGATCATGGAGAGGTGTATGCGTTGGCTCATGCTGCCATGGGCCACTGAGGAAAGAGGGGAGAAACCAGTCAGCAGCCATCAGGCAGCTGAACTGTTTCTGCAGACTGGATTTGGCCTGGAGGCAGAGATTGACCACTCTTTCTAGCAGCGAATTGTCTGTTCCCAGCTTTGCAAGGAGAGAACATGTAAGTTCTCATGCACACATCCTCCCAACAAGCCTCTCAAGCTGCCTCCTTAGACTGCTTAAAGAATGTCCAGAAGGCTTCCCAACTGGGTAACTATGAGTTAATTGCCTCAGTACAAAGGAAGGCTTAGCTATTGAAAACAAAATAATTTAAAAATTATTAAAACCTAAGAAGACGAAGGGGTAGAACTGCAATGGAGACTGAGTTAAACATGTTTTACACCCTGGAGACCAGCCACTTGTAAAGACAAAAACCTGCTCAATATTTTCAAATGTAAGATACTGTTCCTTAAGAAAATAATGTCTATGCTTATAAAAAAACCTACATCGGATCCTCTCCCACAGTAGATCAACATAGAACCACTGAGGACCCCATACCTGTCTTTGCTGTATCTGTGCATCTTAAAAAAGTTTGTTATCTCCTATACTGTAAAACTTAGAACAGCAGTTGTCTCTCATATCTTCCCATCAGTCAGCGCAAATGTTTATCACTCTCAGCTAAAAGATGTGACTGTGAATGCAATCCTGCTCCACCAGTGAGACCTTCTGGATCAACAAAACACTTCTGCCTCCAAAATGTGAAATTCTCCTTTATATCAAATGTAGCACTGTCAGAAGGATCAAAAAGTGATCAGTGATTATGGGGTGAAAGGCAACAGCATAGGTAAATTGGACATGTAGTAAACTCTACGTCGAACTTATGGTCTGTACCAAGTGGTACAGACTTGGAAAGATCAGTTCCAGAAGCCATTTCCAATGGGTACAGGAAAGAGGAACCCCAACTAGAAAACAAGTAGGATGTGGAGTGAATAGGTGGATAGCAGCTTTAAAGTCACACTGAAAACTGGAAGTATTTCCAAATCACGGACCTTTTGGAATAACTTTTCAACTGAATTTATGAAGGCAAAAATGAAATAAACTGAGCATTTTTTTAACTTGATATTGACCAATTTACAGAAGCAAGGTTCTTGTCTTGGATTCAGGCAGTTCTGTCTAGATGCCAAGGTTTGTCATCACAAAGCTGTGTGTTAACAGCAGAATTTTTTTCTCCAAAGCACCTGTAAAGTGGGTGGGAATAACTCAGGTCTGCAGTTCTGTAAATCAGTCCACAGTCCTTTCCTGCTCTGCCCCTTTGTCCCTTTGTGCTGCAGATCTGTCAGATGGGGCCCTGGGGACGCAGAGGAGCCCAACAAGTGCAAAGTGTGCAGGAATCAGCCCATGCTCATACCTGCCTTGGTAAGAAGTTCTTGCTGTAAATAACTGAAGGGTTTAATGGTGTGGCATCTCATGCTCAGGAGTGTCCTGCTTAAGCCATTAATCTAACACATGCTTCACTAAGGCATGGAGCCTGTTACAGATAAAATTTAAGGTGAATATTTATCAATCACTGCAGAACTTTTGTATTCTTTTTAATTGCTAGTTTTTCTTTGCAATTATGCTCACTAAGGCTGTGAAATAAGAAAACTACCAAGTAAAACTAGTAACACCAGTTCAGCTAATTAAAGTTTAAATTAGTGTGATCTCCATGTCTTTTGCAGTTATTTATCACTTTAATACCTACACCAACAAAATCAAATTTAATCCATGAATCACCCTGGATTATCTAGTAATAATCACAGCAATAAAGGAAAATGATACACAGTGGGAACTTGGTTCTCAGTACCAAACAAGCTATCAGCAATAAAATACTAATGAATAATACACTTCATTACAGCCAAAATACTGTTCCCCATCAAGAGTGCCATCAAATTATACAACATTACTGGCAACGGTATCTGAAAAGACATATAATGGACATGAAATTCCAAGAAAAAGTTTGAGTCATTATCTGTATCTTGTTACTGCTGAAACATAATCATTTTACCTTTAGAAAGCAAAGAGGTTTGTAACAGTAAGAGTGAACTCTATAAATATTTCCCTGCATGTAGGAAGGCAAGTATAAGCAAAACAGTAGATGGTAAGAGTCAGTGTGTCATGTTGGGTTTTTTTCTCTTTCATTCATATTTATTTTTTCCTTTTAATTCAGGGATAAATCAGGCTTCTTACAGATTTTTCCTGTCAGCACAGAGGCCAAAAAACAAGCTTGCCAGAGACTAAGCTAATCACTTGGCAACAGAGCCAGGCTCCATTTTGTTCATTTTCCAAGTAGTTTCATTATTTAGCAGTTTTGGAAGGGATATGTTCTAGCTTCAACTAGACAGCATAAAGGTATCCTGCTGCCTTATCCCCCACTTTACTGCCCAGAGGTTAGGGTGCTTTTAACAAAGATGAATTTTAAGCCTCTCAGGACTGGAGTACCTGAATGACTGCAGTCCCTGTGCTGGGCGCTGTCTAGCCATTAAGATCCTCAGCTTATTTCCAGCTGGGTACTTCAGGAAACTTGGTGATCAGCATGTACAGTTTTCATATCATCACCGGCCACCCGAGCCTTCCCATGCACATCCTAAAAGGATGAAAACACCTCCAGAGGAGGAATCAGATCGGTCACGTCCCTTTGTGGTTATCCCGGTAGCTAACTTTAGCCAAACTCCTTACTCAGCATACACCCTTAGGTCACCTCTCTGAAGGGCCTAATTTTCCAGATGCACTACACAGAGCATTGCACAGTCTGGGCTTTGAATTCCATGTGAGCACATAAGGGATACGGATTTTTCTTTTCTCCATTGGGAAATATGCTGCAATGGACTATAAGGCAAATACAATGCACTTCTTTCTTATCTGCTATAACTGATGTTTAATGACAAACTAAGAAATGAGCAATGTACCACTCTTTAGAAAGCTAGCTAAGCTAGTGATGGAGCAAACGCCATGCTTATAAGGAGGGTTTGACCTCAATTAATGAACTATACTTTAAGCCATTACAGAACACATCTCCTACTGTGAATTACAAAACTAATGAGGTGCAGAAGTGACAAAATCTTAATTATCCCAAGAGCTGTGACAATTTTAATCAGGCAAACTGAACACAGAGAAGGCAGTATAACATTTCTTTCCTTTTTCCTTTGGGAATTACCTTTTTCAGGATCTGGCATAAGAGGATTGATTGTGAAGATTGTTACACTGTTGGGTTATATTCTCTAATCACAGTGGGCATTTGTAGGAAGTTAAATTCAAAGTAACAGAACATAAAAGCTGCTCATTAGGAAACTGCCTACTGTGCCCTTCGCGTGGGAGTTTAGAGGAATCAGCACAGAGACTGCTATGTATATAAAAATCCCACTACAGAACACCCTGCAGGCCTGCTCACTGGGGAACGCATCCTTTGGAAATGCCTGACTGACTTGCCCCATCCATTGACTGCAGAGAAGCTGAAGGTTCACCTCCCAGTTTACTCTGATTCCTGCTGAGTTTGGCCAGTCTCTTTGGATGGGGTTTTGAATGCAGGGGAGATGCTCATGATGGAGGCTGAACACCCAAATCCTAAAAAACTGCTGCTCAGCCTGCTGGGTTGAACCATTCTTCTACTTAGACCTTGTCAGGAAAATCTGTATTACCATAGAAAATTATTTATTTGGCAAAACTGAAAGGTTCTTGTGCGAGAATATGCCAGATTTGATGAAAGGAGGGTTTTTTAGGTTCAGCAGTGGAAAAATGAGAGTGAATAAAGGCAAGAACCAACTCCTACAGTGACGGCTTAGAGCTGACTGCTGGGACATATGGGCCTGGATTCCTGCCCCAGCCCCTCCAGCCCTATTTGAATAGGGACATGCATCTTTCTCCACTCCTTGTGACTCAGGCCTGTGCCAAGCTTCACCCAAGGCTCCTTTGTTTTGTGCTGACTTCGTGCCAGCCTTATGACAATCAGAGACTTAGATTTCTTTTCTTTCTTTAGGGCTGTTAGCATCACATTTTGTTGAACTGAAGTATAAAAGTTGGAAAGAACAAACACCAAAAAAAGAAAGGCTGCTGGATTTCTTGATGTACTCAGACATTTGTTTTCAGCAGAATCTGGGCTACTCAATAAATAAATAATATTTCACCATGGGATTATATTAAGGAAAAGAACATGCAAAGAGCTTCCATATTCATTACTAAAACAAAAATATTTTTCATGTGTTCCCCAGGAAAATAAAATATCTTTATGGTTAATTCCTTTATCAGAAAACTGAAGCAATTTGTAACATAGACTTACCCACTCTGAAGGTTTAATGAGACTTCTGTTTGTGCATTTTCTTTAATATCATTATAAAAACCTACATGTACCATACAATTTATAGAAATAACTTCCAGGATCAAACTCATTTGATCAGACAAATGAATTATCACATGCAAACCAAGAGAAAACTCAGTTCCTGACTGTAGTCACTCTGATAGTGTATTTCTGTCCTGCCATTTTTGCTAATGGTTCTAGCAGTGCATAGCACAAATGGGCTGATAAATGCCAGATGTTCAGATAAATGGTCCTCCATTAGAATAAAAGCTTAGCCATTGAACTCAATTAGAAAGAAAATATGTCCTAACCTTCACTCTGAAAAACATAGAACCAAAAAATAAAAATACATTTTGTCTGAGGGAAGAGATTTAATTCATTGCTTGATTATGGCTTTGTTTTGATCTTCTGAATGGTTTTAACTATAAAAATGCTTATTGTAATTTAGGCAAAATCCTGAAGGAAGGAGTAAGTTGGGAAACTGTCAGTTAACAAAAATAAATAGAGGACTAAAATAAAAAGTCCAATTCTTTCAATTCAACCCAATCTAATGGTCTTTTCTGAACATTGTGAAACAAAAATCAAAAAGGGTATTTGCTAAATCCTTTTGTAATGTCAAGGTGAATAAGATGCACATCAAAGACAAAGATCATCTCTAATTTTCGAAACTAACTTTCCCAAGTTTGATTATTCCTGTTATGAGAACTTATTTTTTCTTTTGATCCTCTTGAAGCAGTAGGATCAAAAGGGAGAAAGCTTAAGATACATTCTTTATCAAGAAAGAACTGAAATGTAATTTTCTTTACCTGTTCCCAGTGGATTGGGAATCAAAACTAAAATTCTCCAAGGAACACACGATCTTAGAGAGTGATGTCATCTTACGTCAGAATTTTAAAAAGAAAAAATAACCCAAAAAGATTACAGAATTCCACTGCATTGTGTTGTTTCAGAGCCAGCAGAAAGTGTCCAGCACAGTGAGCCACCACCTTTCCCCTTATTTATGCAGCTTGCTGGGGAAAAGACCAGAAAGCGAAGCAGCCCAGGTGACGGCTGAGCCAGACCACATATGCAGGTGCTCCCTGGGCACTCACACAGGTCAGCAGCACGGTGCTGGAGCTCAGGCATGGCCATGCTGGTGCCTCCTGCCTCCACGGCAGCTTGGCTGGCTGGCAGCAATGGGGCAGGGGAGCACCGAAACTTCCCTGGCTAGGTGAAGGGGAGAGGAAACTCCAGGAAACCAGGCAGGACTGAAAACACATGAGGCAGGGGATAGGGTCTGTTGGCCAATCCTCCCAACTGGTTTTATTTGAAGGTTTGGACAGAATCAATAAATTCTCGTGAAACACTTTGGTTTTGTCAGATTGGTACTTTTCAGTGAGCATTGCTGAGGTAAGGAAAACATGCAGGCCAAGCAGGAAAAGAGGTCACCATGGGCTGCCGTGTTCTTATAATGCTTTAAATAGTTTGGCACAGAGCGTGTTCCAACTCTGCTGCCTTAACAGTGAGTCTCCAAATGAGAAGAAATGTTCCTCATCACTTCCATTTGACCTCACTTTGTGGCAGGAATGACAAAGTGAGGAACGGGCAGGCCATGCATCTACTACCACGCCAGTACCTTTGAGCATGAGGCAAGCTGGACACTCTGCTGGCTTACAGAGTTTCATATTGGCAGGAATGTTAGTTCTCAACTTCCCTGGAGAAGACAGAGAGGATGAGGAAGGAAAAGGAAGGCAGAAGTGCCTATTGAGTCATTTCCTTTTTTTTTCTTTTTTTTTCCCTCAACTCTGAAAGCAAAGTAAAACAAGTAACTTACCCTTGTGCTGGTGATGACTGCTGGTGCTTTCCTCTGCCGACATGCTGTACTCCTGAAGTCTGTCAGTTTTGTGCAGGAGCAAAACATCTCCAGGATACATCTGCAGTCTGCCCTGTGGCGGGACACTCCTTTCAAGCCATGGGAGGAGGCAGAAAGGGACTATAGATCTTCTTGCAATGTCATAATTTATTTTCCCCTATTGTCGAGTTTTTACAATTAGATCCAAGCTGGACATGGTAAACTTGCTATAGTAATTAAATCAATTAAAGTACAAGTACTCATCAGGCTTACTGTTAGGATCAGTAATTTAGGAAGCATAGTACGGATATAGGTGCCTCAGGTTAAGAGACCTATAAAAGGGAAGAAAAGGACCAGCATACGCTTTCCCATGGTAAATAAAAACACATTTATATCTAAGAACATCCATGAAATGCCATAGATTATTACAGAAAATATGCAGCATCTTCATTAATACTTGAAAAGAATTCTTGAATTTGTATACTAATCAAGATAAATATACCGATGTGAAGTTATTTTTTTATATACTAGGAGCATAGTATCAGATCATAATTATCCAGGGGCACCTCACAGTTCATTTACCTTTTGTAGCAAAGAAGGAGGTAGCCTTTGAGTTTATGTATATCTAGACAGTCACCTATAAGGCTTAGTAGGAAATTTAACGTAAATCCAGCACAAAGCTACTACTCCAGTGGTTAATAATTACCTTGTTCTGAAAAGCATTTCTGTGCTCTGGACACCAAAAGTGTTATGCAAGTAATATTATTTATGATGACGGTTTCTGTTTTCTAGTACCAACCGTCTTATTTCTTTTCTCTCCATGTAATCATGTGTTTTCTCTGTGTGAGCTACAGAGCATCTGCAGATCCTAAGTTTGTGAGAGGTCAGGGGTTTGATGCAGTCTGCTTCTGTCAGAGGTTTTTCTCAATTTGCATATGCTGGTATTGGCCTTTTCCTGCAGCCTGAGCGAATCCAATTAAAGAGCCCTGCTGTGATCAATAAACACTGGAATTGTTGCACGTATTTGGGGAATGAGATATGAGGCTTTCCAGCATGGAATTTGTTTGAAATGGGAGAGAATGTAGTTGCTGAAAAGCTTATTTCTGAAAGGGAAGAGTCTGTTTATTAAAAAATATGGTGACTTGAGACATTTTTTTCTTTTGTCATTTGAAAGACTTTTTCTGTGCACTATATATTTTTAAGAAACAAGGCACTAAATAATAGGGACATATTAAAATAAGCTAGACAATAGCTTTTGGAAGGCCATTTAAATGCATTACTATATCCCCCATTATATGAAAAAATTATTTATAGCAAGCATCTAACACTTGTTTCTATTTCTATTAAATATTCATTATAGATATTAGAATGAATGGTATATTATAAAGGGACCGAATTATTCAGTAATTGTACAGATCGGACTTGTGGTATAAAAGAAAGAAAGAAGGATGAGATTTGTTCTCGTTTGTTCAAGAAAACTAAGCTCATGAATGAAATCCATATTATCCTATGAAGGGACAGCAAGTTGTATGGCAATGGGAGCCATATTTTCACTGTGTTTCCAGGATATAGACTGCCTTCAGAAAAGCTCACAGCAGATTCATGGATTTGTTGGAACTCTACCAGCACCATGCTTTTGGTCTTATAGAGGGGTATTTAAATTAATCACCAGATCTTTAGGTGGACTTCACACCCAAGCCCCAGAGTCAGTAAGCCTTTGACAGGCTGTGAAGAGAAAAAAATATGGCTGTCATTATTGCAAACAAACAGGCACATTTTTTTATATTTAAAGATACAAGGCACAGAAATCAAAAGTAGAAGAACCCCAAGCAACAAAGAGATCCTCTCAGGCCCCCCCAAAAAGGATCAATTAATCATGCAGAAAATCGTACAGAATAAACCTAGTTCAGCTTTAAAGTTAATTCCTGTATTTTGCCCCCTCCATCTACCTACCTGTGCATACATCTTTTCAAACTGCTTCTCCCGAGTGGCCATGTATCACCTCAGGTAATGACATCAATAAATCTCAGAGATGATAGTTAGGAATATCCCTGATGTCACTGTGAGTGATTCACTCTCCAGCAAGGACTGGTAGCCAACTAGCTGTCGAGCTGCTGCTGATTGCTTTAATACATGCAATAGGAAAGAACAGGCTTAGAAGAAATGGTTTAAATAAATCTCTCAAGTGTCATGAATACGTTTGGCCAACAGATGAGAGTGTAATGTATGGCAAGTAATAGCATTAGAGAAATTGCACTTTGGGGGGTCAGATCCTCACCCCTGGTGCAGTTTCTGTACTGCTTTGATAGTACTGAAAGAAAAATTGCCTGAAGTGCAGTATATGCTTTTAGCAGGGAATATCTTTAGCGAAGGTAATGCTGCAGTAAGTCCTTTCAGCTTTGCTATGTAGTTTGGAAAGTCCTGAGACAACATCTTTGGCATAAATCTAACATAAACTAGTTAGACTCTGGCTATCACCATTCATCTCACTAAGAATCCCAGGAGATTTTCCTCAGGTAGGCGTTGTTCTTAGTCACCTTTTATGGGGTGGGAATCAAATGCAGAGACCAGTGTGTGATGTTCCCTGTGCCACAACATACTTTACAAATGACATCCAGCTCTGGTTAAAAACACAGCCCTCACCCTGTTCTGTTGTTCTAATAACCTCATTCCTCTTCAATCCCACTGGACAGATAGCTTGAAGTGGTACCAGAATTATTTATTAGGGGAAATATTCTGTTACAGCTTACAAATCAAGTTCTGCAAGCACATCTATGAACTCTGTGCACAGCCAGTATGGTACTGTATGTCAAATATCTGGCCACCACAGATTAGCTCCAGAGCACAGAGAGGTAAATTTGTTGATTTCTGGTCTGCAGGTTTCATGTATGGTTCTTTACATGTTTGTTCTCCATGGCTTTATGAGACAGAGCTAACATTTTTTTGCCGTGTTGCAACCTCTGCATACCTGTGAATTACTTTTTGAAAGCCCACCCTGCCTTTTCTTGTTCAAACTGATGTTTTGGTGCATTCAGTGGAGCACTGAGAAACCAGGGGGTTCAAGTGTAACAGAAGATAAGGGAACAGCAAGATCAACCAGAGGGCCAAAACCAACTTTTTCTGACAGAAGTCTTCTCCTTGGTGCCATGCCACCACTGCATCTCGTTCAGTCAAGGAATGGGAGTATTTACTGCACCTGAAACAGGTGAGAGGAGATAGGCAGAGCAGCATTTAATTTGTAGCTCTGCCAGCTGGTCAGCCCTGTCAAAAACTGAGCAGGCTGTGGGCATGGTGCAGTAGAGCCTGAGCTCAGACAGGTGAATTTGAGATTAGGTGCTTCCAGAATAAAATTTTACATAAATCTTGACTGAGTCTCATTTTAACCAAACAAGTCCTGAACTTAAGTCCCCTTATGTGATCTAGGCCAAGACACTCCTCCTTTGGACAAGAAAAAGTAAATGAGGCACCCTTCCCCCTTTTTGATTTTGCCAGGAGAGAGCTTTCTGCTTTAGCAGCAGCTGAGTACAGCCGGTTCCTGCAGCACTGCAGTCAGGGCAGCCCTCGGCTCATGACCAGGTCTGCTGTAACAGGGCAAAGGACTTCCAGCAGGCATGGTTATCCAATGCTCTTATTCTTCTGGCTACGTATTGCAAAACTGATACTACAAACGGAAGACTGCTAAACAGCCCAGGCTGCCTGCCGGAATGGATGTCAGCATCTTAAACAAGGGAAGGAAGCAGCTACAAAACAGAGCACCCTAACTACTAGAAAAGCCTGGATTGGGGTTCTCGAAGGGACTATCCACATGGCCCCCAGTCAGAAAGATCATGTGTTTGGCCAATGTGAGCACTAATTCAGAGCTCTGCCCCAGCTAACCCTCAGTGCTAGCTGGGGCGGGAAGAGCTCTGTGTTCATTCAGCCATGATTTGGAGGAGATTTTAAAGACTTCCCCCTCTGCTTCATCTTTTTCCCTTTATTTCACCACTCTTCAGCCACGCCGACAACCACTATTTGTGGCACTACATTGAGAGCCATGAGGGAACTGATCCAGCCTTAAGATAACTTTTTGCTGTTACTGTTTTATCATTATTTTTCAAACCTGGGGCATCTCCCTGACCAATTATTTGATTTTATTCCTATTTTAAAGTAGGCTACTTTTAACTTTCTATACAGATATAAAATTCAGATAAATGCAGAACAATTCTACTCTCAAATCAATATAAAATCAAAGTCATATTAACAAATTAAACACATTACTCTTGAAGTTACATAAATGTTGAGAAAGTAGCTGTCTCACTGTAAATGCCAGTTAAAGAATTTGACTAACAGCTTAACACTTAAGCTAAAATTATTATTTGATGTCCAGTCCATGAACTTGGTACCAATTATAATGCTTCTTATGTAGACTTCAATTCTTATGTGATAACCTTTTCTTGCCTCTGCTCCAGCCTTCTAGTGATGTAATGTTCACTTTGACAGAAGACTCTTGATCAACATGTTTGATAACTCTTACTTACCAGAAATCAGGGCTGACAGCCTCAAGTGCCTCAAGTCCTTCAGCTATAGCAAACACTCCAATAAATAACTTTTTCAACTACTTTCAAGATTTTTAAAAATGAGAAAGGATCTCTCAAGCAACATCTTCCTTATGGAAGATCAGCACTGAAGGCAAACTCTTGTTATGAGATAAAATGATGAAGGAGAAGCATGACTTGCATATTCTGCTCAGTAGATTTCCCTCCTGCCTCCCTCCTCACAACAGAGGTATCAAGATAGATTTGATCCAGTACTTTTCAAATTACATATTCCTTGGCCAGGAATCAGTTCAGCTCTGACCTGGCTGTGGAAGCTACACAATCACCTCCCGTAACAGAGAAGCATGTGCCACACTGACTGGTGTTAATCTGCCTGGAAATGCACACCTACCATCGTTATTTGCAGCGTGGAGAAGTCTCACCTAAGACAGTAGTTCTGAGAAAAAAAAAAAAAAAAGCTCTGTGCTGTCCCAAAACATAAAACAACTATACTAATTCTGATGGAAAAAAATAGGCATAAATGTGGAACTCCTTGTTAAATATGTGGTGTATAATAAAAGACTCTACAGCCTGACAGTGACACTAGGCAGGTTAATGGAAGAGTGTGATATATAGAAATACATAGAAACATCATCAAGCTCAATAACTCTAATCTAGGTGAATATCAGGAGAAATAAACTTACCTTACTCCTAATCTTTGCTAGGTATTGAACTGCATCTGTTCTTACATTCTTAGGTTCTTGTGTAACAGGTCTAAGCAGTTAAATACTGGTTAAGATTGTGAACACAGACCTTGATCTCCTTTGTCACAGAGAAAATAGTCAAGAGCATCTATTATTCTTATACTAAGCTACAATGAATGAAAAAAGATAAATATTTCATTAAAGAAGCACTAAATCTGCTTTGCATTTTAACTGTACATTGTGATTCCCTATAAATGTTGAAGCTAAGAGATGACAGGAGAACAAGATTTTCCTGGTCATTGTTCAATGGTGTTATGGATAATACTTTGGGGGAGGAAATGAAATGTGTGATATCTGCTGTGGTGTTCCACTTATTATTGTTACTGATGTAAAATCCTATTTCTTTTAGGAAAACAGAGAAAGAAACACAAAGTGTAGAGAAAGCAATGCCAAAGATGTCAAAGCAATTTCTGCCCCTTAAACTGTGATATTTTCAACAGAGTTCTTAGAGAAACATTGACACAGCACAGTTTTATCAGCCTCCAAGACCTGACCTGACCTCCCCTGGGCCACACTGGTGCTATTTAAGATGGTTTACTTTTTTACTTTTACATCCTTTTCTGGCCACAGGTTCAAAGAGGTTTTAGGAAAGTTTCCACTCCCCTGAGTGCCAAAGTCAGAATTTTATTAAGTCTGCAGTGAGTCTTAGCTCAAGCTGAGCAGTAAAAAAGTGGACACATTAAATGACAGGTGAAAGGACAAGTAAGGGCAAGGACTCAGCTTTCACTTACGTGTGCTATTCAGGACTCTCTGAAGCAAATGGAGGGGGTAACAAGCAGCGTGTCACATCACGAAGCAGGCTGCAGCTTCTTGAGGAGTGGAAGGGCAAAGACACACAGGTTTCAGTCTCAGCTGTTTTAACCTTTCCTCCTATGTCAGATACGTCAAATATCTTAATCGTCTTCATGACCTTTCACTGGACTCACTCCCCTAAGTCCATATCTGTCTTGTACTGAGGAGCCCAGTATGGGACCCATCACTCCAGATGTGTCTCACCAGTGCAGAGCAGAGGTGAAGGATCACCTCCCTCAACCTGCTGGCAACGCTATAGCGAACGCAGCCCAGGATACAGTTGGCCACCTTTGCTGCAAGAACACGTTGTTGCTCATGTTCACCTTGCTGTCCACCAGGACTGACCCCCAGGTCCTTTTCTGCAGAACTGCTTTCCACCAAATCAGTTTGCACTGTTGCATGGGGGTTATTCCTCCCCAGATGCAGAACTTCGTTCAGCTGCATGACGTTCCTGTCAGCCCAGTTCTCCAGCCTGTTGAGGTCCCTCTGAATGGCAGCACAACCATCTGGGGCATCAGCCACCCTTCCCAGCTTTGTATCACCTGTGACCTTGCTAAGGATGCACTCTGTCCCATTGTCCACATCATTAATGGAGATGTTGAACACTATTGCCCCAGTATTGACACCTGGGGAGCACTGCTAGGGACTGGCCTCCAGCTCGTCTTTGTGCTGCTGATCACAGACCTTTGAGCTCCACAGTTCAGACAGTTTTCAATCCACCTCACTGTCCATTTCTTTAGTCCATACTTCATCATTTTTTGAATGTTGCACACACCTGTGCATGTCTAGTTTGTTTAAATGTTACTTAATCTGATCCTCTTCCACTAAGGGTAAGTTGCCCATGTTCTAGTATCCTGAACGCCACCATCTCATGGGCACTACAGCTGCGGCTGCCCCCAGCATTCACATTCCTGAGAAGTTCTTCCTTGTTTGTAAGTGTGAGATGCAGTAGAGCATCTCCCCTTGTCAGCTTCTCCATCTATGTTAGCAAGTTGCCCTCAACGCACTGCAGAAACTTGGATCACTTGTGCCCTGGTACTTTGCCCTTCCAGTGGGTATCATGGTGGTTAAAATCCATCAGTTGACTGCCATATTTTCCAGTTGTTAACTATACATGAATTTAACTCTATTGTTAAGAGATAGCTGTGTGCCAATTTGTTTGTATAGCCAAGTCCTCTCCATTTTCCTGATTTCTTCAAGCAATTTCTCCCACTTAAAAAACAAAAGTTGTCCCAATGAAAGCCCCTTCTGTTAGTTTAGTACATGTTGGAAAGAATTTAAAATTTCATAGGATGTATCCAGTGGTACAGCTGCTGAGTTGCTCTGGCATGTACTTAGTCATATTTATTGCCTATGGAGTGATTTCTTAAGGCAAGATGAAAATGTTGAGAGGTTAAGTACATAGAATAAGGAAGCATTAAGTGATTGTTTTACACCATCTCATAATTCCCTTTGATTGCTTTAAAGTCTGCATGAATATGACCCAAGAGGTGGTTTGAAAATACTGTCAATACTGAAATTTAAATAGGAACAATTAATTTCTGCTGTCTGTTGGATAATGTAGAAGGGTAACAATATATAAATTGAATGTTTCCATTAACAGAATTCAAATATCAGTCAACGTTGAGGCAGCACTGCTTAGACTTTGGAATTATACTTTTTACTTAGACACCACGGCAATTCAGTCACATAAATATTTTTATCACAGGAAATTATTTATTTTGAACTCTCTGTAAATCTATCTTGCTTCTAACTAAACATGAACAAAACAGTTACAAAAATATAGTAAAGCCACCAGTGATTCTCCCAGGCTTCAAGGTGTGTTTGCTGAAGTGCAAAATACCTTTATTCTGCACCACTCTTTATTTTGGTCAGAAGTGAAAAAAGGAGGGTTTTATGGAATATTTCTGGCCCACATGGATTTCTGGCTACCATCCCAATTAGGCCTATAAAACCTTCACTGGCTCTTAGCCTCTGCCTTAGGGCAAAGCTCTGCGCTCCTGGCGAGAAGCAGCCTTCTGCCCTCGGCCTGCCTCCCCTGCCTCGAGGCTTTTCAGCAGCTGATGATGCTCAGAGTTACACTTACCTGTTTCATTTCCAGGAATGTGCTAACTCTTGCAGTTTTATAGCACTTGGGGAACTCAGCTCAGAGGGAAACTCATGCGACATATCAGTTAACAATTCTCTGGCTCCTCTGTGCCATCAAGAAATATAAAAGGCAGCCAAGGGACCAGAATAAGACTGTTTCCCAGCTCCTCGTGCACTATTGCTCCCAGTGGTTTTGCTGCTTCACTAACAGAGTCAGGTCTTACAAGGGATAAATAAGAGTAGCGGAACTGGCAACTCTCAAGGTAGAACCTCATTTCCAAAGGGACTGCTTTCACCATGGAAGCAGAAAGAAACAATACACTAAATACATTTACTCTGTTTCTCTAAATGAGGTCAGGCAGTCATAGTCATTAAACTCAGTTAAAGCATTAAAAGCAAAATAAGTTAGTCTCACCGGTCAAAGACAATAATGAGAGTTACATATAACTAAAGATACACTTCTGAGTCTTTTATAACCTTGAAACCTTCTCACCTGAGTCAGATAAAGTAAAATGACACTCCTTCAGTGGCTCTCAGTCAGGCTTGTCGGTGAGGCCACAGATAACCCCATCTAACACAAGTTTCATATAGGAATGCTGACCCCAAATTCAAAATACAAAAAAATGCCATTCAAGAAAAAAAAATAATTCCATGTCCTATTAAGCTTTTTTTTTGGTACATCATCTTCTATGTACATATTCTAAAAGGAACTTCAAAAACTGGATTTGATTCTTCTATTTACAATCATAACAAGTTGGTCATTGTTCCCACTTATATTTTAAAATGCTATAAAAAGCTCTACCTGTAGTAGACATGGTGAGTTTCCCCCTAAACAAACAGGCTTGCAATAGCTACCAGCTGCTGGAGCAATAAGTCTTACCTGTCAGAATGGAATTTGTTTATCTGGAATAAAAGACTATTTTCCTTCCATACGTCCTGAAGTTGGCTGATTATAGACCCACAGAAGAGACTCCTGTTGATCTGGGCATCAGTACTATGAGCTCTTCCTCACTGCTGTCTTATCTCAGATTTCTTATAGGTTTAAAACCAAATCACACTTGCTTTAGGCAAGTGACAGAATAGAAAACCAGCAACTGGCACATAAGAATACAGCAGTTCCTGATTTTATGATCCTTTTGTGTTACTTCTAGGTTTTGCCTTTTACAGTATTTTCATAGCTTCTATGACATTCAAAAATAGAACAAGGAAAAATGAGTACTTAAATTTGTAACACAATCTGTCTTGCCCTTTGTAGTAGCACGTTAGGACTTAAATGTCAAAAGACTGGACATTTTCATTCTATAGAAACCATGGATTGCTTCCTTTACATATTGGATTAATACATATGGCTTAGTACTTTTGACCAGCAACAGGAACGCAGTTTTTATAGCCCTACTTCAAGATGTTCAAATGTGAAAGTCAGCAAAAAGGAACTAATTTACATAGTATTTATATGCTTTGAAATCAAGGCAAACATGGAGCAAAACCACAGCCTGAATATTGAGTCTTGTGTTTCTGAGGCAAACATCTAACGTCATAATAGGCAGGTGTTAGGCATGGCATATTTTGCTTGGACTCCAGTTGCTATCCCAGGCAAATGCAGGAATCTTATAAGTCCTGGATTTCTTTCTCTGGATGCCTGAGTGTTAGCCAAAGATATTGGATAATGGAGAATATCTAAAGTGACTCTAGACATTATGTTTAAACAACTGGACATGTGACTCTTTTCCATTAACTTTTCCATTAACTTTGGGTGCCAAAAAAACATTAACTAAAAAAACCAACACCACCAAACCCTACAGTTCTATACAAATTTGGCAAGAAAATAAAAACAGGGCTTTTTCACTCTGCCCTGACATATATTTTATCCAGTGCATTTCTTATTCTGTAACTCAGATGAATCTTCTTGCCTCTTGGGTTCATGCAGAAGTTTTATTTTCTTGCAGAAAATGAAAGCAGCTGTCTCCTTGCCTGTAAGGCAAAGGGGGTTAAAATCCAAAAAGATAAAAAAATAAAATCCTCTCTCTTGTAACTGCATCTCAGCTTATGACCCTTTCCTTTGAAGGACAGAGATAAGGCGAGTGGATACCACTAGGGAAGAAGAGAAAGACCTACAGCTCAGCAAGTTAAGCCTGCAGGTCCCCACCATCATGCCTGATGCACCACATTTCATAAATTTTACTCTCAGACCTCCATTTTCAAATGCACGTCAATAAGCTCATAGCTCAGGAATAGAGCAGAAAGACCAGAAAGGAGGTAGGCTACTTCAAAACTCATAGTTACAATAAAAATAAACACTTGTCTAGCTTCAAGCCTTGCCTTTATTTCTGTTCATTGCACTCCTTCACTACAGACACCAATTTTAAACATTCATTGTTGCACTGAATGCAGGGACATCTCCCCAGTTGACAGCAGAGTCAGGATAAAGAGCTACCAAAATATTTGTAGGTAATTTTAAGGTGTCTATTTCATACCTAAGAGTTCATAATTGATTTGGAATTTGAGTTCTCTATTTTCTCTGAGAAGACAGGAACCAGGAGTCTACCTCCCTACAAACAGGTCACAGGCACACATGCAACCCAGGGCTCAGCACAGGCCATTTTCTGCCAGGCTGCAAAGCCTTGCACTTACATTGAGTGCAAGGGTTGACAACCACCAGCATGTCAAAGAACTAGCCCCAACTCATCACACTTTCTTTACATTAAAACTGTGATATTTCCACCCAATTATTTCAGAAGGAATATTTAAACTCTACTCCTTAGTGGTAATCTTATTTACAGGCAAGAAGGGTGAAAAGTTATTAGAATACATCACTTCGATACTGTGTTTGAAAATAATTGTTATTCATGGGCATTAATTTAAAAGAAGCTTGAGCAAAATCAGAATAAGAGCTATCTAAGCTTAATAAACTGCCTTGTCATATATATTTGCAGGACCATACATTCTACTATAATTATAAATTATTGCAAACATGTCTTCAGGTTACAGAACGGTATTTCTGTAGGAGGATAAACTGAATTTAAGCTATATGCAAACAGAAAGCTAAAACAGCCCTCATTTTTTTGTGGTTTTTTTTTTAATGAATAAAATGCATCCTTCTTTATCAGCAATAATAATAACAGTTCAGATAGTGAGAGCATAATTCAATTCCTAAAGCATAAGATTCTTTTGGAAATAACTGGAACCATTTTACTTCAGCACAGGCCTGACAGAGGGTTTGGGAGAGGCACATGGCCTGCCAGAGTGGAGGCTGGAGGACAAGCAGGATGCCTTAAAGCCATTACAGTGGCATCAAACACAGTGTTAAAGCAACTGAATCCCACCATGCTACTTGGTGCATCCCCTTCAAGGGAAGAGGTGCTTAAAATATAATACCTCCTCTGTGGTTTGCAATAAATAACAAATGACCAGAAACACTGAAAAACATTTTTCACCAAAAAATGTAAATATTCTCATAAAAGCCCGGCTATGAAAAACACATGCTATAATCTTTCAGAAGTTTTACTCGGGTGCAATTATCTGCAAATAGTATTTATTCTTAAAAGTGGAAAAACATATACATTAAGCAAGGAACCTCATAATTCACCTTATATTTTATTAGGAATAGATTACTTCAAACCATTTCTTGATCTAATTTTGAAGTCATTGATTTGACAAATGAGTTTCATTTTGTGATGTTCCATAATCGCAGCTCAGAATCCTACAAGAATTGCAAGCCACTTGATACACAACCCTGAAAACAGCTTAAGTACAATGCCTTTCAGACAGGATAATGAAACAAAAACATCACCTGGGTGGATTAAAATTAATGAAAACAAATCACAAAGCCACCAGGAAAACCATAACACCTTGCTCATTGTTAGTCTTCTGTGTCTTTAGTGCTGCGGGAATATTGTATTGTCTCAGAGTAAGCATCCACAGCGATCCACTTGTCAGAGACAATAGCAGGTGTTTGAGGAGAAAATGAAAGAGGTTCTATCCCAAAGAAATATGGAATAATTTTTCTGTAAGAAAAATTTAATTTTAATCTTCTTTCATTATAATCCAATAAAAATTTGAAATTGTTTATGTTGTGGCAACCAAGGAATATCTCTTCTAAACATGTGAGCTTACTTTCTTCTCATGTTTAAAGCTATGAGATGAAATTATGACCAATCTGTGAATGCTTATTTCATATTTTCTCTTTCTGAAATTTATTAGGTATGTGGGCTAGATGATATTTATAGGAAAAAACAATTAAGCCGGCTAGTTACTCCTGTTATAAAAGCACTTTCACTGGTCTACTGTTTTTGATTCATTCTGTATTTTCTAGGAAAACCAGCTATTTTCCAACACTGCCAGTACTGCCAGCCTGAAAGCTTATCACTACTAGACAATTATCCCCTTTTTTTTCACTCCTTTTCCCCATTATAACCAGTTATCTGGAGTTCTCTTTTCCCCTTTGCCTCATTAAACATTTATTTCTTCAAGAACACAATAAAATATTTATTAAAACAATGTGTTATTTTCTTATCTCCTGCAAAGAAGATTCTTTTGTTGGTTCTTTTTTTCAGAGATGAAAAGGATAATTTACAACTCAGTGAAAATTAAGCAATTACTGTAGTAATCTCATGTTGTCTGCTTCACAGAAGTTTGACCTGCAGGGCCCAGCTGATCTTTTCCTCTGTGTTGTCTCTGCAGTGAGTCTAAGTGTTACTGGCCACATGGCTGAGAAGCACCAGGTAGAAAACATGATGGCAAACAGAACCAGCCCTTTGATATTCTGTTCGCTTGTGATGCAGATGCTGTTGTTTATTTATTGTACTCTCACAGAGCACAGGAACTGTAGTGAGAAGGGATTTCCCTTTCCTCCCCTCTCCTCTATTCTCTTTATATTAATGTTTTACTGAAATATCAATTTGAAAATTCAACATAGAAAATCCCATTAAAAAAGACAATTTTTTTCCTCCTACTTAACTTTTGGTAAAATGCAAATTCTGAGACAGTTACAGCATGATAGATGAGAGAGGAAACATGGGGAAACTGGGCAGCATCAGGGAAACAGAAGTGGCTTGCTTGCTCAGAGTCACAGCATGAGGACAAGGACTAGCTAATCACACTTACTTCCAGGGAAACACCACATCAGCAGGGCAGGGAGAGCAGGGGCAAACCTTTCTGCTGGTGGTCTAGATCCCACAGTGTTATTCCTTCCCTGACCCCAAGCATTCAACTTGGTATCTTTGCAATGCCATTTTTAATATAGTTTAGGTTTATACCTCACCCCACCAGGTGTTAAACTTCCCTTTTTGAATTCAGACTTACTCTAGGTAGCATGGATAAGGTATATGCAAACAGTCATCCCTCACTTCGGTTTCAAATCCCTCCCCTCACTGCTGCTTCAGCCTTTGGTTTGCCCAACATACAATGTTTGAATTATATTAGACCTTCTTACAGTCTGTCCACTGCAAAGCTCAAGTATTGACCTCCCAGGCCATTTTTGCAGCCCTCAGCCTTTTGGGAACCTCCTTGTATACCCGCAGTCAGCGGAGGTTGAATGAAAAGACCAGGGAAAACACCATGGCAGTGATTTCCTCCACAGCAGAAAACATCTTGTTTTCCTCCTTTCTAGCAAAGTCACTGCCTCAGACTATCTGCCAGTCTCAGGTGTTCATCATAAGTGGTCAGGACTGGCCTAGGACACACTGGGTTGGCTGGACCAGAAGTGTACTTCTGAAATGGGTCTCCCAGTTATTCCCACTAATCCCTCTCACAAACTGGATTCCCTTTGCATTGAACTAACCTGGAAGATGCACTTAACATGAACTAGCTCTTAATGGGTACTCTATCCACAGGTCCAGACTAGTGTTACTCCTGAGTAAAACCCCTGAAACACAGATATTGTGGATATTTCATTCTCAATACCAAAGGTATCACTTTTCTAATCTGTTCCTGCTTGGCTACACTGCTTGCAAAAGGAGACACAAGCAAGGTCTGTGCAGAGTTTCAGGGCTCTAGCCTAAATTGAAGCAGGAAGAAGAGGCTGGCTGAGGTGGCAGTAGATGGAGCAATGGATTTCTCATGGAAGCAGAATGGATTAACACTCACTTTTGTGGTTTGCACAACATGCTAGGAGAGGAAAAGCTAAAGTGTAAGCAAGCAGTTCAAAGATCTGCAGTAATCAGGCAGTAACAAAGCACAAGGTTCAGAGGAGCAGCCCTGTTGCCCCTTACCTGGCCGCGCTCAAGTCAAAGAAGAGCAAGGACAATTGTGCTCATCAGCAAAGTAAACAATAGTTCATCAGCATCCAGCTTACAGGGAATTAATTCTTTTTCATTTAAGTCTTAGAAAGTCAAAGCAGAAAACTGAGGCCATCTTTAAGAAAGCTTATTTTATGGGAATGAGGCTGGCTAAGGAAATGTTGATCTGAGAGCTCCTGTACTGTCAGGGATTACTTTCATTCAAACGTACAGATGCTTATGGAAAACAAGACGGTCTCTCCTTTACATTTTTACACAAAATGAAGGCACTCTATGATTTTGCTACTTTTTACAAGGCAGCCCCACCAAAATCATTGTCACTGCTTCTGCTACTTCATTATCTCTTCACTCCAGCTTTGTTTCGATATAGTCAGCATGCTTTTCTTCAAAAATCTAGTGCCACTGTTGACAGCTTCTTAAACAAGAAGCATATGTTGTAGAACATCTTCAATAAAGGCAGCAGTTAGCTAAAATAGACAAGAGAGAGCAATCATTCATGTTTCTCCAAGGGAGCTAAGAAACAATTAAAGAGCCTTGACCCCATGAAATTAAGGCGTGATTCTTTCCCATTTTATATGCAGTGCTTCATCTACCATGACAAGATACTACCATTCCAATCATGAGGTGACTTAACTCGTATTTGAAGGGGGGAAAAGAAAGAAAGGTTAGCCAAAAAGTTAAATACACTAAGGTTTTCCTGGTTTCAATACTCCTGTGTTTTGAAAGGAGCATGTCATGCCACAGCTGGCTTTGGAATTAAGTGCTAAACTTTATGGCTTTAAGGCAAGCAATGTAGTAAATGGCTGTGACGACCAACCTGAAAGGAAGTTGAAGCTTTAATCAACTCCAAAAAATGAGCTTCGTGTCTATTGCTAGGTGAATATCTAAAACTCAAGTACAAAGTTGGCCAAATTCAAATGAAAATGCTAGAAAATATTCTAAATTCAGAAAAAAATTTGGAAACAATTCCGTGTCCCACAGTATCATGAAAGAGCACAATAACAATACCATGTTATTTAGATTAGGTAATATTAAATAAATTTTTTGAACAGACCATTTTCCTAGAAGGTTATTCTTGTTCATTTTACAAAGTGTAAGGTAAACATCCCTTCCATTAGTATTTCTAGTTAATTAATTCTATACAAGCTGACTTATTCTCTGCCCAACACAAATTTTCTCATGAGGTATATATGAAATTTGGTTGCTGCAATGAATATAAGGCCAAAATAATGCCTGGAAGATTTTAATTTGTCTCCAAAATTTTAATAGCCATACAAATGAGAAAAGGACCCTTCACGCTACAGAATTCTTT
The DNA here is from genome assembly GCF_949628215.1 of Phalacrocorax aristotelis. Classification (NCBI taxonomy): domain Eukaryota; kingdom Metazoa; phylum Chordata; class Aves; order Suliformes; family Phalacrocoracidae; genus Phalacrocorax; species Phalacrocorax aristotelis. Next base: position 123,504,994 of record NC_134278.1, read on the forward strand.
AAAGTGTAATAAGCACCAGCATTTTTAACTGGGCAAAGGTAAAAATAAATAGTGTTTTACTCTACCAGGCCTCCTGCTATGCATGTTAACATTAACCCCTCTAAATTAGAAGAGATTATTAGTCTACAATTGAGCCCACTTACCTCACAATGCAGTAAGTAAATTGTGAAATAATATGCATTATTAAGCTACAGATTGACAGATGTTCATTGATACGGGGCACAGTGGCTTAAAAGGTAATTTTTAAAAAGTCATTACACAGCAATAGAAAGCTTTCCAGGTGAAAGATCTTTGCTTCATTCCTTTAATGGGAGAAGAAAAATTAATTTCTACCACCTGTTTCAGTTGCTGCATGCAAAAAGGCACAAGACTCCAGAGTGCTGGCCTATTGCCTCACTGACCTGGGAGAAGCCTCTTTTTCATTACTCAGCTTTGTCCTCAGAATCCCTTTCACGCGAGCTCAGGCTGCACTCACTTTAATTCTGGTTTTCAGTTAACATACCTTGAAATGTTCTTCACAAAATCTGTGCTGAGCACCATTACACACTTCTACAAAAAAAAAGGTATTTGCAGAGTTCACCACAGCTAACAAAACTGTTCCTTCTGACTCCAGCGTCTCACAGCAAGATGCCCTGGGGATGAGTTGCTTCTTACAATGCTCAATTAGGATGAAAGCTATAGCTTAATAGCTATATGAACCTTAATAGTTCATGAGAAAGTTAACCTCGTATAACATCACACACAAAAACTGTGGGCTTTGTAAGCACTTTAACTGACTTTTTCCTTGCAGTCCTTTTTCCAGCTGCAGTTGGGCTGTGGGTAGTCTGAAAATCACTGGCAAACTGGTTTTTAGGTGTTGTGTCCTGTTTAGGTGGAAGTCCTGGAGTAGATCAGAAATGACTTCATATCAACATATGTGACACAGACGTATGGGAAAGAGTAACAACAGAATTCCATGCTGAGTCTTCAGTGGAAATGAGAATTTATACACACACACACAGAATAATGCTGTGCATATTAACACCACCCATCTTTTGATCACCAACGTTCTTGATTATATTTTCTGCTAATATCTTTATTTATTCAACAGAAAAAACTAGAATCACCAGAGAGCAATGCCAGGGACATAAATTCAGCTCCTGCTTAGGTTCACCTTCGGTAAAGATTGACCATATATGCAATACTGATTAGCCAGTCTACTAAGCCAGCAAAAAGATGGCTGATATGAATATGCACAGCTCAGTTGCATCTCTCTGTACACACAAGATACCAAAGAGTCTAGGGGCGCTGCAGGAATCTTGATGGCCCTAAAAAAGGAGTGAGGGCAGAACCAGATGTGATCAATATTTGACATTGTGTTATGTACTCTTGTACTGAAAAAAGAGGACTTGGAAACTGGCTGGAAGATTTCCTAATAATCTCTTCCCCATTAATCATCTTTGTCATGCAAAATTAATGAGAGCTTATTCTTTCACCTGGAGACCTCCTTCTATGATATCATTAACAGAAAATGGAACTATTGCTTGCAAGCAAAGAAGAAAAGTCCAGAACTAATCCAGTGCCTTATCAGGCTTTCCTTAATAACACAATCTCATTTTAGAAAGCCCCAATTCCAATGCAATTCCTCTAAATGCAGCCTATGAAAGGTTTCCTTTTCATAATTCTGCAAGCCAATAAAAATGCAGACCTGTCTGGACAAATGCCTCGTAGGGCCAGTCCTGTATATCAGAACACAGAGAAAAGCATCCCTACGGTATATCAGTTCCCATACTGTACCTTTGCCCTTACTACTACTAAAAATGACATTTCAACACATTTAAGTTGCTACATAAATAGACAGCTAAAACAAGAAAGGCATTAAGATAGATTTTTGAAAGTCATATCTGATTTAGCACTAGAGTTTTAAATGATTGGAACCCTATCTGTCCTCCATGGGTTGTGTAGCAAGGTATAAAGAGTATAATTACTTTCTGCATTTAGTGATATTTTTTTACTTTTAAGTTAAGGACATAGCAAGTGGCAAAAGGATTTATACCACACAGTTAAACTCTCATTCAGTGATTATTTAATTGGTATATAATAATGATCATATTAAATCCAAAGAAAGCATTGGTAGGTTACAGCATTGCCAATCTTCAGTCTAAATTAACTACTTGATTTTGAAATTAGTTAGCACTTTTTTTAATTTGGAGGGTTTGGTGATTGATTGATTGATTGATTGATTGATTGATTACTGGAGAGAGGGAAAGGGTCACCTCTCCCTAACTTTTTTCTTATATTTTACTGTCATCCAATGTCTCTAGTATATGCTGTCCTCACTGACTTCTGTGTACTCTCAGGAAAATTCCCCATTCAGTAGGCACTGAAGATTTATTCTGCTTTCACTCTGATCTTTCTGCACTATTAAGCTCATGACATCCATGTTCAAAACTGAAAAACATTGCACAGATTTCTGGGGCAATAAATAAGTGTTTTGCAAAAGATGTGAAAAATCCAGAAGAGGAATAACTAGATAAGCAACACCTTGGAGACCATTACTCAGTAGAGCTCCTGCCTTTGGCTGGGGGCCGCTAACTGCCATTAGAAAAGCACGGAAAGCTGTCCCTTGCCAGCAAGAAACTTGGGGCCAAGTCTAGCAGCTGAGCAGAAAGCTTCTGCCATTCAGTGGCTCTTAGTCACCTGTCAGAAGACAGAAAAGAAAATGCTTATAGCATTGTCTCAAACTCTCCTTATGGTTTGCAAGATCCTCACCAACCTAGTGTCAAAATAGAGGAAAAAATGGAAGATAATATGTTCCTATTCAATAGCATGGCTATGACTTTTCCTCCCTGTTTTCTCCCTTCTCAGCCATGCATATGTAGGGAGGCAACTCAGCCAAAAAACACTGAGTAAACAAGTCTTTCAAAAAACAAAACTTTTTCAAAGAAAACTTTTTTTTGTAGAAATACTCATTTCACAAGCATGTAATAAAGTTTAACTTTTTGTCACAAACCTAAAATTTTTATTTTTTCAAATTCTTTAGTTTGGGCCTATAGTTTCCATATATAAGCGTGTGTGTTTGTGCTTGTAATACATACTAATTCATTATGATAACATAAATGCTAAATCAAAATCAAATGTAACTACTCTAGGTCATAGAGTGATTCCAGATACCAAGCACCTCTACAAAAACACACCAGTAAAAAAGGAAAAAGGCAGTAGAACTGTAAAGCTTTTTCTATGCTTTATACTCATATATCCACGCTCCACTTTCCCCCTGCTGAGCTTGTATTTTCAAAATCTGGAAAACAAGAAAACAGCTGTGAAAAAGTTGTTCTTTGCGCTGAACAGTCAAATGGTACATTTTTTCTAAGCACCAACCGTGGTCTCCTTTTACATAACCATCATTAAAAAAACGCTAGGATTAAGTCAAATGAATACATCAACTAGATGAGATTACCTGTCTCCCTTTCATTAATAATCCAAGAAGAGGAAAACCAGACAAGTTTCATTCTATGCCAAGCCTTAAGAACGTACTTTCCTCTAACCACCATCATATTCTACAAGACACAAGTGGACTTGACCTTCCCAGATTGCACAATGAATCAAAGGCTGGGGTTTTATCACAGCTACTACAGAGGATGCAGCCAAAGTAATTGCCCTTGAGTCAGCTATGGGAGCTACATAGGTAGCTGTAGAGCAAGAATATCCCCAAGAGAAGAATACCTCTCTCAAGGACATCTATTTACTGAAGCTTGCCCAAACAGGTACCAAATGTACTTAATTGGATTTAAAGAATCTTAAAGATATCTGTATTACTGCCCATATTCAGATCACATCCAGAAGTTGCTCACAGGAATTCTACGTTTAGGTCAAATTATTCTGTGATGCATTTGCATTAATTTCACTGGATTTATAATAGGTTTGAAACTATCCTGTAGGTTTCTGGAGGTGCAGTTTAACTTTGGTGTATTGAGGTCTCTGAATTTTTTTCAGGTCTTGCAGATCAGTCATGTCAGAGTTGAAAAATGTGACAGTGATGCAAAGCTGATTTCATTAGATAAATATCTGAGTCAAATCTCTTACGAAGTGTCCAGTGGGTAATCAATAACACTGAAGAACTCCTGATACAAATCTATTATGCCACAATGACCAGTTGCATTTTACCTTGTGCTATTATCCTACACCGTATGGCTTGTCTAAGAGGAGGTGGCTGTCCCCACTACCTCCTACCATCCCAAGGCAGCTAATTACTGCCACAACTGCTTTCTGTCAAAAAGAAGAAGGTAAGAAATGTTTATTCTCATTAACAGGGTGACCAGATTGTCTCCAAGTTAAGGAGGAAACAGAATGAGTTTTCAGGTCTCAACCCTCTGGAAGACATCAAAGAGGAGACTGGCTGTGAGAGCTAACATGATCCACCAAGAGCAGAGGAACATAGGAGCTCAGCAGTTCTCCTCTGAATATGCCATTTCAGGAGGGAGACAGCATGACCGTTAATGAGAGAGAGAAAAACCTGATATAAACTTACATATTTGTGGTTATTCATATTACCTAGTAAAGCACAGACATAGATATCTATTAAAAAACTTAATCGAAAGCATGTAGTAAAACCACATTATCTATTCTGGATATTCAGAACAAACCTTCATTCATTTCTTTTCCTTAATTTGACCTATGTGTAAGTTAATTGAATAAAAACAAGGCATTCCTCACACAAGTGTGTAGCAAAACTGACAAAATAGGCAACTGGGCCACTGAACATGATCTCCCCAGCACAACCAAGATTCACTGAAGGGGATGGACTAGAGCTCTGTCCGAACTGTCCAGGCCAGGCAGAGAGCTGTAGCTGGGTCAGTGGGCACAGAAATGTCCTGCAGAGGCAACACCTGCAAGATCTCCAGCCTGCAGAAAGATGTTGGAGGACGCATCAGCCTCAATGGTATCCATAAATGTACATCTCCATACCTCTACTCTGTTCAGCTGACAAATTATCTCTCATTTTTCCCTTAAATATGATGTTCTTTCTTTCTATTCTTACAATATTATTGCTGATGTCATGAACTAGACTGGGGTAACAGTACAACGACTAGCATAATTAGGCTTTACTTATGAATGTGAGACCATTAACATTGGTTACAGTTAAGGTCAACTTCCATAAATGTTTTTGAGAAAAAATTATAAGGGGAAGATATTTGACTGTGTCAAAATATTTTGTTTCAGCATGCTGAAAATTACACGCTCAGTTTCAGTATTTCAAAACAGTCTTGTCATTCCAATGGAAGTCTGTATGTGTCACCATGAAAAATACAGTCTAGGTTCAACTAAACCTTTCAGGGTGACCAACAACAGTTCTCCTTTAACTCAACTCTCAGTATAATAGAAACAACATTTTGTGTGCTATTTGAAACAGAGCTCATCTTCATTCAGATCTATATGTGAAACTGTCTCTCTTTGCAGCTGTTGTTGTACAGAAGGAAGGATGAATTTAGGCAGTGGCCTAAGGAAGATAAAACAATCTTTTAATTTAAGGCTGTGTTAATGTGTTTCAGCTTTGAGGTTAAAGCAGAATTTTAAATGGTTGATGAGAAGGGAATGGTTCAAGTAAAACCAGCTCTGTATAGGGAGGAAGGAACAGAGGGAAAAAAAGCTAGAAAACTATATTTTGGGTCAACTCGAAATATTTCATTTAGACATGAAAGAAAAATGTTACTTCCACTTCTCTGTTATGTATTTTCTTTCCCCACCCTCACCTTTTAAGGGAGCTGGCTCCAATCAAATTTTTACATGAAAGACGCAATTTCTAATGAAAAAAATTTCAAAACACTGTAATTGGCTCAGAGCTGGAAGGGTAAATATATATACCTCAACTGTAAATTATAGCCTATTCTCATTCATTTTCTAGAGATGAAATGAAATTTTTCATGTTCAGAACTGCTGGAAAACAGAAATGCTGAAAGAGGGCAAATCCCTCAGAAAAACTAAGAACTCCTGGCCTCCTTTTTCTATGGCTCACAAGCAGCATAGGACTTGCATCCCATAAGCCCAGTTTGTCTGCTGAAAGTCATTTACTACATCTACAGGTTTCCATTTCTTTAAAAAATCAAAGGTTTATTCTTTTTGGTAGGCAGAACTGAGCAGCCAAAAATGCAGCAGCAGCATTATCTCCATATAAATCTGAAGACTGAGTGAATGGAGGCCCCTTAGGTCTGACCCTTGCAGTAGCTATGTGAAGAAGCTGCTCAGTATACTGCTTGCTCATTCCACTTCGTCACGTCACAGAACTCTGAGCAGACCCAAGCTATCACTGTACATCATTACTTAATTTAAGGGGATTTTTTTTTCTCCTTTTGTTTCATTTCTGCAGCAACCCCCATAATATTTTAAGTCTCAAGATCTTGTTTTCAAAAAGCCAGGTAACATTTGATAGCAACAGATTCAAAGTTTCTTCTTTATTGCCAGTGATGTTTATGCATCTGGGTCAAATCCCTGGGCCAAAGCAAAGGAATTGCTTTCAGAGGACTTGAATTTCAATTTTTGAAGAAATACTTTTCCTGTAGCGGCATTTAATTTCTTGACAGGCTCTGTAAGCCTTTGCTCTCCTAGCTTGAATAGTTCCTCTGGGCTACTACATGACTGGCTGATGCAAAATTGCTTTGTTGTCTCATCCTTGCTGGAAGAAATGCAATTTATGTTTTCCAGCCACTTTTTAGTTCTGTGGATTTGGTACCCTTTTAACTTTTCAGTCCCTGTACACTCTGCTGTTTCTGCTGCTAAGATTAACAGAGCTCTGAAATGGGATTTGGGTTATAACTACTGGACTAGATGCCCAAGTACAGCAAAGTAGCTGTTAGCGTTCTGGGAATAACACGTAGATTGATGTAGACCAGTTCCCCTCCCTGCCGTAATCTCAGCATATCTCAGATCCTCTCAGATCCTGCTAGACCAAAGCAGAGAAGGCTTTTAACTGTAATCCCCTGTCCTCACACTGCCTATGCAGGACTGGAAGACCTGCACCACCATGACAGTTATCTAAAGTTTTTGCTTTTATGTGAGGTACTGTCACTGTAGATCTAAAGCAGCTTGAAAACTGTAACTCCCACAGCATGAAGCAGACACTAGACTTTTTCATGCTGCACAGGCAACATATTTGAATGGTAAGACAACAAGGGTTTGTTGTCTTTTAATGTGAGTCATTCTTCAATACACCATCGCTTTACTTTCCCTTTATATTTTCATCCATTATGAGAAAATGTTACTTGAAAATTGACTTTTTCTTTCCTAGCTGTCACCACTAGCAAGGACCAGTACCGTAGGCAAATACAGGATTTCTTTTCAGCTCTTTAAAAATATTCCTATCTGTAGGACATTAATCTCTTTATGACTGCAATTAAAAATGTGTCCAACACCATGCAGATGTCAGCATACAAAATATCCCTAAGTGGTGCTACAAGGACAATGGGCTTAGTAATACCTCAGCTGTTTCTTTATGAGTGAATTGATATAGTTTATTCAATTTGAGATTAAGAATTTTACACAGAAAAATTTTGCCAGGTGGCTTATTCTTAGTGAAATTAGGGATTCACAGTTTAATTACTCTAGTCTTTGTCATTCACAACGATTACAGTTAGGCTGCCTGACAATTCCCTTTGTAGGACTTTGCTTTCAGGTGTTTATCTTTGCCATATTTTAGTATTCAAGATGGACGTATTCTTTTAGATTAAAAATTTTTGAAGTTTTAACTGAGACAACTTATCTAATTCTGAGGAAAGTGATGAAAAAATCTTTGAAGACTTTATCTTCAGTAATTCTCCAGTCCCTTCCTCAGTTTCCCTGTAAATTATTTTTTTTTCTAACAGCAGATGACCTTCAATCACTTCTTCCACATGCAATGTCTTCTCTGTGTGGGTGCGGGAAGAGAGAGGAAACATTATAAAAGCAAATGCTAAAGCTGAGGTGTCACAGAAGATGTGTTGTCACCAAAAAAAGTAGCACTTAGGAAGTTTGGAAACAATCTTAATTTTTTTTTATCTGAAATATCAAGATTTTAAATCTACATAAGCTTTACCAGGCCCAAGAGAAACACACATTTTATTAATTTTCTATTTTATAGTGTTACTACTACTAACTGATTCTCTTTATCACTTAAAGCCATGTAGTTCTTAAAGTTATGTATCCTCTCTTTGGGAACGAAGACATATGTCAGGGATCTCTCTCGTTTCTGGCCTACCTGCCTAGAGATTTCTTTCCCATCACAAGTGCCAGCATCACATACTGTCAAATCTTTCATGGCTGTCTTTGAAACCACTCTGCCTTTAAAATGACTCAGTTTTATTTTAACATTTATGAGGTACAGATTTACTTAAAGTTCCTATATTCCTGTGTTGATATTTGCCTCTACAAATTCTCAAAGCCAAAAAAAACCCCAAACATTACTTTGGGGCGGTAAAGAAGCAACTGACAGTTTAAAATTAGTTACTCCAAACAAATGTTAAACAGTACTTGGAAAAGGAAACATTTTTCTTATTTCAGGTGTTTATATTTCCAGAAACTGTTTCTTTGGGGTGTTCTTGTGCATGACCATTAATACCTGCAGGCCCCAGTTGCATATGGATTTAATTATACTCAAAATTACTCAAAAAGTTCATAGACATTTGTGAATGTGAATACACATGATGTGTATAAAAATTTAAAAACTGGTAGGTGAAGAGAGGTAAAGTGCTCTTCCTGGCTATGTTCCTAAGTTTTAGTGCATCCTATCCTATCAGGGCTCTAGCCCTTATTATTGTGCACTAGCCAGCTCTAAGCATTTAAAAGCCATTAGCCTCAGTCTCTAGGTCTTGGAGTCCTTTTGCACTCTGCACCTTCACTATAAATTGAATTCTATGTAACAAATTTTGGGTAAGGTTCCCTCAACAATTGACATCAGAGTTTGCAGCATAGTGAACTAGAGAAAATAAAGTGCACTGAAATCGTTGGAAAAGATTTGTTGTGAAGATTAAAGCACATTTTTTCCCCAATCATATATATTTTATGTTTTCTCAGCAACTTGAACAACTTTTAAGGTGGATCACAGAATCCCAGGTGGGAAGGGACCTCAGGGACCATCTAGTCCAACATTTCTAGGAGGAGCACAGCCTAGACAAGATGGCCCGGCACCCTGTCCAGATGACCCTTAAAGGTGTCCAACGTGGCCGAGTCAACCCCTTCCCTGGGGAGGTTATTCCAATGGTGACTGTCCTCACTGTGAAAAATTTCCCTCTCATGTCCAGTCAGACATGAGTATTTGCCTCTAAAGTCTTACACACAGATGAGTAAAGCAAGAATATATATTTTTTTTAGAATGCATAATGCAAAAGATCAAGAAGCAGTGAGCAGCCTGAAAAATGAAAACTAATTGTTTTAAACATATGCTGGAATTTTTACTTTTCAGAGACCGTTTTCTCTGATAATACTAAGTTGTTTCACTTATCTGTGATCTCTGCCTTGATTTCATTAGGAGTTCTGCCTGAATATCATATGAAAATAAGTTAGAGTAAGAAGGTATAAAGGCAGAATGGCAGAGGGTTGAATATATTTGATGACAAGTAAAAGTGAAGTAAAGGTCTCTTGACTCTCATTATCCTGGGGATCAGCTCAAGGGGAAACATCCATGACAGGCTTGTCTTGAGGCTGACTGGGCATTTTATGGAATATATTTACAGACAGATCACTAGACCGGGAGGCAAAAGATTTGAACTACAGCAAAGCTAAAACTGCAATGTCAGTCCTGGGAGAAATTCTGATATTTGAACTTCTGCTTCTCTCCTGCACAGAAAGGAAAATTTTTCATTGGAAAACTATTTGGTGGTAGATTAACAGCCAGTTCTTGTTAGACTGAATGCTGTCCGATATTGGCTAAACCACTCGCCTTGATCACACAAACGCTACAAGCTGTCCTTAAGTTTCACTGATGCATAGTAAAAATTTACTGTGTCTCAGTGGCCCTAAAATAACAACATTGCTAACAGTAACGGTTGCTTTCCTAAAGGACTGTGAAAGAATTTAAAAATAAGACCACTTGTAGAAAGAGAGAAATTCAATACTTCTATATTTTAAAATAAAAGGTAATAGAAAGATAATAGAATTGTAACAGAAGAATGTAAAATAATATTTAAATGCAGAGCAGACTGTTGTACACCTAAGCCAGCAAGGAAGCCAAAGGCCAAAAGAGAGCAGAACTTTTCACCATGAATATTTGAGGATGAAGTGAGGGAGTGTCACAAGGATAATCAAGAACATATTTGGAAAAGACTTATCATTGGGGCTTAGATAAAAAGTCCCAGCAACAGTAGCAAGAACTTGAAGAAAACTGCAGAAATTTCCCTGGATGTGCCTGTGACTAGGCAAGCCAGGTAAGACACTAATCAGAAGACACTAATCCAGGGAAGACACTAAAAGTCCAGCTTTTGAAGAATAAAAATAACAGATCCTTTTCTTTCTGCAGGCAGGGCTCTGGGAGCTAGATCTGCTACAGAGTCCCTCAGAGCTCCAGCAGCCACCACTTAATGCCATGGGCAGTGAGGATCACGCAGAGCAGCCAGACCTGGAGGAGAAAGAGAATGAGATGTATACATCAAGAAATAAGGAAGAAAGGAGGAAAGTGGCTCTATTATTATGAACAATACAAGAATGGTTTTAAAATGTTTTCATCGCAAAGCTTTCAAGAAGCGTGGAGTTTAAATGTCCTGTGAAATCCTTTTCGTTAATTTTCACTGGTCCCTTTCTTTTTTCCTGGCTTTTTTTTTTTTTTTTAATTGTAGTTGCTGATTGAAAAGGGAATGGGTGAGGGGGGAAAATGAAACCTGGGAAAAAATGTGTTTCATTTTAATATTTTGTTGCAAAAACAGAGTATACTGTTCTTTTGTTTTTATTACTAAAGGTGTGAAAAGGAAAAAAAAAACTTTTCCTCCTCATACAGCTGTGCAGCCTGTTTTGTCAAGGGCTGGGAGGAGAGTCACCAGTGTGGGAAGTGAATGATATGGAGAGTAGGTCAGGACAAATGCATAATCAGAATCAGATGCTTGAGGGATCTAGGTCATCAGGGAGGGACTTCAACACTCTTCAAGAAAGCAGACAGTACTGTGACACAAGAGAGGAGATGATGTCTTTCCCCGGGGTCTAAGAAAGGCAGCTAGAAAGAAAATAGAGAGAAATTAAGGAAGACCAAAGTCAGAGGAGGGTAGAAAGAAACTGGACTGAATCAGGAAAAGAAGCAAAAGGATCAGGGATGTGAGATGCTTGCTAGCTAGGAAAAGAAGACCATCAGGGAAATCACAAATTTATTTAGTGTTGTTTCTAGCACAAAAGGAAAGAAAGAGAGTTAAGCCAAAGAACAAAAGAAGTGATAGACTGCTGGTTTGGGCTGGGATATAGTTTTCTTCACAGTAGCTACTATGGGGCTGTGTTTTGGGTTTGTGCTGAAAACAGTGTTGAAAATACAGGGCTGTTTTCATTATTGCTGAGCATTACTTATACAGAGCCAAGGCCTTTCCTGCCTCTCACCTCACCCCACCAGCGAGTGGCTGGGGGGGCACAAGATGTTGGGAGGGGGCACAGCTGGGACAGCTGACCCCATTTCGCCAAAGGGATATCCCACATGACGTCATGCTCAGCGTGTAGAGCTGGATGAAGAAGAAGGAAGGGGGGGGATGTTTGGAGTGATGGTGTTTTTCTTCCCAAGTAACGGTTACGTGTGATGGAGCCCTGCTTTCCTGGAGATGGCTGAATGCCTGCCTGACGATGGGAAGTAGTGGATGAATTCCTTGGTTTGCTTTGCTTGCATGTCTGGCTTTTGCTTTACCTGTTAAACTGTCTTTATCTCAACCCATGAGTTTTCTCATTTTTACCCTTCCAAGTCTCTCCCCCATGCCACCGAGAGGAGAGTGAGCAAGCGGTTGTGTGGTGCTCAGTTGCCGGCTGGGGTTAAACCATGACATAGACCTAAAGACACCTATAAGCAGAGGAGTGTAGCACACTATTTCAAGGCAATCAGGCAAACATGGCTGTAGGTGTCAGTGAGGAGTCAGACAAGAGCCAGAGTCAGCACAAGAGAGGTGGCAGGAGCCCATGGGAGAGGGGCTATGTGGAAGCAGGCATAGGCCCATTTTGAAAGCAAAAAGCTCTTCCATCAGTCCACTTGTGCTGTTGAAACATACCTAGAGGCACCGGTGAGCTACAGGCCACAGAGTATTTAAACAGTCACAAGTCTTCAAGTAATAAACCCTGTCACTGACCCATCTTTCAGCTTGAAATATTCAACATGAACTCAACAAAATTGCTTTCAGAGCACTGAAAAAAAAACAGGCTAAATTATTTAATCCCCTATAAATGATGACACTGTGCATACACTGGCTGCACAATCAACAACTGCATCCAGATATTTAGCACGCTATGTGGTAATTCTGCATCAGTCAATTAAAGAATCCCTAAGTTCACATTAACATAACATGCACTAACTGCACCCAAGGAACCATTACAGTGTATCACATTAATATTCAACAGTCTAATGGTTCCCTGAGCAGGCATTGTCAGGCTACACCCAAAGGGCCTCACTGGAGCTGTTACAGCATCCTGTATCTAAAATCTGTGGATTAAACGCTTCTTTAATAGGCTCCAATGTGAGAGAATATAGCAGGTACTGCCCATAATGTCAGTCATCCATGGGTAATGGGAGGAACTAATACACTTCCAGCAGGATTGACAAACCAGATTCAAACTGTCGTCAGCAGCACAATCATTCTACCAGTGCCTTTCAAAGACTGTAATGGGCACAAACTTCCCTAATATAATCTAAATTAAATAACTGGTTATATTATACTTTAAAATTGCAGAGTAGTCACACAAGAAAAAACAAAAAAACCCCCATCTTCTCAGAGTGACGGGGAACTTGAGAGAAACCCTCAAAAAGGAAAATTCCTAATTAATGTAGCCACATCCTTCTGCTATGCATGATAGTGGAAGAGATTATGCTGTATAATATCCCCCAGTACACACTCATTTGCATTCAAAAGCACGTTCACTTTCACTCAGACACAGTTTAACTCACAGTATTAGCTTCCAAACTTCTATGTTTGCCCCAGAAACAAGGTGTTATTTCAGAGGCTATGGAAATGGTACAAATGCAAAATAGCTGAAAATAAAGTTTGAATCCTTCCTTTTTTCACTGTTAATAATTTGACTATCTGTGCAGCACTTTCAAAATTATGCTGTTCCTCTAACTATATATATAGTTGGCCTCTTACTACTGCAAAAAGAAACTGGACCACATCATATTGCTGGAAGTACATGATTCTTCTGAACAACATTCAGAAACTTCAGAGAGTGGTTTGAAAATGGAAGAGAAAGAAGAGAAAAGAAGGAAACAGCCCTTTTCCCCAACAATACTTGACCTAGATTAAAAATATAATAGGAGTTACAATGCAGACCTGAAAGAGTACCAGTATACCAGACCTCAGTCTACTCAAGTAGACTACTGTAGAAATTGTTTAAGTGTGATGACCCTTCTCTGGCAGCAGAAGACTTCATAAAAGATCAACTTTAAACCAGGCTGCAGAGTAAAACGCATGTTTCTAGAGCTCCTTTTGCTCATGAGCTAACTGCTTCACTCTTAGCTTTGCCTGTTGCTGAGGACCATGGCTTTGGTGTACCAAAAAGTAGAGTTAAGGTCTGCCAGCACAGCCACATGAGCAAACCCGTACAGCACAGATGGAATCAATCCTGTCCAAAAAGTGCTTTTGCTGACAATGACATTAATCAAGTGAGCGAAATCTACTACCTTGAGAAAAAAGAATTGAATCATCGACTACCATGTCACTTACACTGTTACAGCAGCCAAAGCTTCTAGAGCAGAAATAGCCACAGAAAAGTGAAGATACAGGATGGTGGTTTCAAATGATCGCAGTCATCTAAGCTAGAGTTGGTGTCCCTTTCCAGCTAGTTTGTCAGCAAACCATTTCTTCATGAGGTCTAGAGAGCTGCCATTCCAGTAGCTCTTTTAAACGTCTGAAAGATGTACTTTGGTGCAGAGGAAGGGGGACCTACTGAGTTTAGAAATTTGAGGCAGATCTTCAAATTATATCAAGCCATATACGTTGAGATCTCAACATTCTTAAAACCACCAAATATGAAGTTTTTCTTTTTTCTTTTTTTTTTTTTGTCTGAGCTTTGAAAAGCCAAGCCTTCCAATTACTTTCTACAATTAGAAACATATCTTTTTAAAAAAATTATTCAGATTCCCACAAAAATCACATCCTCCCACGGTTCAAACCCCAAGTGTCATGAGACTACTGATAAAACAAGAAATGGCAATCTTGTAAACAGCAAAGCCCACACTTCCCTGCTCTCGAGGTGCTACAGAGATATAGATGTGCTTTATCTTACTATTTCATCCTGTCCAGCAAAAACTTTCTGCAAGCACATTTCAAGGGACCTGCATATTGCATTTGTTTTTCCATTCTTTTTCTAATTAAAGGTTGAGAAGGAAAGGAAAGTGTGATTGTTCTCTACACTTGAAGCTACTTGCGCAGACTTTATGCTGCGGGACTACACAGCCAAGAAGTACTAGAAACACCTTTGGTAACTGTAGCACAGTGGCATTTATTTTGTTTCTGTTTTAACCAGCCTCACCCACCAGTACTCTGAATTTCTTTAAGCCTTTTAATCAAAGAGTATCTATAAAGCACGTCACAGCCAAGAGAGTCAGACTGGACTGTAGCTTCTTTTGGGTTTTGGGTGTGTGTTTGGTGTTACAGCAGCCTGTATCACTTCATGGGAAAAGAAACCTTTGGGCATTGACGTTCAGCTTGAACTTCTGATGTGAGCAAAACTACTTGCCTGCCGAGTGATCTGAACTAACAAATCTCTTTCCCAAATCTCTTCAAGCAAAAATAGGTTTCAACAAGCAAACATAAAGGAGTATTCATCCAGTGGGCTCCTACCACAGATAAATTATTTTAAGCAATAAGCACAGCCATAGACTCCAAATGATTTGCAAATGCTAAACAAGTTCAAAAGTGCATGAGTAACTTAGAAGTCTGAGTCACATATTTAAAAGACAGTTAGGCATCTTGGTCCCACTGATTCCTGGTGAAACTCAAGATATGTCTTTCTAAATTAGTGGCATCCAATGCAGAAATATCAGCTTGGCCAAGCTTCATTCTGCCCTGCTTGGCCCTGCCTCTGATCACACCCTCTGTTACCCAGCTAGGGTACCCTCCTTCATCTAAGTGAAGCCCTACTATCACCTGCTCTGAAAACCATCCCTTTGTCCAAAAGCTGAAAGGTATTGCAAACCCCCTATAAGTAATTATAGTCATATCGATGCCTATGCAAGTTTCTGTGAAAGATTTTCCAGGCTGTAACTGAGCAAAAGCCTGTGAGCATAGAGTGCTATGTAGATACATTAGATGAGGTCTGAAAACTGGAGAGCCATGTCCCAGCATTGTGCAAACATAACTATGGTACTGCTTTGACTATAGTCTTATTCTGCATCCGTCCTGCATGGATCTTCTTCATGATTTGGATATAATTTGAGAAAGAATACACTTTTAAACTGTCTTTCAAAAAAAATGTCTATAGTTGATGTCACAAAAACAACAGAAAATAACTTTTTAATACACTTTTTTGCAGGAAACATTAATGCAGCTGTATGAGGGATATTTGATAACTCAGACACACTCTTTAACTGCTGAGAGGCACCTCAACTGGATGGGGAACTGGGATTTAAAAAGACTTCAGAACCAAAAGAAGTGGCCTTATATTGTGACATAAAGGAGAATCGCACTATAGCAGCCTCCCCTCAGACTGCACTTTCCTCCAAAGACTGCAAATTGACAGCAGAAGAGAAAAGAAGCCTCAGTTCTCAGCACGCTTCCTCCCCTCAGCAGTGTACCCAGCTATCACACCCCCACTGCGAGGCCAAAAGAAGGTTATCTGCTCAAATGTGACTACTGATTTTTCTTCAGAAGCATTTCTTAACCTTTATTTTCTGCAAAATGTCTTAAAACTAATACATCAGGCCTATCACCACACAAAAACCCGCCAGACATTAGCAAAGACTCTGACTCTGTACTAGCTAGAGGCACAAAAGTGAATATGTAACTATAATTTCTTTCATGCTGTGAGCAAAGGTTACTGCTTTTGAACTTAAGGTCTCAGTTCAGGTTGTACCAGGGAAGCCAGCTTTACATGTGGTTGAGGTTCATGCACAGTCAACCCACAGAGCTGTCACTGCTTTAAAGTCTCTAACACTTTCCAATACTCCCCACAGACCAAATCTATGGCTATGTTAGCATCGCTGCCAGAATAACAGAAATAGGAGAAGCGAAGTCAAAGATAAAAGAAATGCTTTCCCATGCACAGAAAACTGAAGAGCTTTCAGACTTTGGGTTCTTCTAAGGTGTTTGATAACACCAACAGCTCCAGCACGGAAAACTTCACTGTTACTAGCTCACAATGCAGACATAACCTCTTTTGAAAGGATATAGAATGAGGAACATATTTTTTTGTATACATATCCCAAGAATTATGCAAATGTTCTTATTTTGCTTCCTCCTTATTTCCATGGGGGGGGTGGGGGGGTGGGGGGGGTGGGGTGGGTGTGGGTGTGAGGGGGGCAGGGCAGAGACAGAAGAGGAAAGGAAGAGATGCTTACCTTCAGAACTGACTAGCTGTTCTTGCCTACCTTTCCCTAATAAAAATTCCAAAACCAAAAAGAGTGACTTTTAAACATTTTTATTCTCTCCTCTCCACATTAAAAACTAAGTGAGCATAAAAGAAGCGAAAACAGATGGGCAGGACTGGCATACAAAGGGTGGAGAGACCAAGGAATTGATGGAACAGAAAGCAGATCTGAATCGTTCTCTACTTCATGGCTACCAAGTTACATGACTAGGCTATCGCCTGTTACAAAGTGACATTTAAAGTCATCAAAATTTCTTCAGTGGTAAATTTAGATCACTAGGCATTGATACCCGCAAACCTCCATGAGGTTATTTGAGACAAATAGCTAAAAATGCTTCAGACAAACAAAAGAGGCACAAGTTAATCTTCAGCTCTCCAACAGAGTTCTATGGAAATGGCCCAAAGCTCATCAGCCCCTAAGCATCCAACAGGAGCTTTGCGTGTTAGTGTTTCTGACAAATGACAGGTTCAGTTTCTGTGCCTTTCACCTTCTCTAAGCTTCAAATGGGCTGCTAATAATTTTTTCTTCTCGTCTTTTGTCTCCACATAGAATTTGCATTTGAATCTCTGAGGGCAAAACCTACTGTCTTAGAGTACGTTTGTACAGTATGCATGTGCTAGGGCTGTAGCTGTGTTTGGGATTTGTGTAATAGTAGAGTAACCAAGGTTTTGCTAAGACTGTACAGTAAGCATGGCCCACGCATTAACCTGTCTTGGTCACTGAGTCTTAAAAACTGCAGACGTGTTAAAGTACCAACGTTGTTTCCTTCTAGCCTATGAACACGGTTTTACTTCTTACAGAAAACAGGGTGCAACAAGCAAGGGTGAGCACTCGGATCTGCTCAGATCTGCTTTCCGTTGAGAACTACAAGGGCATTGCCAGAGTGTGCAGAGATGCAGTTAGAAAAGCAAAAGCCCAACTCGAATTGAAACTGGCTGTAGATGTGAAAAATAACAAGAAAGGTTTCTTCAGACATGTCAACCATAAGAAGAAAAAGAAGGAAAACATAGGCCCAGTGTTAAATGGAAAAGGAGAGTCAATCACCAATGATGCTGAAAAGGCAGAGGTCCTGAACACCTTCTTCACCTCTGTCTTTACCAACACTGTTGGGTCCCAGGGTTTGGGAACGAAATTGCTGGTTGATCCAAACACCGACCCACCATCAGTGAAGGAAGAGTTAGTACATGAATTACTACAGGAGCTTGACCCCTACAAATCGATGGCCCCTGATGCCATCCACCCAAGGGTGTGGAGAGAGCTGGCTGACTTCATTGCGAGGCCGCTCTCCATAATCTTCGAGAAGTCATGGAAAACAGAGCATGTCCCAGAGGACTGTAGGAAGGCAAATGTTACCCCTATCTACAAGAAGGGCTCGAGAGAGGATCCAGGTAACTCTAGGCCCATCAGCCTTACTTCAATCCCTGGGAAAGTTATGGAACGAATCCTCCTGGGGGCCATCACAAGTCAATTGAAGCACGTGATTGGGAAAAGCCAACATGGCTTCACTAAAGGCAGATCGTGCTTGACAAACCTGGTGGCCTTCTATGACAAAGTGACTTGCCTGGTTGACATGGGGTGGGCAGTGGACATTGTCTACCTGGACTTCTCCAAGGCCTTTGATACGGTCCTCCACAGCCTCCTCCTGAAGAAATTAATGCGTTATGGCCTAGACAAGTGGTCTGTGCAGTGGGTGGGGAACTGGCTGACAGGCCGCACCCAAAGGGTGGTGGGAAATAGCTCCTTTTCCAAGTGGCAACCTGTCACACGTGGAGGCCCCCAGGGATCGATACTGGGCCCAGTGTTATTCAACATCTTTATAAGCGATCTGGGTAATGGCATCAAGTGTAGCCTGATGAATTTCGCTGGTGACACCAAGTTGAGTAGGGAGGTAGACACTCCAGAAGGGAGAGCTGCTCTGCAGGAAGATCTGGGTAGGCTGGAAGAGTGGGCCAGCAAGGACCTTATGAAGTTCAACAAGGGCAAGTGTAAGGTCTTGCACCTGGGAAAACATAATGCGGGAGTGCAGCACAGACTGGGATCCACCTGGCTGGAGAGCAGCTCTGTGGAAAGGGGCCTGGGGATCCTGGTGGACACAAAGCTCAACATGAGCGAACAGTGGCTGCTGCGGCCAAGAAGGCCAACAGGATGCTGGGTTGCATCAAAAAGGGCATCACCAGCAGGGATAAAGAAGCCATTATCCTGCTCTACTCAGCATTTGCCAGGCCACACCTGGAGTGCTGTGTACAGTTCTGGTCCCCGCTATACAAAAAGGATGTGGACAGGCTGGAGGCATCCCGAGAAGGGCCACCAAGATGATCAAAGGCCTGGGAAGCTGCCATACGAGGATAGGCTGGGAGAACTGGGTTTGTTCAGCCTTGGGAAAAGGAGGCTCAGAGGGGATCTCATCACCGTGTACCAGTACTTAAGGGGTAGCTACAAAGAAGATGGAGTCTCCCTTTTTACACGGAGTCCCATGGAGAGGACAAGGGGGAACGGACACAAGTTGCGCTTGGTGACATCCCGATTGGACACCAGAGGGGAATTGTTCATAGTAGGACAGTCACCATTGGTATGATCTCCCCAGGGAAATGGTTGACTTGGCCACATTGGATAGTTTCAAGAGTCGTCTGGACAGGGTGCTGGGCCCTCTTGTCTAGACTGCGCTCTTCCTAGAAAGGCTGGACTAGATGATCCCTGAGGTCCCTTCCAACCTGTGATTCTGTGATTCTGTGATCTGGCTGCAAATGTGACAAGTCCAGAGCATGCAACCAAACCCAGGAGCTAGAGAACATTCCCAATTTCCAGAGCACAGGCACAGCTGCACTGAACTAAAAATTCAGTTTTCTAGGCTGCTTTAGACTTGAATTGCCTCCTACCTTATAGTGTACTGTGCACAGTGCTGGACACAAATACACCATGGAGAGGTGAGGAACACCACAGGGATATCACCTCACTCTGTGAATGCCCACATCCCTTAGGCTGAGGCTAGAGGGAATTCAGTCTAGTCCAGATAACCCTTGCTAAGTGGGCTCTCTAAGCACAAATTCACTGGGCTGGGATGTGAGGGAGGGGACTGGGGATTGTCCCTTATCCATTACCTCATAGCTCCTTTTCTTCTAATGCAGATGGTTAGCACCTATGCATGCAGCAAAACCTTGTGACCTCTCAAACAGGAGCAGTCTTGTTACTGCTCAAACAGGAGCAAAAGAAGAGGGCTGATGGACTTAAGAAGAAGAAGGTCAGGGACTAAATCTCTCTTCATCACCAAGATTCTTGGCTATGGGGCCCCTAAATAGAACCTTACTAAGACAGCACACTACTATGTAGATAAGGCAGCCTGGCTTTTACCAGGGCTCAGATGCAGAGCTGTGGTTATGGGAAATACCCCTGCCACGTCTGCACTTGTGTGGCCTGTGTTCCCCTGTCACACTGCCCAGGTACTGGCTGGGGAGACTCAGTCCTCTCAGTCACACTGGAAATCCCTCTGCTCCTGCACAGTGCTCCTGCAGTTCAAGACATTACGTGGAGGGATAAAACAGGATCCTCCTGTGCTGCTCTGTGCTCAGTGCTACAGCACCCATTAATCAAAGGTGAACCCTGCCAAACAGTGTCTCTACCCATCTGGTTCTAAGGCATAATGGAGCAACAGAAGAATGTTTAAATGCCCATTAAAAAGCTAATTATTTTCATAGTTTTTGTTTGGGGTTTTTTTGAACAGAGAAGAATTTGTGGTACAGTTTTGAACCCCAGCTTTGACAAAACAGAAAAAGTATGCATAGGCTTTTGCCTGAGTAGTTATGCTTATTACTACTGCCAAAATATGGGCACTGCAGAATAATGGCACCCAGACCAGCTCCCAGTGGAGACTTCTGCCCAAAAACAGATGTGTGTGTGAACATGTAATGAAATGCCTAGCAAGGGAAGCCAATGGTACAAATGAATGACAATAAAAATAACAAGCAACGTCAAGAGAATCATGTCCTACTAAATGCTGTCAGATGGTTGGTGCTTATGCCATTTATGGAACCTCAATGGAGTTGCCTCAGTGATGAGATTTAGGGGCCTGATTCTCAACTGCTTTGTGGTTCATAGTGCTGCTATTGCCAGCACAAGGGAAGCATGACACAAAGCTATTGTGGCTTGATGACATTTTTCAGTTATAAAAGATGATCAAGAATCTGACCCAAGAAGCCTGCCACCACTTCAATTCTGACATGATTGTGCTGAGTTAATTGTTTGTTCTGTCTCTCCTGGTTAATTGCAGAAAGAACAGCAGCTTTGCTCTTGAGCACCCTCTGCCCAGTTGGCATCAAAATCTCACATTAACACAGCAATGTTTGATGATTATCCAAAGAAATCATGGCAAGGAGGGTGGAAAGAAAAATGCTGCTATTGTTACTCATCCTAATTGACAATAGGGAAGGCAAACTGAATGAAGTACTCAAAGAAGGGCAACAAGGCTGCCTCTTTGGAAAAAAGCAGAAACCTCCAGATGGTTGTCACTTCACAGAGCTGCCTCAGCTGTTCATGACATGTACCCTGCATTAGTGCCAAGCTGTCAGAAACACAGTTTGAAATGGTCAACCAGAATCATAAATAGGGTCCTTGAACGTACAGAGTGGAGTGTCAAATATGACCTTAACACTTCCTCTCTTGGGACTGCAGTGTAGTATGTCAAAATACATACATCAAAGTATTTCCAAAAGGATTGAAAAGGGCAAAACATTATTCAACCTGCAGGATAATATACACTGGAAAACTGACTTATCTTATTCAAAGAATATACATCACCAGCAATTTTCTTTGTGCTTTTATTTACCCTCATGTTTGCCTATATGTGCTCTGGCCCTTAGAGATCTAATGGTAATAAGCCTTATCCACAGCAATTCTATTTTACACAGATGTTTTTTTTAAGTACGTAGCTGTGACTTTCATAGAGTTTTAAGAAGTGCAAGAGAAAGGAACAGAGATTACACCCAATATGTATTGACTGAGGGTATCTCCAAAGAAAGTATCTCCAAAATAATTAATCAATGACTTTCATTCCATAATGTAAAGACCTGATCTGCACCATTAAGAAAGTAGTTCATCATGACCATGTAGGACAACAGCTCTGGGTTGTGTCAGCCACAGCAGGGGTTTTATTAGAAATAATTACCCAAGGGACTAGCCACAAAAACCAGACTCATTTAATAGAAGCCACTAAAGGATAATCACCTCATCGTGAATTTTGTTGACTATTCATGCAGAATGAATCTAAACAAGCATTCCAGTGGTAAAAGGCTCTAAAACTTGTTTCAAAGCTGTGAAGTTATCTTGTCTTTCAGTCAGCTTTAAAATGGCTCTTCTCATATTCAGCAAAGGATGCAAATAAAAAAACCCTGCCATATGCCTATGGAATTTCTAAAAGGTATTTAGGATCTTGAAAGAGTGGCAATTAGTATGTTCAGAGAATGAAATCTTTGCTTAATTACACAATAACAAAATTTCTGAATAGGAAGTAGAAACTCAAGGGTAATTCACCAACGTGCCAAGGTAAAAAGCCCTTAGGAAAAAAGAGGGAAGTCAGAAGACAGCACATCATTACCTTCAAGCATCAGGCTGCCAGGGAGCAGCCAAGGCTGACACTTCCCCACCTGGCCGTTGACTGCCTTCCCAGCAGGAGCTTGCGCTGGGGTTGTCTGCACAGCAGTGTCTCCATCTCAGCCACTCACTGTGTGGTTTAGCCAAGGAAAAAACAGCACTCTGTGCGCTTATAGTTTGGGTATGATCCTGTTTGCAATCTTCCACATGAGTAAAACACGCCTAGATGAGTGTGATCCCAATAACTACAGTTTCCAAAAATGACAAGTATCATGGATAACTACCCTTTTTTTCCTCTCTTGGAAAGGACTGGATCCTACATAGCACTCAGCAGTCTGGCTGCCGCCCAATACAGCACTCAAAAGAGTGCTGAGCTTAAGTCTATGGGTAATCTACAAGGGGACTATTTGCATACTCACAGAAAGTAGGTGATTAAGTTTGATGGAGGTAACAGTCATCAGTGATTCTTTCTTCCCTGCAGACCTGAAAGCATGAAGTTTTTCATCAGTCTGACTAACCCTTTTCATTTAAAAGGAATACAGATTGTAGAAACTGTAAAGTCTTCCTGAAGAATTACATATAATATGTTCTTTTTCTTAGATCATCTGCATGAATTACATGCATCATCATTTTTGCAGTAACCTTTACGGGGGAACAAATCCAGAAAACTATAGATTGATATGTCCTTTGCTACCCTGTAGCCACACTTCAGTTCTGGTTTCAATTCTGGTTGACACTTCTGGTACTACAGCAATACAAACTGCAGTACATACAGAAATTATAAGAATAATAGCTGACATCTGTCAAACTAGACTTCCTTCATCACATAAGCCCAAACATCTAACTCTCAAGGAATGAGAAGTGTTTATAAAATCTTTTCTATAGAAAAATTACTGTGGGGTCAGGATTCAGAGTTACATGGCACTGCAAAATGGACCATCTGCTCCATGTACTAGGGGGAAAACTGGAAGACATACATCAGAGAATAAACCTGTTTCCACAGGAGATTGCACTGCATGACTTGACACGGCATCTGTTTCTATCAGCAAGTCTCATTCGTTCATTATATCGATTCATGTGGCTGTCCTGATTCTTGTGCTGAAACTAGCACCTGCAATTTACCTTGGGCTTAAACGCCGGGATTTTAAAAAGTAAATCCTTTCAAATAAATTGACTTATTTTCAAAAGACAGCTCCTGGATTTTAATCTAGGAGTCTTAAAGGTTGCCTAAGCTTGTGGAGGGCCAGGATGGTGCCGTACTGACTGTTCACTACTTTCATTAGCAAAAGGGTTGGTATTTTCTCCAGTCTTGCTTTCTGCAACACCTGTGTGCATGCAGGCATGCATCTGAGCATGTACAACTGGAAATATATTTTCAGTTAAAAAGCATTTTAATTCAAAACCTTCTATGGCATTGTTTCTCTCAACTTCATACATCCAGTTTAAAGGAAATATTTTGGTGCAGGAAATGAAATTACTTGAAAAATCAAAAAAAAAAAAGAGGAAAGAAATAAAGATGAAACATTAAATGGCCTAATCTGTGGAGCACATACAGTCTTAATCTCCTAAGAACCATTAACAAATGGTCGCAACAAACAAAGATCAGCTAATTGGGAACAATGCTTTTGTTATTTTTTAGCTATTAAAATTCTTGTACATAATGAAATCTACAGATTAAATGAAACACTAGCAAGGAAAAAATTCATAAAAAATGAAATATTAAAGCATATGTAACCTTTCAAAATTTCATGCGCTCTCCCACATATCTGGCTTTTGCTTATTTTAAAACATTTTCCACATAGATAGTCAGGAGTGTCAGTAAGCTCTGATTCATGGTCTTTCACAAATCAAAATTTTTATAGTTCCTCTGCTTTGGGCAATCTACAATACCTTAATCAGGTTCCTTCTCTATGTTTTCCAGCAAGCTAATTTTTGTGGAAAGCAGGCTGGTTCTCTTTTCTTCTTCTTGTTCTTTCTTTCCTTTCTCTTAGTACAAAGTATGTGATGGGATTTTATCCTCACTTCACTAGGATTTAAAATTCTTTGTCATTCACCCCTTCTTAAGCCTTGAGGCCCTTCTTCAGTCACCTTCTATAACTAGTGAGATGGTTTATAAAAGATAGAGGTCAATTGACTACTACCTTACAGTTATTTCATATGACTGATTTCCACTGTGTTGTAAGACTCTTAAATATTATTCTGATATAACAAATTCAAAACTCTGTAGCTTGCTTTTCTTTATGCCTCCACTGAATAAAGTCTAGCTTCAGTACACCCATGGCAGTTTAGAAAATCAATGGGACAAAAGAGTAGGTTCATCTGCTGGCTTAACAGTTACTTAGGAGTATATTGTGACATTATACTGTGCACTAGAGTTAAAACCTCACTTCAAAGGAAAGCTATAAAAGAATAAAATTTAAAAAGAGTATTTCAGTAAAGCACTCAATTATTTTCAAGCCTCTGCTAGGCCTTTTGACTATCATTATATTTGCCTAATGATTTCCAATTCAAAAATTATAACAAACCATCTACTACTGATTCACTACATACAGTTTAACGTAGAGAAAATATTCAGTTTTATTTGATTATGATGACTTACTGAGGTACTGATTATTCCAAGTGTGATTATGGCAGGTAACTATTAATTTGTGATGCACTTAGTGAATAGTCTTCTACTTGAATCAAACTCTCTTAAAGCACACAGTTTCATGAACTTCTTAATCCTTCTAACCAGGACAAAGATCTATGTTCTGCTGCAGCAGTTTGTGATTATCTGGCACAAACTGTCTAATTTATGCTTGAAGACAGCCTGATCAGGCATAAACATTAGATGACGATAAAGCCCCTATGAGCTCTCTAGAACACTCAAATATCTTAGATAAAAGATCCCATGAGATGGCTTTATTAAATTGTTTTGTTTTTATTTTGGTATTCTGTCACCTGATTTGCCCTTGACATTGGTGTAAATGTGTTGAACCTGAACTGATTTGATGCTGGGTTTATGCCAGTGTAACCTCACAGAGCCAGATTTACTGCCACCTTGCAGCTGTTTTGCTCTACTTCTGCAATGCAAAACAGCTTTTAACCCTGTTTCAGTAACTACTTCAGCAGGGTTTACAACTGCCTTGAATAAGAAAGCCACACAAATATGCATGCCAATAGCACAGGTGGAGAGAGCGTTGGTGATTTACATCAATGTGAACTAAGGGTCATATCCTTTATGTTCAAGGTTACATACATGAGGTGTTTTGGCAGTGAAATTTTTTAGTCTCTGTATTATGATTTTTAAACACGGTATGTATTCTTTCATTGTTTCTTTTTTACACGTTATGGATTTCTCTAGTAATAACTAGAGGCTGAAATCCTGGCCCCCTAAAATCAAAGTTCAAGAAACAGTTCCAGTGGCACTCAATAGGACTTTACTCAGAAATGCAGAAAATATTCCGAAGAACCCCTGCAAATCTTCCCAAAATATCTACAGGTATTGTCATGGAAGAATGGATAGAGAGCAGACAATTATTTAATTTGTTGAATCCGACCCAAATTCTTAGACTGTTTGGATTGCAATTACAAAACATGCTATCTGGTGGGCAGATGGCAGCACAACAGATAGATAAACTAGAAACTCTGCCTATAAAATTATAATTTATATGGCTACAGAAGTTTTGAATCATTTGTTTATTGTTCTTTCAGGTCAAAGCTGTGGCATAGTAAGTCATAGTGACCTCAGCACACCTAGAGCAAACAGCAAATTTTTTCCATCTACACTAGTGCAATTTCAGTGATGCCAAACCAAAAAGCCAGCACGTACTTCCAAATTGAATCAAAGATTAATCCAAGTCATACCAGACTCTAACTGGGTTCACATTCAAAGTGCCATTTTTGCACATTTTATAACTGCAATGTCTATAAATAATTAGACTGCAAAGTCTATAAATAATTTGTCTCATCAGCCTCTATGTCAGATTTACTCAATTATTAATAGAATTATGCATTTCATAACCGTCTCCCCTGCAAAGTCACACTCAAACAACAGAAAGTCAAGGCATGGTCATTTCTGGCTGGTGAGCAAAGCAGCAGTGATGGAGGTCCTGAGGGCCCAGGTAAAAATTCCTTTCATTAAACAAGAGGTTGAATTCAAACTTAAGATCTCCAGCTAACCATATGATTCCAGAGCACAGTGCTTTACAAATCAGATTTAGAAACAAAGTACAGCAAAGTTCATGTCTGCATAGTAATAATCTGTATATTGACTTTGTTTCTGACATAGTAAAGAATTCAAAACAAATAGGTACCTCTTAATCCCATAGCCACAAAAGCAGAGAATACAGGGTGACTGGCAAAATCTGTTGTACATCGCATGTTTAAAAAATACAATCCAGCCACAGCTCAACAAATCTTGTCTTCAAACTAAATAGACAAATGAGTGCCAGCATGTGCTAGTTTGTGGGTTTGCTCAATTTTTGGTAACAGCAGCTAGTTTAGGTTCTGCTTATCGTCCTCTACCCCGCAGTGAGAGATCTGTGACACACACACATGAAAAAAATGGTCTGAATTTATATATATGAGAGTATCAGTCTTAAAATAACCAAACAAGTAAAAGCTATATTTCAGTTCCTACCTTCAATACACTTCCCTGTTGTCTTTCTACGGAGTTGCTATCCTGTCATCACCAAATGTAAAAGGGGAGAAGGGGAAAGGGAGTGTGGGAAGGAGTAAAGGCTAAGGGAAGGCTGATCTTTCCTATGGGTTTTGGAAGACAACTTACATTTTCATCACAGCATGACCCAGAATTCATTTGGGATCCTAGCTGTCTTGGAGTTAAAAACTGCCTTCTGTTGATGGAATGCTGCTCTGGGGGTGCTGAAATAACACAGTGGCAGTCACCCTAAACACGGAATATATTAATTTTTCACTGCTTACTCACAGACTCTACCATGTTTTAAAAATGAAAACATCCGTATGTTCAAGAAGCACATTCAGCTGGAACTTGAAAAAGCTTACACTTTTATGCCGTGGGAGGCACGGAATTTTAATGTACTGAAAATTCCCCCCTTCTAGTTCATTAAAAAACAAGAAACTGAGGTGATTTCAGAGCTCAATGAATATTTTTTAATTTGTAATGTGCTTTTCTATTTTACAGTTTGATAATTGATACAATATGAAACTCAGGCTGCTCAATCAAATACATATTTATTTAATGGTTAGTAAATAACGTGTAACTCATGAACATGTTTGAAAAGATTTAAAATATCTGTTCAGGAAATTGAACGATGAGTAACATATAATAGGGTATAAAAGGCTCTTAAGCAAAGGAGAAAGTAAACTTAGAGAATTTTCTGCTCAAGAAACTCAAATGGAAAACCTGCTATTGACCATAGCAGAAATCTGATTCATCCGTTATTTTCTTCCTATTCTTGTGTTACACATTTAATCCTTCCCCAAACTTGGATTGCCTGATGGTAAATTCCCAGAAACGCTACAGTAATATATGATGTAAAAAAATATTTTGTAGAATTGAGTTATAAAATCTATATATAAATTTCCAAAATACTATTCTTTCAATGCATTCAAATCTGGAGTTTTGGATCAGAAAAGGACTGTGAGAGGATTTCCATAATTCACGTTTTCTCAGAAGTGCCCCAACTAACACTAGCATGGAGTCAATACAAAGCACATGGCTGCTTTAACAATGAACATGGCAAGATTCATATACATGGCAAATTATTCTAATAATTTGGCTTTGGCTTTCTTTCCTGAAGCAGACTGTGAGGTTAAAATCCTCCATTATTTTATTGCAAGTATTGCAGTTTTTTTCAAGGTTTGCAGTTTACGTGTTTGTCTAATAGGTATGAGTGAGTAGTTCACTTCTTACTGTATGTTGCAAAGACTTCGCATAAAATATAAAACCTTAGTTCTTCAGAAAGTCCAAACATTGGTACTTGCATGCCTTTGCAAGCATTATATTTCTAGATTCCAAAATGGAAAATTGCAGCTTAGAAACCTTTCAAGTTTCTCAGCCGTGAAGGTAAAGTGAAGGGCAAGTTGTGCAAAGACCAAGGTGCCTGTGCCTGTGCCTTGGAAGGGAATCTAACTGATATCAAAACCAGGGAGCACATCCCAAAGAGCAGGGCTTGCTCCTGTAGCTGATACAAGAAGGAACAATGTCACAACTTGATTTCTCCTTTACTAGCCCTCCAGACAGCTACTAAAGGCTAAATAGGCAGAAAAAAAAACATACGTATTTTGCAATCCTACATGGACCCTGCTACTGTAGGAAATCTCTTATTTTACCTACTGTTGTTCTGGATCTAAGTTCCTAAGAAGAACATCTGAAATAATCCAAGTTTCACATGACTATGGCTTATTTGCTGCTGAGGGAAGGTCAAGCTAGCAATGGGGCAAGGGAGATGTGAAAAATTATAGTGAGATACCTGTAGCTTAGAGATTTAATATTCTGATCTATTCCAGGTGAGGTTCTACTAACAACAACAACAGCTTCACAAAGATGAGGTGTCAAAGCCAGTAGTCTCTTGATTTCAGCTCCTTAGGAGCTCTGGCTAATTGCTGATGGAAAGGAGGAACCATGCTTTAAGAGATTGCAATGTGAACCTGTCTCCTCCAAGGAGATCAGACAGGTTTCTCCACAAATAAGTGAATATGAGCTATGAAAATAAGGATCATTGCATGGGATGACACTAGCCAATTCTAAACTGCAGATTTCTGCCAGCTAGGCAAGGATGTCAAAAGGTATGTCCCCTGCTCAAATATACACTTGTACCAGGAAATATCCCGCAGTGAAAAGTACTGATTCTGTTGAAACTACAACATTCCTTCCTGAATTGGCAGGAAAGTCTGAAATAATCTATCCTGGAAGAGCTAAACCAACAAAACGTAGTTCTGCCCTGTCTTTCAAACCATGGGGAGAATGAATAAGAACAAGAACAGGCCTAATAGCGTTGGCACATAATCGATCAGATTAGTTGAGGATGCTTCTGAAATCCCAGATTACCGACAGCCCTCTGTAACCATCTTAAGCCTGTTTTAGGCCTACTACTCTATTCACTTACTAAAGAAGGATCATTAGCCTCTTAATTCTTTTAAAAATAATTAGCTTTCTATATCTATTGATGTTCTAAACCAGAAATAATTATAAATCCTACAGCAGAAAATTTACACTGTAATATGCATATGGGGTTTAATATAGAAATGGATTAAGAACTTGCTGAAACTATATTTTATATGTTTGAATACCTAATAAGCATTTACAATAAGATATGGATATTAATAGGTGCCATGGTTTAGCCCCAGTCAGCAACCAAACATCATGTAGCCGCTCGCTCACTCCCCCCTTGGTGGGACTGGAGAGAATCAGAAGAGTAAAAGTGAGGTAACTCATGGTTTGAGGTAAAGACAGTTTAATAGGTAAAGCAAAAGCTGCGCACAGAAGCAAAGCAAAACAAGGAATTCATTCACTCCTTCCCATGGGCAGGCAGGTGTTCAGCCATCCCAGGAAAGCAGGGCTCCATCACCTGAAACGGTTACTTGGGAAGACAAACGCCATCACTCCAAATGTCCCCCCCTTCCTTTTTCTTCCCCAGCTTTATATATTGAGCATGACGTCATATGGCATGGAATATCCCATTGGTCAGCTAGGGTCAGCTGTCCCGGCTGTGCCCCCTCCCAGCCCCTTGTGCACCCGGCAGAGCAGGGGGAGCTGAAAAAGTCCTTGACCAGTGTAAGCACTGCTTAGCAACAGCCAAAACATCTCCACATTATCACCTCTGTTTCCAGCAAAAATCCAAAACATTGCCCCATACTAGCTACTACGAAGAATTTTAACTCTATCCCAGCTGAAACCAGGACAATAGGCTAACACATCAACAGCAATTGAGATCTGCTTAATAAGTTTATATCACTGGGCTTTATCAAGACAGAAACTAAGCGTTTTACCTACGCATATTTCTGTAGTATACTTCACTGCAATTTACTGGAATTTTTCAAGTGGGATCATCAAATATCTGTGAGTTACCATGTCAAGATGCTGTTCACAATTCAAACATCTTCCCTGCTATCTTATTGAGAAAAATATTTGCGGCCATATTTGCTACTGGGTATGCATTTCATATAGCCATAATCCAAACCCTGAAGCAGCTTTAGCAGACAAAAGAAGTACACTTTGCAACATCTCTTCTGCTCTGGTACAGGATTACTACTTATTACTTATGTGGATTGTTTCTAAGCTTACCCTTCCCCCTGTCACCTTTAATCTGCCAAATTCCTTGAAATAACTGTTTTGGAAAATATTTAAGAGACCAGTATGCAGCTACAAAAAAAAAAAAGTCAAAAATAAGTGTGCTTTACTGCTATCTATACATCTGATTCAGTTCACAAAGTTGTTTCATGTTGCTGAAATGCTGTAGTAATACTTAGCAGGATGGACAGGACTGTTGTCTGGTGTATTTTATTCACTGAACAGGATCTTGATCTAGGGACACAGTTGCTTTTTTTTAACAGCCTTCTATCTTTTCAGCACTTAAAACTCCTAAAGACATTCACATAATTCATCACCTGTCCAGACAGTAAGAAAAATCCTTTCCTGAAAGCCAAGGCACAAGCTCTTGTTACTTAATTCTAGCAGAGAAGAAACTGCTTTCTCCTACATGAATTAAATCATTGACTTAATGATTCCTCTGGGGAGAGGAAGTGCTTTACTTCAGTGAGTTGTGAAAAACTACTGTTTCATATTAATAGTTTGTCTGAGAACACATGATTTGTACTTGTAATTTATAAATTTCATACAGGACTATGAATTTAGCTCACTGCTAGTTCTCAACAGAGACTAGCTATGATGGCAGCTACCAAGGCCAGGGATGAGAGTAGTGTTTTGTGAAATCAAAGGATGCTGCATACAGGGAGAATGAAGTAACATGCTCCTTTATACAAGGGAAAACTGAGGTACAAAGTAATTAGATGACTTGGTTATAAACACATTAGATGACAGAGGCAGGAAGAGACGACACATTCTGACTTTAAGACCTATTTCATAGAATCACAGAATGTCCTGAGCTGGAAGGGACCCTCAAGGATCATTGAGTCCAACTCCTCTCCCTGCACAGGACAACCCCAAATTCACACCATGTCTCTGAAGGCCTTGTCCAAGTGATTCTTGAATAGCATCAGGCTTGGTGCTCTGGCTACCTCCTGGGGAGCCTGTTCCAGGGCTCCACCACCCTCTGGGTGAAGAACCTGTTCCTAATATCCAACCTAACCCTCCCCTGGCACATCTTCCTGCAAAAAAATTAAGATATTTCTTAATCATGGGGAAAAAACTCAGTCTTTTAAAGGGTAATACAGTGTATGTGCCTTCAGAAATGTGCCTTAGAAGAATAGTGTTCACTAGAGACTGGAAACAAAACATAGGGACCTTTTATTGAAAACTGGTATTTGAGCCATAGTAAGCTGACTAACCTTCTTATCAAACTGAAGACATTTTCTTCTTCTGGTTCAACTATCCTGCTCTCAAGTATACTACTTTATTCCCAGTTCAGCGAGGAATAGACAACAGACTCTTCTTTCTTGTAGTTCAACAAACTATATTTACAGTATATTCTGTTTATCCATAGGCATGCTTTCATTGCCCATTCTCTTGTAACCTTTTGTTTACATCATTGATCACAATTTTTTTCTAAAAATCTCATTTTTAGTAAACCCATATTTGGACAATGCTATCATATTAAAGATAATGAAACTGTTGGTTCACCCAGTACCAACATGAATGACACACTATTTCTCATTTCTCAGAATCATGACTTTGTCTTTACACTAACCAAGACAAGGAAAAAATCTTTCATTTTCTCTATGCATTCAGTCCTCAGCTTTACTTGCCAACTAAGCTGTCAATTTGAACATATCTCTGTTGGAAAATCCTAAATTTTCATTTGTTAACATGCCCTCTGGATTCTTCCAATTCAGATTCTGACAGACTGTGGATCTCAACACCCAGGGTTAATGGAAATGAACAGTTAGTTCATAAGTGCTATTTTTGTCACAAGTTGCCAAAGATACTTTCTTTTCAATGTCTTACTGATTTCAAGGGCACCTTCTTCATTTAATCCCTCTCCCAGCTGACGTCATTCTCTGGTCAAAGAGCTAAATTTCATCTACACGTATGGCTTTCCTTCCCCAGCCTAACAAGATAGTGACTACTGATGCCAGCCTTTCCACCTGAGACTGCTTAGGAGCAGGAATTCATTTGTTGTAATTCAGGTATTGTTGCAGGATCACTCCAGAACACTGCTGAAAAGATTAATCTATTTTACTCTGTATTTTAAGTTGGTATAACCTTTGCTGAGTAGAGCTCCGTGAGTCACTGCAGTGCGTACATGCTGAATTTTTGTTTTGGCTTCCTCCAGCCACCAGTTTGCCTACTCTAAACTAGGAGGTCTAGCTGCCACAGAAGTATCACATTGCCTTCCTGTCCAGGCCTGAGAGGAAAGTTGTGTATTGCTTTGTTTTTGTTTTGGACAGCTACAGTAGGAGATACAGGAACAGAGCCTGGCCTCTGGTCTACCAGCAACATGCAGCTAGAGACGCGCCTCATTGCCGATGGTCTAACACTGACCCTGTCCCCTCCACACAACAGAAGTATTCCCACTCCAGTGGGAACTACAGATGGCACTGGAGCACTCAACCAAAGAGGGGTGTCTTAGGAACAACTCTAGCCATTATAAACTTGGCAGCTTTATACTGTGCCTTGGATCTGTTAATTTCCAGTCTATGGAAAGGTAGCACTGAGCCACATTTTGCTCCCCATCCTTGTACCTGCCAGGGTTGTCAGGCAGTCACAAGCTCTGGCTCAGTTTCTTGTAACTTCTGTGTTTCCACAGGAGTCCAGGATATAGAAATAGAAACACATCATCTCCTCTCCATGCAGCCATAAAGATCTCTCACCAGACAAGTACAAACAGGTTACACTTGTATGGGACATCTATTCTTCATTAAGATTAATAGATTCAAAAGCCAGAAGGGAACAATGTTATCATGTCTCTGGTCTTCCACCTAACACTTGGCCTTTCCCTGAATTTATCCTGGTGTCAGATCTAATAGCTGAGCTTTGATCTTTATTTTTAAATTTCCAGTGACAAAGAATCCATCAAAAACCTATGTGAGCTGTTCCAGTGGTTAATTAACTTCTCATCTAAATGTATTGTCTGAATTTGTCTGTTTCAGGTTCCACACATTGGAACAAATTGGATCTCATTATACTTGTCTCTGTGTATGACACTGAAGAAACTTAAACATTTTTCTGTTTCCAGGACAGCCTGTGCATATTTTGACCAAATCACCACTGAAATTTTCCTCTGAAACACTTTATTTATTTAGGCCATCTAGTCTGTCACTTTAAGGTGTACTGTCTATACTGCCTAGCATACTGATCATTCATGCTGCTTCTCTTTGAAACCTCTAAAATCTTTCTTGAAATGGGAAAACCAGAGCTAAGCAAACAGTTTGGTAAGTTAACAAAGTACAGGGAGACCAGAGCTCTCTTCTCTGCACTCTAGTCCTCCAGATCACACTGACTTTCAGTGCTTCAGGTGTCTCTGCAATCCCACCAGTGCAGTTCAAAGAGGGAAATCGAATACATGGAGGTTTGATTTCACACACTTTGTCATGGTTACAGGCCTGTGTGTCCACATAGCATTTTTCCTAGCAATGAAGTTAAATTGATTTGCCAACCTTAGGCATGTGCTGCACATGTGCAGAGTTAAACATTTCAGGAGCTTGTATCCTGAAGGACATAAGTGAGGTGCTCTAGGAAATGCCCTCAAGTGTGAGTTCAACCTTCCTTCCACCAAAAGAGAAACCACACTGAGAACAGCAGTGATATGCTTGGGTACATCAAGACTCCAACTAGACATGAGGTAAATCCACACCTAAAGAGTACTCTTCCAGCTCACAGAGTCACCTATGGAGATAGAATCATGGAATCATAGAATCATTATGGTTGGAAAAGACCTCTAGGATCATCAAGTCCAACCGCCAATGCAACACCACCATGTCTCTTAAACCATGCCCTCAAGTGCCACATCTACATGTCTTTTGAACACCTCCAGGGATGGTGACTCAACCACCTCTCTGGGCAGCCTGACCACTCTTTCAGAAAAGAAGTTTTACCCAACATCCAATCTAAACCTCCCCTGATGCAGCTTGAAGCCGTTTCCTCTTGTTCTATCACTATTGACCTGGGAGAAGAGACCAACACCCACCTCGCTACAACCTCCTTTCAGGTAGTTGTAGACAACGATAAGGTCTCCCCTCAGCCTCCTCTTCTCCAGGCTAAACAACCCCAGCTCCCTCAACCTCTCCTCATAAGACTTGCTTTGTTGCCCTTCTCTGGACACGCTCCAGCACCTCAATGTCCCTCTTGTACTGAGGGGCCCAAAACTGCACACAGTACTCAAGGTGCGGCCTCACCAGTGCCGAGCACAGGGGCACCATCCCTGCCCTGCTCCTGCTGGCCACACTATTCCTGATACAAGCCAGGATGCCGTTGGCCTTCTTGGCCACCTGGGCACTGCTGGCTCATGCTCAGCCGGCTGTCAAACAGCACCCCCAGTTCCTTCTCCACTGGGCAGCTTTCCAGCCGCTCTTCCCCAGGCCTGTAGCGCTGCATGGGCATGCACCTGGTAAGAATCCAGGTCTCGTTCTGAAGCACAGATTCCCCAAACTGAGTGTTCCATTCATTAAATTGCACTGAAATTGAGATTTATTTAAAGCAAACCTGTTAAAGTATCCAGTTCATAAGCAGCCATCTGTACTTCAAAAACCGTACAATACAGTCAGTTAACTCACCTTGCCAATAAAGCAAATCCTTCTTGATCAGCTTCCTGCCAGAGATTCTTTGATCTGCTCCAGTTAGCAAGAATTTAGTTTTGAAATTGTGATAAACAATTTCAGGCTTCTTAAATTCCACAGGTTCAGTGACTACTCCTGCCTTGGAGAGACTGATAAATTAATTATACCTTGCAAGGACTTGGTTAAGAATGATTTATTCTGTTCTTTAAGGTATGTATAATGTGAACATACATCCTGTGGGAGCCCTGGAAGTTATGGGAAAATGTTAAGCTGGATGGGTATGTTACATTAATTAATATGACTTTGATGGTATAAGAGTTAGGCCACACACCATTCACAGCCAATTATGTAACTTCAAAAGGGTCTAGTGAGAAGGAGCCAAGCCACAATCGTCTTACCTCCCAAAATATTCTTTGTGCACTATCCATAGCCTTGAATCTATTTATTTGGTTTTGTGTGGTTTCTTCTAGTTAAGATAGTTTGTTGTCAAATGTTGTCCTAAAAAGACACCAAGTTGTTAGCTTACCTAGTCTTAGAAGACTGACCAGTGACAAATCTTTGATTAAAAGATGTGAAAACAGAAACACTGTTCTTCCCCCTCTCTAGAAATCATAGAATCATGGAATCATTACAGTTGGAGAAGACCCCTAGGATCTCAAGTCCAACCATCAACCCAACACTACGATGTCTCCTAAACCATGCCCTCAGGTGCCACATCTACATGTCTTTTGAACACCTCCAGGGATGGTGACTCCACCACCTCTCTGGGCAGCCTGTGGTAAATGTTAAAATTTTCTGTAGTTAAAGTTTTAAAAAATTACTTTATAACTTTGAGTTATCAGAGGCAAACACAAAAGTAGCCTTTATGATCCACTATGCATACAAGTAAAATGTTGCTTTTCATGAAGCTCAAGCCAGACTTTATGTTATATTGCATTTCTCCTCATTAATCTCTGCAGTGTAATCCTACACAAGTTTTACAGCAGGATCACCCCTCTACCTTCAGTATGGTTATTCTTCTTTTCCACAAGCATAAGCCCAAAAGAAATTTTGTCATTCGTTCTGTTCACAAACCAGGAATAAATCACATTACAAAAATGCCCACATGTCTTATTGCTTGTACAGAGATTTATTATTTGAAAATTGGTTTGATTTTCCACAGCAGATTACTAAGAGCAGGAATCTATAAGCACAATGATTGCCTCCTTCCTCAGGGCCAGTTTGTATTTCATACTCATACAAGTTCACAAAACAAGTCCAAAAGAACAACCACCTTTCTGCTTGCCATGTAAGAGCTAATCACAGCCACAATCCTCTTTCTCCAACAAGGTACTACGGAGAGAAAATGTAGCACTTAAAAATACTTCATGACATAAGAAGTTTGTGCATTTTAAAAAAGTCATAAAATGCAAGCTTTATTCTAGGTTATGTTAGTATTTCTTTGGTGAAATAACATATAAGATAGTACATTAAAATGGTTTAACTCCTATTGATTTTAGGGAGTGAGGCAAAATAAAGCAGCTTTTACATGCTTAATAGACCTCTTATTTTTACCTCACACAGCTCAGGAGGCAATTACTGTAGTACCCAGGCATAGCGCTGAGTCACTTCACATGTGTTTCAGCAGATAGAGCTGGTCTGTTATGTCACCAAGGAAGCATTGTATCTGGAAAGAGGTCAACTTTTTTTCTGGATTTGCTTAATTTTAAGGTTATAGATATAATAAACTGTTTTCTGGTAGTTACAACACTACCTTCTCATCAGTAGGTAGTTCACTCATACCATGAGTTTCACACTGCTTTAACACAGCAGCTGCACATTGTTTATTGTGCATCTGTCAGGGACTCACAGGGAAATGTTTTGGTTTTAGTGATCTGTGACTATATTACTAAATATTCACTAAATACAGCAATACTACTTTTTTTTATTATTAGTCATTGTATATTTTCATACCACAATGCTACAATCTTCTTTTTAAATTTGGAAGGACTGCTATATAACTGTAAATGTAAGGAGGCATGGCTACTTAGGCCATCAGTTGGTTGGGAGGTGTCTAGGTAGACTTTTTGTCCCTTAAAATGCAATCAGTAAATTACTGAATAACCCACTGCTCTAACCATTAATTTTGTCACATCATATTCATATCTAGAGAAATAGATGCTCTCACAAATGCAGAATAATGGTGGAAGAAGAAGGCAAAAGCAGCAGCTGGACTGTGAAGGAGAACATTATTAAGAGGAAGCTGGCTGGCTGTCATTGCAATACAAACGGTGATTGCTCCAAGGAAATTACTTTCTGCAATCATACCTTCTCATTGTAAGATTACTGTACTATGAAAGTCTCCTTCTCAAGGAGCTGTGTGTAGTCCACACTTTTATTTTTTGGTTTTTTTTTTTGCTTTGGCCATGCAGGGTGGAAACTACATACTCTCTCTAAACTCTAAAATAACCCATCTTCCCACACACTGACGCAAGCAGCCACAGCAGAACCCCTTCTGATGTAGCTTTCTAGGGTCAAAAGGTTTGCAGGGATGGAGGAGATGGGGTAGGGGATGTAGAGTGGTGGATCAAATTCTTTCTCATTTTGGTAGTGCATCTAAGGGTTTTCAAAACCATACTGTTAATTCACCTTTGAAAGAAATACTCTCAACAGATTTTTCAAGGAGGCATGTTCAGTGAAGGAGGAGTGGGCAAGAAACTGGGACTAACACAAGAATTTCTAACTGGCTGTAAAAAAGTGTATTTGTCAGGTAGAGTTAATTATGTCAGTGACTGGGTGTGACTTTATGTACTATCATACAGCCTCTAAATGACACTTTCCCTTAGTGGTAACTTTTGAATAATAAGGCAGCAGGGAAGACCGCTGGAACACCTATGGTGGAAGCCATAGGAACGGTCTGATAGTCAAAATCATAGCTAGACCAGATGTCGTATTTGTCAACACATATCATACCTATAACAGTAATCTCTGCCATTTTACCTAAAGCAACAGAAGATGAACAAGTCAGTACTGCTCAGCAACCAAGGCTGAGGTTGGCTATTAGAGATGATAAAACCATCCAAAGCAGTTATACCAAAGCCAGCCTATCTGATTGGCACTTTTCATCTCTTTGAGGATGTAAGAGGACTTGAAGACACATCAGCTAGAGGAGGAAATACTTTTTTATTAAACCTTTTCGCTCTTGGGGTTTTTCTTAAACCTTTTTGCTCTTGGGGTTTTTCCTAGAAATTATAATTATAGAAATTATATTTGTATTTCATAAAAAACTAGGAAAAACAAGTGTTACCTGCAAAAAATATAATGTGTAGACAACAATATATTGTCTCACTTTTTGTACAGTAATAACCTTTCATCTTTCTCATGTCCTTGATTTCATTTTTTACAGAATGTCTTCATTTCACCAGAATCATCAAATCAGTACTTTTACCCTGTGAAAGTTTCTTAACTTTCACGTTTGTAAAAAGATTTAAATGTTATTGGCCTTCTCTGAATGTAGCCCTACTACTGCTGCAGGACTCTGCATATCATTTGAACTTTCCTTAATGCTTCAGTTGAAAAGGTTCTTGGCTGCAAGTTTTATTACATTTCTCCCTGTAAGTTTTTATTACCTCAGAGTTGTTCTCTTCATTTTCATTGAGGTTCAGAAAACCTAAAAGGCAGATTTGAGAAAAAATATATTTCAAACTTAATAGATCAAAAAGGTTTTTTGAGTTTTACAGTTCTACTCTGTTACATGATTAAATTCTCCAAAATTTGAACCCCATGCAGTCACTTACAGTTGTACAAAGCTCTGTCATGCTTCTACATCCATTTGTGTAAATCAAAGTAGGCATGCCAAGATGAATGGCAAAGCTGGTTTTGTGTATGTTTAATTCAAGCTATCAGTTCTTTACTAAGGATTCTTATAACAGAAGTGACTAGAGTATAATTTAGTAAGAAGTCTCGTATGATACTAGAGAGAGCTAACATTTCTGAAAGTTCCTAAGCTTTCTTGCCAGAAAACTTTTCTTTCTGATGGACATCTGTCCAAAAGAACAAAAATCATTTCAGAGACAGTATCACAGGATTCCCAAATTTAAGATATTAGGCTCCTTATCTTCTCTGCACAGACATATATCACATTTGTTATGACTTGTCCTCTTCCATGAACATACTTTATTTAAAGATTCTAAAACCTACATGGAAATTTGAGGGGTTTGATGTTCACCTTTTCTTGAAATTTCTACAACTTGAAAAGACGACATGCACATTCAAAGCAAGCTTCATTTTATACTGAGAACCCAAAAAAAGTAAATGAAACAGTGAGATCTTCTGCAGTGGCACACAGAAGTCATTCTCTTCAGAAGGCTTTTGTCTCAAGATGATAGCTGTCCTACAATAAATTCACAATGAAAAAGCATTATTTGCAAATGCATATGGGCATAACCACATGGAAAGCAAAAGCAGTCTAAAAGTAAGTATAAAATTATGTTCCTTAAGGAAAAAAAACACACAATATGTAAAACCAGAGGAAGTATCTTCAAAACCCGAACAGATGTATCTGCTCTTCAGTAAATAATGCATTTTATTTTCTCTCACTAATAGCAACCTGAATGAGAAACTCGGTCTTTACTTTTACAACTACAGAAGGAAACGTTACCATTTACCTCAGCAACATCCACAAGCATGTGTGGTTTTGTACACTGGTGCTCTGCAACCGCCAAAATTTTGAGTAGCCTTAATTACAGTTAAAATAGGGCACTCAAACGATTCCTGAAAATAAACAATTCCTTGCATGTTTCATTCTCTCTTCTACACATATATTTCTGTTGCTTGGCAAAGCTGTTTTGTGACCATAATCAGATCAAAGCCAGATTTCTTCCAAAATTCTACTAGTATCACCTGTATTGTAAAACTACAGCTGATGAAACCAAGGGTGAAGTAGGCGTCTACTAAGTGCTCTACACACAGTACACATACACCACAATGTATCTGTCTACTTAACCTTAATGTGATATTAATTCCCTCACACTGGGGCTTGTGAAGAAGACAAAAAACTATGGCATTATGGAAACGCACTCTTAACAGATTTTTGAGCGGTTGACAAAAATATAAGGAATCAATCTCCTAATCCGTAAGCTACTGCAAGTGTGAACGGTGTGCCTTCACATGCTGTTAAGGACACACACTGCATTGAGTAGCACCACCAGTATGCCAGGTGTAATGCAAACACAAAGATGAACATGCCTGTTTTGGAGAACACAGCTCAGCCACAAAGTACAGTGGGAGAAAAAGGGAGACCACATACGATGTATGTGTCTTTCTGATTATTTTCTTTTGTTTTAGGTATATTACTTTTATTATTAACACAGTATTCATAGTTACAGTAAAAATTATTTCTTCAGAGGGATTTGAGCTATAAAGGTTTGGTTTTTTATGAGGTTTTCCTTTTGCATTTAGAATTATCTCCAAATTTAAGTAGTTACAAGTAACTATTCTAACTCTCATTACTATACAGGTCATTCCTTTTCCCTACACCACCCCATGCTATCACCTCCACTAGGCTAATGTATTCATAAATTTTCATCTGCAGCTGTGGTACACAGGAAAGTAATACTTAAATTAAGTCATTACACAATTTTTCCTTACAAATTCTTATCACTGGTGTGAGGACTCAAATCCCTCTAAGTTTTTCAAGGTCAGACCCAAGGCCAGTTCACAACACTGAAGCCAAACTCTCAGATTAAAAAAGGTGCTCACACAAGCTAGATGTGACAACCCTGGAAATTTTTGGAAGATCAGCTTTTGATTTGAATACAAGCAACTTTCCCCATCTAATTTTTCATATCGCACTTATCAAATATACTTCATTTCAAGAATCTGCATTGCAGTGCAGGAGCTGCTGGCGAATGAGGAATGCTGTAAATCATACAGCCATAATGGAACATAAAAGCCACATTAAAATTCACAGCACTTTTCTACAAGGATTTGTAGTGAAATATGAGTAATGTAAGTTCACATGTGTCTGAAGTAAATTGTACTCTGCTGTACACCCATCCATTACTGCAGGGAAAAAGAGTGTTGCTTAAATAATGGATAGGGATTCCACAACTACTCAGGAAGGAAAACAGATGCCAAAGCCAATCAGTTCAGCCCGCAAAAATGAAACCGAGAACTGTATAATTTGAAATCATAATTTTGTCAGAACATCAGGACTAACATCTGTTCTGAACTGAAAAAAAAAAAAAAAAGTAGAAAAAATGCAGCAGGCCATGGTGAGTCTTCAATAATGCATCCAAAATCAAAACACACAACATAAGCAATACAAATTGCATTAATACTAGTTCAAGGTCTCATGAGAATAAATTTACCCTATTACTGTAATACATGCACAGTGCCTAAGAGGTCTTTTACCCAGATACTGATTGAGCTTGACTTTGCTTATTTAGGAACTGGTCACTGCTTCAGCATTATGGAAATGAAAGAAAATAGAAGAGACATGGAGCAGTCTCATCAAGGAAGCTGCATTGTTGTAATATCCTGGTGGTTTTGTGAACTTTGAGTAACCCATGATTGTTTCACTTTTTTATTCCCCTTCATTTTTCTTCTGCTCCTTTTTATTCTTTTTCTTTTCTCGTGCCTGCAGTTACAGAGTAATCTGACAGCAGACGGTTCTGCATGACAGGAACACAAATTGCACAAAATTGGTGTAACATCATGTCACAGATTTCAGAAACCTTAAGAGATCAATATCATTTACAGAACAACAATGCTAAAGCATGAAGATCAATAAACAAAGCATGACCTCAACTGCAAATAATTCAAAATGAAAAAGTAAAGCACAGAAGTGAAAGTCAGAGGCACTATTGAAATGGCATATACAACTGCACCGTAGAGTCTTGCATGGCAATCAGACCAGTAAGTTTGCTAGCTGTCTCCAGCAAAGGACTCCTTCATACTGGGGAGGAAGATAACACCCCCATCCACGCCATTCATCTAGCCTGCACTATATATTGCCAGAGTGAGACCTTTCACGACTCCTCAGTTTATGCCCTGAAGTCTGAGATCTGATTTCCCTTATTTCATTCTAAATAATATTGCTAGTAATAAAAGTCTGCCAGTTTCCCAAATCCAGTACAAGGATTATTTTGATGACCTCCAGTGGAAACATATTCCAGATTATGGAATATTATGCACTGTGTGAAAAAGATGGTGCTTTGTAAAATGGTGTATTTGTTACATATATATTCACAACTTTGAAATGTATCCTGAGGATACATTTCACAGGCATGTTTAAGTGAGGTGCATCGTACTTTTTTTATCTTCTCACCTCCTTAGCCTGAAGTCAAAGTTTTCCAAGACATTTTTATATTTCAAATTCTGGACAGCTTCGAAGAACTATCCTTAAAAAATTCCCATCTGATACAGATTTTCTCCCTCCCCCAATATATACACCTAATACTAGATATATGTAAAGAGAAAAGGGAAGACAACACATGTAGTTCACATACACCTGTTAGGAAAGCTTCATGCCTACGTTAATATCTTCAGTTTCACCCATGAAAAGGTGGGGTTTCTACAATCACCCCCTTAAAAACAGTAGTAAATTGCTGTTAACAAACTAACTTAAAGCAGCTAACAGTAAATGTAGGGTACTTAAAAGCTACCTAAAACCAAATTTTGCTCTTGAGTTTGCAGTTGTTAATAAAAAATGTTATTCAGGCTTTATACCTGTTCGCATTCTTTTCTGATCCAAATATTACACACTTCCACTGACACACCTTGAGACATACGAAAATACAGGGTATACATGGCCTACAATAAATGTAGGGTGACAGCCCTGAAAAAATGACCTCTCTTCCCTGCCCAAGGTCACAGATAAGGCTGAGAGACTCTTCACTGAGGTTTGTAAAAGCCTGCTAAACGATCCCTATTTGCCTTTGTCAGGCACATCTGCATTAGAGAAAACTGCAATGGTAATTATAGTCCCTAACATTCTGTAATTTCTATGCAAATTAGACATAGGGCTTCAAGTTGTTAGCTGAAAAAGGCCTGAAATTCTCTTGCCTTTGTGAGTTCCTGTGACAACTGTCATCTTCAAAAACCAGGGAGAAACCAGTCTCTCCCAAGGTCTGTATTTTTTGCCCTTATTCATTAGGACAAAGTTTGCCCTTTTTATGTTTTGCAGGCTTTATTGTCTACAAAATTTTGTTCCTGGAAACCAAGAAACAAATTGCCACTGATTATCAATATCACTTACACATTTGGGGGAGACAAATTATATCTTCACACCTTTTCATACAACCTTTTCTTCAAGCTGCTGAACTATGGAAAAGTAGGCTGGCTTTTCTAACATCTGAACTATGTAAACAAGATGTTATAGTAACTTGGAAGAATAATAGTGTCTTGTGTTAACGGGAGAGGTATATAATAAAATGGATTATGACTATAGGCTTGAATAGGTCAGGAGCAATGGATTACTAATGGGTTTTATGCCAGATGTAATTTTTAAGCAGCCATATCTGGAGGCACTCTCTAGCACTTCTGTTCCAATCTGTTGAAAGTCCATCCATCATCCAATAAAATTGTTATAACACTGCATGCCTGTTCTTCCCATTTACCCCAAAGCAAAGAAGAGACAACTAGTAAATCATATAGAAACACAGCAGGATTGATGTAACTCCTTAAATGCTGACAGTCTCAAGCATTCAGAAGCCACACTTCTTCAGCATGACAGAAAGTGAGCTTAGTCACCTGAGAGAAATGTGAATATCTGAAACGGCAGCAGCTGTTTCTAATGTGGTTAGCTGTCTCCAGAGTTTCAACCCATATTTCTCCATTCAAGAAAGGCATCCCTATTCCCTGTGTTGACCTGCAAAACAGCAGATGCATTGGATCTGGAATGCCCTGTCATCACCCTGAGCACAACCTGCAAATCTGAAACACTCCACTTGCTTCTGACAGACAGAGAGACCCTTCATCATGAGCACAGTGAGGCTCGGTGGTCCAGCTTATCACACTGGCTTAGAAAGTCCACACGCACCGTGTGCATAAATGGTGACTTGCACTTCACAATTATTGAAGGCAGTCCCACCCAGCAGATGTTTTTCTAGTAACATGTTACTAAAAAATGTCCTTTAATTCATAGATC
This sequence comes from Phalacrocorax aristotelis, assembly GCF_949628215.1. Classification (NCBI taxonomy): domain Eukaryota; kingdom Metazoa; phylum Chordata; class Aves; order Suliformes; family Phalacrocoracidae; genus Phalacrocorax; species Phalacrocorax aristotelis. The sequence goes on from NC_134278.1 coordinate 123,549,267, forward strand.
TGCTATGAAAACAATAAAGGAAAGAAATAACATGTCTTCAGTTTTGCCCAATTCAAGCTCTCCAGAGGAAAGGAGAGGAAACAGGAACCTAAAAACTTTAACAATCTTATATTACTTAAAAATGGAAAACATCCTGAACAATTTTTTTGCTGGTAAAGTTTAAGATCGCTCCATGTCTTGCAGTTAGGACTCCTACAAGCTGTTTTAGTGAGAAATTTTTAAAATAAAAACAACCTTATTTTATTTTTTAGTAAGCTATTCCTTCCAGCTGAAAGACCAAGAACATGCTGATAACACATCTGACTTCCAGGCTAAGACATGGAGGCCACAGGTTTTGGAGCTGCACATTTGGAATACATGGCCCAGTCTTCAGAACATTTAGCAGGAGGCTCATACTGAATGCAAAGGGCATTCAACACCTCTTATGACTAGCTCAAGCTTAGACACTTTGGCTATCTAGCATAAGATAACTAATGTAAACACAATTTCAGAATTATTGAGTAAGCGGAGAATCTCAGGCTCATCCTCTGTAATTTTCTTATACAGTCTGTCTTGAAGTATAATACATGAACTCACTAAGAAAAAAATATTTTAAGCATGAATAATGAGAACTCAGTCCATCATCTCCTGATGTTCTGAAACCAGTAGTATCATTCCAGAACTAAAGCTAGAGCAGCAGGAAGAGGAAAAGAGACTTTTTGTGCCAGCTTATAAGCTCTGTTTCCTAGAAGTTTAGTCTTATGCCACCTAAACTGTCTCTGCTATCAAAATAATGCGGCTTCTCCCTATACTGCATAGGTCTCCATCCTATGCAGTAACTCAGCCATCTCTCCTGCCCCTTTCCACACTCAGCAGCACCTCCAGCTTCTTCCCAAGTTTCAGGAGCAAGAGCCAGCAAACTCCCTCCTTAGGAAACCAAGTGAAATATAAATCTAATGTGAAAGCTGCTCAGTTAGAAAAATAAGATTCAAACCAATAGACAGGATATCCAAGACAGTACAGTTCTTTTAGCTGTTTCAGGTAAAAGAAAGGCTGCTTCTCCTGAGAAGATATCCAGATCACAAATCGCAAAGCAAAATAAACAAATATACAGGAAACTTCATACTGCAATAAGCAACCTGGACAGAGATAACCAGAAAAAAAAAAAAAAAAAAACAACAAATGGCCAGGGAAATAGAATTATTCACTGTATGATAACCTGTCAGAGACAGGGAGCAATACACTGTCAATATTATACATGCTTTATCTGTCCTCTTAAAAGGGGAAATGGGCTGCAAGTGAAATCAGATATTCATTTTCTCCTAAATGTGGAGGACACAGGAAGCTTCATAAATGTATTGGTTCTGATCTACCACAGAGGAAATACATTATATGAGGTCTAAAAAATTAAGATCAATCTTTCAGACCTGCTGCTCTTCAGACAACAATCGACCTTTCTTCATGTCAAAAAAAACAAACCTTTTTCAAATCGTTGTAGGTTAACACAGCTTCAGAAAAAACGGGAGGGTAGGCAACAGTAAAAAGAAGTGTGTTGCTAGGAAAGGAAAAAGGTGAGGCTTGGTAATTATGTCATGTTCTTGTTTTCTGTTCTAGGGGGAAAACGATACTTTGAGTAATAAACTGAATTATTAAAAAGACCATATTGATTCAGCCTGCCAAAAAGACACTGCAATATTCATTTTTCATTAACAGCTTTTTTAATATGCTGTGCGATGTATCCCAACAAATGTTTATTGGATGTTTATCAAATCAGTGCCAATGTGGGGGATTTTAATAAGGCAAGCCTTTAGTATCTCATAGATTACATCCATTTGTTATCTAGTATCTCAGCCAATTTGAGTCTCAGATCCCAAAACAATCTGCCTCCAGCTGTTACCCAAGTTTGTCCTTGTAAAATTTTTTCATCGATCCTGAAAAATTGTGAAATATAAGTGAAAAAATAGTGTTTTACAATAAGGATAGATATGATGAGGACAAGAGAAAAAGGCATATTTGTGGCACAGATAAGGTAGTCCTTTCCTTAGCAAAGTCCTCATGCAGATATCATTATCTTTTATCTTAACTGTAAGCACATGCTCAAATTCCAGCGACTCCAGCAGGACATTACGAGCTACTTACAGTTAATAATTGCTGAAATCTTTTTCAGAACACAACTGGTTTTAATCATATGCCCCAGTGTTTTACCTGAATCGGGACTGTAGTGCTTCTGCGTGTTGGTAGTAAATACCACTGGCTATGGCTTTCCATGTTATCAAACTGAAGCCATGGTGGCCAAAATATGACAAGAAACAGCCTCTGTTTTCCCCCATGAAACAGAGATAGTTCCTCCAGCCAGCTTCAAGGGCAACATTAAGGGCTGCACGTTTTCAGCTGTTAATAATTCTAGTAGGGTAATGACTTTGTCTACCCATCCCTTGCCAAGACGCCTTTCTGTGCTATGAAGCTTTGTTTCCCTGGCTTTGTTTCACATGTATGCATTTTTACATGAACTAAGCAAACTAAAACTTGGGCATTTCCCATATGTTAATTTCCTTTATTCTCACCAAGGACTTCACCCAAGTGTTGCAAGCCACGGGGCCATACTCACTATCGCAATAAAATTCCTGCCTGTTTTACATTTTAGTGTTGTTTTGAACCGGTTAGGTATGGGCATAAGAAGCTGAAGGGCTTCACGAAAACTTCTTAAGCTAAGATCAGGAGAAAAAGAATTTCAAAGATGACATTGAATTTACAGTCCATTTTGAATGCATATTTTTTGACAGTATGTCTGTGGTTGCTGTCCTACCAAACTGAACCTTTCATAGAGTACTTTGAGATTCTGCTGTCTTTGCCCACTGCATGAGTTGTGGTTTAACCCAGCAGGCAGCTAAGCACTGCAGAGCCACTTGCGCGCTCACTCCTCTCACAGAGGGATGGGAGAGAGAATCAGAAGGGTAGAAGTGAAAAAACTCATGGCTTGAGATAAAGACAGTTTAATAAGTAAAGCTAAGCCGTGCACACAAGCAAAGCAAACCAGGGGAGTCATTCACTCCTTCCCATGGGCAGGAAAGTGTGAGATCGGCAGGAAAGCAGGGCTCCTTCACATGTAATGGTTACTTGGGAAGACAAATGCCATCACTCCAAACATCCCCCTCTTCCTTCTTCCCCCAGATCTATATGCTAGGTTCTATGGTATGGAATATCCCTTTGGCCAGCTGGGGTCAGCTGTCCCAGCTCTTCCCCCTCCCAGCTTCTCATGTACCTGGCAGAGCGTGGGAAGCTAAAAAAGGCCTTGACTGGTTAAGCACTGCTTAGCAACAACTAAAACATCAGTGTGTTATCATACTACTCATCCTAAATCCAAAACACAGCACTACACCACCTACTAGGAAGAAAATTAACACTGTCCCAGCTGAAACCAGGACAATATGCCACAAAGTAGCCACAGAGGTCAAAACTTTTCCTTCCACTCTGATGAACAGCAAAGAGAGCCTCCTACCTACGTCATTTACTTAAGAAGCTGATTACTCTTTAGCACAAGCAAAACTAGGCTTTCCTTTTAATTCATATTTGTTTAAGGGGAAACATATAAAAAGGTAAAATTAAATTAAGGCTGACAACTTCCTCTGTAATAGAATTTTAGTAATTGTGAATACATGCTGATTGCAGCTGGATATCATCTCCTCTCTCCTTCATATCACTGAATGATACAATGAGTTCACCTTTTGGCAGATAGCAAAAGTGCTGATTTTGCACTTTGGGAGGAAGGGCAAAGGGACAAAAACTGTGTATGACGAGATAGCTCACAACAAGATTTCTCGTGCTGGGAAGAAGAATCCCCCTGTCTCCACATAAGGAAAGGCCAACCTATGTAACTATTAATCAAGCTGAGCTCACTGACAATACTGGCAAGAGCAAAAGGTCGTGGAAAAAGGACATGGAACAAGAGTATTAAAACTGAAAAAAAACGTAACATACTCAGAAAAGTTAAAGATTTTTAAACTTGAGAAGGTCTCACAAAATGGAGAAATTCTCCCATGGTCAACTCCAATGACTTACCATCTGAGAAAAAAAGATCTGACACCCATTCTAAAGAAAAATCACTTATCCCTTCAAAGTATTTTGTGAGAAATAAATACCCAATGAGAGAGCACTGCAAACTTTTTGTGTTGTGGATGAGGCTTGCTTCCCAGGATTACAGGGGGACTAAAGATGAACACACAAGGGAAAAAAAAGAAGCAAAGAAAGCAAAAAAGGAGACTGAATGCACAAGATTTTAACATCCCAATACATGGATGAGAAATGAAAACCGAACAGCTGCAGTGAGGCTGGATCTCTATATGCAAAAGGACCACATACTGAAAACATCCCCATCAGACAACAGAGTGAATGTATTTCAGTGGCACGAGAGGGACTGGAGTTTCAGCCGGCAGGTATTTCGCTGGGTCTGCACCTCTGGTTTGGCTCAGACAGGGCCCGGTCCTGGGTTCCCCTCCCGTCTCGCTGCAAGGTTAGTGCTTAACAGCGTTGAAGTGGGTGAAGCAATGCCTGTGATCAGAAGCGGCGAGAGCAGAAGAATATCCAAAAGATTATGCAAGAGAGACAATCTATACCTACGCACACACACCCCTGTATTTATCTCTGTGTCTTTCTATATTACTTTGCTTTGCAGAAACTTAAGATTCTTTTTGCTTTTCAAAGTTTCAACGTTTGAAGTTAAATAAAATGAATTTCTTTTTCCTGTTTTAGCATCTGAGGTAAGTTAATAAAATGATGTCTTTCCTGCAGCTATGCATTTTGTGGCCATGATGAAGGCACCATAAAAAGAACACAGCTTGTTCTTTGAAAATAGTCCAATGTCCCTTGTAAAAAAAAAATAGAACACTGAAAAAGAAATGGTACCAGAAATCCACTGGTGAAAGATTGGGCCTCTAATTGCTGTGGCTAAACAGGCAGTTCTGCCTTCAGTAAATTCTGTGTAACACCTACAAAGCTGTTAGCAGTTATATATATATGTAATTAAAAACAAGAGGTTTTGATCTTTGAGCTTTAAATAAAACAACATATTCATAGCACTGCTATTCAAACATTTAACATTTCTAAAAAAGAAAAAGAGATAAATACTTTTCCTTAAATACATATGTTCTTAACAAAAGTCCCACAGGTTAGATATTCTGAGCAATTAATGAGAAGGTAGGAGACAAGCTTTTTTGTCTTTATATCTAAACATGTCTCTATGGTAGTTAATTACCATCAAGCAGTTTACTGCTTTCCAGCAAAGGCTATAAATCTTTTCCTACTGAAACCAACGCCAAAGCCCTCCCTTGCTTGCAAGTGGTCCACGCTTGGAACCAGTGAATGCATGCAATCAGGCAGTTAGCAAAATTCAGGTTTTCTGGGTGCCTGTGGAATAACTGCCGGTTCCTTTACACTTAACTGAACTAAGACAGCATTTTAACAGTCTGAACGTTGAGCATGAACATCATGAATGTGTGTGTATGGGAAAAAAGGTACTTATTTGTGTTAGTAGAATCATCAAAAGATTCTTACTAAATAGGATCCAAGGACTTGATATCTCATGGACCTCTGCATAGCCAGAATACATGCATAAAAATAATGTATTTACATAGAGGGGGAAAAATCAGTCCTTCAGTGTCCTGTCATTTAATTAAAGACTTAATGTCAGCTAGTTCCTCCCTAAAGAAATGAAATATTAATAATAATTGAAAAAGAAGTTAGGTTTAGTTGCAGACAGCTGGGGTGAGAAGAGTCAGTGGAAGAAGGAAAATATTTAAAATATGAGGATTACTCAGTTAAAAAGGACAGACTTTCTGACCTCTAAATACTCAGTAGAGACTTCGGACCCTGATTAAAGAAAAAAAGTTTTCATAGACACAGGTGCCAGCCTACCAAAGAAACTAAGGGGGGGAAAAAAAACCCAAACCCAAAACCTTCTCTTTTCACAGTCCATGGTTAATCAGCATTTGACTTTGAACAAATCACAGGGATCACTTCATCTGCATTCCTAACCAGATGAGTAGGGTATAACATATGCAACTGTTCTCCTTCTATTCCTTTAGTTTTCTCAGTTCCAAACTTTACACTATATATTCACTTCCAGTTATTGAACATGTGCCATTTCTTCTTATCTGAGAAAAGCTGATATTGCATTGTATTTCTGGGTTGCAAGAAGCAAATGACTTGGCATTCATGCTTAGAAAACTATTATATAAATAACTTTCAGAAATTTTCTTTCGTGACAATGACCTCTTTGAGTCCGAGTCCTCTGTTTAGTTGCAGAGAACACTCCGGAGTGCATGGGCATGAAATTGATATTGTGACCTTTATAGGGAAAAAAATTCCCTCAGTAAAACCTCACAAAAACCAAACTAATAACACCCTCTCAGGATAATTACCTGGTTGTGTGTGGTGACTGAGTCATACAGATTCCTTTTTTTCCTTCCCCAGGACATGTCTATTAGAGCAATACTAACAACATAAATATACTTTTTATTTTACTGCATTCCTGTTTAGTCCCTTAATTTCCATCAAATCCCCATTAAAGTAGTTTTAGAGTCAGTATTTAGACAACAGATTTTTGCTTCTGAAATTGATGTGTGCAATTTTATCTCTAAAGCTTAAATAATACTGTTTTGCATTGGTCTGCTTCTATTGCCTCACAATCTACAGTACTATCAGACAAGTCAGGAGCTCACAACATATGCTTGTCAGCATTAAAAAGGTAAAGTATTGGGTTACTTTCTTAAATTTCAGACAAAGAGTACCAACAAATTAAACATATGACAAGATATTTTTTCAACAGCCACCAAGTTAAGGAAGGTCACTAACATAGCAAGAAATCAGTGTAGGCTAGGCAATTTCAAGACAGCTAGACCAAAGCTGTATGGATATTGTGAGCCACCAGCAGAGCGCAAGATGAAGGAGGATATAAGCTACAAATGAACCAAGGCACTACCCTCACATCTGGGGCAGCCACCGTGTTACGTGGCCGAGCGTTACTACTGGGCCCTGCTTTTGCACAGCATGTGAAGAAGCAGGCGCAGCAGCACGGGCTGCCTTGCCCGTGCTTTGTGCAGCCTTATCTCCAGGGAATGCAAACAGCAGGGTTTGTAGTTAGAGCACAGATGGCTTTCCCACCCATGGCCCTTGCTCTGCTCATTTTGCACAAACACAAGCAGCTCAGACTCAACAAAAAGACCTGTTCCCTGTTGCCAGTCCAAGCTCCCTCTCTCTCCTAATCTGAGAGGAAGATAGGTCATTTCTCTCTTACTCCGGAAGATACAGATGAGGCTGCAGAGCAAAATGCTTTGTCAAGCAGACTTCTCCAGTCACACCCCCTTTCAGAGGGGGTCCTCACCAGCTTGGGCAGAGGGCTGTATTCCGTTTTAGCTGGGAAGGGAGCAGCTCTTTGCTACAGCAGACGAGTTTCTCTTTGGGTGCTCATAGCAAGGGGCACTGCCTGGTCTTCCACGGACACTTACAGAGAGGGCTGCCTGAGTTTTCTCCACCCCTTGAAAGACAGGTATTCCTCCACCAGCTGGGGACAAGAAACAGCATACAAAAAGGTCACAAAGCTCTCACCCCCCTGGGAAGAACAAAAGAACTGCACAGAGAACAAAGGACTGAGGATCCCTCTGATGTCTACATAACTGCAGCCACACTTTTATTCTGTCTCAGCTATCAAATACAATGGAAGAGAAAAAATGCCCATAGGTTGAACACAGACCGCCAGAGGCTGAACTTACTCCACATCAGAGATATTGTAATATAAGGCCATCAATAGGGGGCTGCTCTTTACGTACCCTGTCAGCTACCGGCTGCCCGCTCCCTCCTTCCCCACGCCCTACACAGGAACTTTTCAGGTGACCACAAGACCTGTCTTTCTGTACTTTGCGGCACTGGTGCATTACCTGAATCTTTCACTGAGGCCAAATGAGGAGCATGTCAACCTGAGCATAACATACAGATCAGAAGAATCTGGTATAGATGTCAGCGAAATGGAAGCAGGCATGGACTGACCTCTGGGAGGATATAGAGCAAGCACCTGTTAAAAGGAGATGGGCTCATGAATGGCTTACGAGGGAAGGGTGATAGGATTAGTAACCTCACTCTGAATCAGCCAGATCCAGGTAAGATCACACAGAAATGCATAGTATCAGTGTTGAAGCAGCAGAGAACATCACAGCTCTTAGCTGTAACTTCAGGGAAGCTGCATATGAGAAGGCACAGCATATGCCTCTTCAACCTCCTTTGCCCTTACTGCCTGTTCAGGCCTTAGCATGCCAGAGCAGGAGTTGGATGAAACCTCGTAGGTTCTTGCCCAAACATTTCTCCAACCTACTTCCACCATTGCCACATTTTTACTGTCTTCGTTCACCTTCATCTTCTTTACATCTCATCATGGCTGAATTCAGGTTCTCATCTGGTCCTTGTCTGTCTGTCTAGCATGTTGTAGCACAGACTCCCCGTGATTACCAGCACAGGATGACAGCCAGGCCCCCAAGGCTTTAAGCAGAAACATAAAGGGTCACCTACAAGTCACAAGAGGGGTGTAACATTGAGAGCTGAGCAGGACTAGTTTTAGGGCACAACAAAGAGGCCAAAGAACAAATATCCGAAGAGTGGAAAACAGCCTGCACATGGTAAAAGAACAAAGGAGAGAAAAACAATAGCAACAGCCCCTCTGAGATTGAGGACAAACAGAAAAATAGGAAATGTTTCCCTCAGTCAAGGACACCGTGCCAATCAGCACTACTCTATACATGCCAGCAGTCCTTAACTCACCTTTGAAAGGAAAAATAGAGCTGCTTTTTTGGTTTGTCATTCATCACATTTTGCCACTCTAGACTCAGAAATCATATGTAAAAATAACAACTTTTACTTTGTAAATGGGGTTAAGTCAGTCAGAATTTTAAGGAGTGTATGCATGTTTGTGCTTTCTGCTTCAGCCTTCAGGCAGAGCATGGTAGTGGAGACTGCAGCAGTAAAGAGTAAACTTGGAGGCAACATTGCCACTTGCCTGCTCCATACCTTCACATTAATGCCTCCACCAAATCCTATCACTGGTTAATCTCTCCTGATGAATATGCTAATGTCATCTAAATGCTGATTGCTAACCTGTCTGCCTACTCTCCACTAACACAAAGGCAGACTAGCACGAACTCACCTGTGATCCTCATCTCTGCTTGATGCATTTGGTTCCTGAGCAGTCTGCATAGGCACTTTATGGCCCGATCCTGCTGAAAGCATCATAGCAAGCATGGGCTGACGTTAGATGATTGGCATGGGGACATGAATGACCACAGGACCTGGATGACAAAGTTAATGAAGGCAGGGGGAGAAGAGGAGGGGAGAGTCCTGTGCGTGTGTAAGACAGGCCCTTTGGACAGGAAGGGAACTTCCTGTACACAAACAGAGCTGACGATGCTTTGAGATGTGAGGCAGGTGCCACAGCTGAGGGTGGAGGGACTGGCACAACTTAAGGAATGAGATGTTAGCTGCTTAACTCCTGTATGGAACATGAGTCCTACCCTAAAAGTGCCAGAAAACTACTGTATGCTAAATTTTAGTGTATTTTTCTAGTTGTCCTTTTAGCTTGCTCCAGGGCTTGGCTTAACTTTCCAAGACAATTCTATCTTTGCATACAACAGTGCTGCACCTGGGAATACATGAATGTGCTTCCTATTCGAACAAAACTGAACTTGGCAATGAGCTTCACTGAAATGATGGGGAACAAAGAATTAAAAACCTTGAACTATCGCACCTTTAGACATGTACAATCATGACACAGAAGAAATAGTGTAATGTTTTAAAATGTATTTTTAGACATCTTTTTCCCATAAAAATATTCAAACTAATCTTACTGTTATGCCTAGAGGGTACTATATGTTTACAGTAGATTTATCACAATGTAACTAATAACATATTTTCATTTGTCACATGCCAATACTAGTTTTTATACCCAGTTTTATACTTATTGTGTGAAACTGTAGTGGTAGCTATAGTGGCATGAGAGTCTATAAAGATTTCAGTTATTAATTAAATATAATTTCCCTTATGTTTTCTACATTAAGCTGCATTTCACTTTGTTCTCTAATGAACTTAATTATTAATTCAAAGCAGTATGTTTGGACTAGTAAATAACTCCTTTCAAAAAAACTCTGTAATAATAATATATGGCAATAGGTAATAGGTCCTATTACCCAAATATCTTACATTTTTAAAACCCCTTGATAAGCTAACAGTTTACAATAATTTTGAACTTGAATCTTAGAAAATGACAGGCATCAAGTTGCTTTTTATCCTACCTTCTTTTGTGTTCTTCCTCTACTGATAAAGTTAGAACAAAAAGATAAAAGTATCTGATCTGACAACAGAAAGAGCTGTTCGGCCAAATTCATGTTCCTGATGTTTTTTCATACATAAATGTATATTTATATTTATGTATATATACACACACATAGAGGTATGAGTGCTTGTATATCCAAAGGTAATTTCATCAGTAATGAATGCCAAGTAAACTATTGTTCCATCATTTAATTTGCGATATTTAAATGATAACCATATATAACAAAATAATCTGATTTTAGTTACTGATTTAGCTCCATCTTTGTCCCCTCTCATGTGTTTCTCTAAATAAAGCCTTCATAAGGGCCACATTTCTGGTCTGAAGAAGAAAGGATGGCAGGGGAGGGAGAAGGTTATCCATGACTGTCCCACTCACAAAGAGCTGAAGGCAGAAGAAGCAGGAATTATTATTACCAGAAGAAACCCTACTCTGCCTCCTCCCTTGTACAACTAGACATGTTAAAGCCACAGCATAAATGGGTTTAAAAAGGCTAAGAAAGAACTCAGCTATTGGTTATTACAGCCCTGCTTATACAACATAATAAATCAACAGACTAACCAGTGTTTAGCTCATCCTTTGCAGTTGGGATATATGACCTGTAACTCCACAAAGACTCAGAACAATTTTCTCAAAATGAAGCATTTAATCTTCACAAGAGGAACAAAACATAGAAAAGGAAATAGACTTAACACAACAAATGGTCTACGTGTATTTAATTTACCTAATTTAAAGCGGTTTGTAAGGTAAGACCGATCTAGGTGTTCAAAGAGCTATTGAATAGAGTCTCTTTATCGGCCTGTTCTCTCAAATCATACCCTGACATGTCCCTGTTTCAATTCTTCTGGGACAGGCTTTCCCCTTAAAATTACTTTGTTCCAGATTTACAGTCAGAGTTATTTTCTCTTTCCACCTCCCAAGACCATAAGTCAAACCAGCTTATTACTCCCAGTACAACAGATATAAAATTTCAAAGGCATCAAGTCCCACACCAGCAGGTGCAAGCTGAAAAGGTGTTGAAAATAGAAGAGTTTAAGCAAACAATGGGCAAAATTTCAGTAACAGCAAGTATTTCTATGGACTCTGCAAAATCTTTGTGGATTTTTTTTTAAAAGTGTGTAACTAAGTTGATTAAGTTTCAATGACATTTAACATTTACAAAGTTAGCTGTTACAAAGATAAAATCAAATTTTAGTTTCACTTTAACTACAGAGTGACTACTGCTCGCTGCTTTAAAGTCAAAAGGTGTGCTTCCACCTGCCTGGCAGCCCTCAGCACCACCTCCTCATTTCCATCCATGTGTAGATGTTTAGTAGCTATGAATGATATTGCCTTACCTGTAGAGACCTGGTTTGGTTTTGGTTTGTGTTTTTTTTAAATAAAGCACTGATCTGTCATATGAACAGATCAACAGAAACGTGTTCTGCTGTTGCCTGCCCCGCAGTGATTTCCCCAGTGGGTGCCACGCCAGTGGCAAGAGGCAGTACGGTGGGGGTGGGCAGCGATGTTCTGCTGGGACCCGACGTTACAGCAGCCAACAGGCAAATCACACTGTTAGAGCAAGTGTAATGGAATTGAAACCGATTTCTGTAAATTGAGAAAAGTAAATCTTAAATACTTCCATTACCTTAACTTCTGCTACCGACATTTTTGGGGGTGGGGTAGGGCATGTGTGGCATGTGCCTTCTTGAAGATTTCCTTTCCAAAGCAGGGACATGGTTGTTGCTGCACACTCATAAAGCTAATTCCCCTAGTAGGTGTTTTCACAAAACAATCTCATTATAAGCAGAAAGACAGTATAACAAGAATTGTAATTTCCATCATTTCAATGCCCTAAACTGATTTCAGACTCTTCCTACTTTTCTGCAAACACCACTTCATTATATCGACTTTCTCTGCAGATTACATTTATCCTAACAGAGAGAAGCCAAATGAAGTTTTCCAAATAATGTGCGTGTTCTTTGGGTTAGAGAGCATAACTATCATTTTGGCATACAAATTGAGATTTTATATCATCAAAATTCACTACCTCGTTCTAGAGCTGCCTGAAGCCAGTAGGTCCTTATTAAATAGGACTTATTTAAAACCATGGTTATATAAATTATAACATGGTTTTGTTACATTTTAGCATGAACTTTCAGCTGTTTAAAAAAAAAAAAAAAGAATTGCTAAAACCTGAGAATGTTTTAACAAACTTAACCATGAAGAGCCTTTTTCTTGGTGTTATCTTGTAAGAAAGGACTTACCAACATGAGGTCACTGAGGAACATTAATCCAAGCTAACTAAAGGTGTTCTTTCATAGCTGTTTATATATACCACATAAAAGACTAATTCAGAAATGAAGTGTCCTTAATTAAATTTACCTTCATTATTTCCAAAGTAAATTCGAGTGACTAACATTGCAACCATTTATATTCTGACTTGTAACATCTGTACAGGCATTCAACATTGCTCAACTAATCCACTTAGAAAACTAATTAGACTTAATTTTCTTGGATGTTCTCACGTAAATAGGCTCACAGATATGTGCTGAGTAAATCCCACTTCAGTATGAGACATCAGGATGGAAATAAGAGAACACCGCGTTCTATGGCAGACAAGAAATCAGGGATTGATGGTTGCAGTCAGCATCGCTTCAAAGAGATGAGCAAGAGGTAGTTTATATAAGCCAGTTCTGTTGGGCCAGGCCAAACTCTCTCCAGTTCAGACTTGTCTCCTTCCATCCTTCTGTCAGAAAAACAGTGGGAAATTTTAAACCAGAGCTAGGCTTCTATTCAATTTCATTAGTAAAGAGGAATTTGAGACATGACTGACAGCTATCAGGAAAATAAATAACAAAATTGGGTATGTTCATAAAAAGTAGAAAGCATGAACTGACATTAAGACAGATCGGGCTCCTAGGAAAATGAACAAGAAACTTATTTTCCAAAAAGGTGATAAAAGCATGGACTAGCTTTTCTAAAGCAAGTAATAGAAATTCAGTTTCAAAGAAGAATTGGAGAGACAGGAGCGGAAGCACACGGCGTGAGGGACAAGGATTAAAGACCTACAGATACCCGGGCTTTGACAGATTGGGTCAACTACTGATGCCTTAAAAAGCCACCAATTCCTTGAAGAAGCAGAGCGAGACAGAGTGAGAATAGTGAGGCTAAGCAGGAAGAAAGCTTACATAGAGTGAGTTTGAAGGAAAAAGATGATTCAGTGTTAACAGAAAGGAAGCCTGTAATAAATGGACCAGGGTGAATAGAAAAAACATACTCATAACTGAGAAGTTAGTACTGAGGCTTAGAGATGAGCTGTTTCATGACAATTTGAAGACAGTCTTGCAGTAACAGTATATTGATTTTCTGCATTCAGTGTGAATGCTTATGTGAAAGACATACAATAATTGCAGTAGAGCAGTTGTCATATGCTGTAAAACACAGAGGCTTTGGAGTAAAAGAGAGAGTGGAAAGAAATCCATTGCAGCCTGAATACTGCTGTTCTTTTGGAATATGTTTTTGTGGTGAAAGTTTGAAATATAAATCCTAAATTAATATTTTAGATTTCTTTATCCTTAGTGGGATTCCTACATGCAAGTTTGAGTACTATAAACGTAACTTATTACCAAAATCAACCAGAGAGTTACAAATTACAGTAGCTCTAATTCTGAAGAATAAACAACTCTTCTGAAAAATGAAAACAAATGTACTGGCTTTTCTTCCCCCAGATATCATACTGAAAATATAATTAATTACACTAGATGTGGCAACAAAATGTAGTGTCTGTATATATATATATGTAAATATTTACGTATCTGATTCCTAAAGGTATTATATTGTTCCACTGGAAAAATTTCTACCCTTCCTAGTGGTTGTATGACCCCAATGGGATGTGTGCAATACTACTAAATTATCTCTGTTATGAAAAGGGAACATTTGGAGCTGGTGCAGACCGAGAGCTTTCTGCAACAAGCTAACAGTACACATGGTGGTTGCCTTTTCAGAAGTGACAAGATACCTGGGAAAGGGGTCTCTGAAAGGCACAAAACACGCAGCTGGAACAGGTTTCAGAGTAAATGGCACTACGTTATCAGAAGTTATGGGCTTTAAAACTAACAGCTAATTAATCTGCTATTAAAAGAGAAAAGGCAGACGGCAAGTATGAGCACCATCTATGCTATGCATCCACTGAGGAAATGGAAGATGAAAGAAGGGTTTCATCCTATAAAGAACTAGAATGAAGAAATTAAAGTTAGCCAAAGCATAACAAGGCAGTTGTCTGTAATTTTTATAAAGCTGAAGACAAAAAGTCAAAACTGGAAAGACATTTTTCCACGCTAGAGCGAATGAAAGTGGAATAAGACTAATTAGTTCCATCACTCAGAAAAGATGGTAATGGGAGCAGGATGTTTCACCAAAGAAAGCTCATCTGGGTATTTAGAAATTGTGTTATCACCAAACAAGGTAGGTACATTACATTATATTACCAAACAAACTACATGTATATAACATAATGATTCAGAACAGAAGAGATCCAAAAGGGAAATCAGAAGCCCAGCCATCTGTTTACCAGACCTGTCTTGTAAGAGTAATTCTAAGAAGCTTGCATAGTAAAAAAATAAATGAACCAAAATGAGTTGAATCTTTTAGCAAACGTAGACTCTTTTACCAAAATAGAACATTAAGGATCATGAACAAGTTTTGATCACCCCACTTGTATTGGCACATTAAGTACTTCAGATTAAAGTTCTCCATTTATTAAACCCATATTATTTTAAAAAAAAGATTAAACAAAAAATTCACAGTAAGCTAAAATTTACAGCAAAGGATCCGGAAAACAGAAAGTGTTATCCAAAAGCCCTTAGTGCAATGAACTAATTATAGAAAAAAACCCAAACAAACAAACAAACAAAAAACCAAACCAAAAAAACCCCAATACCAAACTAAATTGCTTTACACAGTGCTTCCCCTGCAATGCAGTTTTGTCAGTTGTATAACTACCATGCTTGCATGGTGACACTTTAAAAATTTAAAGACTGACTTTCCTTTTGTCTCAGACTACAGTCATTAACTCCAATGATGCCTTTAACCCTCTGTCATCCGTAGGGAAATAACATGGATTTCTAACACTGAGACGCTTAATGTGAAAGTCTTTTTGCACATTAAAGCTATATACTGTTTAGCTAGTGAGGAAATTAAATGCTAGATTCAAGTCTACTCTTCAGGTAACAGGCTAAGGATGTTATTACACCAGAAATAAGGACATGCATTTTTCTCCCATTGCGGTCAATAAGAGTTATAAATGTGAAATAGAACTTTGGACCTAGGCTGCCTCTATTCACATACCACCAATTAATTCAGAATGAATGGGCTTAATTAGAGACAAAATATAGTCCATAAGTAAAAATAATGATTAATGTGCAACCACCAATATGTCAATAGCATAAGGACAGGAACACTGTTGGATCTCTGTGGCTCTATCCACACTGTTGTGTCAAGCCAGTCCCAGGCCAAAATAAGTGCCTGAGTCGATTGCTTCCACACTGATGTGCCCTTAGACTGACTGGCAGCTGCAGAGGAAAAATCTCAGGCATATTCAGTGCTTAGAACACACAGCGTGAACACACAGAGGGCCATCATAAATCTTTACCAACTTTCTTGGTCCGCAGACGCAGCCTGACAAAATGACGGCCGCTCAGAAGCGCAGTATTGTATTGCCACCCCTGGGGGGCCGCTGCCCACACCGTCCAAACGACTGTACAACATGCAGTGACCTTGAGCCCACTTCTGGAAAGGGTTTATTTCCATCAGCTGCGGAGTAGTCCAGGACATACTGCAGAAGCCTCTTTCTCCCTTCTCAAAAGTTTTAAAGAGGCAGAACAATTATGGAATAAGTGAGTGATGGACATGGTGACAAATGTTTCTTTCACTGTCCTGCATTTTTCTTGGGACTAGATGGACCTGGTTAATGATGTTTTGATGACTATATTGAAAATAATGTAAAGGGCACCTAGAGAAAGGGATAGATGTTGTTTTTCTGAATGATGATAAATACATAATAAGCAGTACGAGGTCACCGGAGACTGTTATTTTTTTCCTTTCTCTGCTAATTGCTGCTTAAAGAAATAAACTTTCAAAATCTTATTTCTCAGTCATTTAAATATCAAGGAAAATTATACAGAAAATAAAAGCCACAGACAGTGTAACATCTAGACAAATCACTGGTGGGTTTGGAGGTTGCAGAAATCCCATTCAGGAAAAATCCCTCTGGTGAAGCACTCTCTTAAGTCCATCTCAAGGGCGTGGATCATGACTAACTGTACTTCCAACAAGCTCTCAGGAAATCTCCAGAAGTCCGCTAAAGGCAAAACCCAAACACAAGCCTTTGGAAAAGATCCACAGCCCTCCCGCATTACTCATCCATTGTCTGTAGGATGGTTAAAACGAAATTTAGCAGCCAGCAAGCTGCATAGAATTTATTTTGCTTTTTTGAGAGAATAAACGGCAGGAATCAAAGCTGGGTGTACTTGTGAATCGATACCTGGGATCATTCTTAGGCAGGGAATTTATAACAGTATATCTGTGCTTCATCCTCTATGTTATGCTTGAGTTATCTTGGTCTCACTGAAGACAGAATAAGCCTTGATTTGTTTTTAGCTGCTTACTTAATACAAAAAAGGTAAAAAGAATCAGTCAGAGGCTTTATATATTTCTGGCCATTGTCAAAAAGTACATATCAGAAATAAGACAAGATGAACTCTAGCTGAAACAATAATGAAGTACTTATCACTACTTTATGCCTACTTTGGACCTTAAAGATTTGGACCTGAAGATTTGTTATCTTCATTATTGCACTACTTCCTTTATTTTCGCAAGCACTGTAGGAATGATTGTGACTTACACTGGTTTGTGATGCTAAAATAAAATCTCGTCCAACAGAATGTGATAAAAAAAGTTGTTTTCAACAAAGTTATATCATCTTATTTCAACCAGGGATCTAGATTTGTAACTTCATCAACTTCAGTTGTTCATTTACACGTTTTTAAGTTAAATGAAAAAAAAACCTGGGCCTATATGAAGACTCGTTTGTTTTCTTACTCGGTAGAACAAGCTAGTTCTTTGAGAACTAGATCAACAAAGAGATTTAAGTATCTAAAGTGATGGGCACAAGGCCAAAGCCTGATGTTTATGTGTCCAAAACAGCCGCTCTCTGGCCAATTAATCCTGGAGTTACTTATGTGCCTGCCAGTAAACACAATCATATGACAATACTAAACAACTTAATGCCTACCTCTTTCCTCACAGAAAAAAAATTCAGCCGGGGCATTTTCCTGGTGTCTGACTCCTCCAAGGAATAGTATTTGAGGAAAAGGAGTTCTGGTCCACAAAGTGTTTGAGCATGAAAGCACTTCTAAGGAATCGAACTAAAGATAGAGGCGAGGCATTTCCCTTTATGAGGCTACTGCATTATGAACAAGCAATTATTTGAAAGATTAGCGCTAAGCAAGTGACTCAGCCTCATGACTAGTACTCCCATGCAGGAAAAATGTCATTGGGTCCCGTTCCATTAAATGTTTCCTGTGCAAAATAAACAGCTTTAGAGAGCCACATCTTACCCCTTCACTGCACTCAGTGGTTGGGTTCCAACCAGGTCCCAATCTCTGCTATGTTCAAATCTCTTGATAGCTCTTATGTATCCATGTTTAGTAGCCTAACTCAGCTGTTACACAGAGATCTTATACATTTATTTTAGGAATCTGGACTCTCAACACCTGAAGCTAAATGTTACATGCAGAGCCTAAGTGTCCTTAACGCATTTAGGTTTTAGACAGAAAATAATCCAGAAAGACTTTACAAGCTGTTAACACAGGACTTTGTGGAATTCATATCCTAAATGCAAGACTATCGCCTTCAAATTCTAGGCTTCAGGAGCCAGAAAACTTATGAGGCTTAAATAGATTTGGCGTTTATGTATCGGATTGAGACGTTTTCCTTGTCATGAGACTCCTGCGAAAACAAGCAAATGGCAGGAGCTGAGTAATGATGGGGTGAGATGTCTGGTTCCTGGTTAGAGCCATCTGCCAGAGGACACAGACCTGAGCAGGTACTGGAGTTAGTAACTTAAATTTGGAGCTACACCACGCAGTGATAGGAACTGGAAGTAAGGTTGTTTAGCCACTTTCATTAAAATGCTGCTCAACTTTTGCATGAAATCCCACTCTCCCCAGCCACAGAGACCACCCTTAAGGTTCTTTTGCAACCCAGGGGGATTCCACTGGGAAATGCAGCTGAGAATACAACAGCAAATAGCCAGAGGCAGAGCAAGTGGTGGTGAAATCTGCCTCCAGGTGAGTTTTTAATACAATGTGTAATACATTAAAAAGCACAGGAAACAGAGACCCCAGATTTTTCCTCCTCCTCTCTCAGCCATGACTTCAGCCATTCAGCTATACAGCCCTAGCTTTTTGCTGCTCAAAGTAATATCTAACTATGTGGACTGAGACTAAAAGTAATTAAAATGTAGACTAATACATTTTAAGCTATCAGATCGCATATGGGCATTTATTATCCAGGCAAAATGAAAGCCAACAAACAAGATCTAAAGGTATTACTTTAAATATCCTCAGAATCAGAGAAAGAGGGATGTTTAGAAGTAAAAAGTAGAAACACAGCCTTTTCCACAAGCATACACACAAATACATATTTCATAAAATCTAGCATTTTGCTGTCTTCCAGAGAGAAACACTAGCTGTACACTAATTCAGTAAGAATAGCCCTGTTTACACTCAGTAACAGATACCTAAGAATAGACCATGAAATAAGTACAGATTATAGCTTTGGTTTTTTTCTGAAAGAAAAATAAATTTTATAAGAAATAGCAAGTGGTGTATAATGTCTGGTTTTGTCATTAATTTATTTTCCACTTTTTTCCTTAACAAGGTAACTTTGAGGCAAATTTGCAGTAGGAGCAGAAGGCCCAACATAAATCACTTAAGCTGTTTAAAATTACATTTATAAGAATGGAAGAAAAGGAAAGAGGTATTAAAACTGCTTCTCTCATTTTATCATCAAGATATCCAAGATTCCCAAGGCCCAGTAAGAGACCAGCTGGTTTTAAAATGAAGCGTTTTTCCATCAGGCATTCCTCTACTCTTTAAGGCTAATTGGCAGTGTGCGCAGAAGAATTATTGAATCTCAAATTAGCCACTTCTGATAGCACATCACATCTGTTTGTCTGTCATTCTGGTGATACACTAGGATTGTTGAATAATTTGTTTACAAATAGGAGAACAATCTGTGCTAAAAGTTTTGCAGATGAATAGGTACATCTGGAGAAGAGCAACATTGCATTGATTGTCTCAGAATAGCCCTGGCATACTGAAAAGCATCCTTTGCAGATCGTTAGTCAAAAAGATGGCTTGTCTTCACAGCTCTGTTAGCTCGAGCCATAAATCAAATGTTGTCTCTAACTCCAAATAATGCTGCTTTTATTTATTTATTTATTTACAGCTAGTGATTCCTTTAGCGTTATTATATTTTCTCCCAATCTCAGTTTCTCCTGATTTTTGTGGAATTGCCTGTATATGGCCCTTTGGGTGTCCCTTGGAGGAAAGGTGCTGAAGTATGCTTGGCTGGAGAGCAAGCTAAGGGCCAGTAAGAGATAAGAGCTTTAATGAGAAACCTCTGACATGGTTGGAGGAAAGCAAGCATCACCCAGCCAGAGTGCCATCACTGCTGAGAGAAAAGAAACATTTCTGTGTAGGCAGAGAAAGGAAATAAAGCAGTGATTTCAATATAGCCTTCTGTGTTTAATTGCTTCTTACTGTAAGAATCATCCTGTCTTTGGTAATTTCTTACTGTAATCTTAAACATTACAGCCCGTCACATAATGTACTTTCAAAAGGGAAGTGTTAGAATATTTTAGTATTTGTCCTTTAGCCAAAATGTTTCTTTTAAATGGCAGGCCTACTCTTTTGTGAAATTAACAGCAACAGAAATCTTTTCAGTTATAATAAAGCTAGAATAAATCCCAGAGCCCACCGTGCACTTTTATGCATTCAAACAGACTGTTACAATCACTGCAACTCATTATCCAACTAGTAAAGAATAAAAATCTAATGAAGATTTGGCTCACTATTAAGAAGAGATACTGCATTCTATTTACTTTCCAATTCCTTGAAATGCTGCAGATTTTTATACTTGGCTAAAGCATAATTTCAGAAATGCTGAGATCTCTATCTCATTCTGGTACTTACGTACCTCAAGATTTTTGATCAGTAACAAAGCACTCCCTACAACTACTCATCATATCCTGAGCTGGAGAAAAGAAACATACATTCCTATTTCTTTGGGGTTTAGTCAGACATGAGGAAAATGAATGTAACCTTCCACACTCATCAAAGTCTCCTAAGCAGGTTTCTGTACTGGGCAGGTGGATGTAGTGGAACTCTTCAAGACTAATTTCAGGATTAAGTTGTATCAAAGTTAGAAAAAATCTCTTAAACTTTGTAGTAAAGAGAACTTAGGTCCATTTGTTATTCAAAATCAGCTTGAAAACAAAACCAAGTTAGCAAAATCCTGTGGATCCATAAAAAAGAAAATGTGCCTGTAAGGGGTCTGGTATTACTTCTGTAAGAGCAGGGCCCCTTTAAGTAGCTTGCTTTTTTTGAAATACCTGCTAGTTAACTTGCAAGAGCTAGATGAAATTTGACTAGTGAGTATTAGACAGGATGAAAATAGTTGACATCTATCAGATATACAGTGGTAAAGGACAGCACGGAAAAATGAGCAGAATTATCAGAAGTTAAATCCCAGAAAATCCTAATTATTCCCAAAACCCATAGTTTTACAATATACCATTATCACACATCACCATTTCTGAACCCCATTCTACCAAGTCCCTGCAAGATATGGCTAGTTTGTTTACTTCTGTCTGTTCAGATACTGTGATTTTACTAATACATATCAGAAAAATGTGAGCTCTGATTCCACTGCTGCTGACAGGAACAAAGCTTCTGAGCATAACAGAGTAATGTTAAAGGTTCACAAGACAGAAACGGAAAAGATAATAAAAACCCAAACAGAGAGACTGTTCTGGGGATGTGACACACCACAAACCAGAAGCATGAAGCTGGTTAATGAACAGGATCACATGCATTAGCAAGAATAAAGAAACAGGTAGATTAATGACCTGAAGTTTCACAGACTGAGTTCGCACAACGAAACAGATACAGTACAAGAGTCTGCATGTCAAAAAAAAAAAAAATCAGAGAGAAAAACCTCTAAGTCTCTTGAATAACTTTTGGAAATCTAAGATACTACCGAACTAGGTGAGCTCTTGTTCAACAAATAGATCAATAAGCCCTCTTCCCTCATTTACGCCTATATATATGAAAGCCAATCCAATAGGTGCTAATGCTTAGCACCGTGCCACCTAATCAGCATCTTCATTCCTAAGGCATCATCACGAACTGTGACTTACACGCTAAGAACATTTCAGACATTCAGAAAATCATTATCCTTACATTGATAGATGCACAAAATAAAGCCAGGGCAAAGAGACAAGTAGACATATGTGAGAAACAGGGAAAATAATATGTAATTCATATATGTCAACCCAATTCACATAAAGCAACACAACTAAGGCATCTATGAAAAAGTAATTTTACATAAACAGCTGAGGCGTCTTGCAAATAAAATACAATAAATTCTCTGGGGGAAGGACATTGATGGAACAACAGAGGTGGAGGTGAAATCTACACAGAGCACTGTAAAGTCTGAAAAATAACAAAGTGAAAAGGTTAAACTATATCTAGGCAGAACATGGTTTTATAATTACTGTGGATAGTAGCTAACACAGATAAAGAAGATGAAAGATACAATGGTAACAAGCAGGGGGATCTGGAAAACTGCTTCTGTTGTTCTCAGTGAAGCTAAGGATATTCTGGTTTGCTCGAGTTACATTGAATTTCACAAAACATGCTCAGGAACAGACACCCAAAAGCCAGGCTGGACTGGAAGACCAAACAGAGGTAAATGAGGTAGCGTTTGAGAGAGATCATCATGTCATCAGTGAGGAAGACAGCTGACCAAAGTCACCTGAGGGTAAAACCTGACAAACGAAGTGTTGCAGAAGTGCCAACAGCAAGGGACGGAGTTGGGGGATGACTCCAGCAGAGCTGGGCACAGACAAGGGGTATCCCCTTAGGTCAGTCAAGCAGCCAGTCTGGTTTCTGCATGTTCTTTCTGGTGTCTGACATGGCTTCAAACCATGCTATTAACACCCACACGTGCCTTTCTCTCCTTGCACGGCTGCAGCACTGGCTCTTCTCCTCCACTGTCAGCTTTTGAGCACCACAGCAGCTCTCCAGGCACAGAGTACTTCAGGAGTGAGTGGCTGCATCCTTGCCATGGACCTTGTAGGTACCAGTCCCCACAGCAACTGGTGCAAGCCTGGGAGAGCGGAGCTGGTGCTGTCCATCAGGTTTAAAAAGGGTACATCCAACTTGAGGTGTGGATTTTTTCCTGAGTGCAATCCCTAACACCAAATTATTGTTTGTTTGAGGCCTAGAAGTAAGGACAGTAATGTTTTATTTATGCAGAAAAATACTGCAAAATTACCATTACTTATCAAATGAAAAATAATCGACATCAACCAGCACAGAATAAGATACTTCTTTCTTTGATCAGTAGTACTTTATACAACTACTAGCATAATTTCTTTTAAATGAAACAAAGCCGTAAATAACAGACTAACATCAAGAATCACACCAAGAATACAATTACCTGCTGAACAAATCTTGCAGATAAGATTGAGCTTATCAGATATCTATTTTATTTGCAGGAAAGTACTGGTAATAAATGATTCTTACAGACAGGTATGATAATTTTAGAGACATTACAAAACCACTTTTTGCTGTGAAACAAATGAGATCTACCTGTGGTGCACATAATGCTACTAAGGCTGAACAGTCGTTGTCCACACCATATCAGTTGAATTTCACACTCATATACATCAAATCATTAAAAAAGAACTGTTAAATTAAAAAAAAAAAATCCTACTTTTTATTTCCAAATTACTTCAAGAAGGTGGAAACTCCCCTGCTATGGTAATACCTTTTCTTGGTGCTAATTACCAAGAACAAAAAGAGTTAAACACCTTAGTAATTATACAACTTCCTCTAGTGAGAAAGGCACAGAAAGCCTGACTCTTGCTTGCAGAAATCCACTTCTCCATGTTCGGACTTTGAAAAGATAATTTGCAGCTATTCCAAAGCCCTCTTACCGTGCCATGTATGTTTGAGTAGACTTAAAGAGAGGGTATTTCCTTGGTTCCAAACAACCTATCAAAGCTCTTGTATCTGTTAAAAATTAAAATTCTAAGTAAGAAAACTGAGACTATTCTTTTTAAAAACAATCAATTTTCAGGAAAATTTATTCATTTGTTACTTCTGGAATAAAAATAATACTTTTGTTGGCATTTACCAAAGACAAAACACTACTCTGGCCAACTTTAGGTTTATTTAACTCCACAGGACCTCCTCCTGCTTTTCCCTCTGTCTTTGTGTAAGCACACATTGAATTTCTTTTTGCTCATGTTTAAATGTTATTGCAAAACAACCAAAATCTCTGAGCGGAGTAGTCATCATAAAGGAAAAAGCAAACCAGTTAATTTGACTGTGATTAAATCCATGCTTTAGAGAAGTTTAGACCAAAATCAATTAATACATTAAATCCCTTTTTAAGTGTATACATCTGAGCTCACATTTAACTGTCCTACTATAGCCCTTTACAGTTTACCAATGCAAAAAATGAAATTTTCCCAGCCCTTGCCCTTCCCAGACCCTTTATCCTTCTGGTCCCTATGTTATGCTATGAAAACCAAAAGGATATCATTACGTCATTTTTAATTGTGTGATTTTGTGTGTTTTAAAAATACAGTCAGATAATTAAAGTGGGTAATCGCTGTTTCTCATTTGGGGGGAGGAGGGAGGGGATGGGAAAAAGAATAAACCTTCTCCATTATCTCAGAAGGATTCATGGTTGGAGAAATACTGGATTATCACTTTCCATTTACTTTTGTTCCAAACTGAAGTGCCCTGATTCTGTGGCTCCTCCTGACTATTTTTGTAGGTGCTTCCTGTCCCTTCCTAACTGTGCTATGTGCTTTATAAGACAGGAGGTTTAGAGGTGCATTTAGTGCTCTTAGCTTGGTAGATGGTAATTTCAACTGTGTGCGCTTCCTCCTTCATTCCATGTCAGGTCTCTCCCCAGGTGCTTCTGGCTTGTGTTCTCAAATATCACAGTCAATGACCTCTTTTCATTCAGACTTATGTTAAATACACTTACAAGCAAAGAATTAAAACTCAAAAGATTATACACCAAGATCAGACTCAGAAATGCCAAATATAAAGTATGCATTTACCCTTCACTAAAACAAAGTAATCTCTCTTTCTGTCAGCTTGCAGTGCAGCAATATTATGAGCTGATGCTGACAGAACAGGCATAGGCTTCCTGCAAACTGGAAGGCAGGCTGATTCCAGTTTAAGATATGGGAGACAATGTATCTCTAAGCCAGGGACAAAAACCAAGTATCCCAGAGCTGTTCCACGCACACCGTAACATTTCCAAAAGCTGCATAATATCTTCTGCTTAATGTTTAGCACAACAATTAACATCAAGCCGTGGTCGTCACATCTTGTGCTTAGGCTTCACTGTGCTGAAAAAAAAAGACCCGCCCCCATGACTACTCATTTTGACATCAGTCTAGAGGACCATCCCCTTTGTCAGCCAGACCAAATTCCCAAGAACCAATCTCCAATTCAGCAAAAGAGTTTAGGCAACTGTTTCATTATAAATATCCGTATTATCGGCATCAGGGACAGAGACAGAGCTCACGGGTTTGGTTTACATACTCGGTCATATAGTGGGCAGCTTTTGGCAAATAGAAATAGGCATCCATGCAACAGACCAAGGATGCTGCAAGTACTTTCCAGAAACAAACACACCACAGGGATGATAGTAAAAGACAAATGGATTTTACTTGTCTCTCTTCTGCTGATTTATTGCATAAAGTTGAACAAATCACTCTTCCATCCTGTACCATAGTTTCTCAGGTACAGGCTGAAGACAATTACGGTTACTTAAATTTAGGGGGAATCTTGGAAGGTTCCTTTAAAATATTTTTATGGATGTCAAGCAGAAAGTCTGAGTAAAAAGTAATCTCGATCTCACAGAAGTAAAGCAAGCTGTACACAAACTGAACCACACCTTTCAGAGCCTGGACCTCTCTCATCTGGTTGTTGCAAGCCAATGCCTGTCTGTCAGAAGCTACTGCAAAATATACAACTAAAAAGAGACAACATAAATATGTCTTTTTTGTACATTTAAGCAAAGATTCCATTTTAAAAAGGAATGTGCATTTGTATCTCCAAATTATATCCTTAGCTTGCCAGGGGCTACGCTCACCCAAATTAAGCCAGGATTTGGCACACTAATAATCAATAAGTAAGTAGAAAAGATAATTACAGAGCCAATGGGAATTTACAGGGAGGAGTTGTTAGTTTATAAATGGATTTGCATTCTAACAGGAGTTTTATTATGAGGCCTGTGTAGCTGTCAGTAGCAGGCACCTGGAACGTGGTCCATGGCTTTCTGCCACACACAGAATTTAGACCATTACAAAGCAGAACACTTGTTAGGAGGTGAAGAAGGAGAAGGCAAATAGTTATCTTTGCTAACAAGAGCAATTTCCAAGCAAGTATCAGTTTTAGCACCCCCCACAAGTGACAGAAAAGTGTAATGAAGCCAGTAAAGCAATGCTGCCTGTCTTCTGTTTTGCCTGTGTGAGTCATTCATTCACTATTATCCTGGCCTGCAGCTGCCTTGCCTAATGAGGCTAATGAACTGTCCGCTACATCTCTCTGACATTACTGACATACAGAATTGAATAACCCAGCACCACTTGGAAAAAGTAGATGCAAAAATGTGTTGAAGTAAATTAATCTGTGTATCTGAAGGAGCGCAGCAGGCATCATGTACCTTTCTCATTTGAACATCTCCTATTGCATGTTACAAAAGATGTCGCTTGCAACATTTTTCAGTTTTTCATGTTGTTATTAAAGATCTTTTCTTTCCTTCCCAAGTTCCCACACTATAGCCATCACTGT
Organism: Phalacrocorax aristotelis; assembly: GCF_949628215.1. NCBI lineage: Eukaryota > Metazoa > Chordata > Aves > Suliformes > Phalacrocoracidae > Phalacrocorax > Phalacrocorax aristotelis. The sequence goes on from NC_134278.1 coordinate 123,575,763, forward strand.
AGGATCCATGTGTCTGTATAAATGAGTAGATAACTACCTACTAAACAAGGCTTTAGTAACAGTGGTTATTAAACATTCACCTTAACCCAACTACTTCTCCTGCTGTTAAAAATGTTGCAATACTTTCAGTGAATATTTTCACAGATGTTAATTTCTTGGTTGGTAACTCAGTTATGGGGCAGTGTGATTTCCTGTAGTACAGAATAACAGGACAAAGACTAGTTAAAAGACACTTAAACTTTCAGATTGGCAATTATGTGATACTGAAGTGACAAGTAGGTTTCAGATTAGTATTATGAGTAACCATCTTCTCACTGAGCTGGAGTAAATTGGTTACAAGAGGAAAGCTGTTCCACTGAGTGGAGAAAAGTCCCTGGGCAGGTTGTTGCTTTTCTTACCTGGTCTGCCTTGAAGTCTGTCACTACTGTGTGTCCTCCCCTCTATCCAGCCACGCAGAATGGAGAGCAGAAAGGCTAATCTTTGTGAGATCCCAGCAGGTACAGAAGCAAGCAGGATGTGAACGATAGTTCTCTTTGTCTATCTGATTCCCAGTGAGAAACCACTAGAGTAAGATTAAATTTTACAATAAATTAATTTCCAACTTTAACATAACAGCAATAAAGTTTGCCAGGGACTCCACTAAAATGAACACACCTGATCTGTAAAGCCGAGATAACAGCATACAAAACTTTATGTGTTGAAAAAAGTACCTTGAAATATCTGAACATAACAGGTAATCTAGCTAGATCCATCTTCATTTATGACTCTAACACATGCACGCTAACTCAGCTCCTACTGAATTAAATAGTGGGATCCAATTTGTCTTCAGTTAGTATCAACCCATGATATAGTACCTCTGACCACAAAAGTAGAACTATACTGGTATATTTATAAACTCACTGAAAGAGCATTTCTCTAAAGGGCGCTATGTCAAACTCTCATTTTAAATTATTTCTTGACCCATTTTGTTACAGGAGAAACCGGACGCGCTTTCATAGGAGAAAGAAAAGAGTAACAAGATGGGGAAAACATGCTTCTGGTTGAAGAGAGAAGATGAGGATAGATAAATGTGACAGGTGTTGATGGGTAAGATTTGACAAACATTCACTCTTTTGTGATTCTGAATAGGTAAGTAAAAAGCACAGGGAATGCAAACCACACAAGAGCATTTTAAGACAGGGTAACATAACAAAAAAGCATAGAAGAGAATGAGCATTATTTGAGCTCTACTATTATATTATTGTGTTATTGACACAAAACTTACCATTACTGCACATATACAATAAGGAACAATAAAGTAAGGCACTGTATTTCCTGTAATATTTTTTTTTTCTGTTTTCAACTATTATTTTCTACTGATTTAAAAACCTATGCTGAGAGCACAAGCAATTCATAGGGAACAATGTGGACTGGAACGACTGTAAAACCACAACCAGAGAAAACTAGCCTTCTCCAGAGGACAGACCAGACTATCTAAAGGAAGCTCCACAGAAGCAGCCTACAGAGGCCACTTGGCTCCTATCACCTCAGCTAACGACTAAAAGTTAAGCAATCTGAAATGCTACTTTCAACCTGAATAATATAGAACTTTAGAAAAATTCAGTTAATTCCTAGGGCTTGGACTCCTGGTTTTGGTATGCAATATTGTAATCTGATTCCAGAAGAGTCTGAAATACTTGAGATATTGTTCTCTTAATATATTCTGGTCTTTAGCTTGCCACTGAGTCAGGTTTTGATCAGCTCTCAATGGAATCAATGCACGCCCAGAGGAACAAGCACCCAAAATCTTAAAGCACACTTTAGGGAAATCAGCATCTTTCACGTGCTTATGTCTATCTTTACATACAAAAAAACCCTGTTAAATTCTGGCCATTATTTTCTTGATTTCTCATATTAATTAGTTTTAAATTGGAAGAGTAATTACCCATCTTTCAAATGCTTTGATATTCTCACAAGGAAACCTCTGTGGAAATAAAAATTCTTAACATTTCTCAACTCTTTTGTCATTGAAAGCAAGTGTTTTTATTAGCATGACATATCCCCTAGGAGCAATCACCTCTTATGTTTCATGATACAAGTAATTAATGTTTTTATTCAACTTACCCGAGCCTGTGAATAGTATTTCAAGTGGTTTTCACCCTCACCTACCTGGTATCAACCATATGGTAGGAAGGAATAATTACTGTTTATTAAGTCTACATTAAACTTTTCAGAGAACAATTTTATGAGATGCCGTAAGGTCGTGTACTTACTGCAGTCATTAATCTTCTCTGGGCATCTTTAATCAAGCAGCTCTGTCAGAACCATTAAATGACGTTAGACCTAAGCTCTTTAATTATTATGCAGTTTTTTATTTTCAAGAACCATTGTGTTACTGAATCATTTCCACACGTGAAACTGCTCTGTTTCAAGCTCTGGGTGACCATTAGAATCAGGTTCACCTTATAAATATGAAGTACATTTTTAAAATGGTTTCTGAATCTGTAGTGAAAACACCATATGGCCATGACATGCTGGTTTTATAAATATAGTGAAGTATCCATGTCAAGGGGTCAGGAGATGGACACCACATTTCTAACACAAATAAGAATAACAGAAATCAAACACATTACATTTAAAGTTGTAGCCAAAGTTCACAGAATAGATGGGTATAAAATGTCCAGTAAAATAGCCCCAAAACATTGAATAGAATACTTTTAGGGGCTATTGGCATTGCTGCGTGGTACTTACAAAGGAAGCCAGAATAAGCACCGTTTTCACTTGGAATAATGATATCACTAGTTAGGTAACATTTAGACTTTCAGTTCATTAAGGATTCTCTTAAATGACTCCTGCATGCCTACAGCAGCTCATACACTCATAAAATTTCTGGTCCCCTCTTAAATACTGCAGATCCAAAGTAGCTTTTATTTCACATAAATCATAAGGTGCTCAGCGAGAAATGACAATTTCTTTCTAATTACGGATCTGCAAATCGAATATATGCATTTCCTTAACACGAGCAGCGTTCCCCAGAGCTCAGCGTTGGGGCCAGTCTTGTTTAATATAAGTAAGTTTGCAGATGACACCAAAATGGGTGGGAGTGTCGATCTCCTGGAGGCAGGAAGGCCCTACAGAGGGACCTGGACAGGCTGGATCAATGGGCCGAGGCCAATTGTATGAGGTTTAACAAGGCCAAGTGCCAGGTCCTGCACTTGGGTCACAACAGCCCCATGCAATGCTACAGGCCTGGGGAGGAGTGGCTGGAGAGCTGCCTGGCAGAGAAGGTCCTGGGGGTACTCGTCAACAGCCGCTGAGCATGAGCCAGCAGTGCCCAGGTGGCCAAGGAAGCCAACAGCATCCTGGCTTGTGTCAGCCATAGTGTGGCAGGGATGGTGCCCCTGTGCTCGGCACTGGTGAGGCCGCACCTCAAGTACTGTGTGCAGTTTTGGGCCACTCAGTACAAGAAAGACATCGAGGTGCTGGAGCGTGTCCAGAGAAGGGCAACGGAGCTGGGAAAGGATCTGTAGAGCAGGTCTTATAAAGGTTGAGGGAGCTGGGGGTGTTTAGCCTGGAGAAGAGGAGGCTGAGGGGAGACCTTATCATTGTCTACAACTACCTGAAAGGAGGTTGTAGCGAGGTGGGTGTTGGTCTCTTCTCCCAGGTCAATAGTGATAGAACAAGAGGAAACGGCTTCAAGCTGCATCAGGGGAGGTTTAGATTGGATGTTGGGTAAAACTTCTTTTCTGAAAGAGTGGCCAGGCATTGGCATAGGCTGCCCAGAGAGGTGGGGGGAGTTGCCATCCCTGGAGGTGTTCAAAAGACGTGTAGATGTGGCACTTGAGGGCATGGTTTAGGAGATATGGTAGTGTTGGGTTGATGGTTGGACTTGATGATCCTAGAGGTCTTTTCCAACCTTAATGATTGTATGTTTCTATGACTCTATGATTCCAATTGAACAATACAGTACAGCAAAGGAACTGAACAAAGAAAGATTCAAAATATAACATATAAATCCATGATACATTTTCAATAAAGAATAAAAAATGTTTAAAAATCTTGAGGATTGTTAAAGAAAATAATATTCATAGCAACTTTTAAAAGGCAAACTCTTTCAAGAGTGAAGACAAAGAAAGCCAGTTGTGGTTTTTTCCAGTTGTCTGCTATAAAATCTGAATGATTACTGCAACATATTCTCAGAAATGAATTTTGCCACTCATTATTTTCAAGTGCAGGTGAAAAACAGACATCTCCTTATTATCAATACAAGCACATGACTCCAGTTTTTAATGTTGCTGATGCAAAATACAACTGTTCATAAATACAGGATCTAGAAATTGTGTATTGATTGTGCACTCTACATATTACTTCTTAAATTGTCTGGACCTTTTAATGACAAAATTTTGCTAGTAATAAAAATATTAGAATATGTTCTGGTAGATATTCACATTTTAAAATATTACGAAATGTGTGTTGCCCCAGCATGAAAATGAGACTGTTTTCAGAGCATGTACAGGAAATCTTGTCATAGGTTTGGAGGAAACCTCTGCAATGGCTGTTCTAGATGCACCGCCTATGTGAAGTCTTACCAGCTATGCCCACAAAATTTTATCTTTTATCCCTACATAATTTTTTTAATTACATAAAAAAAAATATCTCCCCATAAGCAGTGTTCGTTCTAATGTAGATAAATATTAACCTCACTAATACTGGGAGGGTAGGGTAACTTCCCTTTAGTCAAGATTCACATCTTGAATTTTCCTTTGGCACAAGGAAGTAAAGCTCCTCATTCTGAAATGCAAGAGTAGGTTGGTCCTGAAACCAGCCCAACGTGGTGCGACCTGGTTCTCCGCTGGCCAGAGGGCTGGAGAGCTTGTGGCCATCGGCCAAGGACATGCTCCATCTCACACTTCCCACAGCACTGCTCTGAGTGCAATCATAAACCGCCTTGAAGGGAAACATGGGCAAGAGCTACTCTCACTCCAGCCTGCTGAGGGAGTTTTACACTGCAGAGAGTAAATAAGCATTTGAGGAGAGGGAGAGTAAGGACAGAGTGTGGAGGAGGGAACACTGCTGACAAGGATATTGATGGCATCTCTGCAGTCCTGAACAGGTTACTGCAGATGATGACATCTGTCTTCCTGCTATGCACCTCCATGAGGGAAATTTGGCAGAAAATGGTTCGGTTAATACTTACACATGAACATTGTAACTCTCTACCAGTGAGATAGCCTGGAGGAGGCAGGCAGGCAGGTCTAGCACTTGGCCAGATGCTTTATCCCACAGACAGTACTGCCTTTCCTGAACAGGCTGCTGTGGCTGCCACACTTCAACAGGGAATTTACCTGGTGCCACAAAATATCAGTGCAGCTAAATATGCAGGAATTAATTTGAATGGAAATAGGAATGAGGGCGTACAAAACCGAAGAAGAAATTAAATTAGAAAAACCTGCCTTACAAATGTCAGCTAAAATGTCTTTTCCTCTGGGCCCTCTAAACATCCTAAGAGGAATTCAAAAGGGGACAATAACAGATGTCAGTGGAAAGATCAGATTCTTTGAAGAGAAGGTGTCATCAAAAGAAGTGCAGTATGGCTCCTATTCATAATATAATTTTTGAAAATGTATAATCAGCCCCTTTGAGGAAACTCAACTAATGCTAAATGAAGCACCCTGTCCATGCTAGTGAAGTTCCTGGGGCTCACAATATCTAGAAGTCATTATCAAAATGTCCTCCAAAGGTACAGGATCCATACAGAGCCCATGCAGTAAGGAAGAGCAAGTTTTCTTTGTCTGAGAGAAACTCCCTTGCACGTGCTGTCTCTTCAAAGAGGTAGAAACAGTGTTTGATTTGGTAGCCAGGAGTTCTTTTACTGGAAATTATTTTAAATATTATCAATGCAAAGGCCACAAAGCTCAATAACTCTTACATGATGAGAGCAGGACAGTAACGAGGGCAGGACAGTCATAAGGTTTTAGATTGTGACTGCTTGGTTGTTTTCAATAGTTCTAAGTCACAGATTCATGCATAAGGAATACAATCTTACCTTATCCTGGAAAGCAGTGGGTTTGGAAAAGATGCAAATGTCATATTGTTCAAGTAAGTATATTCATGTTTTCAGCATGATGTTTCACTAAAAAGGATTTAAACAAAGCCTAGCAGCAAAAATATGTTGCATGAATTCTCTCTGTATATGAGACTAGATGAAGACGGTTCTTCTACAATGTGAATGCTTCTGCTGCCCGTGCTTGAAAAAATATGCTTTTCAAAACACACAGTTAATGAAGTCTGAAGAAGTCATCTAATAGAGAAGGATGTAAAGAATTCAGTGTGCTCAATTTATCAAAAGAAAATTGGGAGATGACTCAATAGTGAATACACACCTTTGTGGGCATAAAAAATACAGGATATGAAAAGATGCTTTAGATAAGCACACAAAAAATCTTTGCTGTACTTGATGAAGCAACATTATAAAAAAGGTTTTAATCTCTATAATTGAGGCTGATTAGTCATTGGAATAAATAAATCAAAGTCCAATTCTATGTAGTCTGCTACCTTCAGATCAGAAAAGCAGGGTTTCTGAGAGATACACTCTCTTCAAATACTATTTTTTAGACACAGCTGTATAAAATATAAAGTCTGTGCTACACAGAAACTAGACAAAAATATTGGATTTATACTCTCTCCTGCTTTTAAAACCAGATGAATGAAAGTGAATTCAACATTATCAGGAAGTCCTTGTTCTCAAGGACTGAGGTCAGAGTAGTCATACAAATGTCCAAGGCCACCCTGTTTCACAACATGTCCTCCTTTTAAGCTGTCACTGGCCTCCTTAGGTTTAAAAGGCCACAGAAGGCTTATGTAGCTGCAGTCCTGCTTGAACCAAAACAAGCAATCACTGGAAACAACTACTGTGAATGCACGAAAAAGTCACAAAGTTTAAGGTTATCTAAAATATTTGATAAGGACAACAGATGAAATGTAAAGCCCCAAAAATCTGAATTTTATTGTTTTCATCACCATGATTTATGATTTCTTTTATGTTTTATAAAGTTTTTTCATATCAAGAATTGGGATCCCAGTTCCACACATAAGAGAAAACCCACCCCACATGAATACACCTGGAATTTTTCCAAGGATATGAAATGAACATTAAATACACTTTCATGGCTTTTAACCTACATAACCATCAATATTAGTGAGTTAAATGAACCATGAAAAGATACTAAATAAAATCAGCAAATTTCTGACTCATTTGTTCTTCTCTATTTTTTTTTTCTGAAGCATGAAAGGATTCTTACAGAGGTAAATATGTTTAACTGGTTTATATTTAAAGCTTTAAGCCAAAATGTTGTATAAATAACCCTACACACAGTTGGCATTAACAGAGCAGGAACACTATACCCTACTGTACTGAAGACGTGTCGTTATTGCATCTGTAATTATGTGATAACATTCAAACTTCAGTGGTTGCTGGAGGTAATAAAGAACCGGGAATGGCATTGAAATATTTATTTTTAACTCCATTCTCTTCCTTCGCCTCTGATACACATTACATGACTTAAAGTGGTGTGTATGTTATTCTGACATTTTTGTTAGGAAAATTCAGTATCCACAGAGACTTAAGAGATTATCAAATGAAAATCTAACAGAAATACAAAAAAATACAACACAGAAATGAGAAAAAAAAAAACAGTTTCAGGTGAAAAAGTTGCAATTCCGTGTTTCCAAAAGACTGTTGAACAGCCACGTGACAGGCAGACTCTTCACAGGAAAAACGTTAACGACTAATCAATCAAAAACATACGATAAAGGAAAAGGAGTTAGCATTTGAAACAATGAAAAAAGAAGGAAAAATAAAGAATTTGAAGCAAATTCTCAGATATTTGCTATGTCATTTCAAGAAAAGGTAGGTAGTTCTGAACAGAAACCTTTTCTCCCCTTTTGATAGTCAGGAAGTAATTTAGCAAAATTCTTATAGCAGTTTTCACACATTGAGTGTCAGTAGACAGGGAAAAAATCAGAATCTCTTTGAAGAGCTTGTAAATAGTGGGAAAAGACTTCTAGTCAAAGAAGAAAGAGCAAGTATTGTGCAGCTACTTAGACAACACAGATGTAGTGGTTTCATCCATATTTAGATTAATGCTGCCTTCTTCCATCAAAGTTTAGGTAGCGTTAATTTTCTGGCCTGCAGCACAGGAGCTGCCTTTTTAGACTGATCCATGGGGGATTCATAAGTACATTACTTTAAAATTACTATGGTAGGTATAATAGTGCTGTCATATAACAGAGCTGAACACTTTACTGTGTAAATCCATTCTGTCCCCAAAGAACAAAAAGACAAAGAACCTGATAAGTAGTCAGCGCAAAAATTAGTCACCGGAGGCAAGTAAAATTGGTTGCTCAAGAGGGGCTGTACAAGAATGCCAAGAGCTAAGACCAGTACTAAGAACACAGAAAGCACACAAGGATGTGCTTATCACTAACTCTGATCAAGTGGAGAGAGACCTGACCCTGAGCTTCTGGCCATTAGTAAGCTGGGGCCCGTGGCTGGTTTGGGTGGTTTTTTCAGGCAAGGGAGTGATTGTCTCTGTCCATTTATGTTTTCTTCTTCCATCCTTATCTTATGTTTCTGCTTTTTCTTAATTTCTTGAAATCTCCTATGACCCTCATATTTTAATTTCAGTTTCTCTCTTCCCTTTCTCATTTTTACTTCATCTTTTTTTTCTCCCGCAGCCATCTGTATGATATAAGAGGAAGAAGGGGGATATTAGAACAGTGCTGAAAATCTTGCTTGTCATTAGCGGCACACCATCAGGCTGCATTATACCTTCTTGCATTTCAATTTCAGACTAAGAAATTAAGAAGAGCACCCTTCTGTTCTGAGTCAGACAACTGAGGAATAAGCCAACCCAGGACACTCAAATGAATTCAGTTCCACATTCCTTTGCAGTGGCAGAGTAGGATCTGATGTTCTTTATTTCACAGGTTAGTCGGTTTGTGCAGTGCTGCACTGGTAAACCTCACGGCAACCAAACTAGAAACGGGCAAACGTGATGTACCTGCATTTACCCTTGACTACATCTTTGGTTGGGTATTTCTGAATACTGTTACCTGCTTGCCATTTTTCGATAAAGGGCTGTTTGCTTCAGCAACCAAGGAAGCATAAAGTCTGCTTCACTTGTAAAGCACTTGGGAGGTAAGAAGTAATACCACCACCTACTCAGATTGTCCTCTTGTCCAGCTTGCACGAATCTACAATTGTTTTTAAAATTAATTTCTTTCTGAAACAATGGAGGAAAAACTACAAGCTGAATAACTGTGCCGCATTCTGCTCCAGTGTGCCAAGACGTTCCTCCTTTCATGTGCCACATTCATCTCGCTGAGATGTGCAACATCAGACGCCCCAGCAGACTCTACCCAAAGGCCTTTATTTATTGTCTGAAGATACCAGGTGATGGTACACACCTGGGTGTCACAACCCGGATAGGAGTTCGGATTCAGCAGGGCACTCACCTGACTCTGGGAACCAGACGTGCTATGAGCCCAACGGACCAGATGTAGACTGAAGGTAAAAATGACAAGTTTATGGCAGTGCATGGAAGAACCAGAAAGAGAGCATAAATCTCCAACATCCTGTGGCATTGCCTAAATCACCACATTTCCCCAATTTTATTATTTTGATTAATATCTTGTCTTAAATACTGTACTGTCTAGACTGTGCCTTTGGAGGTTAGATTCTGCTGTTTTTTAAAGAACACTGCTGTGCTTTGCTTTAGATCTGCCTTAATGATAACCAGCAGTGACTCCACATGGATGTGATGGAAATGCAGGAATTGATGTAACCTGTTATGTTTTCTTTCTTTTAATGGAACTATTAAATACGTGGTGATTTTATGGTGATTTCTTTTCCTTAAAATATCATTTCTATCGCATTCCTAAAGCAATAATCATGCTATTAAAAGGACTGAAGTTACTAACAGATATCCAGTTTCAAATTTTTTATACACAAATAATTTATTTTTTCATTATCCTTATGAATCAGGGATGCTAGGCTACTTTTATAATTTTTTGTTTTGTATTATAGTGTACAGAAGGAAATTTTTGGTAGGAATCATTTACCAGATTAATAGAGAAACCCTTCATTGTCCTTTCAGAAAATAAAGATGTCTCCTCATACTTCTCACTATCTTAAAAGCTACAGATCTGACCAAAAATCTGTAACGTGTGTGGAAGCCTTCTGCTTTTCTAGCTTTCTTCCTGAACTCTACCACTGGGGCTGCAGTGGTACAATTATTTTGGGGTGTCTTTTTGGCTACAAAACCTCCAGAGTTCCCAGGGGGTAAATCCCGGTAATAATTGTGTTCTACCTGTGCCTGTAACAAGCCAGAGAAGCTGAGATGATCATGTTTATGCCTCTAGTTCCCCACCAGTCAGTCTTTGCTGCATGCCTGGTGAATGCATACAGTCAAGCATAGAAAAGAGGCTAAGTGTTGTTCAGCATGCGGGCCAGCTACTATCCAGCCTTTGAATTGCTTCAGCCCCAACCAGAGGGCATGCTAGAATACTGCCACATGAAGGGTGCTCGGGGATATATCTGCCCTCTACCAAATTCTGCCGTTTCTAAAACTGCTGCAACACAAGCATTTTCTCATTGTATTCTAGTTTTATTTTGCAAGTCCCATTTAGCCAGAGGTTGCTCCGTGTTCTGCTTAAAAAGACCCATTCTAAATAAGTGCAGTACCAAGCCTCGATTTTAAATGTTTTTCCTTAGGGCGACAATTACATTTCAGAAACTTTACTATCTTATAAATGAGCTTTTAGTTTTGATTGCTTTTTTTTCTACACTTCTGTAGAAGACATCTAATTGTCATTAAATATACATTTCTAAGTCATTCCCTTTCCCCAAAAAAAGGTTCCATCATAATTACTGATCATCTTTCTTTCCTTGATTGTGATTAGTTTGTGGATCTTGCTTTACTGAATTCATCTACTTACTTCTGTGACACCAAAAATGCTTAGACTACCTCCCAAGACAATCTATTCTTATAATGTGAACACTCACAAGTCAAGATTGTTCAATGCAACAAACCAATTTCTGAATTAGCACCAGTATAAAATACTTTTCTAACAGCTTCTTAAAAGTGCTAACAACTTGAAATTGCAGAGTAGCCAAATAAGTCAGATGTACTAAGAGGTCTTTTCTAGCACTGTTGTCCATTAACTTGACCTTAGAAGGAAAACCAAACTATTTTTAATGAAAAGAAAATCTGAGTTGCTATGAAATGTGACAAATGAGGACACCACTGTAGCAGTATCTTCACCTCTTGAAAAGATAACACTGTAAGGAATCAATGAGAAGACAGACATCAATAACAGAGTATTCAGACCAATTAAAATGAGGTTGAATACAACACAGCCAAAAGGAGAAATTACTATGGAAAATCATTAAAACGGCCATGCCGTGTTAAAGAGATATTGTATGCCTTTAAATGTACCAGAGAAAGGTTCTGTTCCACAATGCATTAATTGATATGGCTCACTTTAAATGATTTTAAGAGAAACATGTCTTTACATTACAAATGTCTAAAGTTCCTTTAGTTCACAGGTCCTGAACTGGAACGAATAACAGAAAACCGGATGTTTTCAATTACACTTTTGCAACACCAAAAAAGGACACATGATATTCCCCCCACCCACTTTCTCCTGCAATTTTGATTCAGGAAATATGAGGAAACACGTCCCTTGGCAACAGAAACTGAGCAGGGTTCAATATATTTGTTTCCAGTTCTGTTAGGGAAGTTTCAGGGTTATCCCACACCCCAGACATCCTCCCCCTAGCACCGTAGGGAGGGACACCACAGCTCAAGGTAACACGAGTTACCTCAGCTTCAGTGTTTCCAGGCATTTTCTCTCTCTGCTTACAGTACCTTACAGTACCTGACAGTACCTTACAGCTAACGCTCACAGTTTCAGTACTGGAGGCATTTGCATTTTTCATGAGTACTCAAGCCAAAGAACACTGAATGCTGAAGTATCCACAGCGTTAACTGAGAAGAGATTCTGAGGCAGGTATTTATAATTGCAAAGATTATATTTAATTTATAAGTATTAATAGGGTGATCAGATATTTAGTTTCTAAAGAAATGCAGGAGCCAGCTGTGAGTCACATGAGGAAAGACTCAACTTGGGTTGCTTTTTGTGCCACAGTGCTCATACATATTTCCTTCTGAGGAAAGGGGCATGTTTACAGGACCACAGCTTGAGCCATGGAGGTCAGGAAAACCAGAATAAAAGCAGGATTATTTTATTCTTTTTTTTTAATTAGAACCCTGTACAACAGAGATTTCCACTTAGATGAGGATAAGTATTCATCTTATATTAAATTCCTGCAGAATATACCCATAACACTCTGCTGCGTGCCAATACAGTCATTATACCAGAGCAGTACTGCTTCTACCCTTTCAGTCTATGACATGTAAGAGATATGCATAAGGCACAATAAATTGTACATCTGCTCTCTGAGGAGTGGAGTGTTAGCCCTTATATTAGCTTTGTCACACCCCAAACATTTCCAGAACAACCTCATGAAAGTCCAAGGACTGACCTGGCAGAATCTGCACAGCACTCAGCAAAGTGCTGTCAGTGTCTCCCTGTGCCCTTCTCCATATAGAAAGTGGGCCACTTCTCAGCATAGTTTTTGATCTTATTATAAAATTTAGTTTAACTGGAGGTAAAATACAAGTTTATATAACACAAATTAGTGTTTTAAATATGCAAAATCATTTAAAGTGGACTTTTTGTATGCACATGTTTCCTAATCTTCCATCACAGAATCACTCGGCATCTTACAGACATGAGGCCCTTAGCTTTTTTTTTTTTTAATGTGTCACCTACAAACATTAAACAGGAAAGAAGAAAAGAATGAGAGCACTGAAATAATTTAGATAATTGTGTACATACCTGGCAGGCCTCACCGACCTTTTGAGTGACATGTTTTTCATTAATGAGGAAAATGAAAACCAAAAGTGCTGACCTAATAAGCAATGAGAGAATGCAGATAGGAAATAAAATACATCTAAACTATTTAATATTGAAATGCCATTTTCTCTGATATTTTTCCTCAGAATAAGGGTTCATCCTTGGAATTAGCCAGAAAAAAATAATTATTTCTCTCCGGTTTTAATATGGAATCTATACTTTTTATTAGTGTATACATTTAATTAATTTAAGGAAATACATGATGCTGAGTCTGATTCTAAGTTGTTTAATTAAAAGTAGCTTAAAAATGCTGAGAATAAGTATGTACAGATGTCAAATTATAGTGAAATTCAATTTATTCATTTTCTAGCCATATGCCTTCAGGAAACACTAACAATAACTTTTGTAATTAATTCTTGTCAAAACCAAAGGTTTTCTGTCCCATAAAACTTGTTTTCACTGTAGAACTCTCATAAACGTACTTTGCAAGATCAGTGTCTGTCGTCTTTGCAATGGATCTTGACAAGGTGACACTCTGCATTTGTTAAAAGAATACTGGACACTTCCGCTGCCTGTTCTTCCCAGATATAAGTATGAGCAGGGTTATGCTGTGATAGTAATGTGCTAGTTACAGGAGGATCATTTGGGGAACAGAAAGGTAAAGGCCATGACAGCTGACGGGGAGCAGAAGAAAACAGAAATGAAAGCCGATTGCCAAATATGTTTTGTAACAGCCTTCTGTTAGAAGCACTAACACCCCTGTGAGACAGCACGACAGTCTTTTTAAAACAGGCACAGAACCACAACCATGGCTTTGCCATGTAGAAGGTATATACTCAGATTATTACCATTCAAGGGGAGTTGTCCTATTCCTTTTCTTGGATGAAAGTAATAAAATAGAAATCTTAGATTTATTTTCAAAATTTTTGAGGACTTAGAAATTGATTCCAGGTAAAAAAAAAAATTAAAATGTGTTACTCCAGCGTTTGAAGCCTTTTCCATTTCCATTACCTTTCTATATCACAGTGTAATTCTGAAAAAATAAAAGCCCAGTACAGACTTTTAGGACAGATATTAACGTACAAGAGCAGAGTGGCTGTACTGTATCTGACTAAATGCACAGAAAGCACAGCAACCTACATCCAGAATGAATTGTGTCCCTAACTGGATGCTTAGGGAAGAATAAGAACACATTTGATGTCTGCCTTTGATAGAATTAAAGAAATCTTGCTAGGATAGGACTTTTAGATGTCGTTTAAGTCCAGCCTGCCACTCAGAGATGAACTTTGCAAACCTCCAAGGATGGGGGTTCCTGGATAACCTGTTCCAGTGCTGCACCCTGCTCCTAGTGAAAAGGTTTTTCCTAATGTCCAGGCTAAACCTCAGAACCCACTATTTAGTCCCTTTGTCCCACAGCTCTTATTTTTTGTAGCTTACATTGCCCCGGTTGACAAATAAAGCAGCAAACAATAGGAGAAACACTTAACGTGAACTATTTTCTAGCAGTTCTCCCAGGCAGAAGCACATTTTGAGCAGTATTATTCAGATTAGCCCCTCAGATGCTTATTTTAACCAGCCTTTTTTAACTCTGTTGGATTCCCATGGCAAGGAATTCATAGCATGCATAAAAGTGACCTGGGTGAAATGCGCATATTAGTCTTGTGAACATATTAATTACCTTGATTTTTTTTAAATCAAGTAACTCCAGATAAGAGGCTACTGCAATTGCAGACTGCACAAGGATTCCTTACAAAAACCTTATATTTATGACAAAAAAAGTAATTAATTATACATCAGTTCCATGAAGCATATACAAGCAACATGTCTATAGACCATAAATTATCTACTTTGGAGATTGCCATGAGCCCTCAGTACTGGAAAGTCTCTAACCATCCTATATTTGCAAGCTATTCAGATGTTAAGGATCATCCAGATAGGTAAAGATTTGGAAAAAGATAAAAAGAATTATAACCATTGGATATTAACCGTAACAGTGGGTGACTCTCCAGAGGGAATCTGAAATAATTTGTAGAAACAGGATTTGAACAAGAAAGAGACTTCTTAAATTGCAAAAGACTGTTAAGAAAATTATATTACATTTTTCTTTGAAATAATCAAGGATTATTTTGGCTTTTTTATATAATCACTTTCAAGTACTGCAAAGTATATGATATTAACCTCTTGATATGGGGCAGAAGTCTGAGCAAATAGAAAGCAAACAGAAAGCAAACCTGCTTCTTTACAGCAAGAATAATGAAAGCTGAGCCAGGGACAGGCAAATTCTGAGATGATGGGTGTATCTTTACATTCTTATATTTAAATTATTATTAATTCCGTACTTGTCCAAGCATAAAGAACCAGTGAAGAAAAGAAATTCAGTGTCTATATTTCCTGTCCCAAGCTCATTCAATTCTGCCACAACTATTTAAATATCGAATGGTTTTCCAGATGTGCACAGAACACTCTAAAACACTATTTTCTAAAACTAAGTTCCAGAGAAAGATAATAATTTTACCTACCACTTGAATCAGCTTAAAGTAGGGCACATAGATGAACATCAAGAATAATAATCTTTTTAAGTAGCTATGAACTATACTGAGTTTTGAGTTTTAACATTATATTAATATTCAATAGCAAGAACTTGATTTATTAACACCTTAGGATAAAATTGTGAAGCTCTTAAAAACATCTCAGTAGTTACATAAAATCTATAAGGCCACTTATTCTAATATAGATTGTAGATACTTAAAATGTCCACAAATTTTACTTGGTCCCTGCAATTTTATCTTCTTTGGCCAAAAATCTACTGCCTGCTATATGGTCGAGCCATACTACTAGTTTATTTCCCAGTCAGTGGATATACTCCTTTCCTTCCATTAGAATGGACCACATGATAAAAGGATGTGACTTGTCGGCGCTGAGCAGCTGCCTAATTAATTTAACCGTAATTTCTTCTTATGAGGACGTGTCTGCAAGTGTCTGTGTATCAGCAGTTATGGCAGCATGCAGTCTGCTGCCAGAGGACAGAGCCAACAACACAACTGAGAAAATACAGATGGTCAGTTGTCATCTTTTCCCTGGCACTGGGGTAGATGGGGAAGGGACTCCTTCAGAACTGGATGTGCTTAGCCTAGCTTGGACACGCTACCACAGGATGGAAGAGCAGCCTCACTGGGCACCACTGTGTAAGCCAGCTGTCATCCATTCTGCTACCTTCCTGCTGCTGATCTGCACGACGGGCACAGCACGGCTCAAAGCTGAGCGTAACGTTTTCTTCACAATTACTGCAATTTATTAATCTCCAAAGAAATGTAACAACAGTTCATGAACCTTTACTTCTTCCATTTCATTCACATCATGTTTTATTCACTAGTAGTTTTTGCAAGATTTAAAATAATTTCAAGCCTTCTCATTTTATTCTTCCATTCCTTAAACTGCAGGAAGCAAAACAACTGTATTGTCTTCACAGGATACAGGGTGTCCACTTACTAGGAGCTCCTTAAGGAGGAGTTTGATATTCCTGGATATTACCCAACTTCACTATCTACTTTATCGCAGTAACATTTTATAAACACCCAAAAATCAAATTATCCACCTTTTATTACAATGCATACTTAACAGTAACACAGTGAAGTCAGTTCTCAGCAGCTTTTCCCAGTCAATTCAAATTACTTTCACATTGCTGCCTTTTCTTTAAAAAACCTTCGGACCTATTGACATAATTATCATATGCTAAAGTAAAAAAATCCTCGAACTTTGCTGAATTCTACCTTCTGTCACCATGTGTTACAGAAGATGCAGGAACCACAAGGCTTTAGTTGAGTAATTGATGAGAGAAAAGGGAGCATGACAGATCTGGGTTAATGCCCAATACCTAATTTTAGAGCAATTCAAAGCATTGTTTTAACATATCTCAAAAGCTGAGCAGGAAAGAGAAAAGACGCTAGTGCTAGTCAGGTACTACTTTTGCTCGTGAATGCAGAGTGGTTAAATAGCAGGATATTTTTCCTTCAAAGACACAGAGTGGAGAAGCACTTGAAACATGAATCTTATCTGATATTCAAGCATGCACAGCAAGCTACAAAAATGCTAATGTTTCCCAAAGATTAAAAGGAAGCGTATTTTCTATATCTCATACACTAAGTGAATATTGATTACAAATGAAAAAATATTTGTAATGAAATAGAGCTTGAGGGATTTTATGGAGCAGTAATCTACTGAAAGGAAAAAAAAAAAAAAAAAACCAGAAAAAAGAATATACTTCAAAAAAGCTTGCTATGTGCAAGGCCAACTGATTTCTCCACCTACAAATTCTTTTTCTTCTCAGTTATGTTGCCTGCAGATAACCTAATAAGAAGGCAGCTGATAAATTTTTCACCATTACCTATTCTATTCCTGATATTATCCTACTGCAAACGTGACCTTTCTTGTCCATAAACTGAATCTATGCATTGTCTCTTGTCCTTTGCTCGGGCTTTCAGCTCTTTAAGGCTAGAAACTATAGTTGTGGTCTAGAACAGGTATGGCAGCTGACACCATAAGACCTCAGTTCTCAGTTTGGATCCTGAAGTTCACTTATATCACAAACAAACAAAACCCCCAAAAACCCCACATGATAATCTTAAAAATGAATTTATATCTACCTGAAACAAGAACAACAAAAAGCTTCATAAAAATTCTGGTTTTCAACCCTTTTAATTTGCTATTTTTAGAAAATCTTGTTATCCGTGTATTTCCTAGACACCATCTAGTATTTCAGAAAAATACTTAGAGTTCTTAAGAGTTTAACAGGAAATGTAGAAGTTCCATCACAACAGTTAGTGCAGAAGCAGAGTTCATTGAAGGTTTCATGACATAATACCACTTCTCAACAGATGAAATAAATACCTTTTTTTCAATATTCTTTCTTTCTTTTTTTTCTTCATATAGTCATTTTCTCTTTTATGTCAGGATGTTCCATGCTCTAATTCTCCCTGGGTGGTTCTATTTTTTAAAATGCATTCAACTCATACAGTTTCCTTCTATCCTACTAGCACTCCATAAAGAACAATTAATCAAAATGTTTTGATCTATTTCAGATCTCAAATTGCATGATCCAGCATTATTTAGCCACCTTTCAGTGTTCCAGAGGTCTTTATTTAACAAATATCTAAGAGAGAGGTATCTAGTCTATATAACTGCAATTTCTACTAAGCAACACAGCAACTACATCTTGTATGTGAACTTGGAGCATTTACACAATGGATTGATAGCAAAGTCCTTAATTTTGTTGTAATTGTGGATTTTCGCGCTTTTTCCCCTTACATTACAGCAATTGCAAAGCTCTTTCAGGAGAACTTTAGCTCAGTTCCTCCCATTCAGCACCAAAATATATAGGTCAAACCTTTTGTAACTGCAGATCAGCCCATGGCTATATTACAAAAGCAAGCCGTTCATATCAAAAATTGCCTCAACTCTTGACCTCCATTGGCATGGCAGAATGATGCTGTTTGGCTGCCAGAGATCTTCAACAGCTGCTGAGAAGGGTCTTCTTTACCACCCAGGAGAGACACATCCTTTTGCCTAAATGAATATCCAAGCAAACAAAAAAATAATTGTGAAGAAAACTAGACAGAAGTCGCATAGGTACAGTTAAAACACTATGCAGACAACAGAGAAAGATCTAATCCAGAAAACACATAAAAAGGGTCTTTGGGGAGGAAAAAAAAAAAAGAAATGAGGCAGCTGCCAAGAAAAAGCTCACCTCTAAATGCATATTTGTGCTTAAATATCTTGCAAATCTTGAGTAAGAAGAGACTGTAAGATGATATAATTTGAAATTGTATCTGCAACCAAGCATCTATAGTTTAGCACAGCTTTAGAAAAGATGAAGAAAACTGAAAAAAGAAGCAAATAAGTATACAAATAAAAGTGGCTATGACTTAAGAACAGTGATTGAAGGAGCTACATGTATGAGCAAAAATATTAGGCAGATTTAATCAAAGAACGTACCCTGCCATGCTGTGACAGATGCCTTATCCTTTGACAGAGACTGTTCTGGATAGCACAGTTAAATTTGATTTGGATAATGAACAAAAAAAATTAATACACACTCTACTTCAGAAAATAAAAAACCTGGAAAATACTACATCCTACGAACACTTTACAGGTGATTGTGTAAGCAAAGGGAATTATTCAGTGCCTCTGAAGATAGTAGAAAGGTTATCAAAGGAGTTATAGAAAGTAACATTAATGCAATTCATAAGCAAAATGCTATTATTCATTAGTAAGAGTCCTATAACAGTAGGAACTAGAATACCACAAATGAAGATATTCAGCAACAACTTAAATAGCATGTTAGTGGCTAAGATGAAGGGATTATTCTTGTGGTAATGCACGGGCCAAGGATATTCGAGGCCTTTTCTTGTCTTCTATTTTCTGTGATTGTCACAGTAAAAAAGCACAGACTTAAGCTTCAAAGTTTTAGGGAGAAGACAGACTTACAGAGTATTGGAAGGAGGTGTAGCAAGTGTCGGGTAACTCAGTTCTAAGTGGAGCAATATGTAAACAGGCAACAATTTCCACAAATTAATCATACCTCAACTACTCTTACATCTTACTTTGCTTTTCCATTGCCATTCATTTCTTTGTTTCTTTGCTAAAATCAACATGTATGCGCTAGGATCATCAGTTTTAGCACTCTTCTCAGTTCTCTTGGAATTCAGAGGTAAACAGCAAGAATTGGCTCTCTGCTATCTTCAATAAAGGGCAAGAATTACTCCTGAAAATTACCGTTTTTCTGACACAACCAGTAAATTCAGCTAACAGCTGAAAAAAGCATTAGCATACACAAATACGCGTGCAAGTATAACCTTATCTTAGATATCACATGCATAAGCACTATAATTGAACTTCTTGGACTTAAAACTGCAGTTTTCATGTGACATATTATTACTTGCTCTTCTACGTTGTGCTAATATATAGGACACATACGTCAACGCTAATTTCTTTTGATAAAACTGTTAAAGCAGTGAATTGTCTGTATTGGTTCGCTGTGCCCATACAATCACGCTGACTCTTTTACAACACAAAAATTCAAAGAAATTGCATTTGCCACAGTAAGTTCTGTAATTTTTAATAAAATCTAAGAATTGGCTTCAACTTTGCTTAAGAACAGTATTAAGTTGGACACCACAGCCTGTATCATGTAGTGTTTGGCCTGCCTGAATAATATTCTCCTGTTAAAAGTGCAGCTTAGTGTCAGAAACAGTATGAGTCACAGGAAATGCATACGTTTAAAATAAACCCGTCTCCTATGACATGTACTCTTATTTTAATTTCAAAGTGAATTTCTTTTCTTGAACTAGGTGTGTTAAGTGTTAAGAAAAAGGCTCACAGTGGCAACTGAATGAGACATGAAATGCCACAGAAAGTCTACAAGCGCTGCAGAGGGGACAGCATGAACCGTGTTCCAAAGGTCTGCCAAAGCCAATTCCCATCGTTTTCAGCAGCAAACACTAATCTTGCAAACCCTCATGAGCTAGCTTTTATCTGTAGGAATTTGCT
Source organism: Phalacrocorax aristotelis (assembly GCF_949628215.1). Lineage (NCBI taxonomy): Eukaryota > Metazoa > Chordata > Aves > Suliformes > Phalacrocoracidae > Phalacrocorax > Phalacrocorax aristotelis. The sequence goes on from NC_134278.1 coordinate 123,596,268, forward strand.
TCTGTGAAAGCTATAATTAATTTAATAAATGAAGATTTTTCATACTTAAAATGAAACTTTTTGCATCACCATATAATCAGTATATGTCATCCTGAAAACCTCCAGTGCTTAAGTGTGGCTTCACATACATTTGCTAAACAGCATACTAGATTCAACAGCAAGGATGCTGCAGAAGCTTTGTGACATGGAAGTTGAGGTCAAAGAAACATGCCACTTTTATTCTGGTATTTACCTACAAAGGCCATTTGAATTTGTTTTCAAGACAAAGGGATCCTGAGATATCAGTCAGAATCATCAGCTACATATTTCTCAACAAAATGTGCAAAACCAAAATAGTGTCTATGCCTGTTCTCATGCTGTACAACCAAAAAGGAATATCATTGCAGTCCCCCATTTCTAGATCTTATATGCAAATCCTGGAAAGGCTGTTTAGAAGTGTTCTACGGAATTGCGCCAAATAGGGAAGAAATAAAGCTGGAATGAATACTGCACACTGGGTGGGGGTGGTTTAAAACCTGAATGCAAATGGTAGCTGCTGTATCTGCCCCTCCTGCCACCACCAGCCTGCCCCGCCTCTGGCCTCAAATATTGTAGAATTTGAGAGAATTTTACCAGAATCCTCATCAGGATCCCAATTTCAGAGTAGCAATATTCACAATCTGCTGAACTGAAAGCCTGGTTTTGAAGAATACAAACTTTTATTTTTAAAGGATTATTTCGTTAGTTATAATTTTTCTTAGTTATAACTGGACATTGATACAGCCAATTTATTTTATGACAAAATTGTGGCCTGTAAAGAAATGAGGTGGAGCACGAGAACAGCAAGTAGTCCAGGAGAAAAACAAAAACAAACGCAAAAACTTTTGGTAAGGAAACAGCAGCTTAATCCTGTTCCGAAGCAAGCGTAATTAATTCAGGGATTAATAAAAAGACTCCATAACAAAGACCTCAAATGCTACCAAAACCAGCTTGTTTCCATTCTGAATCTCTTTTTTTATTTGTAAAGACTGGCATTACAATTGAAAAGGACTCAAAATGGAGCGATGTACACATCATTGGTGTTTCATGATGCAACTGATGGAGTCCCTGAATGGATATTGCTTCAGCTTTGCTTTTAAAAAATAATTTAACATGAAAATCTTCAACTCCACTATCGATCACAGGTGGCAGAAATGAAAGAAAAAGAAAAGAAAAGAAACCAAAACTACTGTCAAATTCATAACATATACATTGTTGGCTGATGACACATGTTCCAGATGTACAATAAAGCCCACAACACTTTATTACTATGGATATAATTATCGTGAATGTTTTTTTCATGTTGATCAACTTGCTTCTGAAGGTTGTTTTTTTGATTGTTTTAAACTTGCATAATAAACATGCAGTGAAACATTTCTTGTTAAAGTGTTTTTTGCAGTCGTTTTGTTTTCATACAAAGATTTCATAAAGTTGCAGTGTTGTATCAGAGCATTACCAAAATAAGAGCAAAAGCTAGAGGAAGGTAAATGTGAAATGAGCTTGATGAGAATAACCTAATTGTGTCCTGAGACACTCCAGTCTTATTAAAAAGATGTGCACAATCAAATCCCTTCCTCCCAAACCCGCCAAAACCACAAAATAAATATTAACTTGGAAGAAAGGGAAGACATAAAGAAAAAAAAAAAAAAGATGTCATCATGCACTCGTCTTCTGCATAGCTCAACCCACATATAGTAAGGCACTATTTCCCCACAACTTAGTGTCCACAACAATCTTTTACAGTGCTCTGCGAACTATATATAGTTCCTTCCAGGATGATGAAATAAATAGATCGAATGAGTGTTGCTACCATGTCACCCCATGTGTGATCTTATAGACAAGGGCATCATCTGGCAGTTTCAGAAATAAGCTGTCTCAAGTCTCTTCTTATGTGTGCATGTTATGTATAGGGATATCTTTCATGTGTGCAAGTGGTTGGTTTGTTTTCCAGAGTTGTTATTTTTTCATTGTTCTTTACTCCAGTGTTCTTAAACCAAATACACAAGAAAATAAAAGTGCAGTTGGGTCATTAAAAACAGAGCTTTGGTGCTCTAAAAAGCACACAGCTTTGGGGATTTAAGAAATCTGTTAGACATTCCCAAAAGAGTTGGGAAATACAGGGACGTATTTTCATCTGGAAATCCTCATTTCTGCTTAGTTGAGCTGGTCTTCGTATTGTTTTCGGAAGCAATCACCAGCAGGGAAGAACTCCCAGCACCGTTCCTGATACATTTTCCATACATAGGATTCCTGAAAGAAACACAATTTAAATAATTTAATTTAATTCAATGATACAGCATTAATCATGGGCTTTTTTTTTTCTTTTTTGCTTATATACTGCTTCACCCTTTTTGTTTCTATGCATATCAGGTTCTTGTGTGTCAATCTACAAAATCATGCTAATGATTTTGATCACTTTAGGGTAGCTTTTAGTTTTTTGCCTCCTAGTCAAAAAGCACTAGAGAAACACAGAACAGCAGGTAGTTTAATTCTTATTGCACATCCAGCAGCACTTGTAAAGCTCAGTTAAAGCTGGTCACAAGACAAATACCAGGGTAAGCAGAATATCCTCTGTCATAGAAATTTGACTAATGCCTACATCAGTCATTTCAAAACATGCTTACACACAATACATAAAACAAAATAGCCTTTAAAGGCATTTCTTAGAAGAGCAATATTCTCTGAATCAGTGGTGGGTTTTTATTTCTGATTATTTGTTCAGGTAAGGCTCTGTCCCTAGGCAGTCTGGAGCATAGTAAAGGATATGTCAGTTTATTTCTGTTTTAATCACACCACTTCAATTTGCTTTTTATTATACAAATGCAATGGTAGAAAGGACATGTGTTATACAAGTTATAGAATCATAGAATCATTTAGGTTTGAAAAGACCTTTAAGACTGAGTCCAGCCATAAACCTAACACTGCCAAGTCCACTGCCATGTCCCTAGAAGTTGTTTAGTATGAAGTACTCTCAATTTTCAAATTATCAGCTAACAGTATCAAAACTGAATAGTTAGTAGAAATCTGGCTCCAGCGAATACAGTAGGACACACTGTATGCCAAGAAAAAAGAACACACAAATAAAAAAGACTTTAAAAAAATCTCATTTAATATGAAATTCTCAAATGACAAATGGATGTTCAAAAATAGCAAAGCAAATATATTAAATCTGATACTGGACAAGGCTGAGAAGATTTATGCAAATAAGATGATTATAATTGCCCAATACAAACATCAGAGTTCAGAAAGAGTAAGCTACATAGATTTATAGTAAATCATCCCTCTGACCCAAAATCTGTAGGGCTATGTATATGATGCTCTTCAGGTCATTTTGTTTTCTTATCTGTCACACAGGAACATTTGCTGTCTGTTGTAAGACTATCACTAGAAAAAACCTTTATATTTTTATATCTATATATTTTTACTGGCTTTAAGTACACTTAAAGGAGCTCACTAGGCACGTGCAGGACAGCCAGGGGATCAGGCCCAGCCAGCATGGCTTCACGAAAGGCAGGTCCTGCCTGACCAACCTCATCTCCTTCTATGACCAGGTGACCCACCTGGTGGATGAGGGAAAGGCTGTGCATGTTTTCTTCCTGGACTTTAGCAAAGCCTTTGATACTGTCTCCCACAGCATCCTCCTAGAGAAGCTGGCAGCTCATGGCTTGGATGGGTGTAGTCTTTTCTGGGTGAAAAACTGGATGGATGGCCGAGCCCAGAGAGGTGTCATGAACTGAGCTAAATCCAGTTGGCAGCCAGTCACGAGCGGGGTTCCCCAGAGCCCAGTGTTGGGGCCAGACTTGTTTAATATATTCATCAATGATCTGGATGAGGGGATCGAGTGCACCCTCAGTAAGTTTGCAGACAATACTAAATTGGGTGGGAGTGTCGATCTGCTCGAGGGTAGTAACACTCTGCAGAGGGATCTGGACAGGCTGGATCAATGGGCTGAGGCCAACTGTATAAGGTTTAACAAGGCCAAGTGCCAGGTCCTGCACTTGGGTCACAACAGCCCCATGCAACGCTACAGGCTTGGGGAGGAGTGGCTGGAGAGCTGCCCGGTGGAGAAGGACCAGGGGGTGTTGGTTGACAGCCAGCTGAGCAAGAGCCAGCAGTGCCCAGGAGGTGTTTAAAAGACGTGTAGATGTGGCAGTTCAGGGCATGGTTTAGAAGACATGGTGGTGTTGGGTTGACGGTTGGACTTGATGATCCTAGAGGTCTTTTCCAACCTTAATGATTCTATGATTCTAAGTTTAAGGAAGAACCATAAGTTTGAAAGAACAACAAAGAAGAAACCTCTAGGGAAAAATTCTCTCACAGGTTTCATTTTAAATATATGCACAAGGTCTTTCATATAGACTTATCTAGGAAGGTAGGCATAGAAGATTATATATAGACAATAATAAAGGACAAAGACTATTAAAAAAGAATCAAAAGGGAGAAATGAAGAGTGCTGCTTTCACAGGATGCTTAAAAGTTCTGTTTCTCATTTCTGTTTATAGTTTGTATTTATATTTCGTGGAAGTAACAATATAAGAATAACAGGTCAGATAACAAAATAGGAGTAGAAAGTACTGTAGAATTGATATTCAATCTAACATTAAGCAACCAAAGTCCTAAGACTTGTTTAGAAGAATGAGAATTAAGTTACATACTATATAGGGAGCTATTCATTAGAATACTCCTAGTTTTGCCAAGCCTGAATGAGTCTTATTTTAGAATCTGTTGTATTTAATAACTGTTGACATTAATAGAGTTGTTCAACTTACCTGTCCTGTATGCTCTGTTTCATCTTTGTTAATAAGATACATCAGAAAAAACCTACAAGCAAAGAAACAGCTATTATGAATACAATCTATGGAAAGAGTAGGCAACCCACAGAGGGATGAATTTTTTTCAACATGTACAGTGATAATGCTGTTCATGGACTTACAAGGTCCAGAGTTCTATTTATGGTAATATTCCCAGAGACATTAAATATACTTTCCTGGCACTGTTGAGATTCACTCATTGTTCAATGTATAGTATGCTAAAATGCACGAGATTCAGTCTGATTTACAGTCAATAGCAACTCAGTTTAAATGACGATTTACTAAGCTTTCTAATCTGAAAATTATAATAGGCATTTTCTTGCCCATGAATATCAACTTGGAAGTAGACAGAGAATAGTCATTCGAGCTTTTTTTTTCCTCTCCCCTCAATGAATAAGAAATCCTGAAGACAATTAAGGGATTTCTCTTATTGAAATTATAGGTTGGGGGTATTTTACTAGTGTATATGTAACTCAAGATCAACATGAGCATGAAAGAACTTGTAATTTAAAAAATACATTAGTCTTCGGGTTTTGAGATATCTGACAGACACTAGGTGATTTCAAAATTTCACTCATAACAGGCATTCTCTCCAACTCTCCAAACATGTGAAAAATATAAAATATGATCATGCACAAAAATATCAAAAAACATTTCCTTAGGATGATGCACTTAGAGTAAGTACACTATAGTATGTTATTTGTGTAGTACTTCGTAAGCAGGAGCAAAATCCCACATGATGGTACGTTTCATGTATTTTGTTTGCACAACCTGTGTTTCAGGTGGAAGTTGTTTATAGGGATGTTTGACTTTACAGTCTCATTATCTTGTGCACATACAGTGCTAGTTTATAGACACAAAATCACAATCCATCCATTGCCTCATACTTCCAGCACTAGTAAAATTACACTTTGGCACTAGATTTTCATATGTGTTTGACAGGAGATGAATGGTATGATACAGTGACTGCGGACATGATAAATGGTTTTATTTCCAGATTTAAAAAGACCCAGTTTAGTGGTCATTGATGCTCTGCTTGGATTTTCCAATGGAGGATCTGATGCCCTTCGTCTGATCCCTACCCTCTATAGCTCCTTTTTAAAGTTCCCTGACCTCTCTCTGTCCCAGGTTCTCTAAGTCAGCCTCAGCACTCCACTCAAAATATTTTGTCCAATGTAAGTTTTCCCTCTCTTGCCGTACTTCTTTGCTTGTGCAGTCTCTCTACCAGTCTCCAGGACAGGTCATACTGTTCCTCTGTATCTTACACAACACATTCAGTTTTACAATGCCTCCACAGTCATATACGAAGTTCCTAGTTTCCATCTCCGAGCCCGCACAAACTTGGCGTGTCACAACCAAGCTGGGAACAAGGTAATGAAGTTTGTTCATTCCCAACTCCCATCACCACAGAATTCTATGTCAGGCAGCATGAGTGCACATCAAAGCCAAACAGTACTGACTCTTACTTATGCAAGAGAGCTAATCTGGTACTTGCAGAGGCTGCAAGGGTCATGAGTTAGCGAGGAGTTCATTTTTACTGTACTCACAAATAATTGGCCAAGTTGTGCTCCTGTAGTGTGTGTGTTTCAAAGCCATGGGGCACTGTATCAAAGTAGTCATTTCCTATTCCACAGATAAAGCACTTTGTCTAAAAGAAAGAATACAGAGCACTTCAACACTATATATAACCCTGCCCCCTTTGAGAAGAGGCCAATAACAATATAACAATTTTCTTGAAAATGGCAACGCATCACATATAATATGTGCTGAACGTAAAAGCTTTTCTTTTAATGATTGGGACTGGATACTTCAGCCAAAACACTGGAATAGAAGTTTAACTTCCATTGGAATAGCTTCTTACTGTTTTAAAAAAATAAAATTAAAAAAAAATTTTGCCAGCTGTAAGTGAACAGGTAACAGGAGAAAGAATGGAATACAATGGTCAAAGCTAATTTTTCATTTACCTCAATGCCTGTTGTGCTTGTCCAGCTGAAACTGCATATGCTCAAGGTTTATATTACAAAACACAGTAGGTTTGCTCCGCTTTTCTGAGTTCTTATAGTCATACTTAACAAACAGAATAGAAAACGACCAAGTACAGGATACTTTCACACATAGATTAACCAAAGAAAATTTTATCTGAAGTGAACTGTTACATGACAGTGTCAACACCCTGTGTTAGAAACCTCTAGTCTGAAGATCCAAATGACTTAAATAGCCGCAGACATGTAATTCAGTATAATATACAGCAATGTCCAAAGATTTTCCTTGTTTACAAAAATGAAGATACAAAGATTAGTCTAACCTTTAAAAAGTCATGAGAAAATAAGCCATTAGGCTTTTTGCCTGAATTCTTGTTAACTTACCACTGACAGCAAAAAAGAATGGCCACCCTTCATCTGGAGTTATTAAAAAAATCCATACCAGGAGTTGGCAAACAAATACAAAATATGCTTACAGCAGAATATCAGTTTAGACAAACTGGGTTTGTGTCCCGTGCAAAGAGATATGGAAGGTAGCAGCTTCCACCTGTCAAAGCATAGCATACCTCTTTCACAGGAGGCAGCAAAGAGTGGTAAATGCTATTCAGAACCTAGATGCTAGCAGAGTTTTCTTTTCATAAAATTGTCTAAAAAGAATTTTATTGGGTGCTAAGAGAACTACTTTCGTAATTTTTATATTTTTATAGACACAAAGAAAGTAAATTAAAAAAAAATCTCAGTTATTATTTCCATCTAGTGAACTGAGATGAGAGACTAGAGCCTCATCCAGGACATTATATGATATTGGACCATGTACAGAACTCTATTTTCATCTTAGTTTAAAAAACTATCCACTAACCAGATCACATTTTGATTGAAAATAGATATTCATGAAACCTGAAAATAGGATATGGTTCAACAATTGGATGTTCTTACCTCCATGTCTTCCTTAACTTGCTCTTGCTGATCTCTTAACTCACCAAAAGCATCAATAATTAAACCTAGGATTTAAGTTAAAATGATAGTGTTCAAGAACAGAACTGACAAAGTATATTCAGAAAGCCAGGGATAACACTGACAAAGAATATTAAATGAGAATCTTGTGCAGAAATAATAGAAGCCAATGTACATTCCAAAGACCACAAAACCAACTAAATATGTGAAGAAAAATGAGCAAGTCAAAGAAAACATCTACCAGTAACATGGCTGGCAGTACCATCTGGAATTATAAAATGGGACAAGCAGCCTTCTGTTTATTCACAGTGCTCCAGTCTTGACTCAGTACATGAAGACGCATGTGTTTTTACAGTGGTGAAGGCTTTTCTATTGGAAGACTACTACTGTACATTTAACAGATGTATTGGGTTTGTGTGGCAAGGTTTTGGCAGTGGGGGGGGCTGCAGGCATGGCTTCTGGGAGAAGCTGCTAGAAGCTTCCCTCATGTCCAATAAAGCCAGTGCCAGCCGGCTCCAAGACGGACCCTGCTGCTGGCCAAGGCCGAGCCCACCAGCAACCTGTGATAACATATTTGACAAGGGGGGAAAAAAGAACCTGGGCAACTGTAGTCAGAGAGAGGAATAAGAATATGTGAGAGGAACAGCTCTGCAGACACCAAGGTCAGTGAAGGAGGAAGGGGAGGAGGTGTTCCAGGCACCGGAGCAGAGATTTCCCTGCAGCCCATGGTGAAGACCATGGTGAGGTAGGCCATCCCCCTACAGCCCGTGGAGGGTTAATGGTGGAGCAGATATCCACCTGCAGCCCTTGGAGGACCCCACACCAGAGCAGGTGGATGCCCGAAGGAGGCTGTGACCCCATGGGAAGCCTGTGATGGAGCAGACTCCTGGCAGGACCTGTGGCCCCATGGAGAGAGGAGCCCATGCTGGAGCTGGTTCGCTGGCAGGACTTGTGACCCCGTGGGGGACCCACAATGGCGCAGTTCATGAAGAACTGTAGCCCATGGGAAGGGCCCACAATAGAAAAATTCATGGAGAACTATCTCCCACAGGAGGGACCCCACAGTGGAGCAGGGGATGAGTGTGGGAAGTCCTCCAAGGAGGAAGGAGTGGCAGAGACAATGTGTGATGAACTGACCATAACCCCTATTCCCCAAACTCCTGCGCTGCTCAGTGGGAGGAGGTAGAGAAATTGGGAGTGAAGTTAAGCCCAGGAAGAATGGAGGGGTGGGGGGAAGGTGTTTTAGGATTCTTGTTTTATTTTCTCATTACCTTACTCTGATTTCATTGCTAATAGATTCATTTCCCCAAGTCGAGTCTTGTTTTGCCAGTGACAGTAATTGGTGAATGATTTCTCCCCATCCTTATCTCAACCCACAAACCTTCCATTATATTTTCTCTCCCCTGTCCAGATGAGGAGGGGAGTGATAGAGTGCCTTTGGTGGGCACTTGGCATCCAACCAGGGTCAACCCACCACAACAGAGTTCCAGGGTTTATTACATGGCAGATGCAGAGAGGCCCAGAGCTCTGCGCACCCTCTCTCATTATGGTTGTCATGTAGTACGAGGTTCCACTGTCAGAGCTCTACAGTAGTAAGGGGTCATTTCAGGGAGATACAGAAAGAAGAAGAAAAACCACCACAAGATGGATGGCTCAGATTATAAATTCTTTATGATTCCCTTCCTTTCCTTACACAATACAAATAAGGACTAACTCCACAAACATTATTGACACTACTGTGCTGTAAAACTAATGAATACCAGATGAGAATTATACTCAAAGCTTGACAGCTAAGGCCTCTACTCTAAAGCCACTCACAAAATGAAGAAACAAACAGCATGAGATATGCCACTTCAGGCTATAAAAAATTTTGCACCCTCCCCAAACCCTTTAAGAAACTTGTTGCCTGAGTAAGAGTTAGAAATAATTCACCACAGTCTCAGAGTCACCTTCCAGCCTTCCTTGTAGGAACTGAGAAAGCATCCTTACTGTTGTCAAAATCATCGTAAGTTAGCTAACTGTTAGCTGACAGAAAACAATGAGGTATCACTATTTATAACAGCAACTGGACCTAGCAAAAATCATTCTCATTTTTTTCCAAAATCGAGAATATACTTCTGTTAATTTGTGCAAACTTTAATAAACGATGATCTGCTGAGCATTCTTGACAACCTTTTAAAGGTATAACATGTAAACAGTTGGGGCTTTTAAGTACTTTAGGTAATAACATTAAACAACGTTAATACAAACATAATAGAAACCCCTTGACTACCCAAAATCCAGTATCCACTATCCAGATTACAACAGTGAGCCACACTACCAGTCAAATAGTTTCACTTAAATTCAGAAGCTAACCTGATGGCAGCCGACTTTCCATTGTCATCAATCAGGATTTACTAAAGTTGAGCACATTTCTTTACTCTTTGACAGTGTTCAAGTAAGCAGGCATCACACCAAACAGAGGGTTTTATGTAAGAAAAGATTAAACCTCTTAAAGCTATGTTCCAATTTTCACACCACTACTGCCAATCTGAAGATTTGCCAGGCAGTCGAGACCATTAGGTGCTGGCAGGGGGAATACCGACAGCACCTACTACTGATTTTTGTCCACATAAGCTCACAAAGGGTGGGTTATGGTAAAAGACAATTTTAAGGTATGCCACAAGATTTCTAATCACTTTCTCATCACTTCTCGTGCTAGTCATTTAAAGGAGGCTTTTAGAAAGGGCAATGAGAAGAGACAAACTGTAGTGACACCAGTACCCTCATAGCAGAGAGCTCTTTTGTTTCCACTGATCCAGTTACAGACTTAATTTTACAGCGACTACGAAGAACACTGTATGGATAAAAGCCACCTAGGTGTGATTTGCTATACAAATCTGTGCTTCACCATCTGCCCTGGTGTCCTGAATGAATCTTAGGTGTGCAGTTACCATAGCACTAAGATCTTTGTAACGCTAAATAACGGTTTCAGTCTCACCAAGGGCTACAAAGATATACCTTGAATAATTGCAAGCAGGATGACAATCACAAAGAAGAAGAAAGTGATGTCAAAGATAATCCGATAGATTTCATATTCGTCTCCTGCTGGATCCTCTATTTCGTCGCCAATGCCTCCACCTGCACGTACTCCAACGTACATGTGAAACATGTAGCACTAGAAAACATAAAACAAAGGGGTACAAAGTTTGTCTGCAGCTAAAAGTAAAAATATTCGTTGTTGAAAATTCAGTAATTGGCAGAACTGGTCTATGGTCTAGCTATGGTCTAACTATACTGTGGCAAATAATCTTTTCTCCCCGTTGAGGTTATGTATATTTCTGAGTGAGGCGAAATGCTGCTGTGCAGCTGAAGCTGCAGTATTTCATGTTCTGTCATAATGTAGCAGCTCAAAAAGATCAAAGGTCCAACTACCATAAGCCCAGCAGCACACCATGATTCACGTACAATTGTTTCAGTAATGTGCAAATAGGAAATTACCGTTACCAACACAGCCATCTCCTTTTCTACTTTCCTAACTCAAAAGTGAATTATTTTCCCCATCTTTGGTGTTCAAACAAAAATTCAAAACAAAACAAAACAAAAACCTTTGAGAATGTTTGTGCAGAGGACAGGCTAATGATGGGAAAAGTCTGAGACAAATACTGTGAAGCTATGCTCTGAAAAGTGGTATAAGAGGTCTGGTATAGTTACGTGGGATGATCGCAAAGAAAAATTTCCAGTTTATCATGCTATAATTTTCTGTTAAATGGTGATATCACCCTCAGAGGTCTGCAGCAGGGGATTAGTTCTTTTTCCTTAAGTAGCTTTGCAAACTACAGGTCCAGGGTTCTCACTCCCTATCAGAGAGTAGTGATGACAACAACAGTCACTAACTCCTAAAACCTAACCATATAAAAAAATCCCTTCTGTTATTTCTATGCCACACTTACCCCCAAAATCCCTCATCCAAGAAACTGATGTAGTAACATACAATGCTGAGTGACCAACGGCTGAAAAACAAAAACTCTCTCTAAAAATTGTTACATTTCACCATTGAAAGTCAATCATTAACTTAATGAGTGAATGTACTGTTAGTTATTTAAAAAGTTTTAAGTTATTTTCCTATTTCTAAAAATAAAAATATATTCTCTGCACTTTTATTTTTCTTTTTTTTTCTAACATCACATTGCAAATCTTCCTGTTTTTTAAAAGACAACCCTAATTTTATAGCATAACACATTATTCTAACTCATTCCAGTACAATATGATAGCCTTTTTATAAGTGCACTTTCAGGGAATCACAGAGCAGGTCAGGTCAGAAGGGACTTCAGGAGGTGTCTGGTCCACATTCTGCTCCAAACAGGGTCCACTACAAGCTCAAAGTTGCTCTAGGCTTTGTCCAGTTAGGTTTCTACAAACCCCTAAGGATGGAGACTGCACAACCTCTCTGAGTAACCTGATCCACTGCGTGGCTCTTCTCAGTGAGAAAACTTTTTCCACTTTATGTCCGTGGTCTTCTGCCATTCACTGCTGTAAAGAGCACGGATTTGTCTTCCCAGTAACCTCTCTGCAGGCACTGGGGAGCTGCTCTTACATTCCCCTTGACCCTGAGGCTTCCTCTTCTCCAGGCCAAGCAAGCCCAACTCCCTCAGCCTCTCCTCCCAGGGCAAGTGCTCCAGCACCTTACAATTTAATGGCCCTCCAGTGATTTATACTCCAGTTTATCTCTGTCTTTCTTGTACTGAATGTCCCAAACTGGACAAAAAATATAGACGTACTAGTCTGCTTCCGAAGATTATCCAATTATTGGGCTTTTTAATGGTGTCAGTTCCCTGCAGGTGATTCACATTGCATAACATATTGAAATATATTTAATTTTGTCATACGTGATTACCTTCAGAATGATATTAATGGTAATGCATCTTAGAAACTCTTTGTAATTTAAGCTCAACCCACCATCCACAACTGCAAAGTCTGGCACAGTTTCAGTAAGTACAAAATAATTTTCAGTGGTTCTGAGCACAGCAAAGATTTCAGTAACAGAATTGCCAATTGAAGATAATCATGGAAATGCATGCTCAGGGAAACTGATGGGTTTCCAAGCTTAAACAAGCATTTCAGTACCTAAATGACTTAGGAACGTCCTTGCCTATAACTGACCCTCCTCCTGAATGGCCTGTAGCAAATACCATCACATTTCTTCTGTTCATTTGCAGATGTGTTTGTTTTACATACACAGGGTATATCTAGTTGTTAGGGATGCTCATTATATTTGCTCCTTTGCCTTCAATTATAGTCTTTCCTGGTGCTAGCTAATGATATGTCTGTATGAATAGGAATTACAAGAAGGTCAGGACAAAAACATAACAGTTTAAGAAAAAAATCCAGAAAGCAAAGTAAAACTTACTGTTAGCATATCATCACATTTCATGTCAGGCATATCACCATCTTCGCTTTTGTTGTAGAACTTGCGGAAAAAATTGAATGCCACTACTGTATACAAGTATACGACTACTGCCAGTAATCCCACTGTTAGGACAAGCTGGAAGACAAAATTATATGTAACACCACCTTGCAAAGAAAATTGTACGGCACAATTCCATGAAGAGAAGGAAAGTAACAATAATCTATATGTACTGTTAGAAGGAAAAATTTCTTTACTTTTTCTCTGCCTCTTTGCATGTCTTTGTAATATTTGGCAACATAGCTGCATATTTTCATGCAAAGATTGTGCATTTCTCCTGTTTTATTTTGAAGGAAAACTATGCTTCAGAGACACAATTACAAAGACAAATCTTGCAAAATCTAGTGGATACATACACAATCAAACAATCCATTAGAATCACATAAAACCCACACATTCAGACAAAAATATCTGGGAGTTTACGACCTAATAGTAATAGTACTACTATTTACTATTACCTATTACATAACTGCAAAATAGTATTTCTACTACTTTAATACTGAAACAATTTTGTTTACATCTATGAAATCAGACATAAAACATATTGTTTCTAATGTTTTATATCTACTTCAGAGAAGCAGCAATAAATACCCCGCTGCTCAACTGCAGCATCGTTAAAATTTTGCCTTGGTCTTTATGGAAAGCACCTGGAAGTAAACTGCAATGTCCTACAAAATTATATTCTACTTGCATAGCTGCCAGACTTAAAGTTCCTTACCATAAATAATGCCCCCTCACTTTATAGATAACTTGCTAAAACTTCAGGATTATTTTTAAAAGGTGGAATGCTTCACCTTTTTTCAGGTGCAGACTGATTCTTTTTCCTTTTTTGTTCTTTTTAAGAAATCAGAATTAAGAGTTTAAGCAAGTCTGTTCTTTAAAGGGCAACAAATGCAGTATGTTGATTTCTGCAACTTCTCAAGATACAATTTTAGTTCCACAAATGAAACTGAAGTTTGCCACATAAATTAAATATGTTTGCCAAGGTGACTCTTCTCCTTAAAAGTCTTCTATATGTCATGTGCTTACATTTTTGAAATATAAACTATATAAACCATTTAAATGCGTACTCATTCTTTAAAAATATTGACAAGGACAGTGCATCTGAAGGCAGAAAAAAATTAAATCAATGACCCTTTGCTTTTATAAAAAATCATTGCTAATGATTTTATGCTTCTCAAATTTCAACTTCAACTGATCAAACTTAAAACAAGAGAAAAAAAACCAAAGCCCCTGAAAAATAACATGCTACTGATAAATTTCAAAATGGCACTTGCCACCAGACTTCTAAAGCACCTACATTGTATAAAGTCAGAAGTGAAGTTCCATCTTACTACAACAGCACGTAAGTACACACACAGAGAAGAACATTATGTTACCCAGCCCACTTGAATAAGAATTATCTTAGCTGCCTTGCTGGAAGATCTTCTAAGCACATCAAGGATAGCTTTTTTTTTTTTTAAATCATTAAAATTTGTTTACAAAGCTCTGTTGAACTAGGAAGGCCATCAGTCTTGAGGAACACTAAGTCTCAGGTTACATTAAAGGCCATTCCTACAACAGAGCTCTGTAGATGAAAAGCCTTAGTTATTTTCTTTGCTTAAATCAGCAATGCAATTTCAGATTTCATAGTTTCTTTAAGAAAAGATTTCTTATTATCGAAGAGTTTAATTTCTCTAACAGAAAGAGTAACTAGGTCTCATCTGGACCTTTCTTTAGAAGAATCTTGAAAAAATTTTAAACAGCAACTTTATGACACAGTTGCTCATAACATCTAGAGACTGTCATACATGCTAGTCCTCTTATGCTTACAAATCCCATTGGCCAGTTTTCCCACTGACCCAAGTTCTAAATTTCATGATGAAGGAACAATTCTGTTGTCAACCTGCAGAACAGCTGAATTAAGTCATGAAGTGTTCTCTCCTGTGTACTACTGAAGCAAAAAAGCTGGAAAGACATGACAGTTGATACCTGTTTGCCATTGTGGGTAACTGACGACAGGATAGTTCGTAATGTCTTGAATCCCATTGCAATGTCAAGGAGATGAGCAGCAAAGAAAAAATTGTTGTAATGGCCAAGGACTGACATGGTCATGTACCACGCTAGGTAAAGGAAAGACTAACAGAAAAAACAAGTGCATCATAAAATAAAACTCATGGCTATTATTTTTAACTTAATTCAAAACACTGAGGAAAGGTAGAAATTGCTTGAATGTGCTTTTCTTTAAATAGAAAACAGTTCTTTTTTTTTTACATAGAATTTCCTAGAGATGTTTGAGAATTTTATCTTTGTGCAAAACTATTAAATCAGCAAATACAGAGTTCACAAGACATGGACAAAATCAACATATTCTAAATTTTAATTTGTAAAAACTAATTTGAGATCGCTAATCCCTTATTAGTTAGTGTTTCTAATGTAAAAAGTTTTTCAGATTTAAATGATTTTTTGTTTATGAATTTCTAAGTAATTACATTAAAGTATTAAAGCCCTAAGGTGGTTAATGAAAAGGACTCTACAAGGAACAAAAGGAATTTTATAATCAGTTCAGACTACTAAAACTACTACTTAAACATGTAAGTATTATTTAAGTAATTTACTATTACTACAAATGTTAACTTCATCTTTTTGTCTACCATCTAATTTTTATTGGATTTAAAGACATGCACACATATGTTTACATACATTTATGTAATAAATATTTATATTTATTTATACATATTTATAAGACAAATTACAGTCCCTCCCATAGAAAAAAACTAATCCTGAACAGACTCTAGCTCTTTACAGATTATGCTGTCTGTTGACACGAAGATGTATCATTCCACTCTTTCTGGCTAAAGTCAGATTATACTTTCATACTCCAGCAGTTTTAGTTCCAAAATTGTTTGTTCCCCAGCCGTTTTTCCACCAGTAAAATAAGCTGAGTTAGGCAAGTGATAATCATAAGACACTTAATAATCATAGGATGAGTGACTTCTTAAACTGCAAGGTATTTTAACAGTCTGTCTTGTTTACCACTTCCCTTTTTCTGTTGTTTTTAAAGACTCATTTTTTCAAATGATTAAAATAGTCAGCCTCATTTTGTGTCACATCCTACTACCAGTTTCAGTGATACAATTTTTAGCAATTCCACATAGAGTTACTATACGGATCTGACTGTGCTCCAGGAATATTGAAGTGTTCATAAAGTTTATGAACAATATGAAAAATGGCAATTAGAATTTATATAGTCAGTTTTCTAATTCTACTGCACAGTACTTGCTTATTGCTCCTGAAGAAAGCATATCAGAAGAGGGTCAGGAACTGACTGAGGTTCTATAGCCTAATACCTACGTAACCGGGAAAAGATTTTGGCAATGTCTTTTTAAGCTTCCAAGATTTTCTTCATGTGTGTAGTAAACTAAATATAACCCAGAGTATTTCATACCTCCCTTTGAAGCACTCTGGGTTAATAAGTGTATATTGCTTTTTAGAAGGTGAATATATACATATATATATTGTATATATGTATTTTTCTATATGTTAAACTTACATTATCAGTGAAAACAACTCCTAATTTCCACATCTGATACTTAACATCAATGGAATTCAGCCTGTAAAAATAAATAAATAAACTGCGTATTATATAAAAACACAATAGGAAAACATGGAACACAATCTGTAGGAAGTGTATTGTCACATAAGCACAGGAGATAACAGTTGATCTATTTCTCCAAAAGCTGAAATACTTCAGAACCTTGTTCTAATTCACACATTTACTCTGGAATGGACCTGTCCAAAAAAAAAGAAAAAAAAAAAAAAAAAAGCAGAAAAACGGATTAATAAATACTAGTTTGGATTCATCAGACCTAATGCTGATAGATGTCTACAACGTTATCATACGCACACAAGTGAAATGAACTGTCTGAAGGGAGAAAAAGAGATTTTTTTTTAAAATGCAACCCATCTAAGCCTAAAGGAGCTGTCAAAAAAGGTCAGAAAATTTGCGCCCCAAATTGCCAATTCTTTACCATTACTTACAATAGCATACATTGGGTGATACAATTAAATGACATTAAAGACAGACTAAGTGAGGTGAAATGAATCTCAGAGCTTGTGTCCTTTGATTTTCCCACTGATATTAGGAATAAAGGTGAATGAGAGAGAAACGTGTAGTAAAAGCTTTTGCAGAAAAGGACCTGGGGTTCCTGATGGACTGCAGGTTGAGCACAAGCCAGCAGCGCACCCTCGGTGCGAAGAAGTGTATTGGTACCCTGCACTCCATGAGGAGCGTTGCCAGCAAGTCAAGGGAGGTGACCCTTCCCTTCTAACTCAGCACTGGTAAGGCCACACCTGGAGTGTTTCCAGTTCTGAGCTCCCAGTTTCTTCCACAGTTTTTGTTGCTTTGTTATATTAGCCATTTAGCTTCTGCTGCTGTCTCCTTTCTTCAACAAATTTTCACATTGTACAGACTGATATTGTAAACTATTGTCTCCAGATTTTTCCCTTGTATTTCTTTAATAAATACCTTTAGGTATTAATTACCCTTTTACTCTATCAGCATAAATAAATGTCTCAACTTTAGGCTACATTTTTTGCCCTAGAATCAAATCCATTAATTTGCTTGAAGCATTTTCTTTTTCCTTAATAGAGAAGTGACATAACTAACTTACCAAAAAAGATTTATAATATTTTTGCTTGTAACTGTATGTTGTCCCTCTAGGTTTTTACTTTTTCTTTTTGGAAGGGTTTGGATCATCTGTTTTATATTGACACAAAAAAAACTCTAAACCCAGATCACAATTCAGGAACAAATATGAATAATAGTATTACAAAAAATGTCACCTGTCCTACTTTTATCCTTAAAATGTGAGTGAATTGAGTGTTCCTGAAGGAGCAGAGTTGCTGACAATGACTAAACAAGTAGAAATAATGCTGGCAGATGTCATACACCTGCCATGTATGAAAGCACCTAGTACTTCTGTGCCCAATGTTCATACGGAATTACCAAGAGTTAAACCCTGGTCTGTCAAAGTCTGATTTCCAAAATTCTTACCTGTATAGCCAGAGCCACTAACCAATAAAAGTAATAGTTTTATTTGAATATTACATTCTCAATAAATACTTTGCCATCAAAATACCAAAATCCTACTTGCATTATATGCAGTAGTATTTACTCTTTAATACAACCAAAAATTAACACCATTTTTACTCAGAAAATCAAACACAAAAGACTCAAGTTGAACCTCCTGTATAACAGCATAAATACTACATAGATATAAGTGGAGCTACTATAACTGAAAAGAGTATTAAATCAAACTTATATCAAGAGCTGTACTCCAAAGAGTCTACAGCCTATTTTAATTAAGAATTCATGTTTCATTTTGAAGTGTATTAGTCTACTTGAACAAAAAGAGAGAAGCAGAAGAAATATAGTATGAGTTTTCTGATTTATGAAAGATTTGACCCTTGCTCTCAAATTTACACACAGCAGATCTTTCATACATACATTTTACTACAATACAGAAAACCTTTAGATGATACAGTAACTCATTTAGGGTCAATTTTTTTACATTTTATTCACAGTGAATTATACTTTTCTGCCTTCACTGAACTTTCACGGGACTTTATATTTAGCTCAGACAGGTAAAAGAGCATAATTATATTATTAATGCTCTGTAAAGAAAAGAACAACATAAGCACAGATGGTGAATGGTGAATTCTAGAGCCTATTTTGTTAAACATGATTCAAGAGACTTTAGTGTTCTTTTTTACCATTTTTTTTTTACCTATGCAAAGGCAACAAATTACTAGGTTAACAAAACTAAAACTTCTAATAAGAGTTGATCACTGTTTACTAGGTATCTCAATGGCACAGTCAGCAACTGTCTTGCTTCATTATTCATTTTATGGTAGACAGCAACTCTGTAGAAACTAATGCATAAGGTTTCACCTGAGTTTCTTCCATGGTGACTGAGGCCATAGTCACTGGGTGACATTTACTGTCAGATTAGGATTGCAGGGGTGATATTTGTACAACAAACAACCAACATATATTAGAGAAATAAAAGCTGCAAGTTTTTTACCAAGAGGCTTTCAAGTTTACAAGGATGGAAAGATGCATCCATAACAACATTCATATTCATATCTTGAAATTATCAGAATCATGCTAGTCTCAAAGGTCCCCAAACCGTGCTGTGCTCCAGACACCACAGAGTACTCAGATAAATCTAGCATGCTGCATTTCAGTAAAGCTAGGAATGCTTCTTGAACAAACAACTGTGCTAGACTGCTGGAGAAGCTAAGAGTTGCCGATACCATTTTTTGCCAACTCCAAGTTATAAGCAAATTTGCTAGCCCCGAATTTGAGTTATTAAAGAAATAAAAATTTATAGAAAACTCTGTCCTAGGAAGAAAGGGGGGCGGGGGGGAAGCAAAAACGTTAAGAACAGTTTCTCATTCAAATATTGTTCCATAACATATTCAGGTGGTAAAATGAACCAAAACCTCTTGAAATTTATTTCTGAAACTATTATTGTAGCAAGTTAATGTCTCACTTTATTCTGACCCAATATCACTCAATTCTAGTGTCAGGTATATCCTCGTGACTACATTCCACCTATTCATAACTATACTTGTTTTACATATGAAACACCACGGACAGGGCTGCTTATGGACGAGAAGGATACTCTCTCATGAAATGGCAAAAAAACCCCAAGCACCAAGGGAAGTCACCTCTAGGCGATTTAATTTAATGATTTTGCATTTTACAAACAACAATAGCTGTAGAGCTCCTACAAATAGTGTAAATATTCACCTATATGGAAAAAGGAACTGTTCATTTTTCTATGTCTTCATTTTTTAAAGTAAGTCTGATATGGACAGCAAAGCACTAATAACGTGCATAATATTGCATTCTCCTGTTTTTTTTCTGCTCACCACCTTGATCAAGTAACTCAAAGACTTAAAAGGATATGAGGTCATATAAAAATTAAGCTCTACAGCTGTGAATCAAAAAGTAACAGTATGCTTTCAAGTTTCCCTTGGAATATCATTAGTTAGTATTATACTGGATTAATTTCCTACTCTGAATGAATTATTTGACTTCTTTCTGCACCATTGAACAGGTTGTCATACACTGTAGTACTGTAGTTGTAGTAGCTGAGTTTAGTGATGGTGAAAAATGGTACGGTGTGAAAATGCACAATGTGAATAAATAATAGGAAAATTGAAAGAAATTGCATGTATTACATTTGGCTGCAACCTGCAATAGTATTTCATCACCTTCAACAACACCCAGATGTTTTACAGCTTCTTTCTTAAGGCCTACTGCCTTCAGCTGTTCCAAGTATAACGTAGTAGGTTTTTAAAAGTTTTTCTTTCCTTTTTTAAAAAAAAACAAACCCTCAGGCAATCAAATGAAACTAATGTTAACTGGAATCAGAAAATTCTGAACATTTCAGCCTGAATCATTTAAATGTTTGTACATCAGAGCTGTTCAGAGCAGCTACTGGCCCCGGCCAGCTGAGGAACCACTATTATTACTTTAAGTTCAGGCTGAAAAACAGCCTTGCAGCAGTGCCTTTTTCTAAAATGACAGACAAACTGGGAAAACTCAGTTTTAATTAGTTGCTCTTCACATTAACTTTCTTAGTAAACACTGAAATTTTCTGTTAAATGTTCTTTCTGGTTGTTCCAGGAGAAAACCGTTTTCCAGAGAAAACCGTTCAGAAAGATGGGTCGTCTTTCTAAAGCTCTAAGAAAAATCATTACTGAAAATATGACCATCCTTATCAGTTAATGAGTTTCAGTGCAGGTGTTTAGAAAGATCTTCTGTTAATGATATGCTCTGTACAATAGAAAGCCTCCCATCACATTAGAAACATTCATTATTTATTAATTGGTCAACTGGGTAGGAAATATAATTTTTATTGCACTGTGTCTAATTAGTGCTCCTTTTGTGCTAGGCATGGAACATCATCATCACGTGTTATGTTACAGAGAATGGCGCCAGCTGACCATTAGAAAAAGAAAGCACTGAACCGAAATGAAAAAAAACAAAACAAAACAGAACATTGAGTTACTTGGTGTCTTTTAAGTTTTCTGTCTGCCTTAGAGATACAACACAGAGGATAGATTATTACTTTAAGGTACCATACACAAAGCCTCTGCAAGGACACAGTAGGCTTAAGATTCCCAAGTAAATGATCAAAGAGGAGGTATCTTAGGTTGGCATTCATAAGTGGAAAGGCTTGAAGATGAGTTTCCCACATCTACATCATTCCTCTCAATGGAACAGGCTGGGAATTTGGACATTATACATTAATGGTAACTATGCCTGCCTCTCAACCATGAAGGCTGAAGCCACCACCCACTTGCAGATATACACTTCTATTTGGACAAATAGGTACATCCACAGGTTTGTAAATCCTGTGGTGGCATCATATCAGCTATAAATCTTGGGACTTCAAGTGTAGAAACTACCTCAAATAAAATCCCTTACTTTTTCACCAGCCACTATGGGCAAGAGGCAGGCTGTCACTTGAGGGAAAAGTCTACTAGTTTATCAGAGACAATACTGTTCTCCAAGACACTACATTACTAACAAGGGGTTTACCTGCTCTAGAATCTTTTGAAAACCTAGGTTATTGTTTCTCATGACAAGGAAGAATAAGATCTTTTATCCTCTTCCACATTCTGAGGCCAACTGCCTGTCTAATCAGGCAGTAAAGCTCCAACTGCATCATGCTCCTTAGCTGGTTTTATTTAAATAATACTATGATATATTTAAATAATTATTTAAATATTTTAACACACATTTATAAATTTATATATACGTAACAAATACTCAAGACTGCATCCATAAGCTGAATGGCTTTTCCAGAGTTAAAATAAAACAGACCACTGAGGGATGTTTTATGCAGTATAACAGTGGGGTGGGCAGGAGCTTCTGGAGGACCATGGTCACTTGCACATAGAGTGCTCCGAGTCCCTTGCAGAAAGACAGATGGAAGGGAATCCCAGGTTGTTTGCCCACAGGAAAGAAGAAGAAACAGTAGGAGCTAGGGGGCAAGGAAACAGAAGAACAACTTGGTTCATTTGTATTGGGAATGGAAATGCTACATGCTGCATTTCCCTTCTGTGCTGAGAGAGACATAAGTATCTCGTCTGGGCCAGCTCCTGCTGGCCCATGCAGAAGCAGAGGCACTACAGCAGAGATCTGCACCAGGTCATACCATTCTCCATTTTTTGCCCAAAAGTGGTGCAGTAAGGGTTCAACTCCAGTGCTTTTTCCACCTCTGTATTCATTGCACTGTAAATATATTTCAGATGTTGAATCAGGAATATGCCTAAGTTTTAGTAGCTTCATTAGTGTTCTGTTTTGAAACTGATAAAAAGTGGATACATGCACCTCCCTGAAGCACATGAATTTTATGCGATTGGTTCCATAAAATTCTGTCCTAGTTGTTTATTTTCCCACAGCATATTCATCTAAGCATGGAACTATTTCTCCAGGGAGAACATGGAAGATCGATGAGGTCATATTTTTTTTAACATATAACATGGAGTAGATATTAGAGATTTAACAAAAAGCTCTTATTTTTCAGGTCTGATTCTGAAATTAAGTCCAGCCTTGTCCAGCTGCTTCATTCTGGTCTGTTTTTTGAAGAGTATTCACAGAAATACAATTTCAAATATTTCTTCCCAAATATGAGTCATGAGCACACAGAGAGGGGAAAGTAGTTTCATTGTCTTTGTATGCCAATAATAAAAGTAATACAAATATTTACTGGTCACTATCACTATCACTTAAATTTATTCCATCATTTCTTTATAATCAGAACATATAGTGCCAATTTTGCCCATTCTTTCCAGCTTAGCTGAACTGAGAGAACTATGAAAAAGAGTTTCCAGCTCAGTTGTAATGAGACTTTCAAAACTGTAGCAACATGATGTATTCAAGCAGCTGTGCACTAAACTAAATCTTCATACATAGAAAACAGTGGAGTACTGCATATATGTTGTCTATAATGAAATAAATTTACTATATCATTCAACTTAAGAATTGATTTATCCTGTATAACTATACATAATAGAGCAACAAGAAAATTCAAAGCTGAATGACAAACCTTGAATGCTTGATTTTAACTTACAAGACCCTCCAAAACAAACAAACAAAAACTATCATAAAAACAAACCAGAAGGAAATGCTTACACAGCAGATAAGGAGCTATCCTTCTTTGGTTTCTTCTTTTCTCGAGCATCACTAAAATCCAGAGCAGCTTTGTCCATTCCTAGCAACTCACTGATCCTGTCACGGCCATAGAACTCACCATATTTATCCATGACCTAAAGTTAGGAGGAATATTCAAGAGAATTAGTTGGGTAAACCAGCTGTATTTTAGCCTGGTTTCTGAAGACAAGAGGTTTAACATACACAATCTTTTTCACCTGTTTGTTTCCATCTGTCTATCATATGAGTCAGTAATATGTTTTCCTCTGCTCAATTGCGATCAATTCAATAAAGGCAAGATGTGGATGTCAAAGATGTTCCTACTCATTTAACGAAAACAGGAAAAGGAAAGCAATCCAGCAGAAGGAGAATAACGAAATCAATATCATCACTGACAGAATAAAAATACACTGTGAGGTCACAAAGGAAAGAGATATTTTGAATATCCTAGCTACGTGAAAAGCTCTGATCAAAATACGATTTCCCAAAGACAGTATTTGACCTTTACTAGTTACTCATTTTAAGAAAAAAAACCCAACATATATATTCTGTTTAAAAAGTTTTTCTATAACCTTTTTTTCTTCTTTTGAGGGGAAGTATTTCACATTGAAATAGCTGTGAAAATGCCCTCATTAACTACCTCCATTGCATAATTTTATTATTTTATTTTTTTAGTTAATAATGCAATGAAACTACAGTACACATAGAATACATAGGAATCAAAAGATCTCGAACAGAGAGTTACAGCTAAAAATTATTTTCAGTGAATTCAAACTATCCCCCATCTCTTTCTCTCAAAATTTAACATGATTCATAAGAAATTCTTCTGGAAATGAACATTTACTTGCTTTCATTCTTACTGAACACACAACTCCTTGCTAAATATTATCTGCCTCTTCTCTTTTTCAAAAGAATACTCAAAGAAATACAAAATTTGGAATGAATCCTATAGGTGAGGTTGTGTTTTACCAGTTTTCTAGTAAGCAATGTTTTAAATCTTTATCAATATTTTTGCAGATTTTTAGAAATAAGCCACCTTTGTCAAATGCCTGAAAGCAGTGCTTCATGACTATGGGTCATTCACTAAGCTGTGGATTTAAGTATATTTATATATAAATATAAATAAAAGAAAACATTATTTGCAAAATACTGTATTTGAAAGCACTTAAATCTATGCAGAGCACTTCCTCAGTCGAAAATAAAGTACAGAACTTTCCACACAATTTAAAACCATGCTCCTTTCCTTCTAACAGGAACCTTCCTTGGCCTACTACATTGACAGAAGCAATGTAGAATTTTATTTTCTTTCTCGAGTACTCTGTGCAAGCTACTCCCTCCTCTTTGTTTAGATAGACAGATAGAAATATGTATCTAACAAAATATGCAAAAAATACTTTCAACAGCAAAATGAATACATAACTCAAAACATTTTTAGGCAGCTTGACCTAAAACCGTTATGAAGCAGAAGAGCTACTAGTGTTTAAGAAGACATGTTTCCAAAAGTGTGATTCAAGATTGGCATTAAATGGTGTGAAGGAGGGGTAAATCTGATCCAACAAAATAAACACGCTCTTTTTCAATTGTGACCAAACGCAATAGGAAGATTGTTCTTGTTGTAAGCTATGGTACATACGTAACACACATTTTCTAAGAGTAAGCTGAGAAAACCTTTGATATAATGTTCATAAGAAATGACCTTCAACTGCTCTGCTTACAAAGGACTGTTTCTGAGAGACAGCTTATGTGAGAAAAGCTCATCTACACACTCACAAAGGACGACAGAGAGACAATGGTTGGGGGCGAGGCGAAAGAACACCCTTCTCAGCTACCCCCAGGCCCATTACAGAATCATCAGCCCACTGAAGGCTCCTCAAGCTTAGGGGAGCCCAAGGACACAATGGCAGACAGGCACCCAAATTACAGACTCCCAATGAATGGACACCCTGCCTGGTCCCTCCAGGGCTGTCCCAGGAGAGCCTCAGCTCCAGTGTCCAGGTGTGAAACCCATCAAGATCACCCATCAGGTGGTGAAACCCATCAAGATCACCTTCCAGACTAAGAGGGTTACTGCACGGAACTTATTACTGGATGTTATAGAAAGGAAGCAAAGGTGAGAAAACGGATGGATTTAGGTGATTTGGGGAGGAACACCTGTGGGAAAATAGAGTGGTAAGGGACAAAAATGGCCGGATGCACGTATATAGTTAGCCGGTCATACAGTCATCTGACTATGCCTTTTGCCTAAACAACTCCATCTGTCCTATCTTGCTATTAAATTCCTTTGTAACCCTCTCCTGGGTGAGGGACAATCTATTCTGTGTGCATGGAGGCGAATACATAAATACACAGACAATAAAATTTACTTATGATGTAACATACATACAAGTGTACACAGAAATTCTCCACAGAATTTCAAGAATGTATTTGAATTCCTGTTTTATACAACCAGCTATATGTAGAAAAAGTTGAAAGAATAACTACCCAAGCCACACAAAAGTAGTTGTAGGCATGAGGTCAGTAAGGATCTCTGTGTGTTTTAAAATGGTAAGTAGAGAAATCTACACTGAATCTAAGTTATATTTCAAAGAACTGTAGTCCACATTTCTTCAAACACGAAAATGGACATGCATTAAAACTTTATTTTAACTTCATATATAATTTTTAAAAGTAAGCCTTACCTTTCTTTTCACAAATTTGTCCCAATAGTTGTTTGGAAAAGACCTGAGACACACAGATAAACAAGATTAAATTTTAGACAATCATGAGAAGATGCAGTAGTTATTAAGGTGTCAGAAAAATTACATACTGATTTTGTTTCTAAGAGGATTTTTGCTGTTGCTATTGCCAGCTAGTCATTTGCGAAGTCACTGGAATGAAAGTTGCCAAATGGCATTCAGCCTATCAAATTAATGTGCCTGGGAAAGAGCGGCAGAGCCTATGCCTGCAGATAGGGTTCTAAAGCAGCTGGATCACACAGTCCCACCAGGCAGAGAGTTGGGACTTTAAATATGTTCCTAAAGGAAAGTCTTCAAGAGACGCTAAAAGGATGCAAAGCACAGTTCACTCTCAAACTGACAGTACTACACAATCATCACTGTGCTTGCCCAAAGAAATTCATTGCCATTTTCTTTCTTTTATGGAACAGGAATAGTTTTAAAGCAAAAACCTTGGAATTAATAAGACTAAAAAGTAATAATAAGCTTTAGCATAACAGGTGTCTGAAATATTTTGTATATCCTTGCTCTAAATACACCCCTCACCATTATTTCAGACAAGCTGGATGATCAACTATGTAATTGTGGAGATTGAAGACCATTCCTTGCAAAACTATAAAGAGACAGAGTAGGTAAAAACTCACTGTGTGTTGATTACAAGTCTATCCCACTGTCCCTTAATATCATCTTCTGATGGCTGTTCAGTTATATATAGCCCATCAAATTCCAATTTCCTTGCCACTTCCTTTTCTCTCTTAAAAATAACCAGTGGAACCTGCAGTTGAAAAAATATCAGGAATTATTTAAAATGCAATGACATGTCTGAAAATTTTTAAGAAAAGCTGATTGTTATGAAAAACTAAAGCTGGTTGTTATGAAAAACTAAGTATGAAAACTGAACAAAGTGAAAATAGTGATTTAAAAAATTAAAAGACTTGACAATTGCCCAGAACACTGCAAAGGTATAGATGCAAAAGGACTAGGTCATTCAGAATCCCATAACTACAGTGTACCACACAGTTGTAAAAGGATGGCCAAAAACCCCAAAAAGGGATCTTTCAACTAAAAATAGTTCTTCAGTGCTATGGAGCTATTACAGCTAGTCAAGTGAAACGGAGCTAAAATAAAAGTAATTTTTAAATGCTTAGAAATTCTAGTTCCAAAATATTAATTTGGGATCAGGATCACACTTTGGGATTGCATTTTGATACCCAGAGGTGTTAGAGGTTTCCTTTCATTTGTTAAAGCATTATTGACGTTTCACAGTAGGAAGAAAAGAGGTTTCACAGCAGAGGACAAAGAAACACTGGAAGCAGTAAAAAGAAAATTCCTTAATTCACATCCACATTCTATATACTTGATTTGTGCTCTGTAGTTCTTTGCCAGCAGCTGAGACACCTGAGCAGTAAGGATCAGACTTTACACACAACCCTCTCTCATCAGCTGGATGATATTCAAAAGTTCATTCCGAGAGACAGATGTCACTAGTGGTCCCAGTGGAGTGGATATTTCTTAGAAATCTGTTACCAATAAAAAATAAATGCTACTTTTCCCTGGGATTATTTCACAGGTCTCCAAAATTCACCCACCCTGCATTACCCACCATGACTGTATTACTAGTCAAGACTGGACATGAGTATACTGAAATAGTAATAACAATTAGGCTACTCAGACAACATGGCGGTTGCATTAGCTACAATAACAATAGTTCCAATCTTATTTTCAGACAGCTAATTGAGAAAAATTTAGTGGATTTCATGCAGAGTAATCTCCAGAAGAAAACATATCATACACAGACCTGCAGTTGTGAAGATTTTTAATTCTGAAAGCAGTATATCACCAAAGACAGAGACTGAAACCATACTTAGTCTTTTCTTCAGGGTTTCAGAGTTGGAAAGAAGGCAATTGGCCAGTAGGAGTAGGGAAGTCATCATGGCCCTATACTCGCCACTGGTGAGGCCACACGTTGAATACTACGTTCAGATTTGGGCCCGCAGGACATGAAGGACATCGAGGTGCTGGAGCGTGTCCAGAGAAGGGCAATGGAACTGGTGAAGGGTCTGTAAAGTAGGTCTTATGAGGAGAGGTTGAGGGAGCTGGGGGTGTTTAGCCTGGAGAAGGCTGAGGGGAGACCTTACCGCTCTCTACAACTACCTGAAAGGAGGTTGTAGTGAGGTGGGTGTTGGTCTCTTCTCCCCAGTCACTAACAAAAGAACTAGAGGAAATGTCTTCAAGCTGCATCAGGAGAGGTTTAGATTGGATATTAGGCAAAATTTCTTTACTGAAAGAGTGGTCAGGCATCAGCACAGGCTGCCCAGAGAGGTGGTGGAGTCGCCATCCCTGGAGGTGTTCAAAAAATGTGTAGACGTGACATTTCAGGACATGGTTTAGGAGACATGGTAGTCTTGGGTTGACGGTTGGACTTGATGATCCTAGAGGTCTTTTCCAACCTTAATGATTCTATGATTCAATTCATTATGGCAGTAATGATAACAACGTCTTCCCCTTCTTGTCAGAGAATAAATGTAGTTCGAAAAAACAATGTGGGAAAGTAGCATAAAAAGTCATAGTGGGAAAAAAAAAAAAAGCTATGAGGTAGGAGGACATCTCGAAAGCCAGAAAGCTAAGCTGTCATGCTGCATGTCAACCAGTGAAACAGGAAAACATGTTTTAGTATTTATAGGACTGCAGAGACACTTAAGGTAGAGATGAAAATCAACCACTTAATGCAATAGTATGATGACCGTTTGCCTCAACTACAAATGCACATCGTGTCTGTTTAGCATAGAAAAAGCATTATCAATTAAAAGAGGAAAAGAAAAATATGAAGGACCATGTAAAAGCTTAATGAAGAAATTATAATTTTACGGACAAATGAGCAGCCATAGTGGGTCGTAGCAAAAGTCCATCTAATTTAATACTATCTTGCACTTTGACCTATAGTTTTTGCCTCAGGAAGAGTATAAAAATGAGGGAAATACATCCCAGATATACTCCTTCCAGCTCCAGAGATTTATGGCATTTGGTCTTCCTAAACCAGAAGCAGCATTTTGCCAATAAAGGTGGCATCTTTATTTCTTATATCCCAAACAGAGATCTGCAAGATATTCCTTTAAAAGATGCTTACGTTCCTGACAAAAGACTAACACCAGAACGTGTATGAAAAGTAGACATTGCCTATAGCCATCACATGCAGCAGCCGTAGTCTGAAATGCTGCATGCTTTTCAAATTACTTAGTTGACAGACTAGTAATGCAGACACTGTCATCTAGCTTCCTCTGGCCATGTGTGTTCATAGCTTGTCTTTGACAGTCACAAGCAGCTTCTGATACAGGTTACTGCTGTAATTGTCCGGCTGACATGGTAACGGTGCAAATGCTTATCCTGTGATCAGTGTCAGCCCAGCAAATCAGGCTCTGACCTGTAACTTCCTGAATTCACACGTCACCTAACACACAATTTCTGTGTAGGTTGCACTAACAGAATAGCATTTCTTCACATGGTCCCTCAACCTGCTTAAGCAAAGTTGCTATGACTTTATTCCAATTTACACCACACAACAGATAAAAATGTTGTGAACCAGAAGGAAAAAAAAAACGTTCACTTTTTCTTACTTTCAAACAGTAGTACCCTATGATGCAGAAGAATGAGATGACTGTGTGTAGGATAGCCAAAATCCGGAGTGTGGGCTCCATGTAGCCACTGCTTTCTTCCAGTACATAATGCACTGCAATGACCCTATGGTTGTCACTTTCCAGGCTGTTCAACTTGGTACTTTCACCAGCAGATATCACAGGAACTTCTTTTTCTTCTGTCACAGCAGAGGTGGAGACCTGTTCAAATCACTTAATCTTAATATTGCAGCTGTATTCCTTTGACAGGAGCTTTACGCTATTACAAGCCAAGCAGTATAACTGAAAACAATGACACCAAGGACAATATAATTGTAAGGAAATAATTTTTTGCATAAAAATATCCACAGAGAATACCTCACAGAGATCTTTTCATCTTGTTACACCAATTTGTCATAATGCACATTTTCTTTTTCCCCCCACTCTCTGTCCATGGTAGCAAATTTGGTCCATGCTGAGTTTTATCACTTCAAATTCAAGGGTGGGCATAGCCCTCTCAGAAGGAACCCAGTCAGCTCCTGACATTCCCACGTGTAGTCTTTATCAGCAGGGCTCTGCCACAAACTGATTTGAGTCTGATGACTCCAGAGTTGTGTTAACGACACCAAAAGTCTTGACAAAAAAGATCAGTGATATTCTAAGCAGCTTAAGATGATGTGGCTTCTCCTTGCTGTACACACCCTCTCAGGAGCACAATGGCACAAGAAACACCTCAGCTAACATGTATTGGTTTAAGTTGCCAGGGAAGGCCAGGCTTGGCTGAGTCACCGTACTGTACTGTGAGATGGAGCATCTGAGGCACGGGTACGCCTTTCAGCCTGCTGCCTCTGCTGCAGCACAGAACTTTGTAAATAGCTATTGGTGTACTGGAAGTCTATTGTTACTTCACACAAACCCTTTGGCTCTCACTGTGTTAGATTTCTGAAGTGGCAGTATGAAGTAGGTATTTAATCTGTTAGGCTAGGCAGTTTTACCATAGTTTACTCTGTACAAAACCTGAATGTTTTTCAGTATACAACATGAAAAGTAATATTTTGACAAGTTTACCTTATAGAAAAGCAGGATGAAGTTGATGGCAAAAGCAACAAACAATGCCAACATCCTCATGTTGTAAAAGTTTCGTGCAAAGTAATTCTGAAAAGAGAAACAGACCATAAAAACACTTTGCATAATACTGATACCACAATCATTATTAAGTTGCTGCACAGGTCTTTTTTGTTTGTTTACCCTATGGAGCTTTTTAATAAAATTATAAATAGGAAAAAACCAAAACCACAGAAAAAAAAACCCAAGCATTTTGAGTGATGTATTGTACAAATTCTCCCCTACTCCATATGGGCAATAATGGATAAAGGACCTTTTGTTTCACTCCATGCAGAAAGGGATCAAGGATTTCTAATTGCTTCTTACATCTTTTTCATTATCCTTTCACTACACTTAGAGACAACAAAGAGATATCACAATGTAATAGTAATGTAATAATAACACAGAAATCTCTATCTTCCCTGTTCCTCAATATTCTTGCTAATGGAAAAATGTTACTTTTACCAAGAAACAAAAATGTCTGCATATAAGTTCATTTTAAATATTTTTCTATTTCAAAATAAATTGTGTTTTAAACAGATCGGCAAAAGGTTCATCTGTGACCCAAGTAACATGAGTAGAAAGCTTCTCGCACATTATGATGCTATCAAAAGGGTTGCAGAAATGTACGTTTTCCCTTCCTGACAATTCACAAACCTTTCTAGCACGCTTTGCTAGAGAACGCTTTAACTCTCACATGGGAATTCCACCATTCTTCAGGCCTGACCATAGATGACTATTAGTGAATTATTAAATGAAACTATTAGAAGAAAAATTAAATTAAATTTGCATGACTGTTACGTGATTAGCCTAAAAAATTAATCCGAGTGCAAAAAGAAAACTTAAACACCTAATTCCTCATTAAGATTGTGGCTGTAGTTTTATACCTTTGCTATGTTACTTGTGTTAGAAGTAGGCTGTCCCTACACAAATGTATCCACTAGATATATAGCAAAAGTGTATTTCTTTTTGCTTTGCATTTCATACTGGAATCTCCTAGCTAATAAAAGCATGGATTTTAAATAGTTATACAGCAAATTCAGGGATATTGTATTTTATTGAGACATTCTCAGATAGAGTTATACTATTCTAATTAGCCTTATTTTCCACAAGTTTTGAGAAGTTTCTCAAATAATAACTTGATATTTCACAAAAATATCTGTAACACCTTTTCTTATGAGTTTTAGGCTAAGCATTGTATCTTAATAAATTCTTTTTATAGGAGAGCCTGTCATTTCCTAAAGTTGTCTCAAGGAAAGACAAATCCTACAGGCTCACAAGCTGCTGTGAAAATTCAGGATATTTTATTCACATAAAAATGCATGGCTGTTCTCCAGTGATGGACAGGCATCTCTGAAGGTCTGGGTTTTGGACAATAATTGTCTTCCTAATAATTAATATCTTGTCTACTAAGTTATTTATGTGTCTTTTCTCTAACATTCCAGTTAAACCTTTGCCTTTACGTCCTTTTCACGGGTGACAGTGGATACAAAAATTGAGTTCATCAGATGCAAATTTATCTTTACATTGGCAGAATAATATGGTGGTACACCTCCCTGCCGACAGCTAAACACATAGTCTAGAGAACAGCTTACAAGAAGCTTCTGTTGGTATGCAATTATTTTCTTCCAGAAAGCTGATTCCTGAACTTCTGGCTCTCCATATCTGTGAGTATGAAGTTGTCTTAATTTCTGTTTCCCTTTGTCTTCCTTGGCTTTCTCTTCTTTTTCTCCATCTTCTCCTCTTAGGAAGCAAATGAAGCCAAAATAATATGTCAAGTTAATACAATTGCTAAATAAAAAATTGAAACAACACCCTGAAAGAGGCCATTTCATCTTTTCGCAAGGCTCAAGTAGTCATGACTTAGGCACTTCACACACGTGAATAACAAGGAAACAAATCTCTCTTCAGCCCAAAGCACTGGCAAGGGTGACAGTCTGGTTAAGTCTACAGATAATTAAACTTACTAGTTTGGCACCTTGAAGTGAGGATGTTCACTGGTAGAGGCAGGTAATCAAGAATCTGACAACCTTATTACCTGAGGGTCTGCTTCATAATTGTGCAGCTAATACTTGCACTGACAAATGTCTGTAAGCTGACAGCTGTATGTCCATATGAATGCCTAAGTGCTCCCCTCCAACCTCATGCACTTGAACTATCTGGTTCTCACAAAGGTTGCAGAAAACTTTGGTGGTTCTTGCATTTACAAGCCAAATCTCAAGGACTAAATCCTGCATTTCTGCCCTCCTGAGGAGTTCATAAGTACCCACTCCAGGAGGAGGCAGGAATAAGAAAGCTTGACAGCGTTCAATGTATGATTATCACCATGCTGCCTGATTACAAAAAGTCATAGTTAGGGTGCTGCCTTCTCCAAACACATGATCCAATAATCTGTTAGCAGTAAATTTGACCTGACAGCATGCTAGATGAAAGGATCACAGAAGTCCATTTGAACCCAAACCAGAGTGAGAGGCAACTTATAAGTTTCATTATTAATTTCTCTGTACCTATCTACAAACAGAATAACTGATGTTCTAAGTGCTTCTCTTACTAGAATACACTTGACAAATTTTCACTTGAAAGTTCATTTGAAAGCTTGTCTTATGTTAGACGTGGCTTCAGGGCAGCTAATAGTGCCAGGTACTGCACTCCTCACAGAGAACACAGGTATCACTGCAACCCACAGTCAAGTGGAGCAATCAGCACTGAAGTGACCTTCAAAAGTCAGCAAGACTTTCCCTCACAAAGTTATACTGGCTGAGTTAGAAATTTGTTGCACTGATTAGGAAGAAGAATTTTTGTTATTGGCAAGTGTTTGTCATCCTAAGAGAGCAATAAGGATAGAGCCTGAGACTAAGGACCCACTTAGAATTTTGACAGTGACATATCAGCTACAAGAACTGTACACGTATCAGAATTATACAGGTATCAGGAACCATAAAATACAGGGATGGAGTGTCATACTTTTTACTGGTTAGAACCAAGCACTATGTTTTGCTTTCCACTATTTTTCTCTGAGTGTATCTCATTAACATTAGACTTTAATATATCCCCAAAAGATTAAAATGATCATTTATCAAATGCTAACACTTGGTCTTCATAAAGATGTAAGAGTACTCTGTAATTAATTAAAATTACATTGGAAAATTAAGATTTTGCAAAATCCAAATAACTCAAAGCAGGTCGTAGCAAATGGGA
Organism: Phalacrocorax aristotelis; assembly: GCF_949628215.1. NCBI lineage: Eukaryota > Metazoa > Chordata > Aves > Suliformes > Phalacrocoracidae > Phalacrocorax > Phalacrocorax aristotelis. Next base: position 123,630,319 of record NC_134278.1, read on the forward strand.
GGGGCAAACCAGATTCAGTCTCTACCACTGATGGATAACAAGTCTCTGGACCCAGGTACTCTTATACTTTTTCCAAGAGATTTTCTTCTAGCTTTCAGACTTGCCAAGAAAAAGTCAATCAAACGCATTCTAAAAGAAACTAAATAGACATTACAAAGGATGCTGCTGGAAGAGGGAAATTCATAAAATCTCCGAGAAATGCTATTTACATGGCATTTCCTTGCAACTGTGCATGGATGTAGAGGATGGTTTAAAAAAAACACCTAACTGTGGAACATGAATGGACACAAAATTAAAGATGAAGTAGGTAAAAATCAAGCTGTTTTTTTCAGGGAAACAAACCACGTTTTGTAGGATCTGAGGTTTAAGTAATACATACTCTGCTTTTTCAGGTTCAGATTTTGTTTCCTCCTTCTCTTCCTTTTCATCTTCTTTCACCTGCTCCTACAGGAATTCAGATTTTTAAAAGTGTCTAAACCCTATTATACAGTACAGAGTTAGTAAAAAGGATACACAGATTGAAGAATGTTAAGCTTATTTTTGTTTTTTAAACAATTGAAACCCTGAGAGAAGATGATCCTTCAGTTTACATTAATGAAGAATCATTTTGACACTGAATTAAAGCAACCGAAAACACCACGTACTTAGAGAAGGCTGTGGGAATTCAAGTTTATGTCATCAGAGAGGGTAAATACCAGTACTTACATGTGATTCTTTAAAAAACATGTCACAAAACCCAGAAAAACATAGATGCAAGCTTTGTTTCAAGACTATACTTAACATATGAAAGGGAGAAAATTGCAGCAGAAATAAGATACAGTTACCTGGATTTTTTCTTGCACCTCAGGCATTGGTGCTAAGGAGGGAGTGCTCAGTAAATCACTCAAACCAGCATTTGGATTGTGAGGGATCAATTTATACTGTCCACCTTCTCGTTTCAAATCCAAACCAAATATATCTGAGAGTAGATCACTCTCATCTGATAAAGTTCTTAGATCTGCCAAGTCTTCCGTAGGCAATGCAGCTTCTGTTGGCTTCCTCTCCCCCTCTTCTCCTTCTCCACGCACCTCATCCTGAGTGGGATCTGGCATATTAGCTAATAGTTCAGCCACTTTGATTTTCTTTGCACCTTCTACTAGGCTTCCTCCAAGCAACAAACTGCATATGATGCGAAAGAAGCCCCGGATGACACTACAAGCAAAATGTAGTAAGCCCATCAAAATGCTCCAATAGGAAGAAAAAAAAGCCATGACCATGTCCTTCATGGTCATTTTCTTCACTTTTTTCATCTGTTTCTTTAGGCTTTTCATGCTGAGCATTTTCATAAGAGTCATTAAATTATACTTGAGAGCTAATAATGCTGACTTCATGGTCATGAGTGAGAAGAAACCCATTCTAGGATCCTGTTCCTCAGGCTTATCTTTCTCATTCTCCTCTTTATTTGCTGATCTTTCGTTCAGATCTGACTCAGAGATCTGGGCAGCCAGCTGCATTTCAAAGATGGTATCCTCACAGAAATTAACAAAAAGCTCCATCTTTTCTTTCTCCCCACCTTCATTTACAACATCAAATATAAATTGTCTCTTTGACTCTTTTACCTGAGGTTTCTCCCACTGAGTCCGACTTGACTCACTTATTTCAAAATAAACTCGTTCAATGCGCTTCGCACTGCCCATGATTTCTATGCGTCCAAGGAAAGGCTGAAAATAATTCAGCACGCTCTCTGACAGTTCAAGGAAAGTTTGCAAGCGGGTATCATGGGGCATGTGCTCTGACAAGTTGGTCAGGAGAACAGCAACATTGAAACCAATGTCTTTGGCAGGTTCATGGAATCGTTTCACAAACTCCTCATAGTCCAGAGTCTCATTCTCATCAGTTTCAGCACATGATAGCAGAAACTCAGTTTCAGACTGGGTGTAATGTTTATGGCTTTCCATCGCCTTGTGAAAATCCCTCTTTGAAATTATCCCTTTACCATCAGGGTCGTATTCTTTGAATGCATCAGAGGAAGTCAAATCCTTCAATTTTAAGAACATATCGAAAAACTTCAGAATCATCTCCACATTATTGGACGATTCCACAAGCATATCGACCATCTGCTTGCCAATAGTTCCATTCACAACATTACCTAGATGGGACGACATGAAGTTAGAGATATTGATGGCAACAAATGTTTTGGCAAAGGGAAGTGTATAATAATGACTTGTAAAATAATCAAAGAGTAGGAGTGATAATCTATCGACTAACACTCGTATAAGAGAGCTAGCAGTAAAATCAGAAATCTTTTACTAATATCACTAGCCTAAGACTTGGAAAAAACATAAGTGAATAAGTACTTGCCATTAAAGAAAGGAAGAACTAACAAGCCCTACAGAGAGACATCTGTTACATTTAAAATGGTACTAAACCTGAGGCAGCATACTATGAATTTTACTATAATGCAACATAGACAGAACCAGTGTCAGTTAGGATGAGTCGCTCAGTAGGCTACTCATGAATCACAGCATATAATACTACGAATTTACTTTGCTTCTCAGTGACCTTCTATAAGCAAAGCAGTAGCCATGCATGCTACGCTCAATCTATGCTGCACTTACAGCCTTCCCAGTTCTCTCAAGAAAATAAATGTGATAGGCTACATGTAGGAACCAAAACGGAAATACAGGTTTTTGGATCATCTATACGTATTTATGGTTAGTGCAGTATTGGAAGCACTAACACAATACCATAAAGGAGATAAAGCAATAGTAATATTTCTTCACGTTCTTTGGGGAATCATAATTTCAGGTACTAGATATAAAGGACCTTGAACTTATTCACTAGACAAATCAAAGCCTGTTCTTTATGGCTGAGATCATTACCAAAATAAATACAATATAGTAAAGGTGCTAATAAAATGAGTGACAAATGGTTCAGTTCCTAGGACTCAGGATTCCAACTTCATTAGTAAAAAGCTTTTCACCTAAGCCAAAAGAGAAGCCAAGTTCATGGAAACAAAGTAAAACTTTTGCCAGAGCTGGATTTGATAAAATTCTGACATTCTGAATTAATATAAACTATATCGACTATACTATATAAATCACCCATTCACTTTAAAACCTAACAACTCTTCTCACAACTGGGACATGAAAATTAAAAACCCAAAGGAAAATGGAGCATTATTTCTCAGATGAAGAAATTCATAAAGGTAAAAATTTTGCTAGAACAAGTGTAAAAGAGGATTTCAAATTAAATTTTGACTACCTTCCAGCATAGACAGCAACATGACAACCATATCCTTCTGAAGATCCATTAATTCCTTCAGTAGCTCAATTTGACTGGAATCCTAAATAATGAACACAATAAATGAAATAAAATATCTATTGACTTCTTGAGACTTAGAAATTAAGAAGCTAGTAGTGTCAAAGCTGGTAATACAGTGAATACATTGAATTGCTTGGTTCCTTACAGTACATTTACAGGATCAAACATTTACACGAACATCTGTTTAGAAGACAGTAAGTTAATAAAGACAAAGTGAAAACTGAAGGTGATGAAAAAATTTAAAGCAATAACTGGGTATGTCAAGCTCACAGGCGATGCCTCTGTAATGCTTCAAGTCAGCTAAAATATCGTTGCTGTTGGTGTAATCGAGTTTTCAACTATGAAGACTTGTAAAAAAAATAATGGCAGCAGCACATAGAGCTCAAAGTGTAACATGATTCAAAGTGAGTGATTTCATTACAGGCCACTGCACTTCTTTTAGGAAAAAGAAAACTAGAAATAAAGTTTCAAAATATTTATTAATAAAGTTCCACTAGTATATCCTTAAATAGACATGATACTGATTCTTTTAGCCACCTTTTATCTCATTCAGATTACCAAGTTTAATATTCTGCTTCCCAATGATTTCAACCTGGAGACTACCTGGATAGATTTATTCAACTACTTAATTTCACAGAATGACACAATGGTAGGGGTTGGAAGGGACCTCTGGAGATCATCTTGTCCAACCCCCCTGCTTGAGCAGGCACACCCAGAACAGGGGGCACAGGAACGTGTCCAGGTGGGGTTTGAATGTCTCCAGGGAAGGGACTCCACAGCCTCCCTGGGCAGCCTGTGCCCCTGCTCTGGCACCCACACAGGGAAAGAGTTTTTTCTCATATTTAAGTGGAACTTCCTGTGTTCCAACTTGTGCCCATTGCCCCTGTCCTGTCGTTGGGCATCACTGAAAGGAGTCCAGTCCCATCCTCTTGACACCCACCCTTCAGATATTTACGACTATTGATAAAATCCCCCCTCAGTCCTCTCCAGGCTGAACAAACCCAAGTCTCTCAGCCTTTCCTCATAAGGGAGATGCTCCGGTCCCCTGATCATCTTCGTAGATCTCCACTGGACCTGCTCAAGCAGTTCCATGTCCTTCTTAAACTGGGGGGCCCAAAACTGGACACAGCACTCCAAATGTGGTCTCACTAGGGCAGAGGAGAGGGGGAGGATAACCTCTCTCGATCTGCCAGCCACACTGGTTTTAATGCACCCCAGGATACTGTTGGCCGCCTTGGCCCCAAGGGCACAGTGCTGGCTCAGGGTCACCTTGCTGTCCACCAGCACTCCCAGGTCCTTCTCAACAGAGCCGCTTCCCAGTAGTTCAGCCCCCAGCCTGTACTGGCGCATGGGGTTGTTCCTCCCCAGGGGCAGGACCTTGCACTTGCTCTTGTTGAATTCCATGAGGTTCCCCTGGGCCCAGCTCTCCAGCCTGTCCAGGTCTCGCTGGATGCCAGCAGAGCCTTCTGGTGTATCAGCCGCTCCTCCCAGCTTGGTATCATCACCTTGCTGAGGTTACACTCTATCCCATCATCCAGGTCATTGATGAATATGTTGAAAAGGACTGGACCCAGCACAGACCCCTGGGGAACACCACTAGTGACAGGCCTCCACCCAGACTCTGCTCCATTGATCACGACCCTCTGAGTTTTGTTGTTTCTACCACATTTCTTCCTCAGTGATACATTGCTGCATCATGCCGCCCATAAGGCATACTCGAGCATTGTTGGACTTCAGTGATTAGTACAACAAACTCAAGGTACTTTATGGCAATATGGATCTTGGATTGAAAACGGCACAAGTTGGAAACAATGAAGATTTCTAATTGATTTGTCTTAGAAGATTTATAACGGAAACTTCAAAAGTTGCTTACATCCTGGATTATCTTTATTCAGTTAGATTGAAAATTTTATTTTCATTTTCTGCCTTACAGAGATTTCTTAAGAAGTATGATCAATATCACCTTGTTGCTTCCCAGTACAAGAGTAGAGAATGAAAATGGAAAAAAAAAAAAACAAAGAACCAAAAAATGCTAAACAAAACAGTGATTTAGTTTTGTTCCTATTTAAATCTTGTTTCAAATATTCTCCGAAAGTACTCTGTAAGCTCCCAACTTAAAACAAAAACCAAATACTTAGCCTAGGCAAGCCCCTCTTACAGACAACAGCCATATGGCAACTCCCTACAAATCCATTTAGCCACACTCTATGCCTTTGAAAACTAGTATTTCAACAGAATCTGAAAACCTTATTAATATATTCTTGCAATAAATATAAACTAATAAAACAGCCCACATCTACTCTGGTCTTTCCCAAGGCTCTACTGGCCCCCTAAAGGACCTTCCAAAAGCCAAGAGCTTGAGCTCCACACAAGAGAAAAACACCATCACTATTTATCATACAGTTGGAGTAGACCTTGTTTCTGTCATCTCACAGAATAGCATGAGTAATTCCACACACTACAGTGCATCTTGTGCAAAGCTTCTTGGCTCTCTCTGAAGTGACAGGATGAGTATCATTATTTTCTAGATGCAGTAATTAAAAGATGTTGTGAAGCTACTCCAGGCACAGCTGAGAGCATAAACTTGTCATTACTGTAAAAACAATTCTTGCCAATAGCCACATCGTATTTCTCAATCAGCATATAGCTACCATGTGTTTGACTCGCTGTCAGTAACTACTTAGATGCTGCTTTCCACGTTGCTTTAGTGGTACAGGAAGAAAGCACAATAACCACCAGCACGGCCTTCCCAAACAAACATTGATTATTTTTTCAATTCCTAAAATAACAAAGATGTTCAAAAATCAGGACAGTATCTACAGGCAGTTATAAATACACTTCAGTAGAAATTCAATGTATCACCCTTGAAAAACAGGTTTCATTGTGATGCCATGTGCTGGAAGAAGACCTCTATCTAGCCATAAAGAATGAGAAGCGTACCTGTTGCGCAAAGTACAGACCTAAGCAATCAGCCTACTTTCAGCCATAAAGTCTCAAGAGCAGAGAGGAAAATCATTTGAGCAAGACTAGTTTATGCAAATACTTACAAGGATACAGTTGAAGCTAAATAATAAAATCTAAAAACCTCAGAGCCTTCAGAGCTGTATTCCTTAACAGCAACTAAAATCTTTACAAGCTTATGACACTCTTCTCTGAGAATGTCAAATTCTGTAAAAAATTTAGAATCACTATGCTCAATTAAGATTTGCAATTCTTTTAAAAAGGTAAGAAGATGAAAAAATGCACTGCTTAAGGATAGGATTCTTCTCACCTAATTTTAACCCCCTAAAGAGCTGTCTATGCCAGTCCCCTAAACTATTTCTATAGTTTATGAAATGGGTACTCACATCCAAAAGCAATTCACCCATTCTAATGTCTGATGACTTTTTCTCTACAAAGACTAGAAAAGGCTTAGATGCAGACATGTTGAAGTAGGGTTCAATAATGATGAACTCAGGCTTGATGCAAGACACATCAATGAAGATGGGTCCTTCATAAAAGGCTCATGGAAATTGCAGAAAGTACTGTGACAGAACTTTGGTATGAACAACAGGAACTGGTTGGTCCTTTCTGAATATCTGTGATATGTTTCATTTGCAGCTTGATCTAATCAGCTTTGTGCCTGTGGCCAGTAATCCAATTACAGGCCTGCTATCCATACCTACTACAATTGTGTAATTTACTCCCTCAACTCTACTGTATTCTATCACCTCTGCCTCTTAATTTTCCTCATATTTCCCCTATTAACTGTTGTTATTAATGCCTCAAACATATTAACAAGTCTGTTTATCTTTTACATAAAAGTTAGTAACATAAAAATTAAAAAGTGAACAAAAAGATACCTGAGACAGCTTCATCTGCATGTGGGCAAACACATGAAGAAAACCAACTACAGCATCCCATAGCCTGCTGTGTGCCAAACTTTGCTGATTCCCAGTACACGGCCCCTGTTTTTCAGGCAACAACAACAACAACAACAAAAAAGAAAAACAGAGTTAATTTGCAAGAGCCTCAACAAAATCAGGAAGATATACAGGCAGTGCATTAATTAAGAATTAAATTCCACTGAATTCCTAACCTATCATGGAAGAACTGCTATATTGTTATTTTGACAGAACTGATCCCAATCTCATTTATCGCTGAGTCCACCTCAGGTGTATCTCTATAATTCTCAAATTAAACATGTGACTTCAGTATTTCAAACACAGCATTGATTCCTTAAAACAGCCTTATTCCTGACATAAAACACAACCTAATGTTCTGTTGACGAAATAGCAACTATGGCTTGCTTTGACCTTAGTTCCTTAATGGATTAGCAAGGAAGACTTTAAAGTGGATAACACTGCTGCAGTCTAGGCCAAATTAAAAAACAAAACAAAACAAAAAGCTCTGCTACCTTATATACAACCAAAGGATGATTATTTACTAATAACTGTAAATTTTACTAAATTGCTAAGATTCCAAAGGAGTAGTGACAGCTATATATATATTTCAAAACTTCACTTCCTACATAAATAAATGCATTAAAATAATGTTGATGCATAAATGCATCTATATTATTGTTCTGTCTAGGTTACATCTAGCTACATTACTTCTTCATGTCGAAAGTATGATTAATTTTCTTTCAAATACATAAGATTCCAATGAAACTAATTTACCTGGATATACTCCGTAAGAGTATTGAAAACTTGTTTTGCAACCTGGATGGCTTTGGAAAAATTTCGTTGTCCTTGTTCATCAATAACATCCTTGCCAGAATAATACCAATAGAAATCACTAATGGATTCCTAAAAAGCAGTTGTGAGAAGCATAAAAAGATTATGCAATCAAACTGCCTCTAACCAGTTATTCATCAAGATAAGAAAAATAACATTAGATGGCATTCTGGGTTTAAAAAGTATTTAGTTCATAAAGGCTTGAAATGACCCCCCCCAACGAGTCTCAAGTATAACTTCAAGGATTGTAGTTTCATCTCAAGGGAATCGATAGGAAAACAAATAAACTGAAATAAATAATTAAAATCCCCCACAGCAAACCTAAAACAAAAAAAATTAGATCTGTTGGTCTCTGCTCTTAGAAATACAACTGCCTGCATTCTGAGAAGGAGTACTCAGTAGTACTACCATGCTGCACGCCGTTCATTAAACAATCTCTCTTTATACTGCGCGCTTGGCATCTAGTCAATAGTGAGACCGAATGTTGCTCTGTGTGCATGATTCCTCTTCCGTCTTCCCCAAAGGCGAGCTTGTTAAAGTTTCAACAAAGTAAGCAATGGAATAAAAATCATTGTATTTGGCCTTACAACTTCTACAGAATGCATGAGGATAAAAAGGAATGTTGATAACAGCAGAAACTTAAAAAAATACCAATTTTGAACATTGGGAATTCTCAGACCCAATGAATAAATGGCTACAGGGAAAACAAATAGATAAATTAAAAAAAACCAACAACAAACAAACAACAAAACGTATTATCTTTCACAGTGATTTTCAGAAAGATGAGAATAATAGGTAAAAATGATTAACAGTTATCACAAAATATATTCTCATGTCTTTCACATGCTCCAATCTAGAAACAAATTAGAGTTTTTTCTTCATTATTTTCTACTGGGGTGTGACAATGTAATGTTTTCATATTTAAAGATTAGGGAGATAATTCAAATTAGAGAGTTGAAGCGTTTTTAGTGTAGCCTGATATTGTTTTTTTCTTTTTGCCTTTTTTTTCTTCCTCCTTAGAAAATGATGTGCTGTTGTTCTGCTTCACTCCATGCCATCCCTTGACTACCCATACAGCAGCCCAGTGTTCAGACTAAATCGGAACACAGATGAAAAAGCAGCTGGCTGAAGCTTAACTTGAATAATATGAAACGCACTTCAGTCACAGGGTAGTGTCAGTCGACAACTGGCTAATGTATTCACTGATACACTTAACACGTATCTACCTTCTGCCTGCTCTCGTTGGTTAACAGACTCCATTGCATTGTTGCGTGTAATGGCTGAAATCAGTCTTTCACACTTTTGTCACCTTTGACTCTCTGTACAAAATAACAACTCTTAAAGAACTGTGACCAGTAGAGAATTGCAGCCTTTCTTATTAACCTGGGCTACAGTGACCAGAACAATGTCATGACAGATAAATGTGCTCCTCTAATGAACATTCTGTGATAAGGACGAATTGATTGATTTTGTCGAATCAACAGTGAATGATTGATTTTTCTGTAAACAAATCTTTTGTGGCAGCAAACCATGTATTGCTGAAGGAAATTCCAGAGAAGATAAGAAATTCGGAGTCTCCACATACAAACTCATGCTTTGTTATGAAAATAAATGAAATAAATAAATAAGGTACATATGGTAAATATTGTAAATAAGGTAAATATTGTATTGTTGTTATTGTCATCTACTTAATTAGTATATAAAGTATATTAGTATATAAATTAACCTACCTGTACTCTTAATAAGTAATCCACAGTGGAAATGATAATATTAACAGTTGTGTTGTTACCAGTCTGAGTTCTCAGGTAATTCTGAAAATCTAAAGATTCAAATAAAAATTTAATTTATTTTTTTTTAAGTGTTAAAGACTTACAAATCTACTCCTGCAAATGAATTCTGACCTAACACTGATCTAACATGATCTGGGAAAGTATAGCTTAAAGGAAAGCATTTTTTTCTAACTCTTTTTTTTTTTTCTCTTGGCAACAAACCCTTTTAAGAGTTTCAGCATTTTATTGCAGAGATCACATACCGGTGAACTTCTGAAGTTAGAAGCTGGATTAGTTGGTTCATCTGCACAACTTTAACTTGGTCTTATTTTCATCTCATTTATGGCTAGTTTTCCACCTCTAGAACTCCATCACTATCAACATAATTACACCTAGTATATATTTTGTTAAGCAAAAGCAAAATTGAATCGTATTAAAAAATTATAAAATTCCTGATTACAATGTCATAAATATGTCCAACGGCTAAAAAAAAAGATCTTTTTGTCTTCCCTAATGATGACACAAAGAACACAAGGAAATGTACTTAATAATAAAAATACACTTAATATCGTGTATGTGTTTTATTTAGTTTTGTATTTTTAAAAGAGATGCTACTTCTTCAAGAAAGGTATTGTCTATGTTGCTTTAATTTCACATAGTTCTAACTCCCATTGTGCCAAACAGCACACACCAGAAAGCATACAAATGCCAAAGAACAATAAATGTAGCTTCCTGTTGTATTTTTGCTCGGACACTGACTAAAAGTTATAAACCGTGTACATTTTCCTACATAAATTTACCTTTCCTAGTAGGTCAAGATCCAAAACTCATCATTTTGGAAACCATTCTCTTTTCTACAAAGATAAAGCTGATTAAAAAACCTGCCAATTTAACTACACGTAAATATTTTCCTTTCATGTACAGTCTAGCAGCTACTCCACCTTTCATAATATTTTATGCAGGCTGCCAAACCTGCAGCAGTGAAGAGCTTTTATCTTCAGTTACCATCGCCTTGGCTTAGCTGACTGGCAGCCTGCCCACAAACCTGAATTATGTCCTTCACAAAGCAATTGAAGGAAGCGGAAGAGGTCACAGGTGAACTCATCATCCTGCATCACCTTTTCTCCTGTAGAAAAGCCAGATGGAAGCAGATTATCGCAGGCTGCCAAGTAACACCCCACAGCCCCTGAAGAAAATCTCCATATATAATTTTAAGAAAGAGAGAAGGGGAGAGAACATTTGTAACCACCGATCTATCTGAAGCACATACGATTTGTGCTTGGCAGATAGCTATTTGGTTAAAAAAAATAAATTATGAAACTTAACTTTTGATTTATAAATATGGCAGCATGAGCTTGGCAACATTTTACAAATAATCCACGATTTACATTCTTGTTTGACTTTGCTGGGCATGAATGCTGCATTACATACAAAGGTTAGGAGTGGATTAATTTGGTTCCCATTCATCACAAAACAAGGTACTTAAAAATACAGAAAGAGATGTCATCAAAGAGTAATGAAAACCATTCCTCAAAGTATTAGATTTTTAAAATACTTTAAAATAACCCATGAAATTTACAGCTGTGTGCATTTTCAAGAATCATTTAGGCCAAAATATCTGAGGATTTAGTACCTGCCTGCTGCTAACACAAAATGGACGTTGGCCATTTGTCTCCCTTGACAAAATAAAGTAATAAACTTATGACTAACTAGAACAAATGCTAATGTGCTTTACTGTATTAGGCACTTCAGTTAATTTCTTGATACATAACTAATATCCAGATGTATAAAGCTTCAAATTATTTTCTTGATCTTTGCAGGAAACAGTACACTAAAAAGCCCTCAATTAACACACCATTATTTTAATTACACCAATACATACAGTTAACTTTGTACACTGACATGTGAAGAGGAGAAACAACCATTCACCCAGGAAAACAATCACAACTGGGGAAAATGTAGAACAACTAATAGAATTATACGGGAGGACAACAACATAGGTGTTCAAAACAATAAAGGCCACCTACTGAAAATAAGGACATTCCCATTTAGGACTTTGGAAGAGTATTTGGAATGTGTACGGCAACAAAAATGGAAGCCATCAAAACTTCTACTTTTTAAGAATATACATCATTTAAATATGTGGCCAAGTGCTATTTGTAGACAACAAAAGGAAAGGAGATCCTAATTCCAGACTTGTACTTATGGTAGTGGCAAACAATATGCAATTCTTTCTCCAAGAATGACCCAAATACTATAAATGACATTACATGACAATTTTCTCCATCTGAGATATAAATACCAGATATATAGTTTTTCAGTCACAGAAGACTGAAAACCCTTTCAGGTAATGAAACAACGAAAAATAAATTACTGTTTCTGTCAGTGCTGATTACTGTATACATATATGCCCAAGAAGGCAAAATCAAGAGGTGCTTATGCACTTAAAAGTATATTATTCAATATTATATGCAGGTTCAGCTCTGCAAGATACTTTGAAATGTTGCTGGCCAAAGGCCAGAGTACAGAAGATCCTGCAGGATTAGTCACTTCCTTTTTTTTAATTTAACCAAACTCCTGTCATGCTTAGTTACACTTGGAGTCATATGCTCTGTTGATCTAGATGAATATATTTTGCAAAAATAAGCATTACAGAAAGCCAAATATTTGGTGGAGCCTGTACCTTCACACATGCAATATGTGTAGCTTGACTGCTGAGATGGCGATGATTTTAAAAAATAACTCACAAGGAAAATTGCCAATGTATTATGGTTGGAAAAATCAAGCCCATAAAGGGCCCAATCATTTATTTCTTGCATATCAAGATACCACTGAATCAAAGTCATTTGTATGAATAAGGCTACAGAATAAGTTACAGCTTAATATTTTTCCACCTCTATATTTCTTGCCCTCTTATCAGTAGGATTTTTCAGAACAAGAAAGAAAAGAAGTCTCAGGTTGAAATGATTCTAAACATTAATTTATGAAGTAATCCTCTGGTTTTTAATATGCCCCTGGATTTTAGGAATTTTTATAATATAAATTCCAATTTTAATACTGGAAGGGTTTGGAAGGGTCTTTTCATTAGCTCCTCTGTAAAGAAATCACAAAATGAATACAAGTTATTGCAAAATTAGAAGGTGTTTAGGTACATCATTTCACGTAGTCTGAAAGGTCCATTCATTTTGGAAATATTTTTACACATTTCAAAATGAAGCAAAAACCCCCTGTTCCAATCAGATTAGCCACACTAAGACTTAAAACAATCCTGGTTTTCAGTTTCTACAGCTGACCAAAATCTGACAAAAACCAATGTTGGTACTGACAGGAATTTTAATTTTCACATGTAACTTACTGACTGCAAGAGGTGTCTCACTGGCAACTACAGAACTGAAGTGCAGGATCCATTTCTTTCTATAAATCTAAGAGAAGAACCTTTGCTGCTGTGCACACAAATTCATGCCAGTACGCACACGGATTTGCATATAGTATGACTTAGGTTGCCACAAACCCATGTTCTTTAATTTCTGTTGTTATGATGTATATTCTGTCATATATTTGCTCAGACATTAAAATGCTGCCATTGCTCATGCTGTATGTAAATGATATCACTACACACATGAAGGCTTTAAGCCTGCAGTTTTTGCAAAACTGGTAGCTTGTGTTTGTGATATATAGGAATAGAGGTATCGTGTAGGAAATGAAAATAAGATTGAACGAAAAATGAAATACATGGGTTTTTTCCTTGAAAGTACATGTGTCCAAGTTTAGTAATTCTCTCTCTCTGTTTTGTTTGGTTGGTTGTTTTTTTTTTAAATCCTCAATGGAAAAGATCTGACTTCTATTGCTACTCAGAAAGATTGGCCTGATGCTACGTATTACAGAAATATACAAATACTTTCAGCTTCCAAAAAGGAATGGGCTCCTTTTTGATAGCTGTTAAGCAAGAGCAAAGCTCTCCCATGATATACCAAATTAATTTATTGCTATCACAAGACCCAGCAGCATTGGGTTGGATTGTGAGTGCTGCATGCCTTTGGCTTCTCAGTTATCTGATTCAATCAAGAAAAGCACTTGTTTCCTCACAGAGTGACACGGAACAATTTCGCTGAACCGGAGCTACTTAAGTCCTCTTTTAAATGCAAACACCAATTCAAATACAGCGACACAGACCCGTCCAATGTAGGCTACAGTGGATCATGTAGAATTTAAATACCCATTTTAAGTGTGACTAGGTTGGTGAAGGAAAAAAGCATAGTTATTGATTTTACATTATCAGGGCTATTTTCAGCCATTAATGTGTTCCCTCATTATAGCTATTTATTATATGGCACGTGTACCACACTAGGTCAGTTTACTAGAAAGTCCTTTAAGTCCTACTATCAGATCAAATTTCATTCTAAAACTGTATCTTTTTAAAATAAGCCTTCTGAGAACTTGTGGAGAAAGAAAATAATGCTGCCATACAATGTTAAAAGATTAAAAAGTAGAGATTTCCTGACAAAAAGAAAAAAAAAAGTAAAATAATCTAAGTATAAACTTAACGTCTTGAATTTTTTACTTCATATGATAAGTGGACCAAATCTCTCCAAAGGAGAAAAACATTGCACTTTCAAGATTTTTGTGACAGTGAAATAGCATAGAGTATGAGTGTTAAATGAAAAATGAAAAACCATTGCAAGGTAATAAGCATTTCTATATGTCTTTGGTTTTGAACCCCCCCTTTTTTGGAAAGGAAACAGAACAATCAAAACAAAATACATACAGAAGAAACAACATTGAGTACATCACAAAAACAAGTAAGAAACACATTTGCTAAAGAACCATCAATGTTGTTACCAGTGGGGGTTCCAGGGTTTGGAAAGGGAAGGTAGTATCAGTCAGAGGAATATCAGGACAAGGAGCTTACGATGAGGACAGCACAAGGAAACAGTTGGAATAGAGCAATAAATCTCACATCCTTGTTGACTCAGTACAGGGCTTTCTACCTATTGCCAAGGTTGACATGGGACCAGAAACGAGTACTGCCCTTGCGGAAAAGTTGATTCTATTCCCATAAGTGCCAACAGCAGTTTTTCTTTGACTTTGGCAAGAACAGTTTCAGGCTTATAGGTTGTAAACTCAATGGCAATTACTCATTAATATGATTCTGCATCAGATTCAGATGACATGAGAAACAGGCTACAGTGCACATTTTACATCCCATCATTTCCTTGGGAATCAATAAAATGATCTTTAATTGATGAGTAATTAATTACTCATGGAGTAAGTCTCTCCCTTGAAAAAAAGGAATGGGAGAAAACATTTCCACATCTTTGTAGTATTTACAGACAGTTATTCATAGGATTGCAAACAGGCATATGATCTCAGGTATCCCACAAAATCTAAGATACTTCGAAACTGTTCACTACAGGAGTTTCCCCACACTGGCTGGGCTTTCATAATGCTATCAGGTATTAATACCAGTACCTGTACAGCTCTTATGTAAAGCACTTTTCAATGAATTGAAAAAGGTGTGCTTCATAATATAAAAAATTATTATTATTTGAGGGTAGCATAATATCAAGAATAATGTAACCCTGAAAAGGAAAAGCACAGTCTTTTTTTGGTTTGGCTTTGCTTTGTTCTCTTTTCTTGAATTTTCAATAGCTGGATATTAATACATAGAAAAGGGTTGTTAGCAAATATTGTCCCTTTGTGCCAAGAAATCTTTGACATAGTGTGATTACGATATCTTGACATTGCTGCTGCTCAGTAACAAAGAAAAACATATGATCCTAAGTGTAGAATTTTGTTAATCTACCAAAATTTCCACTGAGAAGAAAAATAAAAATCCAGATCATCCCCCTCCCCGACATTTGGCTAATGAAAAGACATCTGCTGCGTTTGAGCTTATTGTTTCTGCTGAACGGTATACATATCTTGTATTTCAAATTCTCATTTCTCATGGTGACAGGAACATCTCATGGCAACTGCTCCTACAAAGCTCTTCTGTTACTTGAAGCAAGGAACCTTTGAGGTATAGGAACCTTAACACATCAAGTAGCTTTCAGAGCAAGAACGAACCACCTGTAAACATCACTGATTCCTCTAAATTAGCAATGCACCACCTCTTTCTTGTATCAACTCCTGACCGCATTAGATAAACCTAGCCAGTGGCAAGTCCTCTCTTTACTAACCACCCTCAAATCCTCACTGGATCCACCACTGATTTCCTGTGCTTGCACAAATCAATGCAGCGATAAAGCCACATTCAATACACAACATAAATACTACAGGAGGACTATAGCACAAGGCTTTGTGTGTGTATAGGTATACTTTTTTTTTACGTTTTATTTTTTAACATTCATCCATTGCAAATACTGGGCTCACTAAAATGAAAAGAAATAAAAAAGAACAGAAAAAAAGAGTTTAAAAAAGCTTGCTGCTCTTACATCTAGTGTGCCAGTTACTGTGCAAATCCTGAGAAAGGAAGGAAGAACAAAGTGGGGAGAGTTGACACAAAAACCAAGAATTTTGGAATACACAATTTTAATAATAATATAAAAGAACCCACTAGTTTAACAGTCTTACTGGAACAAAAAAAATCTAATGGTGTTCAGGAGCTGTACAGTGCTGACACAAAGCTAAGAGCGGGAAAAAAGAAGAATAGGCAGTTGTTTTTAATAATTACCACGCTCATGAGTGATGACTGAGGAAGGGAGGACAGGACAATTAGTTCAAAGAAAAAGAAACAGGGAAAAAAAGAAAAAAAGTTGAGAATTTGTTTTTAGCAAATACAAAATATAGTTAGTATTGGTTTTGGCAAAATTAGTTCTGTACTAAAAGATCAAATAAACAGCAAATAAAAAAAATCCCTCAAATGAGGAAGCACAAAAATACTCTAACATAGGTAGAGTCAATTATGCAACGTTCAAAGATTTATTTATATTTGCATGCAAAATCAGTCATTTCTAGAAATAGAGGCAGTCAAAAGAAAAATAAGCCAATATCTTGACAGTCTATTTCAAAATCCAACAATGCAAATAATAAATTTAATTATTTAGTAGTAGAAATGTCCAAACGAGCAAAACATTGTGAAGCACAATCTTCAGTAAAACGTGAAAGTAACAGCCAAAACCTTATATGCCAGATAGCTGCATCAGTGCTCAACTCAGAGTCTTGTGACCAAACTTTACCTGCATGGGTTCACTTTATTTTGTTTATTCATTTAAGTCCAGCAGGATTTGATCTATAATTTAATCTGTGGGAGCACTTTTGGAGAAGCAGCATTTATGATTGGTCTTGAAGTCATTTAGTCAAATTTAGTAGTTCATGATTTTGATTTGAGACAAGCAGTTGAATATTCAAGAAATATGCCACATAAAAGAGCTACAGGCACAATAGCCAATGATATACACAGTGTTGCAGGTATGAATTATGAACCCCCAAATGCAATAATGATTATACAGTCAAGCTTTTTCACCTTGTTTTTAAGATAAAAACATGTTAAAAGATTAGGTCACTGTAGGATTTAAACATAAAAATGCACCATTAAAAATATGGAAGATAAGGGGGGAAAATGTGCTTTGGTAGCTCTATTAAGTCACATAAGAATGAACCTAATGTTCCCAGACAATCACAGTAAGGGAGTAGCAGAACTTACTGTCAGACAGAAGAGAGAAATTGACAGTGAACTGACAACATAGAGGGTAGAAAGCCAAACTGGTTCAAAGTCAAACGTAAAATGAAGATTTTTTAATATTTCTCCAAAGACAAACAGAAAATAATTCTTTCAAAAAAAAAAGATTTCCCAGCAGACTTTTTCCAAACAGCAGATATGGTTCCCTCAACCTCTACTATTTAACTTACAGCTTAACTACATTGTCTGGTTTTCATTTCAGCCAAGAAATCAGGTGGGATCTCTTAATTTAATTTTATGCTGAAACTGGTTAGGGACTTCTGAAATATTTTACATGCAAAACCACTGCTGTTTGTAACTAGAATCTATTTTTAATTTTATATGTAATGTCTTCACTTCTTCAGAATGATGGGTAAGAGTCTTCTGAGACCATTCTGAAACTCAACACACGCTAGTGATTTACTATTGACAAGCATGGGCTTAGGTAGGCCAATTAATATAAACCGCTCTTAGGAATCATATTTTAGCTTCAGCCTCTAGATGTATATTTACAGGGTTCTTTCAAATTCAGCTTGCTGCTGCAAAATGTAGAAGAGAAAATTTCACAGATGATTTCTGCCAAATCAATAGTACCTGATCCCTCTTCAGTCACCATGCCAAGGCCTTCTGCTTTGTTCTGACGTTCAAATGCATTTAGGTCAAGAACACTGCAATGACAAAAATGACATTCATCTTGTGATTAATGAAATATATGTAATATTTCATTTTGTGAAGATAGAGAAGGATTTGCGATTTCATTTAAGTATATAATCATACTAGTCTCAAGAAAATGCATTTCAGTGGCTTAATACAAGTATCTGCTACAAGACTACAAAACTCAGCCCGACAGACTTAACCTGTTTTTGCCCTGCAAATGACAATAGAATTTCTCTCTTTATGATTGACCAAAAAAAGGGGAGTGTAAGTGTTTATGGCATACATACTCATTTTAGGTGTTACAAAGAAGCTATATTATTGACTACTTTTATATTATAGCTCAGTTCGTCCCAAGCAGCAAGGTCCATTAAGCAACTGTCATTATTAGTTCCACTCAGTGTTCCTCTCCCTCCACATTCTGAAAACCTGAAGCTGCCGAAGGGGAATATGTATTCAACTACCAGATTTGACAAACATATACTTTTACATATGCCCATCTGTGAATCTGCAAAGTTCTGCCTCTCATGGCTTAGCATATCAGCTAGCCATGGATAACTTTTGTCCATAAGCTAGAATGTTTATGAAAATCAGATGAATGTAGATGAACTACAGCAGTAGTTCTATTGGCAAGAATTGATTTCAAAGTGAAACTTGGCCAAAGACAGAGTTAAGAGAAAAGGGGATAACACTGTACCCTCAACATAACAGAAGACCGAACTGCTTGACCCAGGAAGACCCTTTTAGCCCTATGTTTTATGTTCATTAATACATTATTTATTGATATTGTTTATTCTTAGGAATTATATATAAAATATTTAAATAGATACTTATTCATATATACATAAAATCAATATAAACTTCAAGAAGCATGACTGGACAAAAAATGTTACAGTACCGCCACAGTTTATTAAAACACAGTATTATATTCCTTTTTGTGCCTTCTAAAATGTCCTATTAATATTTCTAACAAAGTTGGGCTTTCCCAAAATCTTTATGATTACTTAACATTGATTATTATGCAGAATTAAAGGATACCTCCAGAGTTAAGAGTTTGACCTTTAGGAATCACAGATTCATGGAATCATTAAATCATTAAGGTTGGAAAAGACTTCTAGGATCATCAAGTCCAACCATCAACCCAACACTACCACGTCTCCTAAAACATGCTCTCAAGTGCCACATCTACACGATTTTTAAATACCTCCAGGGACAGCGACTCAAACACCTCTCTGGGCAGCCTGTGCCAATGCCTGACCACTCTCAGTAAATAAATTTTTCCTAATATCCAATCTAAACCTCCCCTGATGCAGCTTGAAGCCATTTCCTCTTGTTCTTTTGCTAGTGACCTGGGAGAAGAGACCAACCCGCACCTCGCTACAACCTCCTTTCAGGTAGTTGTAGAGAGCGGTAAGGTCTCCCCTCAGCCTCCTCTTCTCCTGGCTAAACACCCCCAGTTCCCTCAGCCACTCCAATGCTCTTAGCTCTGGCCTTGTTTTCTGGTGTATCTCAGGTAAACACAAATGCCACGAACATTAGTGAAAAGAGCTCTTTTACCAAGGTAAATCCATATCATATGAAGATTCTCATACAATGAGCTCCTCCTTGTCCTTTACAGCAAATCTAGCACATCTAGGTGCTGTTTGCAAAAAGTACATAAAGGATCTTTCCAAAACTATAAATCCTAATGAATAAAATCTAAATGCAAAACAAAAAATTTTTAAAGTAGATATTTTCTTACCTACAGGACTGCATAAGACCAGCAAGGCTTTGAAAAAATCCGACATCCTTTTTATCCTTGAGGTAGTCAAGCATTTTCTGCAGTAAACACAAATAATTTATGGAGAGAATTAATATTTCTGTGTTAATCTATTTAACTTAATAATATATGGATTCTAAATTACTAGTGATCCTGGTGTTTTGAAATACCTCAAATATTTGCAAATTAGACAAAAGAGTCTTGCACAGAAAAATCCAGGTATCAAAAAAAAAAACAAACAACACTTCGTGCTCATGTCCTTTACAGAAAGGAAGGTCATCCATTTTGGATATTCCTTCCTAAAACATGGAAAATAAAGACAGTAACTAAAGTCAACACAGCTAGCAGAATTTAGTGTTTTATATCACTGTTTGTGTTTCAAACACTACTTCACTGTAGTATATTATATAATCTTACCACTACTAGGCCACAAATTTATACTGACATTCCCCTTTCAGCACCAGATCAGGCTTGTCATAACCTCAGTTTGTTTTAGATTATTTTAACTGCAACAGGATGTTAGTAGTCAGGTGAACATTTTTAAAATTTGTTTTACCTTTATTTTAATGTGTAATACCTATCTGATAATAGATTGCAGTAACAAGAAGTTACTCAGTGGAGTGAACTCTGATTCTAGAATGCAATGTGTTGTTGAGTGAAGATACAGAATGATAACAGAGGTCCCAGTTGTGAACAAATATTACAATGCTCAAAGATCAATCTTAGTAGGAATGCTACAAGAATTCATGTTATTAATGAGGCAAGACTCTTTCTGCAAATAACAAATATAATAGGAAAATGGAAAACAAGTAACATCCAAAATGAAAGAGCACATAAGCAGACAGCGTTAACAAAATGTACCAGCATAACCCCAAGTACACCCAAGATCACAGGAAAAGAACACCCCCATCAACACCATAATAATCAAAGCAAAGGACTCCAGAGGATGATGACTTTTCAAAGCCACTTCTGTACCTCTCCCCCCACCCATACCATTCTTCCCAAGGAAGACTGAAGAGTTGATCTTAGGCCCTAAAGGAAAACCGGAAAGGGGAGCATAACACCAGAGAACACTGGTAGAAATGAGGCAACTGAAAAAATAGCAATTCTAACTGTATTACTGATGCTTTATGTTATAAGTATGTAATTTAGATGAGCAGTGTTAGTATTATTGTAACCATAGTAATAACTACTTCCTGTATTCTGATTAGTTAAGGCTTTATAATTTTAAAAATTAATTGTACCATTAAAAATTCAGATTAGATAACTATGTACAAATATAATGATTTTCCTAAGTAATTTAATATCATGACATCACAAAGAACTGGCAATGGTTCAAGCACAAACTTTTGTGCACAATTTGTGGTCATTCTGGTTAATTCCTGGTAATGATAGCCCCTGAAAAGAACATTATTCTGGGCTGCATTCAGCTGCTTCAGATGTTGCTTAACCTTGACTGTTCCCAATTGTCTCTGTTCTTCAGACTGTCCTACAGCAATGTAGCAATGGCAGGTATGAAGCCATCAGAACTCAGGAATCTTCAGCTAGTACAAAACACTGAATGTACTCTGTGTCAGTCTCTTCAACAGTGCAGAATATTGTTAACATATCGGACTTGTCCATTGCTCATCACATGATCTTACTATAGTTTAGTAAATCAAGTCTGAGTTCTGTGCTTCAATTACCAAGACTCTCCGTGGCATAAGCTAAGGAATTCCGAAGTTCTGTAACTTTTCTTTTTGGTGAAGACTGGAATCAGCAATTTTGCTTTACTGGCTACAGGATAATGGAAATCTCCCAAAAAAATCCTTCCCTCCCACAGAATTCCTCTAGAAGTTAATGACTTAACATAAAATTTCTCCCTTACAGCTGAAGTGCATAATGAATTTATTTTAGCCTTGTATTCTGTAGACTAATTATAAGTATACAAATACAAAATATATACCTAGCAAACAAGGTACTTTTGTACACTATTTTCTTCTTGGAATGAGAGCAAGAGGATAAACAGCATTCAACAAATAGTCACATTACATAATGCTCTACTACAATAATAATGATGATGGTATAAAAACTATACTGACCAGAATAGGTGGAAAATAAATCAGCACTTTACCTGTTGAACGGTAGAATTTCCTCCATTTAAGATGGCAATCCCTAGCTTTAGGGTAGCTGCAACCATTGGCCCCATCTCACCTTAAAAATATTTTAAGATATACTTTTAGATCATTTGGGAAAATAAGAATGTTCTATTAACTTATCCGTACGATAACTTAAATGGTAATTTATCAGGAGAGGCTTTTTTGTTTCTCTGGTAAAACAGACCTGTTTTTCTTTCATGAGCTATGGTGTGACAATATCTTCCTGAGTGCCTACAGGCATACATAGTGTAATGTATACACAGTACACAAAAGAAGCAACACATAAGACAGGAAGAACTGAGCTCAATGAATATAAATCATGTTTCATTCACTAGAGCATCCAACAGTCAAGTTAAGGCCGGGTGCACAATTTTAAGCTTTCCAGTTTAACAATGTGTCTCCTCTGCGTGCCAGTCTAGATATGTTTTTCCTGTTTCTTCAGAAAATGACAGTGATCCAAAGTATTTAGTTACAGTAAAAGAAAATTTGTAAACAGGAATTTTTAAAACATCGCTACTTTAGAAACAAATCACAGAACAGACAATGAAAGCATCAAACCTTTGAGTAAGGTGGCATCTAATGAACAAAAGCACCATTTACCCTTGTGAAATGTTTTAACAAAGTACACCAATAAAGTAGCTCTTTGGGGAGTGGGGGAGGAGGGAAGGACCTACGTCAGAACTGTTCACATCCCAGAATTTGGGGGCCTTTTTGTCATTGCATACTGCTAATGTTATGAACTTTTTCACACTTCCTCTCAAACGTCAATAAAAAATTAACAACAACAATAATAACAAAAAACACCACCTCATGAGAATTTTTCTTATACTTTTCTGGATTAGTTGTCAATGAATTTTGAAACTTTGGTTGTATTTTGAAAGCAAACTTTAGTGCCAAACTTCTGCAAGTTTTGCCCAGCAAGAATTACAATCATTTCCAAGATCATTAGAAATAAGGTTTAATATGTAATTTACACAACAAAACATTACCTTTACTAGCACTGATTGTCTGCAGAACCATCTCAGCAGCACCCCGGTCGTGCAGTCTGGCTTGTTGATACAGAAGTTTTTGCTTTTCCATTTCTTTTTCCTGAATAAAAATTCCAGTCATTTAAGATGAGGACTTCAGTTAATATCAGTTCTCCAAAGGTTTTTGTTTTCTCTTAGTATATGGGCTCTATGGCAACATCATGGACCATTTTAATACATACATTGCTACTGAACAGATATTTAACATGTTCAAGTAATATGCTCCCCTTGGTATTTTTCTTTAATATGCTTTTAGCAGTTTATCTGAAAAGAGTCATCTCAATTGTAAATCATTAGGTTAGTTCAAAGCCCATGTTCATTACATATATACTGCATATATCAAACTTGCACTTTTGTGCCATGTTTTTGTGCAACAGTTCATACTCTTAAGGATCTTCTATAGCATGACCATAACTTCATACTGCTCAGTATGTGGCTCTTGAGTTGCAAGTTGTTGCTGAATACCAGAGTAACAGAAGCATCTCAGATTTTTTTTCAAAACATATCATTATAGTACAATATGGATTGTGCACCCTACCAACAGAATATTTAATAGAATACACTGTGCTTTTATATTTTGCATTCTCTAGCGGCAACAAACAATACTGCATGGCGTTGCTTGAGCAATGGTGAAGTTTGTTCTTTATTATTTAAAATACTACCGAAAACATAAAGAAGAACATAAAGAGCAAACATAAAGGCACAGTTAATTCCAGATGAGTTTGAACTTTCACCAAGTTAATTGAAGTTTGCTGGAGAATTGAGAATGACTAAGCAGTATAAGTTGCAAAATGGAAGTTGCATAGAGCCCTATGACAGTGAGTCCGTCAGATGGCGTGGTAAAAAGCTTACTCAAAAGGAACATGACACAATCAGTTAGTATCATGTCCAAAAACACAACGCCCAAAAACATGTATGACCTAAAAGCAGGAACAGCTGCAGCAGAAGTAGCCAGAATGACAGCTTTGCTGCCATAAACTTTCCATCCAAGTTACGGAAAAAAGACATTGGAAGATGGAAGAGGTTTAAAAAATGAAGGCTTGCTAAATAGAGGGTATGAATAATAAATTAAAAAAGAAGAGATAAAAAAGAGAAGTATGTTCAAATGAATGGAAAAGAAACCTTTAACTCAAAAGCAAACCAACACAGACATTTATGCTGTTACCAGAGAGTTCTCGCCGAGGCTGGCAAATTTGTTTCTTAAATCTTTGATAATATCGTGCTGCGGAAACAAAATTCATCAGGGTTTTTTTTTCACACTATTAGCTCTCCTGTGGTTAAATTGTATCTTTCTTTTTTCTTTAAATTATGTGACAGATCTAGATGGAGGCACAAAAAGGAAAAAAAAAAAATGGCAGCTTTGCTTCATATTTAGCCATGCTAAGGTTTGAAAGTTTTGCCTTCATGTTTAAACCTCTTCCTGGGAGCTCAACAAAAACAAAACAGAAACATACACACATACACACACACACACACCACACGCACAAACCACCAGAAAATCATGACATCACAGGTTCGATACAGCTGCAGTAAAATATTTTCATTTGCTTCAGATGCCACTGAAAACTGATTATCATTTCTTTTTTAAAAAACTATTACCTATTTCTTAGTTACTTTTAGTTTTAGACCCAACAATCTTTCGTTTTTCTTCCTTTGCAAGAGTTATTATTCACTTTTGTTCAGAAGCCTAACATCAGCTATACTACTTTCATTATACAATGTTTTTTGATTAGTTTATAAGAATGCTTATAGTGAGGATGCATCTGCATAGTCTGCTGACTAAAAGAAGGGGTACGCACACTTGCAGTGGCACTATAGAAGAACAGTAGAAACAGGCATTGCCAAAAAGCTTAAAGTGGGAAGAGTGGCATTTTCCGTGGAAATCAAGATGTCTCGGTAACTAGTAACAAAGTAGACAGAAAACAGACCCACCAACAAAAAACCACTACAAACATTTCTTCTAAAAGCAACCATTCCTTTGATGATAACCCCCAAAGATCATGGTTCCTTCTTCAGCCTGACAATGCTTTTTCACTGTTGTTTTCTACATGCAATGTTAATACATGTATATACATGTATATATGATGGCAGCACTTATATGAAGTAGGCCACCCACTGCATACAAAGTATACTGAATTAATAGAGCTGCTGGCTCGTCAGGGTATCTCCATTTCTCTAAGATGCGTTTACTCCTAACACTGTTATCTGTTCCACTAGCACAGTTTTTTGCACTTTATTGCTCTTGACACAGTTGATGTCAAGAAAACTACCAAAATAATTAGTCAGTGGTTTCAATTTTCTGTTATTCACAAAACCACCACAATAGCAAAAATACTTCTTCCTAAATGAAATATTTAAAGTAATTCACCACAACTGGGTAAAAAAAACCAAACCAAAACATAAACCCCAAACCTCAAAGAAAACTAAGTCTATTTTATCCTGGGTGTTTTCCATTTATACGGGAAAAACTTGACCTCTTAGAAATGTACGTACATGTATTCCCACATTATAGAGTTTCTCCGGCAACCTATCAAACCAAGGAAACTTTTTCATCATCCTCTTTGAAAGCAGAGACTCAAACATTCTTTACTTCATTCTATTTTTTTAAAATCGTTACAAGCAACCATATGCCAAAAACCACATGTTGGGAAAAATAACAAGTTTTAGCTTGAATTTGTAGGAAACAAACTTGCAAAAAAACCAAACAGGATCTTTAACTGACAAGTGCACCTCTGGAATTGTTTATTTTCTCATAATCCATACAAAGAATGATTCTTGGACTCTCCTTTGGAGCTAAGTCATATGGAGGGGTTTGTTTGCTGCTACCATTAAGCTTGCAGCAACGGAGTGCAGCAATGTATGATCCTACCTTTACAGAGAATTTTTTTTTTGTTGTTTTAATATGAAATTATGAAATAGTTAAAGAGTAAGAAGAATAAACAAAAAGATGGGAAAGGAAGAAATTACTTTCAATTCAACTATTCTAAGATGAATTCTTCTCCTTTGAATCGTCTTCATATTTTATACTTTCCAAGACCTCTGCTTAGTCCAGAGAATAAATCTTATTAGACAGGTTTTACACTGGCAAAACATCTGTTAATTTCAATGCCAGGCATGCATGACTACAAGCACTGTATTAAAATATGATATCAAGAACTCAAGTAGATTCTTTATACATATATATATATTTATATATATTAAACCTTTAAGCTCAATACATGTTGTCTTATGCTCTTTATTTGAAGTTGATTTTTTCCTAAATTACCCATTTTGGATTTCATCAGCTCTAAAAAGAGTATACTCATAAGGAAAACATAATGGATTATAATTCCTGAATATTAAATATGTAGGATCTTAAGAGTGTTAGAGGAGTTTATTTTATCAAATATGCTTTCCATATTACTTAAAGAATTATTTCAACCCCTGCAATTTCACACCCATATTTCTGCTTCTGCTGAAAGCCTTGACCCCAAAAGATTTTTTGCTAGTTCAAAAGTAACTTTTAAGTAGCTATATGATATCCATTATTATAGATCACTGAGCTGACACATCCTTTCTATATTGAAACCTGTCATTATTCAGATTATCATACAAAAATGGAATTCTTTAAAGTACAGGTGGTAAAATATAAGAATAAGGTAAACAGGAAATTTAGAGACTACTAAACTGCTAGCACATAAAACAGTTAAAACACAATTGATCTCAGAACTGAATTTCATAATAAATGAATGGCCATTCTAAAGACATTTCTCCACCACCTGCTGTGCTTGTTCTATGTACTCTTCCATAATTTAGGAATACTGACGTGTCTCAATGCTGGGCCTTCTGTCATCTGATATTACTTCCATGATACGAGTAAATACTTCTGAAAATGCTTGAAAGTGGTGTCTAAGTATCATCACTAAAATTGATCAATAGGTTCATAAATTAACTACCACATTCTTAGATATATGCAGTCAGTGCCAGTCTGTTAGCAATTTTTTAATTTCCTCAAAACTACAGCTATTTACTTTGTATGTAATAATTATTTTCATGACTTTGGAACACTGGTAGACTTTCTGTAGTAGGGGATTTATTAAATATTATTAAGTAAACATATGCTTTTATCTACTCTATCTGAATTCAATGACTTCATAAAATTTGAAAATATTCCCTGCATTCATCTTTATCACTATTGGTGCTAAACAAATAATAACAATAAAAATAAAATGTAGCTAGGAAAAACATGCATGCAAAAAAGGCTGTTTTGATTCGATTGGCTGTAAACAACATTCAGATTTCTTGGGCGTTAGCATAAGTATTTTGTAATATGGTGAGATGAGGGGAAAGGAAGTAACATTGATCTAAAAAGTGTATGGGGGAAAAAGAGAGTGGAAGAGGAACAAACCATCTTATTCATGAATTTTTAACAAATTGCAGACACGATAGCAAAAAGGCTATTATATGCTTCATAATATATATGCTGAAAAGACACAAGAATTATAGCAATCATTCATAAAAATTATTTCTTGTATTCACACCAATATTCAGAGGAAAAAGTACTGGTGTTTCGCTGAGTCTCCTCAGTAATATGTGTCTGGGAGGAGAAAAATTTACTATGTCATATCATTAGATTTTATGAATAACTATGTTATTCAGTATCAATAGTCAGCACGATAATCACATGGGCACAAAGTATGGATTTTTTAATCAACATTATGTTTCATATTTCCTAGCATTTTAATAACCTGTAATAAAAACTTGAATGTTATATTAAAAACATATTTTGTTCATACAATATATAGTTATAAAACAAAAGACCCCATATACTAAACTAAACAAAATACTACTCTGTTTAAAAATAGCATTAAATCTGAGCTACAAATGCACAGGAATAAAGCTAACCTGAAATAAAACATTTTATTTTGTTTTGGTTAAAGGGTCTCCATTTCAGCTTGCAGCGGTATCTTTACTGATGTCATCACGTTTATACTGTCATTCAGTTATATATTCCTCTCTGGCAAGGAAGTTAGTTTTGTTCCTGACATACTGCCTCCATATTCTTGCCATACTGATGAGATCCCTCTCCATATTTGTTCCTATTCAAGTAGATAGGAACTGAAAAGTATTGAGTCTCTAAAAGGAAAAATATTGTATTGGGTGACTTTCAGATCTATGTATTCTCTGTTTCCCATTATTTTCTCCACTGGTACATAGCTATAAAATTAAACATTACTTTCAAACTGTGTCACCCTTGCTTGTTTTAAGTTTGGTGACAAATTTGATGTATTTGAAATAGCTGACATAGATGTCTAACTCTGTATAGGAATAAAATTAATTATAAAAAAGAAAGGGTAATAGATTGTTTAGAAGATTCCACTATGAATAGAAATGGATCAGTTAGCTGGAGCAGAAACTCTTACGTACAGAGATAAGTTTGGTAAGATTATTATGTAATTACTGGATTAAAAATAAGCAAAGAACCTGGACACTACAAATGGTCACTTAATCATTGCTGTGTGTTTGTTCTTCAAAGGACATCATTCCTTTACCCCAGGACTGCCAAAGGCCCCACCCTACACAGATCTCAACCAGTTCTGTTGTGCTGCAGCAGTGATGCATGGAGTGCCAGCTGCTCTTTGAGGTGAAAGACAGGGCAGATGGATGCCTGGGAGTACCGCACTAGTGCTGGTATAAGCAGCAAAAACAATGTAGGGGGAAGAGACACTGATAAACACAGAAGATAGGAAGCAGCCAGAGGATGCAATGAAAGATTTTAATGTATAGCCTTAAATCCTCATTAATCACTAAGCCCCTGAACTGGAACAGAAAGAGAAAAGCTTGAGTATGTTATTAATTTTGTAGAAAAGAGATTCTCTACGAGACTTTTGCTTCACATTTCCCATAGTCAATGGGAGGTTATTCATATAGCCCAAAACAGCCTTTCCAGATATAGGCAAGAAACTGAGAAACAGCTGACCTTATAACAAAGAATGTATTAATGGCACTGACCCTGTGTTATTGATCGTATAAACTAGGCTGTGGGGAATCAAAACACTGCAAACAAGTTGGAGCAAATGAGAAGTGAAGGGCTGGCTGTCTAGAAGTGCACACCATAAATTCTCTAACTGGATTAAAGACCTTTTCTTTTTTTTTTGCATAGAATAAAAAAAGAAAGACTGTTGGTAATCAGGTAGTGGGGAACACAAGGAACAAAAAGGAAGAAGGTCCTGGCATTAACAAATAGCACAATATCAACAGCATCAATACTTAAGAAAGAACAAAAGGACTCTCTCCCACCCTCTCCCCTTGTGACAACATGTAAAAACTGATCTAATCTTACTTAACCGTAGGTTTGTAGTACATGTAGTTTATCCTGGGAAAAGTACAGGGACACTGCCTGGTTCTGTAGGGATGGGGTCAACAAGGCCAAGGCACGGCTGGAGCTGAACTTGGCAAGGGATGCAAAGAATAATAAGAAGGGCTTCTACACGTATGTCAGTCAGAAAAGGAAGGTTAAAGAAGGCGTACCTCCCTGATGAGCAAGACTGGCAAGCTGGTAACAATGCACAAGGAGAAGCTGAGGTGCTCAACAACTTCTTTGCCTCAGTCTTTACTGGCAACCTCTCTTCCCACACCTCTTGAGTGGATGGACCACAAGATGAGAACTGGGAGAGCAAAGTCCCTCCCACTGTAAGAAGATCAGGTTCGCAACTGCCTGAGGAACCTGAATATACATAAGTCTAGGGGACCTGACGAGACGCATCCCAGAGTCCTGAGGGAACTGGCTGATGCAGTTGTCAAGCCACTTTCCACGATACTTGAAAAGTCATGGCAGTCAGGTGAAGTCCTGGTGAATGGAAAAAGGGAAACATTGCACCCATTTTTAAAAAGGTAGAAAGGAGGACCCTGGGAACTACTGACCTGTCAGCCTCACCTCTGTGCCTGGGAAGATCATGGAACAGATCCTCATACAAGCTATACTGAAGCACATGGAGGACAGGGAGGTGATTTGAGGCAGCCACCATGGCTTCATCAAGGGCAAGTCCTGTCTGACCAACCTAGCAGCCTTCTATGATGGCGTGACTGCATCAGTGGGCAAGGGAAGAGCTATGGTTGTCATTTATCTGGACTTCTGTAAGGCCTTTGACATGGTCCCCCCCCAACATCCTTGGCTCTGCATTGGAGAGATATGTATCATATCTCATACCATGTCATATCATTCTTTAACAAAAAATAGCTAGTTACTGTAAATACATGCTATATGGTCACTCTGTTTATACAGGCTTTGTGACAGTGAGAGATAACAGCAACCACGTCCAATGGGCTACAGCCTTAAGAGCTTGCATTATTTGTACATACTGAAACTTGCAAGCCTTTCTGTGCCTGAGATAAATGACAGCACAATGCATCATTTTGACAAAAAACTAGTGAATACAAAAGTCTATCAATGTTGCTACCAGTAACAGGGATGAAGAAAACCGACATAGGAAGCTCTATCTCCCCCCGTTTCTTTTCTCCCTGTGAAGAGCCAATTTAAACTAATTGATTTTAAAAAGATGAGCTAGGTTTTGATTCCTTTAGTTCCCATCCCACAGGTATTTAGAGCACATTAATATATAGCAAACCAGTAGAGTCAGTGACTCAAATGCAGAAACCTGTTTGAATTCAGCTAGTGAAACACATTGATTGGAAAGAATTTCCTATCAGATATCATCAAGGGGGACAGTGACACCAACTCTACAGGGAGTCAACTGAGCATCTATTCAATGTGATAGAAAGTTACCTTGCAGACAAAGGGCAAGGAGCAAAGATAAGCATAATAATTCAAAGTAAATACTAGCGGGCAAATGCAGTCACATAGTAACCCACAGACAACTTTATTGTGGGTTTATATTGTGACCTCCCTACTGCCCACACAGTGAAGCCAATACAGATTATTTGTACAAAAATGAGACTACACTCCATGAGACATGGGCATGAAAATTGCCAATAAAATACACTTGTCATTTTTGTCACATTGCAAGCTTGTCCAAAGGTCCCTGTTGCTCTGACTGTGAAAAGATTCTGGACTTCAAACATTGCACATTTTTAAAGTCTAGAGGAGCAGTAGAGTTTTATTCTCATACAAATTGAGCAGTCAGTCTTTACACATGCACACAGAGCATGGAATAAAAGAACCGCCTTCAACATTTAACTTTGAAATAGAGAGATTGACAGACAGAAAGAAACACACAACTGCACACACACACACACAGAGCTGGTATATATGGTCTCATGTATTTACAACTGTTTCCTGTCATGTATGAAGGAAACAAGAGGTATTTATTTTTGTGGTTTTCCCCCTTTTAAAACCCTTCTCAATCAGTAAAAAAGGAAAGTTTTCTATGGACCATATAGCATTTAGTGTATGGTAATCAGGTAGGCAGAGTGATAGATGTAGGATTTTAATAGTTGAATTAATGAAAGAAACAAAAAAGATATTATACTATTATATTGCTTATCTACTTCCTTTGGGGTTTTGTAATATATACACGTTGTGTTTGTGGCAACTACAACACCTTTTAAATAACTTTTTGTGAGTCTGTGTGAGCACGTTCATCTTCCGGGATAATGCCTTTATTGTACGAAGGTGGAAGAGATCTATGCAAGCTTTCAAAGGAGTAAAAGTGAAGTTGATCCTGGAATACAACTTCTCTTTCAGCAGCTGTATGGGCACTGCTTTCTTTTGTGAATTGAATGTTAATAGAAGCACTAGCAAACAAAATGCCAAAATCATCTTGCTCTTTTCAAGGAGGTGGTTATAATTATTCCTCATATGGCCATAGGCAACAAACCTTGAAGCTACTGACAGGAGTCTGACCATCAGCTAAATCTGTGCATTCCCAATCTCAAGCAAGTCATCTCTACTTATAGTCTAGCTGCCATTAGCCACAACACAAATAACTATATTTAAACACCTTAGAAACAAAAAATAGCTACCCCAGACACCATACCTCCTCTCAGAACATCAAC
Source organism: Phalacrocorax aristotelis (assembly GCF_949628215.1). Classification (NCBI taxonomy): domain Eukaryota; kingdom Metazoa; phylum Chordata; class Aves; order Suliformes; family Phalacrocoracidae; genus Phalacrocorax; species Phalacrocorax aristotelis. The sequence goes on from NC_134278.1 coordinate 123,662,339, forward strand.
CTTGTAGAACTATCAGCAAGCAGCCTGAGTCAACAATGGGAACTGAGACTTCTACTTGCCTGAAGGAGGCTGGTGCTTAAACCATGGGCCACCTTTTAGAAGCAAATGGTGAGACTTTCATGATGAGACACAAAAGACTGTGTAAGAAACTGAGTCAATTAAAAAAAATTAAGACTGTGAAATTACAGAGCTATTGCTTCTATATTTTTAGAGAAAATATGGAACAGCTAGGAATCACTTCAGGTACGGAGTAGTGACAAAGTTTCTCTCAAATACTATCACAATGAAGGCTAAGGACTCAGTCTATTCCAGAGGATCTGAATCACAGATAAATTATAATATTATTGATGCTTTCTTTGCGGCAAATATTGGAAACAGAATTCTAATACTGTATCAGAAATACATGTCTGCTAAGTTACAGAAGAAAAGTCCAACTGCTTTCCCTTAAGAGCCAAATAAGTTATTTTAATCATTCAAATCAAGTTATAACCAGAAAGAAGGTAACTGATGCACAAAAGGCAAGAACAGCAAAACAATATGAACAAGCCAAATCACACTCTGTTTTCTCCACAATGGCAACATAATTTTGTATGACATATTTTGTACAGACAATTCTTGGAGTCTTTAAAAAGAGCTTGTATACAAGAAGGGTTTGGCAGAGATGTCATGCTGGAACTGAAATGTTAAAAATGTTTTCAAGACCCTTTAGTTGAACTTATCCAAGATGTTGGGCCTAAAAAAATCACAAAATTAGACCCAGACAAATACACACATATTTTTTTGTTTTACCTTGCTGCGTTGTGATCCTGTCACCTTAAGGAAGGGCAAGGACAAGAAGCGAAATAGTAATAAGAAAAAGAAGTCCAAAATTTTTTTTCTGTAGGTGACTGTCCAAATACATACACAAAATTTTCTTCTGAACAGATTAATATATTATGTGAATATAAGTTTCATAGCTACATAAAAAATAATAATGAGAAACAAATGAATAGGATCTTCTCTCAAAAGATGAAGTTGAATGCTGAATGAGGAAACAATTATAATTTAGGTAAGGAGCACTAATAAATCCCTTACTGATAAATCTGTTTATCTCAATGACTTCCTATTTAGTAATTTTCATATTTATAAGCACAAGATTTTTTATATCTAACAAGCATGCATGGGCTAACTGAAAAAAAGCTTATAGAAATAAATATTCTCTGTTTAGTCAATGATAGGCCATACATTCCATTTCCGGGGGGGGGGAAAAAAGCGCACTGAAATGTGGGCTCATACTTTCTTCATTTACAAAGAAACAGAGATTCATATATTGGGTACATCAGTTGTAATTCAACTGGACTTCTGAGTGACTGAAAAGAATTTGGTATTGGTATTCTTTCTGATTTCTCTGTACAGCCAAATAGGAAGTACATACTTAAATAATTCAGTGCTATCTCATGTAGCATCATATAGAAAACATACAGAACATCTGATGTGTACAAAACAATGGGAGTGAAAGTAAACATGCCCAAACCACTCCTCAAAACTCAAAAGAGCACAGGAAGTTTTATACCAAATCAATTAGTATATTTAGAAATATTTTAAATGAATCATAAAAGCATATATTTAATGTTTCTGTGTTTTAGTAAAGATATTAAATGTAAGTATTGATTTGAAAGATAAGACAACTTTATTGTCAGAATTATAATTTGTTAAAATATATTAAAATATTGAAAATATTAACAAGCTAATTCCCTCAGTGCCCCTCAGAACAGACAAATGTATTGTAAACTGCATTAGATTAATGCAAAAAGAGAGACAGATCCCACAGCAAACACATGACAAGGAGTCATCTCTTACTCTTGTAATCAACTCCTGTAAGCGTGCTTCCTTATACAGTGATGATCACTAAAACCTCAACATTAAACAGTAAGTACAGATTTCCTATTCTCAACAAGAAAAAGCTGAGCAGTATTGATGAATAAAAGCTCACCTTTCCCTAAGAAACACTAATATATATGCGAATATAAAAATACTGTATAAATTACTAGTACTGAATGTAAATGACCACTGCAAAAAGCAGTATTATTTCAGTATTTTAATCATGCAAACTAATAGTAGTACGTGATACTTTACAAGATACGGCTTGATATTGTCAGACTTACAGAATAAATTACTACCCACAATATTTCTTTTCAACAACTAAAAAGTTAAAGTAAATCAGATAAACATGTAAGATCTGTTAAATTACTCTCTATATAATCTACGTATTTTTGTTTTGCTGCTATGAATCTGGTGACTCATATCTGCCAATCCAGCTTCTGACATGCAGTTCACTGTCATAATAAGCTGCAGTAAGCCATGAACCAAGAAACATAAATGTCAGTTGGAAGCTATGAAATAATGTCTAACATGACAACAAAACCAAAACAGAAGTACAATCTTACTTCAAAACTCTTTACTTCTTCTTCACCATCATCATCTTCTTCATCATGGCAGCTCTGATACCATGTAGAAAGAAAACATTTACTGATAAGTTGGGGGCTAAGCCTTCCTTCACTTTACACAGAATTTCTCTTGATCTTCTTGCTTAATTTAAATAAAACAGAAGAGATGCAAAAAATAGCAAAAAAGTTACCTTTGCCATAATGTCAGCATAAGCCATATACAGGAAATCTTCTTCCAATTTGCTGGTTAATAGAGAGAGGAAAGGGAAAATGAGGAAGATTAGAGCCATTAGAGTAGAAATGGAACACGAAAATATTTTAAGCACCTTAAAAAAGCTTTTTAAAGGGTATATATGCTCATAATTAATTACAAAATTCTTTTTGGAAAATGGGGACTTAACTAATACAAACTGAAAAGCAAAGCCAGCTACAGACACAACGCTCAGAAATTTATAAACACCTTCCAATGAAGAGAACATGGTTAATTTTTCAATTATACCTAGAATATACTTATATTTCCCATTTGGAATATAACTGTGAATAGGGAACACAGCAGAAGAGAAAGCTGTGGTAAGTCCTGAACACGGCATCCATAACTGTGAAAAAGTGTTTCGGGGCATCTATTTGTATCTAGATAACTCTTTACATCTCATTAGCAGTCATGTTAAATCTCTTTACGTACCACAGGCTAGAGTGGTTTGAGTGTAAATTAAACTCAGCATATGTATATATGCACATGTTTTGGCCTAGCCTATGCAATCTCACTTGAGCAGAGACATGTATAACTTCAAATACAGGAATAATCTGAAAATCTGCGTACACTCTGCAGTCTCTCACAACATCCCTACCATTTTTCAGTCAAGGCTGTTCGACTGAATAGCAGAATAAGTTGATGTAAAGGATCGACTCTTTTAAGGCTTTCATCTTCTTCCGGTGGCTCCTCCCCAGGTTTCTTTAGGGAAAAAAAGATTTAAAAAGTATATTCAATTATCTATAGTGAAAAATGTTTTACTCTGTGCAATTTATTAAACGTTAAACACTCACGTATGTAATTTTTATTTGGACAACCAGGAGGAAACAAGTTCCAAGTATGAGTAGCCTGAATCCTGACAGTGTTTATGACTATGAAGACTTACAAAGATGATACCATCTGCAAAGCTTTAGACCTCCTCTCCTCACAAAAATTAACCCTCTTCCCTAGATTTTGAAAATAACTGAAATCTTTTACTAATGTTATCCAGAACAAGTGGTAACCAGATGCCATCATTTGCTATTATATTGTCTGTTCCCCTCTATGTTAAACAAGCTTCATCAGCTAAAAATTAGAATCTTCTGTTCCAAGTCTTCTGCCAGGTATATATAATGTTCACTGAGGAACTCTGAGAGGCCTTGAGAGAGAAATCCAAACTTGAAGCTCACGAATAGTTTTAGACAGAGGGAGCCATACCTACCAATAACACTAATGCTGGCAGGATGTAGAATTTTAGAAGATGACAAATTAATAATGTATAAAAATATTTTATATCATTCAATAATATATATTCAGACAAATAGCTTTTTTCATGTGGTTATTTTGCTTTCAGGTTTAGACCGCTCTAGTAAGTTCACTCTAAAAGAAATATGTACACCTAAATAGTATAATGGCAACCACCAGAGCAGTGTTTTGAAAAGAATCTGTATAAAATCTGTCCCCTGACTTCTTGTCTTTTGCCTAAAGACATTTCAGAAAGTGAGTTTTGCATATCAAGTTATTAACAAAACTGCTTTGTCCAGACATATGTTTCTACAAAGCACCTGGTAGCTCAAAGAAAATGGGTTGCATAAATTATGTCCACACTTTTTCCTTGTTTTCACCTAGCAGTATACCCTAAAATACAGATAAAAAGAATTCCATGCATTAATAAGACGGCACAAGTAAAAAATTATTGTGCCAGATGTTATCTGTTAGCAATAAGGAAGGGTTGGCCACGTGACAGATATAAGGAAAATGGATTTTTGCCTATGTGTGCTAGTGTCAAATACATTCCCGTGGGAATGCTTATAGATCTCTGTGTGTGCTACACTTCATATGTGCCTGTGAAGTCCAACCTTTCCACTCAGCTGTACCAAACATGACTGGTTGCAGCTGAGAATTCACTTTAGCTGACACATATGTGCAATGATTGTTTCACATGCTAGCCTATGATGGCCGTACACAGTTCATTTCACATTTTGCAATATGTGACAATATTTTCAATATCAGCAACAAGATCTGAACAATGTAAATTATAACTAATCTCAACATTATGGAAGTATTCCCCTCTTTATTCGATCTCATTTAGGATGCTGAACTTTCTCTTTAACTAAATGGCAGCATCCTATGCTTGGTAACGTTACCAACCAGAATACCTCTCTAATGTTATAAAAACTGATGAAGCCAAAGGGCGGAAGTTGTGTTAATGTTTAATACAAGTTACTAGTTTCCATAGACTTAATTCAAATTAAATGGAGGATCAAATTCACCAATGACTGAGTTAAGCAAAACTGATGATTAAGCATAGCATGAACACCAGAACCAAATGATTTTATGACATTGCTGGGGAATAAGTATTATTAATTTTCAATGTTTTGAGACATTTGCCCTATGGTTATTTCAGTGTAAAATAAAAAGCTTTAACTGAATGTAACATAAGAGGATAAACAAAGAAGTTGGGTAAGTTTTGGCTGCCATTTCTAAATGTTGAAGACTTAAAGGATTTAATTTTTATATAATCTAATTATTAAACATCTATTAAACATGTTGATCTTATAAATTATTATGCCCAGTAATGCCTACCAACAAAACTAATCAATAATTTTATCACACAAGCTTAAGTGTACATATAACCTATTTAATTAAAGCAGAAATGTTTAACTATTAATAAAGACAGTGTTGAATATCTTATGATTTTAATATCAACCATCAAAAATCTAGTTCCCCTAGAGACTTAATCTGTTGAATCAGAATTAAGAATCTGCAGAATTAAGCTCCTCAAATAGTGGACTGGTGTATACTTTTTTCTTTTAATATGCAGAGGCAGAAGCAGCAGCACCACTTTTGTATAACAGATTTAAGGACAGAAGAATCAGGGCTCAAAACCGCAAGTTTTGCAAGTTAGTCCTCTGCTTTATAGGATGCAATCACTCATCTCCCGCAGCCCAGAAAAAGCCACAGGTCTCTAAATTGTCTGAATCTGGCAAGTTGGGAAGGAGGTAGTTTTTACTGCATTTCTCCCTTTAAATTATTTTTACTCAGTAGAAAAGAGAGTTCAAGATCCTCAGTATTGAGAAAGAACATACTATGGTATACAACATTGTAGTTTACTGACTACAGAGAGTTAAAGGACAGGAAGTCTTGGCTACAGTTTCTAGGCCCTGGATGGTTCCACTTTTCTACCTAGTATGTGAACAGTTCAGAAACTTCAGATAATCCTTCAAGCATACATTAGAGAACCCAAGTCTACTCCTTTCTCCCCTTCCAGATGAGTTCTACCACCACAGCCTGGGCTGTGATTCCATCTTAACAGTCAATAAATCTTTCATTCCTTGCTACACCAGAGTACAGTTCTCTAAGAGGGACAGGGAACCTTCACTAGCATCACAATCACATCTTTCATGAAGTTCATACAACAGTCTGAGTCAGCTCCACAGAGCTTACCAGTAGAACCTCAAACTCTCACCCTCCAGGAGAGTGCTCTACAGCAGCAAGAATGTGACAGAAATGTATTTGAAAGACAGATGGAGTTTTGGTTGCTCTTTTATGGATCTCTCCTTAAGAGAGAGCTGGAGACACTCTTATCTGTATGATTGAGAAATCACAAAGGAATGCCTGTAGTCCTGTATTAAAGGACGACAGACCAGCCAATCCAGTCTGTTTCTGTCTTCTCTAAGACAGATTTTCACATAAGCTATCTTTTGGCAAGGAGTTCTTAGAATCATAGAATTGTTGGTGTTGGAAAAGACCTTTAAGACCATCTGCCAAGTCCACCACTAAACCATATCCTCAAGCACCACGTCTACCCTTCTTTTAAATATGTCCAGGGATGGAGACTCCACCACCTCCCTGGGCAGCCTGTGCCAATGCCTGACAACCCTTTTGGTGAAGAAGTTTTTCCTAATATCCAACCTAAACTTCCCCTGGCGCAGCTTGAGGCCATTTCCTCTCGTCCTATCGCTTGTTACTAGGGAGAAGAGACCGACCCCCGCCTTGCTACAACCTCCTTTCAGGTAGTTGTAGAGAACGATAAGGTCTCCCCTCAGCCTCCTCTTCTCCAGGCTAAACAACCCCAGCTCCCTCAGCCACTCCTCATAAGACTTGTTCTCTAGACCAACTTGTTCTCTTCACCAACTTTGCTGCCCTTCTCTGGACACGCTCCAGCACCTCAATGTCCTGCTTGTACTGAGGGGCCCAAAACTGCACACAGTACTCGAGGTGCGGCCTCACCAGTGCCGAGCACAGGGGCACCATCACCTCCCTGCTCCTGCTGGCCACACTAGTCCTGATACAAGCCAGGATGCCATTGGCCCCTTTGGCCACCTGAGCACACTGCTGGCTCATGTTCAGCCGGCTGTCAACCAACACCCCCAGGTCCTGTTCCTCCAGGCAGCTCTCCAGCCACTCCTCCCCAAGCCTGTAGCGTTGCATGGGCTTGTTGTGACCCAAGTGCAGGACCCGGCACTTGGCCTTGTTGAATCTCATACCGTTGGCTCCGGCCCAATGAACCAGCCTGTCCAGGTCCCTCTGTAGGGCCTTCCTGCCCTCCAGCAGATCAACACTTCCACCCAGCTTGGTGTCATCTGCAAACTTACTGAGGGTGCACTCAACCCCCTCATCCAGATCATCAGTGAAGGTATTGACCAGGACCGGCCCCAGCACTGAGCCCTGGGGAACACCACTCATGACTGGCCGCCAGCTGGATTTGACTCCATTCACTGCTACTCTCTGGGCTCGGCCGTCCAGCCAGTTTTTAACCCAGCGCAGGGTGCACTTGTCCAAGCCGTGAGCAGCCAGCTTCTCCAGCAGAATGCTGTGGGAGACAGTGTCAAATGTATATCTCACACCATACGATATCATGCTCAGCGTATGAACTGGGGGGAGTTGGCCAGGGGAAGCAGCGATTGCAGCTCAGGAACTGATGGCATTGGTCAGTGGGTGGTGAGTGGCTGCATCAGTTGTTTTCTTTTTTCCTGAATGTCGCCTCTCTCTCATTATTTTCCTTTTCATATTATTATTCTTACTACTACTACTACTATTACTATTTTAATTATTAAACTGTTCTTATTTCAACCCATGAGTTTTCTTACTTTTGCTCTTCTGATTCTCTCCCCCATCCCACTGGGGTGGGGGGAGTGAGCAAGCAGCTGTGCAGTGTTTAGTTGATGTCGGGGGCTAAACCACGACAGTCCTTTCTGGTGCCCAACGTGGGGCACAAAGGGTTTGAGATAGTAACAGTTGCTGGTCACAGCATTGATTCATCTGTTCTCAATATTGGTTTACCCAATCTGCATCATGCTCTTGTTTTTGCTGTACATGTTAAAGATTGGTGTTGGTTTTTGTAGTTTGCTGTGCTCTGCAGTGATTAGCGATGTTTTGCCTCGGAGATTTGTTATTTAAACATTGGCCTTGAGCTTTATCTGGTGTTCGGCTTTTGTCTTGAAGCCATTACTCTACTTCAGGTACCACCTCACGGAGACAATTAGCAATTATACCTGCTCCTCTGAGAGGTTTTTTATGGAGGAAATACAAAATGGCACCTTCGCTACCTTCTTCTATGATGTCTCCTCCTTCATTACACCAGCTTTTCAGTATCTTGAACATCCTTGGGTAGTTAAGATACATTTATTAGTATTTCTTGGGAATATTGTTTCAGTTTTGTCTAAGGTTAATAATTAATTTAAGAATATCATCCAGAGATCTACCCCAAGGCTTGATAGTTATGAGTGGCAGGAGATATGGGATAGTATGGGCAAATACCTAGGATGGTGGGCACTTCCAGGTTTTGGAACTTCACCCGGAACAAGCACAGAATCATGAAAAACTAATAGAGTATTTGGAGAAAGTATGCTGTCACCGTGGCAACTCCAGAGGGACACAAATCACCGCAACATGCTACCAAGCCCTCTTCAACACTATTCAGTACCCTCAAGGGGAAGAGAAGGTCTCTGGATCTAAAAAGACAAAGAAAAGGAAAGCAACAGGCACTGAGGCCACTCCAACACTGGCGACAGCACTGTGGCCACTCCAACCCCTGTGACAGGCACTGCAGATGAACCTGACAATCAACCTGTGCCAGTATCAGTCGCCCCACACACAAGGAGAAATCTTGGAAGCAAAAGTCAACTTATTTAGAAAGAAATGATGGAAGAGCAGGGTCATCATGAGGAAAGGAGGAGGAAGAACTCATAAATGAGACAGAAATCACCCAGTCCACACCCTTGAGTGAGCTGCAAGGTATGTGAAAAGATTTTGGCCATTGTCTGGGTAAGCACATTGTCACCTAACTGCTCCGATGCTGGGATAACAGGGCCAGTAGCCTGGAATTAGAGGGTAGAGAAACCAAAAAACTAGGATCCCTTTCTAGGGAAGGGGGCATTGACAAAGTGATTGGAAAAGGGGTACAAGTCCTCAGCCTCTGGAGGCGACTCCTGTCCAGAGTGAAAGAAAGGTATCCCTTGAAGGTATATGTTATATATCACCCAGGCAAATGGACCACCGTGGAGAGAGGTATCTAGTACCTGAGGGAATTAGCCATGCTTAAGGTGATTTATGGTGTCCTGAACAGTCACCTGAAGACCCAGATGAAACCCAGTGCACACAGCCTATCTGGTGGAAGTTTGTATGGAGCGTACCACCACTGCATGTAAACTCATGGCAGTAATGGCCTAGAAAGATGAAAAGGCACCAAAGGTGGGGGATGTGATTGACAGACTCTGGGATTATGAAGCGCATATCTCTTCCTCCTTCGTCTTGGCTGTGGAGAAACTGTCCCAAACGGTTCAGTAACTTGAAGATGATATGTCTTACTCCCCACTGGTATGGACTAGTATCTCAGCCATTAGGAGTAAGCATACTTTTGCTCAAGACAGACGATACACACCATGGGCCACTCCATGGTTTTACCTGTGTGACCACAGAGAGGACATGAGGAACTGGGATGGAAAATCTACCTCGACCCTAGAGGCACAGGTACATGAGTTGCAAGAAAAAACAATCACTCAGAGGGGTTCTTCCAGGAAAGTGGTTGCTCCAGTTTCCAGTGAACAGGTCCACAGATAGAGGAGTAGAGCACTGATTTTATTTCTGATCTTAATAGATGGACTTCTGATTTGCATTTACAAGAAGTGAGTAGCAAATACTATGATCAGGACTAGAGGGACCCTGCCTCCAGCCAGGTTGGAGGAAAGGGACAATCAGGTTTACTGGACTGTGTGGGCACATCAGACCCACAGGCGTATAAATCTTTAGTGGACACCAGTGCACAGTGCACCCTAATACTGTCAAACTGTATAGGGGCAGAATCCATCTGTATTTCTGGAGCGACAGGGGGATCCCAACAGCTAACTGTATTGGAGGCCAAAGTGAGCCCAACCGGGAATGAACTGGGTAGCAAAAGTACCCCATTGTGACTGGCCCAGAGGCTCTGTGCATCCTTGGCATAGACTACCTCAGTCTAACCGAATGACCATGACTGGGTTATTTCTTCACACATGCATGCCTGCACATATATGTACACACTTGCAAAGAGCTATGTTGTCCGCACTCCTTATCTACACACGCATGCTCTCAACTGCTAAAATATACTTATTTTTGGCAATGAACCTGTGTTATTTAAAACATTTGAAGTGTGTTGGGACACATGAACATATCGGTTTAAAAAGCTGTATACACAGTATTTGCAGAAGTCTCTTGCTTTTTTCACAATGCTTGATCATACAATAAGGATGCCACAAGAAAAGAACCTGCATGTGTGCAGGCGAAAATGAACCTTCATAGTAAGCTCGTATTGAGCTCATTGCTGCTCATCTTCCTTTCACTATTTTGATCCTTTCTCAAAATTGTTCACAATTTGGGTAGCTGGTTTTAAGCATAAGCTTTAAACAGTAAAAGAAAGTTATTGGTGTTTTTTGTTTGGTTGATTTTTTTTTTTAAATGGCAATTTTCCAGCTAGCTCCTTCTCTCTATTGCAGAGAGCAGGCTCTCCTCATAATAAAAAGATTGATCTCAGACTGTGTTCTGTTGGACCTCCCAGGGACTGAATCATTTCCTAGTACTAGTTCCTGCCCAATCCTCGGAAGAACTCCCTTTCTGAGAGTCAGTTGTAAGGGATGAGGACACAGGGCTTTACTGAAAATCACCCCAGGGATTACCAGGCTAAAGACATGGCTTTAACACTTTACTGTTGGGGAAAAATCCTCCCCTCCCTGACAAGAGGATTCTTCTGTGAAGAAGCAGGCTCTGTCTGTTTCTGAGGGATTGATTAATCTAAGACTAGAATTCCTCTAGTTTCACATTTTAACCTTTTGATTTAAATGGCTTTAATGTGGGTTATGAATTCTTCAAATACATAAAGGTTAACTGGAAAGAAAGATGGGAATAGGCTGTTCCCCTTCTTCACAGGGCAGAAGGTAAAAAATAGGGAAATGACAGCAACTGGCATGTAATTTAGATAAAAGTTTAAAAAGCTTTTTAAAACGCTACTGAGGCCCTGAAGCAGACTGCCTGAGGGGATTCTGGAACCTCCTTCACTTGTAATTTTTAACACCTGTCAGAACGACTTGGTTATAGCTCACCACTTTGGGTAGTGATACCTTAGATGATACTTTATGTACCTCACGGACTTATTATTAAACAAGGTGAATGTTAGTCCATAATACATTCCCACGACCCTTTGCACCCAGACGTACTGCTAAGTCTTCTATAAGTTTGTCTTCAAAATAGTGTTCTTCTGTTTCAATCCAAGATTTATCATAGCCTTGAAGAAATAGATTGACAGCTCGGTGCCTAAAAAGGGACATTTAAAACAAAAGTTGTAAACTTTTAAAGAGAAGATTTGGTCAATATGAATTTCATTTAGCGTGAAGAACTGTCCAGTCATTACAATTACCATCTAAAATGAAAGCAAAATTTTGTAAAACCTGCTGAAAGCACCTGTTTTAAAAATGAAATTTACATTAAAATGTTCTATTCAAATCTGTGTTCCGTTAACTTGTAAAACTGACATTAAAATGTAATAATATTAATTTTAGTAACAGATAATAGTGTTTTAAAGAAATTTAAACACAAGTAAGAAATAAAAACAATATTTTAATATTATTTTAATTTAAATATTAAGAAAATAACAATAGATAACTTTGGATTATGCACAAATAATTGCATTTTTTTAATGCCTAGGATTAGACTTGCATATCTAAAATAATAAACCTTTTTTTTTTTTGCAAACTCCATGAAACTAAATGGATGATGAGGCTAGGGGAAAAAGGGTACACCAGTGATAATGTTCACTGTGTTTTGTTTTTTTCTTGAAGATTCAGTGAAAAATGGACTGTGTGGTAACCAATTCTTCATGAAGAATTTTATCAGTCATCTTAATTTTTGTAAACAACTGCCAGTCTCATATACTGAAAAGGCAGAAGTATAATGAAAATATACAGGAATGCTAGTTATGTCCAGGTGGCCCACTTGTTAAAGTAAGAACAGCTACAGATGGAAATAGTTTTTTCAACTGTCACTGCAGCCTCATTTCAAGCTAGCATTATTCTCATGCCCTTGTGCTTCCTGAGACAGACTTCAGGATTCATCTTACTAACTATAGTAACAGTAATAATATGCCTACTTTTGGGAAAAACTGAGAACATGATTATGTTGAAAAGATCAGATACAAGTCTTCTGGAAATTATTTTTGGCTATTGCAGAAGTCTTCACTTTTTCTGAATGTTCATTCCTTCCAGAATCTCAGGATTCTGAAACTTGCTTGACTACAGATCCTGTTCTCTACTGAACAAGAAAGAAGAGGAAAAGCAGCCATAGGGAAAAAGGTGTGAAATGCCTAGAGTATGTGCATATATTTATTGTCTAATAGAATGCTCTTCCCAATAAACAAGTGTTCAGATAAATAGTATCAGTTTATTTCCTGCATATAGCACATTTAGCATCTAATAATAAATGTAATTCCATATTTCCAGAGCTATACCATGGCTTAGGAGGAAATTTATGTTCCAAGATGGTATTACAGTGACACCAATATGTCTGTTTCTGCATTTATCTCCTATGGAAGATGTCTACTTTTCAGGAAGGAAAACATACCAGGAGGAAGAACATAACAGCAGGAGAAAAGAACCAGAATTTAAATTTATACTTTTTGTTATTGTTTTCAGAAGGAAGTCATTAGATCTATCAAAAGAAAGTAATATAAAAAGTACATTACCACGTAGTTTATCAATTACTGGTTTACATGTTTCTCTTCCTTCTGACCTCGTCAAATAGCAGTGTATGAACATAAATGCATTTGTGAAAAGATAGAAACTAAAAACAGCTCTTACCTTGGCAGATTATACAATGGTGCCATTCTAAAGCAGGCAACTACTGCTCTTTTCCTCTGTTTAGACAGCAGCTTATGCCACACTGCTTTTTTGGACCGCTGAGGATGCTCAACCTGTTACATAAAATACACATGGAAAAAAATACACAATGTAGCAATGTCCCTATTGTCTGGGCATAGTAATAATAATAAAAATATGATATAACAGATAAATCAAGTGGAAAGATAACAGAAGAATTAGAGATGGGAAAAAGTGTACTAGATAGAGTTCAAGAGATCAGCCAAATTGTAGAATCAGAATTTAAAGCATAAACTTAAAAGCAAAAATTGCCTTTTCCTTGTATGATATAAATATTGTCCTTTTTTACTTCATCCTACTTCTTATATTTTTTAGATAGATTATTATCATAATTGAGACCATCCCTCAGGAAACCTTAACTTTTAATACAAAGAACCTTCACTCTGTCTTTTATGTGTAACTCCTTACATATGTACAGGTAAATTGTACATCTTCACATTGCCTCAGACAATACTTTTAAAGGAATTGTCTTAAACACAATTAATCTTTTATGCGTAGTATTTACCATGACTAACTACAGTGGAGAGGAATTTACTTTAAAAATCAGAGAGAGACAGGCACGAAAACTTAGTTAGGACTAAATACCTTCCATGAATCTGCATAGCTAGAATTAACACAAGATATTCCAAAACACCTCAGCTACATCTCATAATATTACAGCTCTGTCTTCAGATCTCCTCTCTTTCTGCATCCTGGCTCTACAGTAGCATGACATGAAATTGGGTGTGCTCCATTCTCATCATTTGCTTTTTTCAGTTTCCTTTGTTCCACCTTCCATCCTTGTTTCCATCAGAAGAACATTACTACTGTGGTCCAGAAGACCAACTGCATGCAACAGTATATAGCCTGGCCAGGTAACTGGGAGCTATGACTGCAGGCTGTGCTACAGATCCCTCATTTCCCACAGCCCATTCAGTTTCTGTGATTTACTTCACTACTGCTCCTTAAAGATCATATCATTTGATTTAACCTACATGACCCTTGTAGGGTTAAGGGGGGGATGTCTTTTGTGTGGGGTTGTTTGTTTGCGGGAGGTTTTGTTTATTTCTTTTTATGGACAACTGTGCTAATGGATAATAGCTCCTCTGTCTCTCAACATCATCAAAGGAGTCAAAGGAAGTTCACATCTCCCCCCTGAAAGACTTGGTGATTCTCCCTCGTAATAAAATAAAGCATTTTATTTTAAATATGTAGTGATGACGATGTCTACATAGACTCAATATTCAATCCAAACATAGTTATCCAAGAGGACTTCTTTAGTTCAGTGAAATATGAAAAATTATTCATAGTTAAACAATAAACATTTAATTAAGCAGACTAAAATACTGCCAAGCATTCAGTGAAATTGATAACACTTCTAAGATTAAATGGTAACATTCTAAAACAAGTTCCTTCCAAAAGATAAAATACAAATGAAAAATATTTGTTAAGAGAAAGGACAGAAAGGTGTTCACTGCAAACATATATACAGTCATGAAATAAAGTCAGTGCTAATAATTTAGAAGTCAGACAAATCCAAATGTGAAAGTTAGGTAATTAGTAAAATCTTCACAAACAACTATAAAACTCTCTATACTTTCCCAAAAGAAATAGCCTCGGCCTACACAAGCAGATCTCTGAAAATAATAAAAACAAAGTAGTTAGCTGTGCATGGAAAGAAAACACAAAGAATGAAATGATCTTTGCCAGCGCAAAAAGGAAAGCGTCCAGAGTACTAATATCTGGAGAACAAAGTATTTGTATATGGAGAGCAAAGGATTGCTCAAGACTATCATAAAAACAGACCCAGTGCTCACATATTCATTATTTTTAAAGAAGTTGAATTACCCATTCCAGTAACAAAAGCACCCAAGCACTTGCCTACAGAAGATAAGTAAAGCTGTGGGGCAAAATAGGTGCAAAGTATCCAGAATAAAAGCAGCCAGCATTTACTTCATTACAAGTCATTAAGTCTGATCGGAAGGACTGATCTGAAATGTTGATCTGGTATTACAATGGGAATCCATCCTGTTCTGTACTACTGCTGGATCCTATACACTGCAAGATTGATCCTGTGACAGAAGATGGAAAACACAAGGATCATACCTTGGGTTTCACTCCCTTGGACAATTTATCCAAACCACACAAACTTAATCAATTTATATACATGTTGGTACAGCTAAAATTCCAGAAATCAAGAGATTGTATGTACGGTTTGAACTCAAATACAAGAGTCTAATGCTGAATTATGCAACTCTGTACATGCTTATCAATTTCCTTTCAGCTCGGTTAACTTTGGTAAAACCAGGGTAAAAGACAAGAACTTTTGTCCCCTGCTTTTCTAGCTTTCTTCTTCCTTCTTCCTCACAGCCACCCTATATCCTTTCAAATCAACACCCATTCTCCTGTCTGTCTCTCTCTGGTTGGCTAACCGTGATTGCCATGGATGTACTTCCACATTCTATCACTTTTTGCTTGCTCCAGACATATGCAGTAACAGGTAGAATTTTGTGATTCCTCTTCATCCTCTTCCATCAAACCGTGTAAGACTGCTAAACTACAGCACATCCACATTAAGGCTGGCAAACTACACAAATAAGAGTTGTGTGATGCAACAGCTGGGACACAGGTATTCCCATCAACACGCTTAGTGCATTCCAAGACCCCTGAACGTCACTTTTAGCGATCAAGTGCTGCACAGTGTGTACACAGGCACATTCACGTATCTCTCAGATTCTTACTTGACTGAACCAGTGATCTCACCACAATACGGAAACTTCCTGACATGGGGTCTGAAAACCTGTGCAAAGCTTCTGTGTGAAACCAACTGATCTAATGAGAGGGCAAAAGAGCCTTGAATTCTCAAATGTTCTTTGAAAAGGAAAAAATAAACCTGGAGCAAATTTTATATGCAGTCAGTTTATAGTCTATGGTGTAAACAGCCAGGAATACCTTCAAGTTAATGCGCTTTTCCTTCAGTACATTTTAAAAAAGAAAGCCTAGAAAACACAGAACCTGGCCAGGTTAACCTTGGTTTGTATTCACCATTGCACCAGCACGAACAAGTCTGAGTTCACGTATGCAAGAAGTCTGCTGGACCACCAAAGAGCAGAATTGCTAAAATTTCCAGATTATCAAAGAATTTTCTGAATTTCAATGGCAGTTGAACATTCTAAACGCATATATTCTTGCCCACATTCACACAAACTTCCATACGGATTTTGTCAAGTGGACATTCTTCTTACGATTTTATTAACTAGTACAGAGTAAATAGCTTTCTAAAGCCACCAGTAGAGAAGTTGTGTATCAAATCATCTGACTGTCCTACTCCATACAGCTATAATATGTTGTAATAATAAAATATCTAACCAGATATTTATGTAGGCAGCTTTAAGTTTCTTGCTGCTTCAATAATTCAAGAATCTGAACTGAGGAAAAATACCTTGAAAAATGGCATTTTTTCAACAATCAGTGTGGTTTTTACTCACATTTCATGGTCCACGGACAATTTAGTGATTGCTTCCTGCTAGCTGAAATGCACCAGAAGGAAGCTAAAACATAGGTATCACTTTCTTAGTCTTTTTCCAAATAAATGATTGTTGGAGCTGCTGCAAACACACTGTGTGATCAGTATGACCACTGTATTGGATTACAAAACACAAGGCAAAGCACGTAAGCAGTAGCCATCAAAAGAAAGAAAAAAGAATGTAACATTAAATACAGCAGATGAAAGTACAAATGAAAGGCTGAACACTTTTGTTTAGATAAGGAAGCAATGGAATTGGGACAACGTGTCTAACCTGTTCCAGGTGAAACAGTACATTAGCTATATCAAGGACTCTTTCCACAGTCTTCTCTGGATCTGAGGAATCTTCAGTCCTGTTTGGTAAATCTTTGTAAAGTGCCATCTGCCACCTAATGGCAGGATCCTCAAGCTGCAGGAGAAAGATTTCACATGTCACCAAGGCAAAATGATCCCAAGGTAGGGTCAAACAGTTTAATTAGTACGGAAACTGCTTCAAAGGACAACAGAAGCACTTTAGATGGCTAACCCGCACCTTTACATGGCTAACCCGTACAGTGGCCGTTACACTGACCGGGAGAACAAAACTAAAGACTGAGCTGTGCAATGTTTCTAGAGAGCTTCCAGAGGACTAAAAGTCTAATAATCATATAAAGAGCGAATGATTATGGGCCAACAAATAGCATTGGAACCAGCAATGAATATATTATTTGAGGAAAAGTAATGAATATGAGGCAGACAGGCATAACTTTGTACACTGACTTTCCAGTTATTAAACCAAACAACACTGAAATTGTTCCCCTACTAGTTGGGATTACTTAGTTTTCAGTCATGGAAATTAGTAGTATTAGTCTTATTTAAGCCTAGCTTTTTTCATTTTACCTTTTTTTTCAGTTTTTATAAAATCCTAATTTTACTGATTACTAGCTAAAAAATAAGAAGTTAATTTATGAAAAATGAAGTAAAGATGCATTTGCTTATTAGCCTACAAATTATAAAGAACTGTAGGAAGCAAAATGTTTTTTCTTATTTTATTCTTTACAATTCATTTTTTCCATTTCAGTGTTCTGTGATTCTCTGTTTTACCATTAGCAATCTCTTTTTTTGACCATTTTGTCTCCCCAGTGCTTCTGCTAATCGACACTGATGTTACACACCTTGCAACCATTTTTTTTTTGCCAATGACACTGAAGACAAATGCAACACGTAACCCATTTTACTGAGAGCTGTGGCCAGGGATCATTCCTGATTGTGCAGTTTAGGTTTAAGTCACACTGGCCTGGATTCCAGAGCATCTAGGAGCCTAAACCCTACAGATTCAAATACAGCTTAAACTCAGCACTTACTTTTCTAAATCATCTTTGTGGATCCAGATTTCAATTTGTGCCTAAGATGAGACAATAATGCTAACTGACCTCCACAAAACCTCTCATGATACACAGTTTACTGAAGTTCCAGGAATGATTATAAACTTACACAGTCGCTCAATAATAGCTTATTACAACCTAGAAAGCCACAATTGGCAGGCATTTCTTCCACCTTTCGGCTTTTCCATTTCTTAACAACTGTCACATCCACAGTCTTTGTGTGAGCATTTGACTTGATCATCATGAATGGATAGTCCACAAAAGACTTTTTAATCACAGGTGGAGATGTCTTTTGATCTGAGGACTCCTCACACTCTATCAAGGTACAGCTTTTTTGTATAGGTAGTTTTCTAAGGGTATGAGTAGTTGACATTTCAAGGTGTGAATTAGCATGGCTGGAAGAAGGTTTTGGTGACTTGAGCTTCATCCATGTCAAAATGAATGCAAGTTTCGTCATCAATTTCTTGAAATAAAAGGCTCGGTACTGAGTAACAGCATGCAGGCATGCAAGGAAAGGAAAGACAGAAACAGGGTGAAGACAAATGTAGACAAAAGTAGACAAATGCATGAAATAGACGCCACAACATTAATGACTAAAGATTCAGAAGGATGAGTCTCAAACAGTGCAGTTTTCCAAAAAGAAATCAATATAAATTACATTTTAGCTCTAACATAAATGACAGTATATGGTGTCTGTGAGAAGCAAAAGTGGTTACCAGAAAACACCATTTGAAGAAAGAATATTGCTGTGGTTGGAAGAAAACCAGCCTTTCCAAAAAGTGGAATTTTTCCTCTGTTTTGAAAGCCACCTTACACAAACACCATTATAACCAAGTTACATATTAATTCATAACATGAAATAATAATTTAAATTTATAAGGCCATTTGGTCTACATTCCTTTTATGTCTGACTCAGACGACAAAAGGCTAGTGTATGCTTATAGCACAATGGCATAATTTTTCTTAACAGGAAACATCATACTTGACTGTATCTGATGTATACTTGATTCAGTCACAACAGTGACTGTATACTAATGGCATCAGAGAATTACAGAATAAATTATATTATACTTTGTAAATAACTACTGAATTTAACTCTACACGTTATACTTAAATAATTAAGTTATACACTTAGGTTTAATGCAAACTCTAGAATGTGTCAGTGCTAAATGATTCATGGAAAGATATAGCTCAAGATGCTGAGAACAAACTACTTAGCAACAGATAACAAATCATAATAAAGACCATAAATACAGTAATAAATTGAAGTTTCAAAGTCCTGGAAATGCCATATTTTGTCTGTATTTGAGTTGACTACTTTTCACATACAGGTCAACACCAGAGCTGCTCAAAGCTAGTGAAGCAATATGTAGATAGCTATAAAATAAAGCTAGCTACAATAGCTATTTAGCTTTGTTAGCTATGTATTATGTGGTTCCCTTTCAGAATGCCATCTTCCACTCAGAATTAACTTTACAATTAGGAAGATCCAAAGTCACTGCTGAAAAGTTTACAAGTGGAAAATCTGTCAATGTGTACTTTGGATTAGTTAAGATTACTTCCTTATTGATTATCAAGGCACTGTGAAGTTTCATCAATATAAGAAATTTAAAAGTCCTTTTATTCTCATGTGTTATAAACAGAGGAGGTGGTATGTTGCTAAACAATAGCAAACTTTTAATTTAAGCAAAGGAAGTTTCTGAAGAGAAAACACAGTATTAAGAAGTATCATTACTCCAAAGCAACAAAGCAGTAACAGACAGAAATTTTCTAATAGCAGTATGCAGAATGCAACCCTAAACAAACAAAATAGAAACTGAAGTATTTAAAACAGGAGGACAATTGCTAAGCAGCAGCATGAAATGCCAGGCAAGACTTACAACTGCGTGGCTCACAAAACGACAATATACACGTACGGAAAATGTCAGAACAGAAATATCTATCTTCATCATTAAGAAAACATTAATGAAGTTCACACACAAATCACAACACAATTAGGATTTGTATGTTCATGGCATGCACATTGCTTAAGTACTGTTGCTCGTGAAGATCTTCATAAATGCTTTTTTCTTCCTAGTATTTTGCCTGTGTGGCTTTTTCTGCTTCTCAGTATATCACAATATTTGCTATATATGGATAAGTATTTCAAGATTTTTTTAGGATTTAACTGAATCTTTTGTTTTCAGCAGTAAACTTTTCTATGTGCAATCCCTATAACTTAAAGCTATTGGACTTTTATTTGTAATATTTTATGAAAAACATTAATTGTTAACTTTGCAAAAGTATGTATCTTCTGGTGAGCTCCCAGAAACCCCAACATCCACATAATCTTGCTTGACATTGTAGTGATATACAGAAAACATATGATGGGAGAAAATTAATCTTCAGATATTTTTCAGGAAGAACAATCCCATTACTAAGACACTTTAAAAAAAAAAAATATTGCCTTGCACCGATTTGCAGTGGAATCTAGACTTCTGGATAATTCTTAAAATACCCTTTCAGGAAAAAAAAAAGCCAGATTTCCGACTCACATGTTTATTCTCTTGTAACTACTTAATGAGCACAGAAAATACGAGTTAGTTTCTTCCCTGAGGTGAATAAAACCTGGGGTGGGGGGAGGAGGTAAAGGACAATCCTAAATAAAGTACCATCCATAGGTCTGCTTCCATCTTCCTTCAATAAAGCAGAAACGTAACATCATGTTATTACACTTCTGTATTATGGCTTCTTCTTTGCCATTATTTGAAGCATTATTAAAACAGTTCAACCACACTGGGCCATTTCAGGACTTTTTCCCTAGGGCTATTCAGCTGGCACTAATTGGAATTCAATAACAAAAATCTACTACTTTTTTCAAATACTTCTTTTTCCCTGGGCTGAAAAACAGGAACAAAACTGAGACAGTAGAAGTTTTTCACTTTGGAGTATGCCAAAGTGGCAGCTTCCATTTCCTTTGCACTTCAAACTGATACAAAGTAACTTTGAGCATTTTGCAGATTTTATCCCAAATAATAGAAGGTAGAATTAAACAGTGATAGACTTTGTTTCTATCTCCAATTTCACATTAATGGTGTGCACAGGCAGGGATTTAAGGGCCACATGTTATTGTATATAATGCATATATAAACACATTAAAAACCTAAAACCTTTAACAATTGGCATGAACAAGTTACTTGACAGAATAGAAAAAGAGACTACAAACTGTCCTAACGAACAAAGGCAGGTTTTCATTATATGCACCAGGAAATGAATTCAAAGGAAGAAAAATCGCATTTAAAAACTGCGTACAGATTACCTTGCCCTGGAGATGAAGATTACTACGGATGATATCTCGTACTTCATCTTCAGTATC
Source organism: Phalacrocorax aristotelis (assembly GCF_949628215.1). Classification (NCBI taxonomy): domain Eukaryota; kingdom Metazoa; phylum Chordata; class Aves; order Suliformes; family Phalacrocoracidae; genus Phalacrocorax; species Phalacrocorax aristotelis. Next base: position 123,683,624 of record NC_134278.1, read on the forward strand.
TTTCTGTCAATAAATTACAAATCATATAAATTAGGAGTAAAAGACAATTAAGAAAAGATATCGTTTATATAAACGTCAGCTTTGGGCTTAGTTCAGATGATGAATAAAACTGAAAATATGGAAGATTGAGGAAAATCTCAGTGGCAAACCTTTTTGTTTCAGGGCAGAGCTAACCATACCCAAGCTCACAGGAACAAGTTCCGGGTGGTGTCATTCATATTTCTCCACAGTAACAGACTAAATGCAAGCCTGAATTAAGATTACTATTATATACATGTATACATACTTTAACCAAAGTTTGACCAAATGAAACCACTATCGTGAACACTACCTTCTCTGATTTGATTTTTGTTTCTTTTGGAGATCTTTTATAATTTATAAACATTCAGTTCACATGCCCAAAGGTCATATAACCCGCTAGGGTGTATAAAGTATCATTGCTTGTGAAAGGAATATATTACAAATTACAGTCACATTGCACTGTGAGTTTACTTATAGAAAAATCACTTTTAAAACAGTCTATCCCTACAGAAATTCTTGAATTCACATGACAGTGACCAAAAGGAATTAGTTATAATATGGGACATAGAAGACAGGAAACATCAAGTTCTTATTTGCATTTCCAAATTCAAGCTTCATAAAATATAACAAACACAATTTAGTATTAAAAATTAAGAGAGAAATAACTGTTTTAAGAATGTCATCTCTATTCATATAGTGATCATTTAGAAAATAAACATGTCCAAACTGAAATGCTTTATGCCCTGAAAATTAGAACAATATGTAGATTACTACCTACCATGGTCACCCACTGTGGTTTTATATAACAGAATTATAGTCTTGATTATTTGTGTCATGCCATAAGAATGAGCATGTAGGAAAATACTCCAGGAATTTCATTAGTAATGTATTTCTACCCTTGTGAAATGCAAAAGGAGCACGTACCATACTGAATCGATTTTTGGCCAGTGCAATTAGCTCTTGGTCTCCAGGAGCACAAATGTTTAAGCCAATGGGAAGTAATCTCTTCAGTGCTGCCACAATGAGAGAGGTCTGCATAGAGTACCGGTCACCTTTCCGCTTCATTTTCTTCCTTTCCTGGTCAGAAACTGCTGCCTGCAGCATAAAGCAAAGATGGGGAAAAAAAAATCCAATATTAAATAAAAGAATTGTACTAGCAACTTTCTACTTGTCTCTGGTTTGACAATTCCCTTACTACCTATACAGCCGCAAACCTATCCAATAGAACTGCTATTTTATCATTGCCAATATTTTGCACCAATATCTTGAAAGTCCACTGTGTTTCTCAAATGCCTGCATTTTGATTCTCAACCCAGTGTTTTCAACAGATATTGTTACCCCTGCCAAAACAAAACAAAAAAAAGAAAAAAAGAAAAAAAGAAAAAAAATAATAAAAAAAGTGCTTCTCTGGAGTCCTCCTGTCTCCTTGCCCTCCGCAAAGAGAAAAATATAAAAATCTTAAAATCTTTACACTACCTTCGACATCTTAGATTTGGTGTCACTGATAAGGAAAGACATGTTGTTGATTTCATTTTGTACCACAAAGTTCTGCTCTTCCCTTTTGAAATTCTGGAAATATATAGAAGATCTCAGTTAGAAGCACTTATGATAGATGAGGAATCTATCTAAACAAACCTTAAATAAAAATATAAATTAAACCGGAAATTTGTAAAAGCCACAAGATAAGACAAGGACAGAAAAAATTAATGGGTGATCAATAATGGCCTGGAATTCCAGCTTTATTTACATGACATAGCTCAGAGGGTTGTGTGTTTTGGGTTTTTTTTCTATGTTCGAGAGAAAGAACTGTTTCTCTGGCTATGAAAGAGCTATGATAAAAATCTCACTCCTCCTCCAATTCAATACAAACATATTGTCTGGATTTTCCCTTACTAGTAAATCATCCATTCCATTTTTTTCCCCATAATATATCCCACTACATCTGATACATAAACTTTAAATAAAAGACTGAACTTATGAATACACAAGTAATTTGATGATTCAGTAACTATCTACTGTGCAACCAGTTTCTGTGTACAGCGATGTTTATAATAAATCTTACAGTTAAATTCAGACACAAGTACACAAATAATGAGGCATCTTGTTTCCCAGACTTGAGAGATGTGAAGTTATGGCACTAAAGAAATTTAGTACAGACAAGAGTCGATACAGAAAGGCAATGCCTGAAAGTATTTAGTCTCTCTTGGTTTTTTCCTGCTTTTTGTTCCAGTACTCACATGAATCATGTTTTATTTTTTATTTCAGCACTATCAGTGATGGTGCCTGATTAGGTCTTAATGCAGACCTCTTGGCTCTTGCATATGAACCAGAGGAATCAGACTTGAGAAACAAGGGTAAATTTTGTAGAAGTAGAATTAAGAAGAAATCTTTAACTGGTAAAGTCTATGAAATATGAAATAGTATCATCTAGGAAAACAATACTTTGTTTGGAGAATTACTTGTAAGACATAGTTGCTACTTCCTTGCTCTTAGAACACTTACTGACTTTCCTTCATTCAGGCCAGCTACAGACTTAGGCTTAATAATTGAATTATATACCTTTAAGTTTTATTAAAGAAATACAAACCTACAAATACACTGCAACACAGATTAAGTGACTGTAAATAGAGCTGCACATTTCCCTCAGGAAAGCCTTGTTCCACTAGTTGTGTTAAGGACCTTTCCACACGATTTTTATCATAACTCTGCCAAGAGGCTCAAGCAGATAGACCGTACAATTTAGAAAAATGGACTTTGCTGAGACAACTAATTTAGTAGCCAGACTCCTGGTTATAAAAAGCCTTTGGGGGTGAAAATAGCTCATCAAAAAAAACCGGGAGGGGTAAGGACACAGACCTATATATATTAAAACAAAACAAAACAAAACAAAACAAAACAAATTAACAAAAAACCCAAACAAAACAAAACCCCACAACAAACAAACCAAAATTTATACGCAAAATATCTACAATCACTGTAAGGATACTACAAAACACCCATCACCTCCCCTAGCTACTCAGGCATTCCAAAAGTGTCAGAAAACTGGAAGTCATTATACCTTCCCATCTGCAGTTGCGCTTCTGTCATTAGATGTGTTTTCCCAAACACAGCCACTAAATAATTGATCTGTCTATACTAAGAAACCTAATTAAAATAAGTATTTACCAAGGAATTACTTACATGAGACTTTGACCAGTAAATGAAGACCTCAGCCACCATGCGGAACAATTCTTCTGCTTCAGGGTTGGGCTCTTTCAGCCATTTTGCCCTAAAATTTGGTAAAAGGGTGGAAATGCAGATGATCCTCACTGGCATCTGAAATCAGTTCTCAACATTTTACAAGGATACAAGCCAACAAAACCAAGCATGCACATTAATCCTAGGTCTAATCCAACAGATTTAGATTGCACCTTTTTTTTCAGTTTTCTTCTGAAAAAGACCCCAGCTCCTCCTGAAAGTCATAAAGCATCAGCTTGAGCAAGTTCAGAATTGGCAGTCTGAGTAAAAGCTATTTTAATTCAATGCTAGGCATATCAAGGGATAAGAGATGGTATGAATAAACAGGAAGATTTTGTAAGATTCATTGACCTATTCCTCTCCACATACCTGTTATAGTCCACAAATCTAATCAACAAAGGGTAGAAGGCATAGAGGTCCCGTGCCAAAGTGGTGAACTCATCTAGGATGAGCAGTTCAGCCTCCGACATGTCACCTCTGCCTTCTGCTCTTAGATGTTCTTCATCCGATACAACCACTGCTGCTTTTTTCTTTAGCTTATCCATCAGTGGCAGGAAGTGTGTCTTTAAGAGCTGTGGCTTCGCTTTGCTTATGATGGGCTGGGAAAACACTATTTAAGGCAATGAATATTATAATATATACCTGGCCACAAAATATAAATAAAAACTTTTACCTTTCACCTCTTTCTTGAATCTTATTTCTAGGCTACAGAGTAAAATCCTGCCCCCATTGAAATCAGCAGAAGTTTTGCAAGAATTAAATGTGGTCAGGATTTCACAGAGTCAGTTCAGTTTGTCACTATGAGGGCAGACGTAAAAACTTCACAGACTAAGCTTGCAAGATCATAAAACTTGAAATGCCTTTTTACTTGCATTCTGTCATCATGTTGGTATTTGTCCACATAATTCTATTCAGGAATGTAGAATTTGTTTAATGGTATGTTTGGGTGGATACATATATAGCTACATAATGCACATACAAGTTTTCTCAGCCACTGGCCCCTCTTTTGAGTCTTGCTTTTTAGCTTGAGCGAAACAGAACTGGAAAGCACACTCTAGTTATTTGCAAACCTACTGAAGGAGCCTGCCTGTATTTCTTATGCACATTAGGACACTGGAAGGCTTGTGTGTAGACAGAAACTGATTCAACCATCCATCAACCAGCCATTTGAGACTTGTTAAGCACAAGCTTTTTGCAAATCTACACATAAAAATGAATATGTAAATTAGGACTTCAACTGCGCCCATTAGTGCAAAACCATTTGTAACATATTCATTAGATTACAAAGAATTTTAGGTAGTTACCGCTTATCCTTAGAGTGCATTGCATTACTAACCCTCAAAAGACTAGGAATCCAGGCTGCTACCGTGAATGAAAATACTACTACAGTAAGTACTGAAAAGTCATAAGAAAGCCTAATTGTAAAACTGAATCCACAACACTGAAGTATGCTATATGATGAAAATGGGCTAAATAACTATAGTGCTTTAATTCAACATGCTGGAAAAAGTGTATGTGCATATTCTGGGGGAAAAGAAATAATCTAATGTACTTTTTATACTACTTATTAAGAGATTAAAACATATTTCTTACATTGCTCTTTCTTTATACTTAGTATTTCTGTTCATCAAGATCTGTTTTGTTTAAAAACATAAAAATATAAGTGTTTTTCTACTCCAGCTTTAACAGGGTAAATACAGACTCATTCAGAGTATGTGTGCATATATGTACACATTCTGAATAGATACACATATGCTTGTTTATTTATTTATTCATTTTTACATCTTACCTGCTAATCTCTTCATCCAGGCACCTTCGTCGATACCAAGGTTATTATAGATGATTTTCAATATGTTACCCAACAGAGTGTTCATGTGCTCTGACGTCAAGGCTGTGCAGCACATTTCAGCCTTGTCAGGGTTGTTTTCTGGCCCATGCTCCCACCAGTGTGACATGTAACTGCATAGCATAGGCAGTATGACTTCCATGATATGTGGCATTTGTGTGTAACGAATACCAGACTCTGCCAGTTCCACAATTTCTTCCATTAGCTTCACCAAGGAAGGAATATTTGGGCAAACCTCTTCTACACTAGTAGGCAAATTGAGAACTATTGAAAAAAAATAATCCAAAAATCAATAAACTAAGTCACAGAGGAAAAATAATTGTTTACAATTGTTATTCTGTACAACTTCTATTTACATTTATGCCTTCTGATCCAAGGAAAAAGAACCAAACACAACAATAAAATCAGGTACTTTCATACCATTAAGAAATAAACTGCTTATCTGTCAGCTTCAATAATAAAAATTTCTATAATAAAAATAATTCCTACATGGAAGCTTCTACAGTGTAATTATTTTGGAATGAATTCAGAGATATCAGATGCAGATTGCTACATTCAAAATAAAGCTTAAGTTTTAGAATTTCTTCCAATGTAAACTTTGCAGTTGAGAAAGCAAATTGATAGAATGAAGCATCTCTCCACAACACATTAGACAAGACCTGGAATGTTATTGGAAGAAAAAAAAAATCATTGTCTGACATAAGAAGTAGAGCATATTCTGAGAAGCTGACTTCTGGAGGTGGATTTCTGATTTTAAGTGTTTACTCATCAAGTTATTTGAATTATCAGTTCCTTCCTCTGAAAAGGTATTGCGGTCACCTTTATTTTTGGAGGCAGTTTCTTTCATCTACAAATGAATATCTGGAAGCACAACTATTAGGCTCTTGAATATCTAACATCCTGACATACACATACAATGAGATATACAGATATTTATATATTGAAAATTTAGCCTGCCATTTGTGAATCTAACTGTTTGTACCAACACAGCCTAAGGCTAGTCTTTTTCCAAAAAAAGTCTCCTCTCTTATTTAGACAAATACTTTTTACTTAGGCAGAGCAGTCTCCTTAAAACTTAATGCAGTTTTGGAAAATAAATTCAAATTTCTGTTAAAAATCAATGAAAATATAGCTGACTTTTTTCTAGATGTATTAAAATAGCTAGAATATATATGGTAAGTAAGCATGGCTGTTGATATTTTAAACATAAGACAGTCCAGCTCTTTGAAGACTAAATCTAATATGCTTCCTTTTTTAAAAATAAAAGTGAAGTTGTAAAATGGATCCCATTATAAACTGGCATCTTATACATTATCATCTATATGTATTTGTGATATAATTCACAATTAGCGTATATGCAGAGTTCAGGCATTTCTATTGTAACTTCTTGTTTATTTATGGTAGGAACAAGTAGCGCATATGACCTTATTCAACAACTATGGCTTGGCATAGGAGAAATCAAGAGTTACAGAATGGAACAAAAAGGTATATGTGAAGTAAAAATACATAGTCTTACTGCAAAGTAACATTACGTACTGTCTCGTATTTCAAATAAAGAAAAAATAATTTACATACTACCCTGCAGAGTATTTACTTTCTAAGGGTATATTCTCTGCTTAATACAGGCAAAGGTATTTTGCTCTAACTGCAAGTATGTATATTTTAGGGACCCAATACTGCATATTAAAACGGAGAAAGTAAAGTTACTGATCAGAATACATCATTTTATCATCTAATATATAATATCTGAGCTATTAAAAATGTGCAAAGTCCCTTCAGCAAATTGATTCCAAAGTGGTCTTTTGAGAGGAGTATCTCAAAATTAAAACATTGTTATCTCTAGAAATGTAAAATAACCCATTTTACCGGACTTAGGCCATTGATTTAGGAAAGAAATACAACCAAGATATTACAAGAAAATTCTTGGACTATAAAATGTATCCAGAAATACATGTATTAAGGGAAGCAACATTTAAGTGAAAACTGTGTTTTCATAACCACCATGTGAGCTTCTGGAAATACCTGCTCTGTCTCTCGCATTCTTGGTATTGTAAATCGAGTAGATATTATGTTTGTTCAAATGAGTTTCCAAAAAAGCCACTGGAAAGGCACCTGAGAAAGCAGCCAAGCATTCTCCTAGTGCTGATCGTTGCCTGTGAATTAACAAACATCGTTAAGTATACACATCTTTGATGACCGACTACACCTTGGAGTAGTTGTGTACCAGCCTTACTTTTATTCTAACATAAGCTCATCTCAAAGAGACAAGCCACTACATTATTAGGATCATCAACACAATAGGTAACAAAAATTGAAGTCTAGCAGCCCTCTGCTAATATATGAATGAAACGTTAAGACATAAAATGTCAAAAGTGGCCTACTTAGCTGAGAGCAAACGAGGAGCATGCAGGGAAAACCCAAAGTCATCTAAACAATGCCTTCTGTTCTATTACTTTCCTCTCAGCTTTACTGACTTTGTAATCTCTACTATTAAGAAAAAGAAACTAAATAGACCAAGAGACCAAATACAAAACTATCATTTTATTTGAGTGATATAATTTCCTTTTTCTGAGAAACAGTACTTATCAGACCCTGGTCTAGCATGAAAGTCAAGTTCTTCAGAGAGTGGAAAGTTACTTCTACAGGTGAATAACTCTGAAAGTTTTGCACAAAAACATTGCTCTAATCTCTTCAAGTATACAGCAACATTTACTTGATAATTAAAATTGCTTAAGTATGTCAAAATTGTAAAAAGCTTGTCCCTGGGAAGAAAAAAATGATCCCCTGTCACTTCATTTGGGTCCTTGTGGGGAAATTAAAAACAATTCTTTCAGATTCCCAATTCAGTTGATCAGAGCAGATTTTAGACATGCAGAAGATCCTTAGCTGCTAAAGCTGAGCCACACAGATGACAGAAATCCAGAAGTCCCATGAACTTCTGAGTAAAAAAAAAAGCCTCCAAACTGATCTTGTGATTTAACAAGATTCATCTTCAGTCTATAATTGATCTCATTTTTAGGAACTTATATTCTTTTTAGATTTAACTCATTAAACTTGATTTTGTTAAATCTCACTTCATTCCCATATTACTTTTCCTGTTGGCTCTTTCTTCCTTTTTTCCTTTTCATTAGGTCTTCATAAGCAAAACATACATCCATGACGTATACCTACAAAGAGCAAGCTACATGCTCTTCACTTGTGATAATGGTTGTAGACAGCCATACACAAAAATTATCTCTTACAGTGACATATTTTTCTTAACTACACACCCCACATCATTTATTTGCTTAATATCCAAACCATTTAATTTTATATCCCTTAAAAAATTAATGAGACCTGCTATTCCACAGATGTGTATTTTGTTACTTACAAACACTGGTCCTCATCTTTCTTCATAATGTTTCCTATGCTACTGCCACCCAGCAAGCAAGGATATGTCATGGGGCTGGTCTGGAGTTATGCACATGTTGATTTGCTAGACAGTGCACAGATATATGAACTTCCTAGATTATTGCTGCCAGTATCTGAAATGATGAGTTCTGTTTAGCCTTCCCTCAGAACTGTGCTAATCACTATAGGGCAACTATTCAGTTTTAGGAACTGAACTATCTAGGTACTTCTATTATTTTGGCCAAATGTGATTTACACAGACCAAATGTAACTTGGAGGGAGCTTAGCAGCTACACAGTTGCGCAAAAAAGCAATTATAAAGCCTCATTTCCCTGGGTAATTGAGCTTGAAAAGAAGTAGTGTTCTACGAGTGACAAATTCAATTAAATTCAGGGTAATGAGAAGAAATATACATCATAATTAAGCAATATATAAGGAAAAATTATAACAATAGATGAGCTGAATGACGTATTTTTACAATTCCTCAGTCGAACCTCAGATCAAGTGATGTTTATTGTAAAGTCAGATAATTTTATTTGTAATTTTCGATTAAGAAATATATTTTGACAAACATATAATGCAACATTTTAAGTGTATCATAGTAAATGCAGCTGCATTCCACTTAACATCTGAGCACCTTTTTTCTCTCAAGATATCTTTCCAACAGCAACCTTTTCCTATATTCATTTCTGGACTGCGTACTCATGAAGCTAAATATAAACACAAATAGAGGAACACTTTTTCTTCTTACCGCTCTACATAGATACTCTTGCTGGTTCCCAGAGCATATAAACTGGCCAATATTCTGTAACAGGAAACCTGAACATCTTCCACTGAAGAGAAGAAGAAAATGATAGGTATAAAGAGGTTTTCTTTGCAATACATTTCTGTAGAATTAAAATACATTTCTTTTGACAATAACTGAATAATATTAAGCTATCCAAGTCAATAAACAGAAATCACTCTCCAAATACAAAAACTCTTCTGACCACTGAATGCCATAGATTTTACTCAAAACTTCCATTTAGTTCAATACCAAGCTACCAGCTAAGACAGTAAACACATTTCACTTGTGCACCAACTTCCTGAAATTAATGGCATACTAACTCTTTACAGATAACATCTAATTGTATAATCTGAGAATCTATTACTTTAATAGTTATAAAAAAATGTGTCAATGAATATTTTCTAATTTGTAGCACTTAAGAAAAGTTTCATGGCAAACCAAATAAAGTGCTGAAAGTAAAAAAAAATATTATTAGGGAACAAATCCATTTACAAATGTAACACCACTGTATAAAACCTATTACAAAAGAAAGGTAATCCTGTTGAACAGGTATTTAATTCTTTCAATCACAGTCTATATTTTTTAGAATTTAGGTACAGATACCAGTTAATAGCATGTACTTAATTTACACTTCAGACTGGCAAAAGGATTAAAATAAACAATCCTTTAGTTCTTATGAATACTTCACCAAAGCATGTTTTGAAATTATCAAATGGTTCAGTTACAAAAACGTGAGAATAATCTTAACATCTGCTTGAAAAAATGCTTTTGCAATGTAATCTGCAGTGGTAGTGTAACAACAGTGTCAATACCATCAATAAGGACAACACTCCCATTCCTTCCCTATGTATTTTTTCTAGTCTCTCCCACAGTGCTAATGGCTTCCCCCAATATGCAATGAAATATTGGGAGTAAAACAGAACTAAGACTTAAGGGGCTGGAAGAGCCTACATGATAGTGCATCAAAGCTACATAGCATGGCTCTTTACTATACTGTGATTTTAGTTTGGATCATCTTGGAGTTGAGTTTTTTTTGTGTAATAGGAGTAACCTCGGGTACACTGACCCACCATGATCACACAATCACACTATGGAGCACTCCGTACATGCAGCAATACTCTTAGGTACGAGGTCAGGATACTTGTAATCAGAGTAATACAAATAAGATAATTTTATTCTTAACAAGATGTAAAGATAAGTTGTGTGTAAGAAAAAGTAGCCTTTCCAACTATGTTCTAGACAAAATAAGCAGGCACAATTCTTTCTCAGTTTATGAATTCTAAATTTGGTGTTTCACACCAGTGTGATGTATGTAGAATAGCTGATTAAGAATACCAATTTAAGTAATCAAGTATTGAAGGCTAATTATTAAGTTCCAAAACATGGAATATTAGAGATCAAAAGTTATACAAGGCATGAACATGTTGATGCCTGAAAAAGTGGCTTATGATGTGAACCCCACAGATGACTGTTTCTGGATACTGTCACAGACTCCTGAATTTTACGGGAATAATTTAATAAGAAAAGTGGATGTTTGTATCTCGTCACATTCAAATCCATCAACACAACTCCAAATTTTCAAAAACACTTCTCTTAATGCTTTTCTGTATGATACTTTTCCAGATTCTAAAAAGAGAAAAAATGTAATTTGTATTCTTTTCTTCCAGGTCCTTCTCTCAGTTATCTCCATAACTGAGTTAGCTATACAGAGCAGAATTGCCTCCTTTAGTGTGGTCTGGACAGCAGAATTCCTGTGAAGTTCCTAAAAATACATAAAATTAAAGTTTTGTGTTGCAGACTGCAAAATATCATCTTGCAGAGACTGGGTTTGGGAAAATAAAGGACACTGAATGTGCCATAATCAGAATCTCTACAGAAATCTCATATACAGTCTCATACACATTCCCTTCTGTGGTGCCTGAATTCTTCAGGAGCTCCTTCTGCTTCTCCTTAGGACCTAAGATGCACCCACCCAGATTCCCCACTAACTGAAACTGAGCCAAGGTGCATGTAGGACGGAATAACTTCATTCTCGTAGTATAACTTCATTTATGGAGAGCAAAGACAAAGAAAGTCACAGTAAATTTCTGGTAAAGTTAGAAACAAAATGAAGACTTCTGATGGTCTAATCACAGCCACATCTGCTTTAATATTTATACAAATTGCACTAAAACCAGCAGACTGTGCTAGGTCGATTACAGCAAATGTTTGATTAAATCAATGACAACTTTGTCAAAATTACATAGGATTTGTCCTCTAATAGAACTGAGAGTCTGGTAATGCTTACTACATGGAAGTACAGATATTTTAGTGGCATGGCACTTCTAAATAATACGCACATATCAGATCTTCCCCAAACTGGTGCTGTCCAATATGCTCAAATAATGAAGATAGCACTGGCAGGAGAGCAACTGTGGTATAATTAATGATTTGTGTGACTCCCTTTGGCTGGTTTCTGCTGTGTGTAAACTGGCCTTGCTTAAGATTTTCCATTGTTTTCTCCAGATCCTCAGCAGCATTGTCCAAAAATGCTCTCAATGCCATCTTAACAGATTCCAGACCAGTTTTCATCACAGTCCTGTATATAGCATGCAAAAGGAATGAAAAAGAATATTCTATTAGACAAGCATGGAATAAAGCCTAGTCTTGGCATATATGAAGTAGATAATAAAGATCTGAAGACAAATCTTTCATCTTTTGATATTGTAAAATCTTCTCATAGCAGAACAACCTACTGAAAAACAATTCATAGGTATCCTGCAGAACACAAGGATATTTTATCTGGTTTCCCATTGTGAAAATAAAGTCCTTTTAAATTTATAAATTAAGTGATTCATTTGCCTTCAGAGGGCAAAATAAAAACACTGAACAAAAGAGAAGAAGAATGAGTAAGTCTTCAATTTATGACCTTTAGGAAGAGAAGAACTATCTCAATCTAGAACTCAGAAAGTCTTCCCAGCCTTAACAGTCATATTTCTGCCTCCAGAATAAGGGCAACAGAAAGATATGAGTAAAACAGCCAAATGTGTTTAAATTAATTAATTATTTAATTAAAAAAATTAATTGATTACATAACTATAACACCAAAATCAGTTATGTAATGATATAATCCAGGAGAATTATCTTATATGTTTTAACTATCTCAATTACAGAGACTCTTTGTTTGATGAAAGTATCCATTTAGGCATGTGTGAAATAAATCCAGGTGAAATTCTTTTGTAAATTGAGTAACAGCCCAGGCTTTTTGTTTATTTGTTTTACAAAGTGAATATATACAGTTTCAATAGCAGTATTTTCGAACTTTCATGTAACCTCCATGAATCCCTTAATCCCCTCCTGGAGCTATTTTTACATCTCTACCATGAGCTGAATTGCTGACCTCCACCTGTATCTGTATTTCATCTGTATGCCTGCATACAGCACAGATAATTTATGACAAAAAACCTGAGATATTACAACCTAAAGGATTACCATGCAGCAGCTGAGTCGTATTAATCAACCACGATCATGCCTCTACCCCATAGAAAATGGAAAGTAAAATCTGTTCATTTAAGCCACTGAGCAGATACTGAGAAAAATTGCTATCTGCAGGTAACCCAGTCGAGTCTTTGAGAGTAAATGGCAAGTGAAAAAAAGTTATATTAAATTACCACGGAGGTAGTTTAAATTGCCATGTTTTGTTTCACAACTGCAAAGATCTAGAAGTCAGCAATCAGCACAGATAGTTGCCTGTACAGTTAATGGAAAGCAACATATTATCCCCCAATATTTCAAGACTGTCTTATCCATGAACCTCACAATGGCTCAGGCAGCTCAGTTTGACTTAGAAGTACCACTGTATTCGATGTAAAGGGTTTGGGGTTTTTTTGTTCAAATCAGAACATGAATTAACTTTGCAATGAAGACACTCTATGAGACCGATTTACTGCATTCTATGTGCATTTAAATCCTGAATTTTCTGATTAAGCAGTATAGGCAAAAGAATAAAATATTTCTAATGTCATTGTAGTTTTGGGATGGTGACAGGGTTAAAGCCAAACGAACTAACAGCCAGCAGGTCCTGGACACCACTAATCTAAACTGAAGTTGAGAGTGTAACTTGCAAATATTGTCCTGCTAACCCCTAGTAATTAACCTACTTTGCATTGGGAATTCTCTTCAGTACTACATCTTCTTGAGTTTTGAAATTCTGTAGTCTTACACAGGTAGCCCAAGTCTGACTGCACATTAATTTTTTTTAAGTGATTTTCTTCATACTTTAGAAATTATATTCAGTATTACCTCGCATCCAAGGTCTGGCCCAGTATGTGAAGACAGTTGACTATTGAAGTTGCATCATTTCCTAAACAGGGAGGAAAATTATCCACCAATTAAGCTGAGCATACTGTATAGCATACCTACACTCTGCTAACTGTATCTTTGGTTTTAAAGAGAAAACAACACAGCAGAAGCGCAATTGAACTTCTGCATAATTTTAATATTCAAGTTAAAAACATGCAGTTTGTTGTCTTAGCCTTGTTTACACAAATGCAGTAACTACAGGCAGTAAAGCATCTCTCATCAAATAGCTGAGGCAGTCAAGACGGAAGCATTTAAATGTGGGGTTAATTAGAGCTGCAGTGTATTGTCTGGTTTTCATTTAAATTCTATAAATTTTGCTTTAATTGATTCAAGTTTATCTGAGCATTTATCTTCCTCCTCTCACTAACATAAAAGCTATTAACTTTCACAAGCTTCTATTGCAGGAAGAGACCGTTTATATAAAATGTCATCAAAAAGATTAGCTCACCGGTGTTACCAATAGGCTGCAGCCATTTATAGCAGGATCAGGTGTGGCTCACATGAGTAACAGTCTCTGACATAATATGCATCTCCCATAATCAATTCCTTTTCTCACGGTTATGTATGTAAAAAGAGAACTTACACACAACATGCCTTGTATGCATATGTACATCTCAAGATGATGCCATGTACAAGCCACCTCTAAGTACACTTTTTAAATCCGGGACAGACTTAGGCTACCCAAATTTGACCCACAGTTTATTTAGTGAATATATATTTTTTAATCTAAACCTCTGCAAATATGAAAATACATTTTCTTTCTTCTCTCTATATTTAAAGTTTCTCCATTAAGAAAAAAGAAGAAACAAATTGACTGTTTAAGATAAAACAGAATTCTGAAAATACTGTCATATGCATACAGTGTACTACACTTTCTCACTGGTGGTTATTTCAACTTGAAAATATAGGCAAACATAGAACTAAAATTAGTAACTGTTTAACTGAAAAAGAGATTTAAAAAGATAAATTGCAAGGAAGGAGTGGGAGGTTTATTGTAGCACTGAGAATGTTGTTCTGTGCTATGAGATTAGGAGGTATTTTTGTGGTGTTCATCCACAGTAGATTAAACAAACCTGCACTTGAAGCACAGCTGCTATGGCTGCCCCTAGCCAGGCAGCCCCACCCTCCCTTTTGCACTAGCACTGGTGGTCATGCAACGATATAGCGAGCAGATGAGAAAGCTGAAGTGACCTAAAAAAAATCCTACCAAAAAACCACCACAAAAGCATAAGTTTTTTGTCAGCACGTGTTTTTTTCCCTTACTATTTTACTGCTCTGGTGATATGAATGCCAGTGCTGATGAAGAGAGTGCAGGACTGTGCTAATGTCAGCAGGGATGGAGGGAAATACTCAAAGCAACTCAGACTTAGACAGCGGATTAGACTGTCATGAAATAGTATCTTAACTTTTGTCGTGCTGATGTATGTACGCTGCATGCTACAGAGCTGCATAGAGATGCTGAGTCCAATTGCCTGAAAAATTTACATTGGCAATCTTTATACCATGTAGACACATTTCAAGAGCCATATATTTATCAGGAATCAGGTATTTTGTATGCTGCAACCAGACGGAAGAGTCAGAAACTCATCTAGGTATTCTGAAAACTAGACAAGCTTTAGGCATATCCAGTAGCAGATGCTGCAGTGTGGTTGGTTCCACAGAGTAGGGTATGAGAGCAGAATTCAGTGACCATGATAAATGCAGCCCCCTTCCATCTAAACTGATTGATATACTAATGTTTGGCCAGTTTTCTCCCTGTAACACTAAAAATAGACTTTCAAAATTATCATGAAACTTCTTTTCTCAAATGTGTCCTTCAGGCAGGATTTGTCACAGGATCTTAGAAAATGCCATTTGTTATGAAAGACAGGTTTAGTTTCAGTGGAAATTCTGCATCTTACTTTTGTTCAATGTCATGTATTTAGTTGTTTTCACTGTTTCTAAGACAAAAACCCACACTAAAAAGGTATTTTTTAATATTTTACCTTCAAATGCCACAGTTAAAACTCAAAAAAAATATATCCTTTTCATCTGAATATTTCTAGAATCACTTTGCTTCCAACCTGAGGTCAGAAGGCCGTCTTTTTCTTAAACTGAGTTATGAAACCTAAAATGAAGGGTCTTCTAATGCAACTAATTTTATTACTATTGCCAATATCACACAGAGTACATATGCACCTTCATTAAATTAAAAATCTTTTTTTTAATAAATTAAAAATGTTCTTTATTTTCAGAAGCCTGAAAACTAGGTACAAAACACTCTGATGTAGGAAATCAATGTGCAGTGTATAAAATTCCGTTACATCATGAAAGGGGAGCCGGTGACAAGTACAATTCAATAGGATAAAAACTGAAACAAGACCTGTTCCTTAAATGAACTCTTCACACAACTCAAAACAATGGAGGCTGAACATACGCAAATACTAAACCACATGAGTTCAAGAGGTTTTAAGGCTGAAAGTATCCCAGGAGCGAATATATAAATATTAGGTTGATGGCTGGATCACCGTCAGCATGCATTGCCAATGCAGTTGATCCCATGAACTGCACAACTGAGTTGCAGCCCTACACAAAATAATACAGCTTTCTAAAATATCAGGAGGGAACGACTGTTGCTGCATTGCAAAACTGCTATGGATATTGATTCCAGGATGCCTCACTGGAAGGACACTTATAAATTCAGGATGTCACTAGGCAGAGAAAGACTTCTGTTTCTTTTTAGGAACTTCTCTGATTGATCTCTCTAGGTTCCCAAAAATAAGTGAGCAAAACCAGGCCTTTCTTATCTGATGTCTTAACCAGTTAATTTTTGTTTTAGATTACACGGGTCTGAACTACTGATACGAAGATTTTTTTTAAAAAATTACTTACATATTTATATAGAAAGAATGCTTTACTGGAGATTCAAACAATATAAAGAGTGAATCAAATAGTCATATACATTTGTTTTTTAAATAGAGAAAATATAAATTCAAATGCTCAATTCATTGAAATTATTCACTAAAAACTTTCAATTTCAGCCCACTAATAATAATGAAAGTAAATCAATACAGTCTTACTGATGCATAGCTACAGCTCCCAAACAGTAAATTACTGGGGACAAAATCTACTTTCACAGTGTAAAGAAATAATAATTCCATGCTGAATGACAATTCCATAACCCCAGTGACACTCTTAGATATCAAATGTGATTTTAAGTTCACTCTGGAACACTTGCATGCTTAATTTGCCATTTTATCAGGACTTGTATGTACATGACTTTTACTAATGACCTCCATGCATGCAGCTCTATCTTCAGAAGTAGCATTCAAATTCACAATAATATAACACACCTATATAGCAAAACCATATAGCATTTTGCTATTTGTTATAGCAAACTCCCCACTATCCATAAAGGTTATTATCAAGCAACTCTTGCTCATTCAAGATGCTTTCAAAATGCACAAATAACTTTCTAGGCCCCAGCTGTGCTCAGAGGCTGTCCTCATGAGCATTTCCCCCTCTTCTACACAGGCCTTGTCTTTGCTGGAGTAAGTGCAATTCTTTTGATCAGGTTTTCTAACATGATGTAATTCAGTGTCAAGGTAAGGCAAGCTGTAAGGTGACTTTTACTTGAGTTAGTAGGTCCACAGTACAACCATGCTCCGGAGTCTTATAGTGACCATGTCATAATCATAGAAAAACTACAGTACACTTCTGTGATGGCATAAAGAATGTGCACTCTATTAGTTACTCCACACTAGGAAAAGAGTTAAAAAACAAACTGTAGCCATAGTGAATACCCATCTGACTTATCTCCTTGTACTTCTTGAACCCAGCCAAACAGCAGGAAATAAGCAAGTTGAGATGTGGAATGGAAAAGATCTTTTGCTTAGTACTGAAAAAAGTTACATTGACTTAGATCTTTAACTTCGGCTGTTACTCATTTTAGAAAAGAAAAAAGTCAGAAAAACAAATACAGCAATGAAAAAGATCTTCAAAGTTTTAATAGTATACCTGAGCTAGTTCATTCTTTGAAGAAACAACCTAGGGTACAAACCAGAGCTTATGTGTACGTTTGTGACATACTCCACCCTTCAGAAAAAAGCTGCAACAATGCCACACAGCTGCAGAAACAACTCCATTGCTCCTATGATCTTTTGGCTTTACAAGCAAATCCACTCAGCTCATCCCAAAATATATTTAAAAGCAACATCCCAAAATAACTTCCAATCTTTCTTCTCAGTTTAATGGTTTTCACAATGGTCTGTAAGCACTAAACTGCTGCTGCAGCAAGTTCCTTCCCTTCAAATTGAATGAAATATGTAGGAATTGTTAGGTGCATATTACCTTAATCAAGTTCTAATTCACTAGCTAACTACTCAGTTAGGTATGTTCATGGATGCTGAAGTTTGCAATGCAAAGCTATATATGCACAGGATGTACTATTTCAACTATCCTATCATCATGGCATAAGAACGAATTGTAGAGTAAATGACTGTGCTACACATTGCATAAAATGTACACATTTGATACAGACTTCAAATTTACTTCAATTAAGTGATTTTCACGTGGCATATGACAAACACGAGCTCCTGCTAGGTTCACATAATACTAGAAAGATAGTACACACGCGTATGTGGAGTTAAGCCCATCTGGGAATATGTAAGAATTCCACAGAACTTAACTAAGCATTTCAGCCCACTACAACTTTTCCTTGATGAATTTCCAATACAAATGTGGAGTTCTGATGCTCTGTTTTTCCCAAACGATTTGGAATAAAATAACAAATTAGTCATTATAATTAAACTCAGCAAAATTCTTTGGTAGGATAATGAAATCCAGATATTAGTTAAGACACATGGAAAACTAAACAAAAAACCCCAAACTGAAAACTACAAAAGCTTTTTATTCCATCTAATAAGTTCTGTGATCTACCAGCCTAAACAATCAGCGGTCTGTGAAGACCATGCATTTCAGCCATGCAGCCATGCAGCATGCAACAAAGCGGCACGTAACACAATGCAAAAATGGCAAAGAAAACCAAGTGATGGCCATGCTAGTATTTGTCAAGGGTCTCCTTACCAAACAGTGAAATCCTATGCCTGACAAGAACTCCAAGTTTGCAGAACAGGCTGAAGACAAAAGAAAAATAAAAGAGAAGAGAAGGGAAAAGGAAAAAAATAAGGGGGGGGGGGGGGGGGGGAGGAAGAAGAAAGAAAAAATAACAGCTGATATATGAGCAGGAAAAGCAACATGATGTCACGCAGAAAGAATCAATTATCTGAGCAGAATGTGGGACAGAGTACTAAAGAAAGAGTTTTTAAGTGCATATCCTTAACAAACATGGTTAAATAAGCACATATTATAATTAAAGAAACAAAAAAAAAAAATTAAAAGCAAAGCTAATTAATATAAAAGCGTCCTATATGATAACCCACAAGGGAATAACCATCAAAGCTTTAAGAAGTAAAATGTGGTCAGTGTGCTATTCAGGATACCACTGACAATTCGAAAACAAAAGGTAAGGAAATCAGATTAATTGAAGTGTTTGATGGCAAATGTTTAACTAGTCCAATTTGGATCTTGTAATCTTGAACACAGTGAGAATTTCTTTTCAAATACATTGCCTTAAAATGAGAAATAGCCGCTTACGTGGTTAAAAACCAACAAAAATGGATACAATCAATGATTTAATTTCACATTTGAATTACTTCCTGTGCTGATGAGCAGTGCCCTGTTCAGAACAATGAAGAGCGAAGTTGTGTGTTAATTCATGGAAGCAGGAGCACACTGCCCTACACAAATTGTCCTGGCCTCCAGATTTAGGAGGGGTTGGCTCAATCTTCATGATTGAGTTGAAAATTTTCTCCAAGAGCAACATCAATTTTGGTGTGATGTTTTATGCTGCAAAACCCCTCATCTGCTGTAAATGACATGACCAATACCACGTCATTATATTAAGCTATTTAACTCTTAGGCACACAGGCCAGTTATCAACCTCTGATTTAAAAGCAAAAGACACCATGAGCATGTCTGCACAGTTTATGGATGAGATCTGAACATCTTGTTCCATTGACAAACAAGAGCATGGTGCCAAATGGAAACATTTATGTCCAGAATCAGAACAGCCAGGTTGATGTGGTGCTGAATCCAGCTAATTAGCCAGTGCACAGTGATCCACTACAGCAACAGCAACTGCTATGTTTTAGAAATGAGTCTGGTTGGCGCATGTTCAGGGATCTCTGTTCACTTTTTATTCCATCAGGCAGACACATACTATATATTCTTTTATGAGGATCCTGGTTCACCCAGTCCAGCAGGGAAAAGCTGTACAGAAGCATGTTAGCATCATATAAATCTTGTGTCCATTCTAACAAAGACATTAAATAGCTCACACTCTATCTTATATTTCTAACATACAAATGTTACTCAACTGACTGGAGCATTCAGGAGATGCTATGTTTTCACAAAATCAGACTGAACCTATTATCTCCAGTGTAATTAGTTTAGGATAAATAAATAAATAAATTAAAATGTCCAAATGGCCAATATTTAGATTGATGTCCAGAACTAATTTTATACAATTGCAGTAGTACAAGGACTTGTAAAATGGTCTAATGGATGAGAAATGCAAAAAGACCGATCCTGAAGAAGCTGGTTACAAATAAGATGGAATATAATGCCACCATATTTCAGGAAGAGGTCTGACCCGTATTTGCCTGCAAAACATATCTGGATTTAGTGTATTTGCTAAACACAGAATGGTTATTGCACTTGTTAACACTGTCACTGCATTATCAATACCCAAAAATATATTCTTCCATAGCTTAATGAATGCAAGCTTATCTTCATTGGAAAAGGAAAGCAGTCAGGAACTGCCCTTAGCTTGAAGAAAATCCTATTTATGAGTTGCACTCAAACAAATCTAAAGGGAAAACTCAACAGAAAATCCAAAATTTAGCTTTGGCAAACTCCCTACAATACGGGGGCAGGGGGAAGAGACACAAAAATGTGTTGGGAATCTAATTATTAAAATGGCCAAAAAAACCCCTTCAGGAAATGATGGACCATATAATGTAGTTTCTATAATTTTAACATCTCAGTCAATTAAGAAATAAACTGCTCAATAGCAATGGTTATAGCTATCATTCATCCAAGTTTTCCTTGCATGTGTTTTCTTCTCTTTGGCTGACACTTCTGGATGGCAGGTAGCTCAGTTAAGTATGGCAGCAGCTCTGATCCTTTTTCTGGGCTGCATGTTCAGGAATCTCACACAGCTAGCCAACATATGTGCAGAATTCCTGAATCTATGCAGCACATATGCCAATATATCCATGTTTGACATATTCCAGAAGTATGGGGTTTATTGGCATGACTTAACAACTGTGAAAATATTATTATCCAGGACATAACAGATGGAAAAACAGCAGCTCAGAGAGTGGAGAAGTATCTAGATGCATGCATTTTGTTATAGAGTTTTTTAATTCTTTGAAGAATGCCGTTCAGCCAAGCTGCCAGATCAAATTAGTCCATGAGATGACACAGGGTCCAGACAACCATTACTTACTTATGCTTAGTATTGTTGCTAGAAATTTCACTCAGTATTCACAAAATCTTGCAAACTCTGCATGTCTCTATGACCATCAGTTGGCTGTCAGCCTCAAAGAACAACAATTCAGTTTTTCATGGTTCAGTACCCAGTAACGGCCAAGAAGGCAACCATGATACCTGTACGTTACAGGTATGCACAGTAGGTCCTGTGTGAAGCTTGTAGTCCACCTTACTGAATGGGAAATACGGGTTTCAATTCAATCAGAAGTGAAATTAAGTGAAAATGTATCTTTGAGAGATGGTCTAATAATGGACAACTTCAGGGAAAGGATCAAGTGGGTATTTCTGTCATATTACTACTGTCATTACTATTTAGAAAACCAAAGAGCAGAAAGAATGCAACTCTCTTGTTTTTAATTTTTATGGTGGACAGTAATAATGATACTTAATGAAACACAGTTATAACTAAGTTTGGCTTTTAAAGCTATCACAAAATTTTTCAGGAACAATGATTTCAGTATATACCTATTTCCAACAGTGAAAATGGGTACACAATCATATAGCCTGTGCCACAGACTGTGCAACTGGTGTACTGTTGCACATAATTCTAAATTTAAGTTCCCTGCATGCTAAAATCATCACCGCTACCTTTAAAACAGCATATAATCATAACTCTCTACTCCTCTCCATTTATTACAATGAATTTTCCTAAGAGGAAAAGAAAGTGAAAAAAGTTTATTTTGTATGTTCATAAAAATATTCCTCTGCCTCCCACTTCTCACTTTCCACAATCAACTGCTGCTGTTTAAAGACAAACACACAGATGCATACACACTAATATTATTTTAAGTTTTACCTTGTCACCATTTCTTTTTCTTTATTAGAGGCATGACCTCCACTGCTGAGAGGCCTACTTGCTGCAGATAAGAAATACAGGCGATGATTTTTAAAATACTGATCAATCAAAGGGAGCACAACCTGAAATTACATCAGAAAGAAGTGGTTATCTGAGGGCTTTTTTATTATGTTCTGTATTACTCTTTGTAAGTCACAGCTAAAGACAGGAGATTTCAAATGTGTTTTCTGTTTTAAAATCTCTAGGTATTTTTTATTTAATGTCTATTCATTCCTCTTTGAATTTACTTCGTGTTCAAGGCATTTAAAATGTCATCATGAAAGACAGCAGAAAAATTTTTACGTTATCTCTGGGACTTGATCTGTGTGGCTTTTAGGAAGAGTACAAAGCAGAAAGTATAATTTCATTTTTTCTCACAATTTTAAGATTTTTCTAGTACCACGTACACAGACACAACTGTTGCTGTTCATGCCTTTTAATGTAGATTTAAGAAAAATTCATCTACACCTGTCAGTGCACTAACAGCACTTAATTCTAGATGCTATCAAATAAAACTCCCAAAATATCCTCACTCATGTCCACTGAAGTTTTCTTATTTACTTCATGTGGTGATTGTTACTCAGTGCCCACTGCACGTGTCAGCCAGGGGGAGAGCCAAAATAAGCAGCCAATAAGAAAACCTGAAATTGCTTCCTTTTCAGAGCATGGTTCTGAAGAAAGTGGAATTCTAGCTTCTCAGTCAATTAACTTGGCAAATAGCACTTCATGGAAGAACTTTAAGGTATCAGGATTACAATTTACTGCAAGGATATCTGGTTAGAAAATGCTACAGACAGCTGCCTTTGCGTATTCGCTAATGAGTTCAAAAAGCACTTTGAATATGCAAACACCATACAAACTTCTATGTGCAAAACGAATAAGCAGAATTTCTTAATTTATAATGTGTAAAACCTTCTTGACATAAAAAGGAGAATTGGGCTGACAGGAACCTCATGCCTCTCAGCAAGGGGAAGTGCAAAGTCCCTTTGCAAGTACACCTGGGGTGGAATAACCCCAGGTACCAGCACACACTGAGGCTGACCAGCTGGAGAGCAGCTTTGCAGAGAAGGACCAGGGGGGTCTCAGTGGACAAGCAAACTGACCATGACCCAACAATGCACCTTCACTGCAAACGTGGCCAACAGCATCCTGGGTTGCAATTCTTCCTCTCTGCTCAGCACTGGTGAGGCCACCTTAACTGCTGTGTCTGGTTCTGGGCTCCCCAGTACAAGAGAAACATGGACATACAGGAGAGAGAGTCTAGTGAGGGACCACAAAGATGATGAAGGAACTAGAAGATCTTTCAAATGAGGAGAGATTGAGGGAGCTGGGTCTCTTTAGACTGGAGAAGAGAAGGCTCATCAACGAGTATAGATATCTGAAGGGAGGGTGTAAAAAAGGTGGAGCCAGGCTCTTTTCAGTTTTGCCCCATGACAGGATCATAGGCAATGGGCACAAACTGAAACACAGGAGGTTCCCTCCAACCACCGGGAAACACTTTTTCACTGTGAGGATGACCAAGCACTGGCACAGGTTGCCCAGAGAGATTGCTGAGTCTCCACCCTGGGAGATATTCAAAAGCCATCTGGACATAGTCCTGGGCAACCTGCTCTAGGTGATGCTGCTTGAGGAGTGAAATTCAACTAGATGACCTCCAAAGGGCTCTTCCAACCTCAGCCTTTCTGTAGGTCCGTGATGGAGACATCAGCATGGTCTTAAAACAAGGAGCGAAATAAGGAAGGTGACACTGACAGATACAGAGCTGTCTTAATTCCAATAACTATTGCTCACATTTATCTGCCTGAAGACTGTAAAAGAGAAAAATCTTCAGAATTGGACTAAGTCAGTAAACAGAAAATGTAGGGAGATTATGAATAACATCATATGAGTAGCTGCATATCATGGATCAAGAAAATAATGAGAATAAGAATATAGTTCTGTAATTTTTTCACATCTATACTCCACCCTACAGTATTTTCAAGCTATTTTTATTACTACTGTTTTAAATTAATAAAATAATGAATTTAACACAGAAAAGTGCAACTATAACAACAATAATCATGTTCATTAACAAATAGTTTCTCACTTCAACTACTTACTATGTTGGCAAAGAATAATCAAAGATATACTGTACTTTGGCAAAAAACTTGATTTCTTGTTCATATGGGAAGTGCTCTCCTTTGCCTCTGCTGCCACCATCTGCAGAGAGAAGAAAATTAAGCTCCCTATTATATATCCTAATATATGGACTACTCTGCATTTTTCTTAGAAATTGTACACTATAAACAAATAAAACTCGTTGTCTTTAGAGGTAGATTTAAGACACCACAAACAGTATACACACTAGTTAAAAGTGGCACTTTATGACTACTTCATGAGAAGAAAAGTTACACTACATAAAATGTGTAAAGAATAATTGTCCAAATCTTCATAGAAGTGTAGACATCTCATAGTCCAAAGAGATACAGATATTTTTGTGAGATGAAATTTAGTCCTATATTTGTATTTTTCTACTTATTGGTGACAATTTGGAAGCCTGAACTCAGATTCTAATGGAACACCTTTCTACAGTTGTTCCCAGAAGAACCAGAATTACCAAATTTTTACTACTTATTTGTGGACTTTGTCTAAAGAACAAAATTAATGGCTCGAACTACCCAACTGAAATTCAAATTGCTTCACTTCCCCCATTACTATAAAAATTAAATAGTCTTTACAGACATAAACTGGTAGAGCTCCCAGATGATTTATCCTTTGTTTATTATCTTCTTTTCACTAATCCAGTGAGGGACAAGAATGGTATTTGTTCCACCATTGTTTCAGTATTTATTCATTATCATTCTTACCGTTATGCCAAATCTATATAATTAAGTAGAATGAAGCCTTGATAATCAGGCATTAGCAGCAGAAGTAACCTGATGAATTATCAAGGCCAGACTTCTGCTACTGTAAGTAACCATGGCATATAATAATTCACATTTTTTATAATTTCCACTTTAAAACTAGATAGGCTTATGGATGAGTGTTGATTCCTTCAATCCCCCTGCTGTCCTGCCATTAATGCTGTCAATTACAACACCTATGCAGAGACATGAGGCACAGCTCATGTTACATGGCATTGCCACTCCCATGGTCACACAGAAGCTGCATCTGGCCAGGTTTTCTGGCTTTTACTGCCCATGTAAGAAGCTAACTTTAGTCATTAAACTTCTTTTTTATCTTTAAGAAAAGCAGATCAAGTTAAATCTTTTCCTTCGTAACGCTGTTGTTGAAACATATGCTGGGTGTTTGTGAAAGAACATTCCCATTGTGGGAGTTTATTAAAGGTTTCTCTATGCAACTTCCTCCTCCTGAGAAAATTTCAGAATGATACAAATTACTGGTTTAATTTGCTCTGTGAAAAAGGGATTCTATGTGCATAGTAAACATTAATGTTCACATGTGAGAGATGATCAATTTGTGCATAAATACAAGGGAGCAGTTAGTTTTTCAAAGAATGAAAGTCATCATAAATTTTGGCTGAACACTTTTGATCTGATAAACGAATATGGGAAACTGGAATGAACATGGGAACTACATAACTTTCCAAAATTCATCATCTTCATCAACTATAGGAAAGTAGAGGAAAAACTCCTAGTCCAAGAATGTGGTTTTTTTTTTAAAAAAAAAATCTTTTTTTTTAATAATATCAAACATCTTAGTTAATAATTCTGAAGAAAAATGGATAAGGAGTACAATACCAAACTCCAGAATGTACTGATGGGCTTCATCCACATATCTTATAAGTTGCTGAAGGAAGCTGTAGGCAAAGCGTTTCTCAATGGAAGGTGTATCTAATTCCAGGTCCTTAAGTCCTCTGTAAAAAGAAGTCATTTTTCACACATGCAGAAGGACTCAAAGCAATCTTACCTCTCCATGTAGTCTGACGCCTTTTTCTCTAGTAATGATTAACTGCTTATTAACATAAGAATTCTTTGGTGTTTGAAGTAAACAGTACTCTTACACTTAATTAGGTTTGGAGCAATTTGTTGAGATAGAACACAGATTTCCCCAGTAGAAGGTTACAGAAAAATGTGACTAGTCAACCAGATTAATCCAATATCACTTTAATTTCTTACCCTTACCTTGTAAGGCACTACTGTCTTATTTTTCCCTCCAGGGATTGATTCTTGGGTAAGAGGGTTTTGAAACTGCCAAAATACTTTGACTTGAACAATCAAACCAGAAGTAAGTCTAGTCTCCCTCATCATGACTTTCCCCCAAAGGTCTGTGTGCAATGGAAAAACTTCGAATAGCTATGTAGCATTTGTGATAAATCAGTGGAAAACAAAAACAAAAAAAAAAGGAATTGCAGTTTACCATTTCCAGTATGTTCCATCATAGTTACTAGTCTGATATGAAAAGTGTATCTTCTTTCAACGAATATAAATCTGCAGAGTGGTTCCATGGTGCAGACTGATATCTGCTAGCAACAAGTTGGCAATGACATAAGCCTTGATTCTGCAGGATGAGGACTTTAATGATAGCACATGAAGAAGCTATGCTTAACCAGCAAGGGAGTCAGTCACCCCACTGTCAGAGGCACCAAGTACATTAGTACTGTTATTTTGCAAGTTTAAAAAATATACCTACTGAATATAACTGCCTGTGTAGTGCAGTTTTCTGCACCCCTGGTCTCCGATGTCTGCAGCTGGAGCCAGTGGGAGTCCCAGTTGCCAGCCACTGGGGGGCAATGCTGGGAGTTCCAAAAAACAGCGAACATAGGGGAGCAGTGTCAGTAAGGTGAGCAAGGGGCTCAGTGCCAGCAGCTGGAACAGGACCATGGGTCACAGGCCATGTGCCTGAGTGCCATGGGCTTGGCAGGGGGCAAGTGTTTGTATCTTCCCTAAACCTGGTCTGCATTAGGGTGCACTAGACTAGAAAAGTCACTGTCAAAGAAAAGACTGGAAAGAAATGTGTGCAAGGCATATGTGGCAGAAAGTCAAGTGTTAAGCAGACCAAAGAAAAACATGAATCAGATGCTTGTTTGTTTTGACAGTGCAGTGGTCACAGGAGCAGCAGGTACGTTGACTTTAACTTGATAGGAAGACCTGCATCTGACTAGCACAGGAGGATATAGATGCGGCAGGAACTATTTACTAGATGATGGGTGTGCCCAAGTTATCGATTATCTTACCATCCTTCTTAGCCTTCCACTCCTCAAAAAACCAAAAGCCACTTTCACTTTAAGCTTAAGTTAGACAGAAATAAAAAGGATTAGTCAAAAAGGAACGTGTAACTTTGAATACCATTGAGGAACCTTTTGTCATTTTGTCAGGGGATGAGAAAAGAAACCTTTGCTGACTGACATCCTTGTTTGTACATCCTACTCCACTGAAGGGAAGTAAATTGAATTATTCCAGCTACCCTGAAAGATTTTACCTAGAATTATTAGATTAGTTGTGGGACTCTATAAATGGCTGAATTTCATATGTGATAAAAATGAAAGGAAGTAGGCAGATTTTAAGTAGGTGTGCTAGGCTAATTAATTCACAATGATTACTTAAATCCATCTCTGTGACTGTTTCTTTCACTTACCAATGTTCAAGTCATACAAATCTCAGATATGCTTTCAGCCTTTCTAGGGACTCACATTTCCTAAGCCATGCTGACGAGGCAGACAAGCCTCCAATTGAATTAAAATTTTATTCACATTGCATTTAGTAGGTCAATATGTCATATGAAAACCAAAAGGAATGACATGTGTTATTCTGGAGAGAATAACATGTATACATACTGAATTATGAATGTTCTATTGATTACTGCACTTATTCACTATTAGTACATTTACACTGTGGATTGATTAAAAAAAACTCTTTAAAAACATCATTTTTCACTTTTAAAATATCTTAATAACACTACAAATTAACTCAGTTGAAAAAAATGAGTAGTAGATTTTAGAAATAAAACTCTTATCAAAGCAATTGCCTAGAAATTCCTACAGGGACATGTGTGTGCCTGTGCCCGACCTTGGCAGTGATCGGTTAGCGGCTGGACTCGAATGATCTTAAGGGTCTTTTCCAACCTTAACGATTCTATGATTCTATGACCTGTAACGAAGACTTCATAATTCTATCATCTGTAGAAAATTAACAAGTTACTAACAGTTGGATGTATGGAGACAAACCAGAAAGAAAAAGCATGCTGCTGTGTTGATAGGAGTGGCAGAAGACATGCAGACATTCTGGAGAACTCTGCTTGTGACTTCCAAAAACCCCGCTAACAAGTCGGTAATCCATTTCTTCCTTACAATGCTCTACATAAAGGACCTCATCCTTACCTCCAGGTACTGAAACTTAAAAATGACCATAGATTTTTATTTTATTTAAAAAAAAAAAAAAAAGCTACTGAGGAGTATTAGAAACCTTCTGTGACACTAATACTGAACAGAGAATTCACCTGGAGACAGCATATCCATTAATCTGTAGAAATTTCAGAATATCCTGTGCTTTTTCTCTGTCCTTGGCTTTTTCTTTGGCTGTGAGTGTATCGTAAGGAACAAGAAGAGGATGATTGCCTCCTCCTACTATGGAAAGTCAAGAGAATTAAAAAGCAGTTAGAGAGTTATCTGTTGACACGGTAAGTCCCAGTATGTAAAAGAACTATCATAATAATACATAGCATGTTACAGTAAAATCTAGTCTGAAATAACAACTATGTGATTTTGGTTTTTTTACACAAACCTAAAAAATCTGCAGATAGAAACTTTAGACGTGGCTGCAAATGTAGTTCTAAAATTATCAATTGCAGCAAGTACACAGTAAATATGCTAAACCTACTGCAAAATCTCTTAAGAAAAAAGTGCTTAACTGTTACAAACGTGTATTAAAATTACAACTTCATTTCATGAAACTGAAAATATTTCAATAACACATCACTTAATAAGAAAACCGAGACACAAGCAAATATATAAACATATACAAACAGAGTCCTGCTGTTAAACATTCTGATGACAGCAAAAAGGCTTCATGGAGTTTAGCAAGATATATCCATATATAGAAATATATGAAAGTGATACAGTTCTACTTTATAGTAAGAAATTAAAGATAGAAATTAAAGTACATTATTCAAATGTGGTTCCAATCTGTCCAATCTGACCAAAAGAATGCCACCAAAACAGTGAGGTAAAGAATATAAACTGCATTTGTGTTGCTTACAAACAGCTGATGTATCGATACCTCTCTGAATGTAGATAGTTAATTTGGCAGGAAAATAAAGTTGTCATTATTAATATAAATATCTGCACAAAAAACAACATTCTTAGGATTTCACCTTCTAAAATCACCATCATATAGCAGAACACAATAAATTCCTATGATAATTGCTACGAAACCCCAGGAAATTTTAAGGGTAATGAGCAGACTTATCTCAGGAAAAATACTCCAGCAAGTCTCTAGTAATAATATTTTTAAAAAGGAACAAATTCCCTCTAGAAAATATTGGAGACATATCCTTAGGTGATTTTGTAATTTTCCGTTAGTCCTGCCGGTATCCATTTAAGTACACGCAAAATGGTAACCTAGTGGGCAAGTCTGAAGGGATCCTTTGTTTGTTTTGTTTGGGTTTTTTTTGAGGAAGTACAGCCTTTAACGTTGGGATCATGGGATTTTATTTTATTATCACAAATGTGATCTAATTCCACCTTATTAAAACTGAAGACAGGCATGTAAAAATACGTACAAGCATAGTAAGTGTATATGCCCTACCTAGAGAAGTTAAGACTATAATTGCTCATTCAATTACAATTAACACATGCAAAGTGTCCAACGAAGGGGAATGACACTTGCAGTTTTCAGTGGCTAACATACTTGCGTATGTGAAAAGCCTTAAATGAAAAACAGGAGTAATCTGTATCTGAAGTCCACATTACTGTTCTGTTCTTTACACATGTATAAAAAAATAAATTTCATGACTAGCATATGCATATATTGGAAGAAAAAACACACACTCCTGAGGTCCAGGTTCTTCTCAGCTGACAAATACGTCTACTTCTCACACACAAAAAAATTCTCCATCAGAAGCCTTTCCTGCACTCACTATAGCTGCTTCTAGCCTTCTCAGTACTGTGCTCCTTTGCACAACACTACAAATGCTATACAGTGTTCTCACTGGAATGCTGCTCAGAGGCAAAAATCCGCTTTCAAAGCTGCCAACTACAGTAGATTCATTTAAATGTCTAGTCTTCCTGTAGTTTACAATTTTCCAGACTTAGCCATCCTGTGGCTACTTATCCTGAAGAAAGTTTTTTTTTAAAAAAAGGCTATAATAATTAAAATAAAAGCTTTATTAAGTGGAAATATAACTAAAGGCATGGAAATTCATAGCGAATGCTTATCAAAGCCACTTCCAGGTGGAACTTCACTTTTTCATAAAACCTTAACTACCGTACCTTTGCTGGAAGCTTACAACTAATAAAAAAAGCAAGCATAAAATTTGGAAAAAAAAAAAAAGGCTAAGGAAAAAGAGTAAGTTACACAATACATGACAAAACTTGTTTAGGTAAGCAGAAATCATGGCACACATGCAACTTTTGTGGAGAATCAAGAATCTGCTCTAGGTTTGTCCACTTGTCAATTCAATACATGATATGTACAGTTCTTAGTAAACACCCTTTTAGATCTAACTGCAATAAAAGAAGTCATTCAAATGAAATTACAGCCCACTGGGCAATGGTCTGAAGGATTTATGCCAAAAGGAAAATGTATTAATGTAGCTTAAATGTATTTACAAACTTTAACTTCTCTTCCTTTGATATATTTGAATTGGTAAACTACTTTAACAGGAACTGTTACACTTAGTACTATAAAAACTTTCAGGCACTAAAAATGACAAATAGTTCATTAGGAATAGATACTTTACTGTTTTATCTTTGCCAATTTACATTTTCCATTCCTTTTTTTTTTTTAAATGTTTTCTCAAATACATGACCTAAGCTAATCAAACTTAAAATACTTGAAATACCTATAGTTAATATTACCTTTTGCTTCAAGCTCCATTTTCTTTTTCTTTGCCCATATGTTATGGTAGTTTTCAGCCATCATCTCAGCCATAGCCTTAGGAAAATGGAGAGCTTAGTGATATGCACTGCAATGGTTAACCCCCAAGGAGGACAATTTTCTGGTTGACATTAAATAACAAGTTTCGCTCTCTGGGAGGTTCAATACACTTACACTGTAATGGTTCACAGAAAACCAAGGGTTCACTGAAGAGCGTTTTTACTGAAAAATTACCACATACAATTTGGGTAGGATGGGTATATGTATAGGAGTTAGCAACCTGGTCCTGAAAACCTGAAAGAAAACTATTAATATGAAACAGGAGGAACCACAAAGAGGAGCACAGTCTGGAAAGAGTACTGGGCTGTCAGAGAGGGACTTGATTCTCAAAACAGTGCCAGCAAGAATTTTCTGTAGATTTCACTTTTCACTTCTTTCATGCATCCAGAAACATTCTTCTCATCTTCAATAAGGGTTTTGAGTAACGAGTATTTCTGAATACCAACTTCTTTATTTGGGAGAATACTCATGAATTCAGATAACAACTTGAAACTTTTTACCCATATCTTGTTTCTCTATAGGACAATTTGTTTCCTAAAAGTTTCTCCAGTGGATACATTATTACACAGATCTCTCTCCTGTATGGTAGGTACCTTCTATCATGCACACTGTGGTCCTGGTGTGTCGACAATCCGGGTTAGGACCTTGGAAGAAGGTACTGTAGTCTGGGTTTTCTTTCCTTGGAAAGCAGGGTGCTATGAAGATGGTCTCACAGCAAGACCTGGCTACTCACAGAGCCAGGGTATGACCAGGTGACCACTTAAGACCAAAATAAGAAGTATTTCCCAGACTTACAGTTTTAGACATGGTCATGATCCCTGCTAGCACAGTATATGCACAGGATGATGTAAACATTAAATAGCACCAATTCTTATGTACTAGTTAAAAAAAACCCACAACCAACCAACTTTCTTGGAAACAACTAAATTTTCCCAGCAATTTAAAACACAGTTGAAGAATCTAAACCTGAACTCCAACTTTAAATATCTTAAACATCAAAAAAAGTTCAAAATTACATACAGTTCATTTTTAAAACTCAGATCTCGTATTAATACCTAACATGTTTGCATATTTCCTGAATGGCAGTATCAGGAGAAATAATACCTGAAATTGTATTTTAATTAAATTTGCTTAGCTTTTAAATAACAGATTTTGAAGCTGCTTTCAAATAAGACCTCTCTTCATAATTAAGGACAAATGAATCATAAAGCCAACCAGCTCTGCTTTATAGCTGAGGGCTACAAAGGAGATAAAATTAATGACAAATGTTAGAGGGTATGGCATAAGAGAACAAACAAGGGAGTAATCGAAGTTCTAATGCCAATTCTCTTGTTATTTGTGACAGGTTGGTTACTTTTTCTCTGTGTTTGGTTTACTGCATCGTAATATCTATGATGATGTTCACATCAATAATTGTTTCATGAGCATTAAACAAAGTCTGCACAGTCTTTTGACTACACTGAGTCTATATAAGTGTTAAATGATGTAGATGTGGTGCTTAGGGACATGGTTCAGTGGTGGCTTTGGCAGTGCTGGTTTAACAGTTGTACTTGATGACCTTAAACATCTTTTTCAACCTAAATGATTCTATGATTCTATGTAATTATAATGAAGCTGTTCCATCAGTTTAAGATATTAATGTAATGACAGAAGTATTATTATTCAATTATCAGTTTTATTGACTCTTCGGAATGATCAGCAATCTACTGAGTGTTTTAACTCCAGTATGATAGTTAATTTGCAGCAAATTCTTATTATTGTAAAGCTAGTCAGCAACCTAAAATGGCTAGAAATATGAAAGTGGAAACTACAAGATAGGAATCAAGGAGGAGAATTCACTGTGAGAATTTGATCAGAGGCACACAGTATGGTATATACTCTACAGTTAGCCAAATACTTTACTACTCTTGCTTCTTTCACTGCACTATGACAGAGTATGGGCAAACTTAACCCTGTCTTTCAGGAGTTTTTTGTAGCCAGCTTTGAACACCATGTGGCCATCACTAGACTGGTACAAATGCTCATGCTAAGTAATTTAAAACTGTCTAGTGTATGTCTACATAGTATTGTAACCATACTCACAGTAAACTAGTAGACTGTAAAAACTAGCACCATACTCCATCAAACACCACACAAACATCATTTGTTTATCAACTAAAAAATATTGTTCCAAATAACAACAATCTACTGATAGATCTGTCAAAATCCTGCCCCCAACTACTTCATCCTCTATTCTCATAGTATTTGTTGTAACAATGGTTCCTGATTCTTATTTCTTCAGTTCAGAAAAAAGGGCAATGACAAGATGTTTTGGGAATATGGTGGATAAATGAATGATAAACAGAAAAAGCGGATGCTGCAAGCTCTTCTAAACAGGAGTCTCTTCAAAACGACAGATGTTCACAAAGATAGCTGGGAGAAATCCATCCAGGACTAAAATAAACTTTGAAGCTTTTCAGAATGAACCGTGTCTTTTAGAGCAATAGAGGATCAAAAAGCAATGATGAAAAGGACAAAAAAAAAAAAAACCCCAACCAACTAACCAAAGAAAACCTAAACAAATAAAACCCCACACAAACCAAATCAAAGCATATCAAAGAGAGTAACATAATGCACCAGATCCATTTAAAATAAACGAGCAGAAAATAAAAAAATTAAATTGTAAAGAAAGGGTAGGAATATTAAGTGTTTGTGACTTACATGTAAGTCTCTGGAGAGGGTGACATTGCTCATGTCAATTGCTCGAGGAGCGTAACCATGGGCTGTATCTACAGAGATCTGAATGACAAACATGCGATTCAGTGGAGTTATACAAGCATATGATATGAAGAAGTTAACAAGATACTGAAAGTAATGAAAGAACTTAAGGAAAAAATTACTTGTATATCTCTAGAGAGCAAAAGAATCCTATGTAGCCCAACTGAAAATATATCAAGGGTGGTAAACTTAAGTGAGATTCAGGCAAAGGTCTACATATTTTGTTCCCAAAGACAGGCAGTCATCAGACACAAATCTCCCTCATTCCAATGCAAATTCAACTTGAGTTCATTTAAGATTTTAACTCATTGTGAGTAATGCTACACTAAGGTTATGATTAAACCTCTGCATTTTCTAGGGATTTTTTTTTCCAGGCAGGCAAAATCTCCGACAACCTAGTTTAAGGTGAATTCAGGCAAAAATCAAGCTTTGAACTTGGCATTTCAACCCTATTTCTACATGTAGGAATAGAATCCACTAAATACATATCTTCTTCCTTCTGTCCCTCCTCCCCACTCAGAAAATATAATCATTTTGTCATTTTTTCTTTCTACTGCCTGAATTTGTCACAGGTTTGCTTGTTACATTGACACAAATGTTTGAAGAAGGATAAACAATGACAGAGATTCTCTGGAGGACAAGCCACTGATGCAAGACATGTGGCTTGAAAAGGGACATTGCTCGGCTTTCCTCTATGGTTTCTGCTGCAACAGATACATGTCCCCCACAGGTACATCTTCCTGTAGAAAGAACAGTGTCCAGAATTTTGTTCCTACATCTGATATCATTTTCATATGCATGTATATAAGCATGTACATGGCCTAGAATTTCAAAGGCCTCCTTTCAAAAGGCAGGTATTTTTAATAGAGACTAAAATAAAGGACATACAAGCAGGACACAGTAAATAAATACTGATGAAGTATTGTTTTCTAAAGCAAACAGTGCAAGCATTGTTACATTAATATGAAGATTCTGACTAAATATACTTAAAATTTCTCAGCTGAACACAGGAAAATGCACAACACATTCTAAACACAGGATGAGTATTAATATGATTCTGAAATACAGAAATATTTTAGGCTTCAGAAACTCTTCTAGAGAAGTTATGTAATTTCATTATTGTAAGGGAAGACTATAACTTAGCTACAAAAGCTGTTTTCATATGTTGATATAATTTGAATCTCAACTGTAAAGCTATTCATTCTAATGAGCTCCTTAGGCTTACAGTATATAAAAATATCTCTGTCAGTAGAGTCTTTGGGGCTGGTGTCACAAACACCCAAAACTCAGGAAATTTGGAAGTCAAGAATTTAGGAAGGCAATTGTAGTGTGCAAACTATAATGTGTAGTTCAGCCCAAGTGCTAAATCAGTTGATACACGCTTCCCAGTGACTATAGAGAGTGGAGAGGCAGGCTCAGGTGCTCATTTTTCACAGGCATATCACCACTCACAGATGTAATCACTGCAGAGCTGAGTGGAGAGAAGAGGGAAAGATTTTTCCCCTACATTTTATTCCCCACATTGGTTTGACTTGACATGTGTCTGTGTGAATGAGAGAGAAACAGATTTTCTCTCCGCCCCGGTTTAAATGCAAAGTATATGGAGCTCTAAGAGAATATAGTGCCAGTATTTCTCCATTTTATCCTTACAGCATTTTGATTTAAGAAGGCTATTCTAAAGGAAAAAAACCCTATCTTTAACATTTTTCAGAATTTTTGCCTGTCTATGGATGTAAACTTTACGATGCATTAACTTAGATGTTTGTATTAACTTTCCTTAAAAAAAAAAATAAATTATATATGCACCTTTATTTATTTATTTGCATGCTTAAAGGCATCCATAGCCACCAAATTCCAAACAACAGCAGACTAAAATAATATTAATACCCTCTATTAATGCATAATCACCTACTAATGTAAATAATTCCCCTAAATAATGTAGTTAACTTTAAATCAAGTGAAGAAATACACTCCTATTTCGGTTTTATTCACTTTTTTGAAAATGTTTATTAACATATTATTTTGGAACAGGGACAAAAACTTCCAGCTTCATTGAATAGAAATGCAAACCAATCTTCAGAGTTGGACAATTGCTTGTGAAAAATGCTTTCACATATTTCTATGCTCTGGGTTTATTTCATCACTTGTAAAATCAAAGATTGGAGATCAGATTTTGCACGCTTTTTTTTTTTAAATAAGATTTTTAATAAAATGGCTCACTTGACTCGTTTGAGATATGCGACGCGTCCGATTATACAGTGCCATGGAATCTCCCTCTCGTGTTCTTTCAATTCGCCATCCCCATGCCAGCATAGTTTTTAGTGATTCTTTGATTGGCCATCGATAAATTTCTTTCTCCTAGAAGAATGCACATGCAATAGTTGACTTGTCTATTATACAGCTGTACAGAGCAAAAAATAATTATTGGCCTTTTGCCTGGTTATATTAAGATGCAAAGAAATGTACTGAAATCATCCCCTATGGTCCAGAGATACTGCAAAGCAGCAAATAAATCACATAAAATATTTAAAAGTTTATTTATCATTTCACAGGTGGGCAGAAGAATTCTGGTCCTGCAGGAAGCTGGTGACCACAGGGATAGCCGCGTTAATGGCATGCTCAGATATGAACTCAAAAGTGGAGCAGTAATTATCAGGAGTAATGCAGTTTTTGCCTGCTACATAAAACAAAAAGACATAATCATAGAATCATAAAAAAGTCTATGTTGGAATCGACCTCTGGACATCATCTGGCTCAACCTTCTGTTGAGTTCAGATAAACTAACCTAATTGGGCTATCAATGGTTACGAAGATTAGGTTATCTAGGGCTTGCCATGTCGCGCCTTGAGCATTTGCAGCGCAGGTGATACCACCACTTCTCTGGACAACCTATTCCAATTTTTAAATCGTCAAGATAAGATGGATTTTCAGAAAGCATTTCTGCCAAAGCAGCTCATGCCCATTGCCTCTTGCCCTGTCACTGTGCATCCCTGTGAAGAGAATACATCCGTCTTCTCTATAACTAGTATTTAGGTACTGGGAAACCAAGATTATATCCCCATCAGCTTTCTCTTCTTTAAGCTGAACAAACCCAGTTCCTTCAGCCTTGCTGCATTTATCAAGTTCTCCAGCCTTCTAAGCATTTTTCATGGCCCTCAGCTGGAGACCAGACAAATCCTAAACCTAAGTATTTACTCAGCAAATAGGCATTCCTGCATGACCTCACTGTGAAAATATACTGGCAATGTGACACTTCAGTTTCACCATAAGTTATACCATGCAAATTCAGCCATGAGAGAACATAGGCTGAGTGGCCTATTTATTGTAGAATAAAAGCCTTCTATCTTTTTGAGATGTTGGGGAAGGCAACAATCACAGATTAGCTGACGTACTCTAAATAAATTTTTAAAAAGTGATGTAAACACAAGGTGATATTTTCACAGCAAATGAAGCAATCTTTGAATTGCCCTGGATCAAGAATGAAAAAATTCCTTACCTTCTCAGATAGTAACTTATATTGTTTCATTAATGGTTGCACTTTTGCAGATTCAGAATACGTTTCACCATATGTCCATCCATTGGCAAACTGAAAACAGTAATAATGAGAAGAAAAAATGGGGAAGAGCAAAAAACTACAAAAAATGCTATTTTAATTGGTACAAAGGACCTGAATAATGCGTCTGCAGAGACGTTATCTTAAAAATTTCCTTTCTACTATTTTCTCAACATTTTCTCAACCAACTTTTGTATTATCTTACATAATGAAATTAATTATGTAGCATGCCATCTCTTTGGAAATTAATGATTGCACAAAGCTAACGTTTCAATACATTTTTTTAAAAATGCCTACGTAGAGCAGAATACTGTGCCACAGTTGAGGAACTATTTTTAATACTGGATACACAAACTGCACAAAGGGATAAAAACCCTAAGGAGGCTTTTTGGTTAAAAAATTGAAATTTCAAGTCAATAAAATTCTTAAACAATTAGCAAGTATATCTACTCAAAAGTCAGCAATAAAAATAATGAAATGATGAAACACTATTTTAAAAAACTCTTGTGAATTTACAGACCTTTCCCCTCAAATGCATTTCAAGAAAATATAGGTTTATATCTTAACTACATATCAACTTGTAGCATTATGAAAAATAATAATAAATGGAGTAGAATATTTTAAAGATGAAATTGATTCAAATAAAAATTCTGATTTTGCTTTAACAGGAATATAGATTTTACCTTTTCCATTGACCATTTGTCGTGAGAGTGTTCTGCATATTTGTTAATGAAATATTCTAGCTTTTCAGGAATTGTAATGCTGAAAGTGAAGAGAAAAATAGCCGTTATATCACACACGTTAAAATGTGAATGCTTTTGTATTGAAGAAAACTTTCAAGTAAGTAATTAGTAGTGCATACATCCATTCAAAGCATCTTACTGTACTCTGCTTCCTCACATACAGTTTGCTCCAAGCGCCAGTTAAATCAAGGAAAAAATCTGAGGTGTTTAAGGAGCCCCTGAACAAGAACCACAGCTGTTGTAGGAATTTTACTACTTCAACACACACATGCATGAAAATAATCAATAATGATAACAAGCACTCAAACTTTTTGTCATATATTTCTACTACTAGCATTAATTTTCTTAAGATTCATGATATAACTATGACAGTTTTAGAAATACAGTGATAACTTATTGCACATTTCCATTGTAAAATGTGTGCTAACAGTCCTTTTTGAAACTCATGAACTATTTTATATATTCTTATAAATTTTATTATACGCTTGAAGCACTGTAACTTATGACAACTCAAAAGTTATATGCTCAAGGCTTTATTTTCCAACATCCCAGTTAATATTAAAAAAATTTAAATCACTATTAAAAATAGAAAAACCCTACAAATAAATACACTAGCCCTTCAACAGGTGTACAAAAGAGTGCAGGAGTTAAGGTTTCTTAAGCAGCAAAGGAAAAGCTGCTCTCCTTAAGCACTAGAGACAGAATCCTCTTCCAAAAAATAATTTATTAAATATCAGTATTTTTCTGCATCTCCATTCCCTACAAAGGAATAATTGCTTCTTGATCACTTATGAAATAGCAGAGTCTTCCCTCCTAAGACAAAGAATTTTGGCAGCAAAAGTGTTACAGTGCCATCTACTGCAAAGTAGAAGAGTCTGGTTTTTAATCTTCAGTCATAGGCTGGCAAAAAGCAGAAATGTAAAACAAAATTATGCCAGAGTAATAGTTTGCAAGAGGCTAACCACACACGAAGGTCAGAAAACATTCATCTAGCATGGTCGCCTACTAAGGGTATAATAGTTTGAATAATTTCAGAAATGCAATAAATTGACAAGTACATTAAGGTCATATTATCTATCATGTCACATAAATAGTTCTAGGACTAGTAAGCAATGTGATGCAGGATTTGCATGTTAAAAGAATATAGGATAAGTTGGAAGTGACACTGATAAAAGTAGTGCTTTCTTTGTCTTGAATCATCATAGAACTGTTGATTCCTATGGCAGTGAGGAGGCTAATGATTTAGAAAATGTTAAGTAACATTTCCTGAGTTTTTAAAATATATTCTGGCTATCTATAATTTACCTCTGAAATGATACCAGATAAAGTCATATTTGACTACCTTAATGCTAGCATAATAACCTTACTAAATTTTGTTAAATCTTCATATATCTTAAATACTTCTTAGACAAATGAATTTTAATGGTCACTGATGTGATTCCTATATTCCAGTCTAGATTGTTTTTTACTAGCACATTTCGATGTGCATACATGTACAAGCATGCTGTGACAAAGGTATTGATCTACAGATGGCATTCTGTGTTCTGAATGTTAACACAGACAGCTCACAAAGGCAACAGAATCAAATGTCTTACAAGTGGCATTTTTCAAGATCTAGTATATAAACACTGCTGTAAGACTACTCTATACAAGGGAGAATGGGGCACTGGCTGTAGTCAAAAACCAGGGCACAAAATTCCCATTCAGATATGTGTTCGGTCTGGCTAACATACTTAAAAGAGCATGGCCAGAGTCTGACCGTCTAGAGAGAATTAAAATCTTTCTGCCCAGTTCCCCATTATTCATAGTAAAAAGAGATTATATGAATGCATTATCATAATTATTTTCTGTAGGTACACTGTCATTCACACACAATGGAATTAGTGTCTTGGCACATATTAATAATGACAGGGATGATGTAGACTAGTCTACTTTTTCTGCTCCTAAAAACATACCGGTTTGTTTGCAGCAGACATACAAAGGTAACTGGACAGTTCTATTTTCAGGCTGAAAATGCATTAAAAGTGTTCTAGGCTGACCAAGCAACTAGGTATGTAACCGGACGTTTATTGCATTATATGATTTAAAATAAATACATAAATAAAAAATAAAAATAGACAGTTACAGTCTTCATTTTCTCAGAAGACAAGCAAGAAGAGAATAAAAGCTGTAAGTTCACATCCTACCCAACAACAGACTCCATTCCTCTTTTAAACATTCATGATAACAAAAAAAAAAAGTTGCAACAAAATAATTCCTTACTTTGCTGTGTCAACAGGTTGAGGATTAAAGTTCCCATCTGAATCCATTGAAGACTGTTTTTCCACCATACTGACATAATTTGATTCCATATAATCTGGAGGTAAGGCCCCTGCAACTGCGCTCAAACAAGGCAAAGCCAGTTTGAACAGCTCTTGTTCATACTTCTGTGGAACACACGGGACGGAAAGCGAGCAGTGAACGGAAGCTATCAACATCACTACTAAAACTGATACAGCTATGTGTGAAACCAAGCAGCCACAGAATGGCTTTCTTACTCAGTGTGAAATTGAATTTTTGTTCTGAAAATAAAGGAACCTGACTGTCCAAAGCATATCATACACTGCAGATAAAGCTAGGACCAAGTCTTGTTCTTGCTGAAGTAAACGGGAAGCGTATTGACTTCACTGGGAGCAGCACTAGGCTTTTTTATGATGTCTGGGAAGAGCACATAGCACAGGAATATGCCTAGCATTTCTAAATGCCTAGATTTGAAATTAAAATCATTACATTTTAAGCAGGTTGGTTAAAAATAGTCACAGAATGAACAATAAATACATACCAAGGTATATTATTAAACTTTTGTCCAACATAGCATTGATTCAAGGATGATGAAACTACAACTACTAAGCAAAGGACTATGCTCTTGGTTTAAGGAAGGATAGTGTGTGAGGCAGAAAAGTGCATTTCAGTCACCTGCAGATGCTCGAATTTGCTTTTAGGGCTGGGAAGTGTAGTTGACCTGTGTAGATACACCTCAGGATTACTTCATTAGCTATATAATTTTTTTTAATGTGCAGACAAAATGCTATACCTACGTTAAAGCAGAAGCTATAAGAGGAAGATTTAAATTTACTAAAGCCTGTATTTTTCCCTTTAAAGTGGATAACAGAGTCTTGATAAAAGCTGAGTAAAAATGACAGATTAAAGAAAAAGCATTACACAGTAAGGCTTTTACAGTAGTAGATATCAAAGTGAATATCAAAATTAATTACCTTTTGAGACAAAGCATCAAAAATACCCCAGAACAACTTTCTGGATAAATGAAGTTCTTCTTCTGAGGCAGCGCCAAAGTTACCCCATCCACCTGGCAAACAATAGTACTTCCAGCATCTTTCATAATGATTTGTCAGCAACTAAAAGAGAACATATTTTGAAAGCAAACAAAATATAACTGTTGATGTTCTTCCTTCTGGTAGTTGACACTGCCAAAAAAATACCTAACTTTTATCAGGAAGCCATGTTGTGTATCTATTCTTTAAATCACTGGTGGGTATACACACAGAACGAGCAGTTCTTTCTTTTAGTATGTGGCACATGCAAAAAGCATGTGACAGAGGATAATTTTCCCCAAAACCACAAGAACTCTGTGGACCATTGTTCCAGACACTGCTGCTTGAAGGGTAAGATAGTAGAACCATGATTATACCTAGTTCCCAATTATTATTTACATGTCTGGCAGCTACTCAACAATAACTCCCAGTGTTACTCCTCTCTTCTGTGAGCTGTAAAATCTGCTATCAGTCTACCCTCCTTCCCTCTATTACAATTGGCAGAGGAGCTTTATCCACTCTCCCTCTCTTTCATTAAATATATATTTCAGGGATACTTTCATCTTAAGTGGTTACAGGATTCCAAATTATCAGGGACTCAAATGGTGCGAATACCTGCTACTGGGTATTTGCCAAACTAAAACATCACACATTTTGCACTTAATGTGTCCACTATGTCACTGAGTCACTAGACAAGAAGAGGAAAGATTAGTTGTACATCTGTCAGTACAAGCAAGTCCCCAAAAAATTTTCTGGTAATAGCAAAGCATGGAAACCTAGTCCTTCTTAGAGGCAGATTTCCCTAAGGCACAGAATAATCTTTCTAAAAAACTTAACTGAAATTTTAATTCGGAGTTCCTTTCAGAGTTCCCCAGAGAAAAAAAAAAAAGAAAAACCAGGCAATTTTAAATTGCAGAAACCAGCAAAGGTATTCACAGTAGGTAGTACTCTATTCTGTTTTAGCCTTCATGATTTCATCCTCTCTTCCCATTCAAAATTACATTTTCAGATGCATAATTAACCTGTATCTGTCTCTTTACACTACTATAACCTGTTTGCTAGCACAAGCCCATAAGGAATATGTACGGTACTTTCAAATCAGAAACACGTTAGCAGATATAAATAAGAACCCCTTGTTAACTCACTGAGAGTCAAGTTTATTGTCAGTGAAACCTTTGAAAAGTTCTAGTTCTATCTTCAGATAACGAGTTCACTTTCCTCAGAAATACCTATTACTTGCTTAGGTGCCAATGGACTATCATTTGCCCATGCTAACACCATGGTTCTCTTCATATCTATATTCTCCCAGAGCCCGACTTGCCAAAAGGATACAATTATTATCTCCCTGTTCAGTTCAGCAATATGGAAAAGTGCCTGCAGTCATGACTCTCAGTATCAAAAAACCTTCTATCCTAGATGAACTGATCTCACAGCGCTGGGGTCGTTCCTTACCCCTAAAAAACCATAGCTACATAGAGAGCACCAAGTTACTATGGGGTTTTTGCAGCATATAAAATGTGCCCCTTCAGGGCAGTATACTAAATTATCAACTGCTTTTCTCACACATAGGCACTAAAGAATGCTGCTCCAGCATCTTCAGTTTGATTGAGCACTTCTTGGGGGTGACAACCAAATTCTGAAGTCCTTGGCAGGGGAAAGATGATGCAGCAGGTGCTGGCTTTGAGACAAATGATTTAAATTCCTCATCTGAAGTCAGAGACCATAATCTGGGTAGTAGAAGCCTGCATAATTCCAAGGAGTGTTTTGGCAAAGAAATAAGATGCAAAATGCAATTAATCCTGATATGTGGCTTTTAAAGCATAAATAAATATTAAATAAGAAAAGTTTAATAT
This sequence comes from Phalacrocorax aristotelis, assembly GCF_949628215.1. Taxonomy (NCBI): domain Eukaryota; kingdom Metazoa; phylum Chordata; class Aves; order Suliformes; family Phalacrocoracidae; genus Phalacrocorax; species Phalacrocorax aristotelis. The sequence goes on from NC_134278.1 coordinate 123,726,986, forward strand.
CTCATTCAAAGTTGTGGTGGGAAAGCATTAAAAAAGACTGCTGAGAAACAGCAGTAGGTAAGGTGGGAAATGGTATGTTTCTTAAAACTGCTGATGACATCTGAGGAATCTGTAAGGAATGTGTCACCTCAAAAGGAAAAAACACATTTTTCTTGTGCCTTAGGAATCAGAATCAAAAGATACGGAGAAACCTTTGGGGGCTGACCACAAAATGAAAGATTTATTAAAAAGAACATGTATTGCTTAGACTTCCAAGCACAAACCACAGAAAAAGAGTCAATTTTCCAAGACCATGGGAAAACACAGAGGGCAGAAGCAAGGGTACATACAGACTATCATAGAATCATAGAAAGGTTTGGGTTGGAAGGGACCTTTAGAGGCCATCTAGTCCAACCCCCCCTGCCATGGGGAGGGACATCTTCAACTAGATCAGGTTGCTCGACTAGATCAGATTGCTAGATCAGGGCCCCATCCAGCCTGACCTTGAATGTCTCTAGGGATGGGTCATCTACCACCTCTCTGGGCAACCTGGGGCAGTGTTTTGCCACCCTCATTGTAAAAAATTTCTTCCTTATATCCAGTCTAGATCTACTTTTCTTTAGATTAAAACCATCACCCATTGTCCTGTCACAGCAGGCCTTGCTAAAGAGGCTGCCCCCCTCCTTCATACAGTCCCCCTTTAAGTACTGAAAGGCTGCAATAAGGTCTCCCCACAGCCTTCTCTTCTCCAGGCTGAACCACCCCAACTCTCTCAGCCTGTCCTCATTGGAGAGGTGCTCCAGCCCCTGGATCAATTGCTATCTTCCTTTGTGCACTGGATTCTGCCCCCTGCCCCCAAGGGTTTTTCTATTTTGTTTCCACATGGGCTTAAAAAAATAAAAAAAGGAGGTAATTAAAGGAGAAGCAAACATTAGACACAAACTTCATAATTCCATATGTATGGATGTAAATTAGACTGAATTCCCGCTAAAGCAGCAATTTCTCTTTAAGAACTATGGCCTTAGATTATTGCAGAGCGGAGATAAGGTAACAAAGAAGATAGAGAATATTCTCCGTGCAAGTCTTCTCTGTTACATTTTGTTACAAGGAATGCTGCTGAATATTCAAATATACTTTTACCTTGAGAGGCATCTTTGCATGTTCATTTAATAGAGGAACATCAAATACTAATCGTCTCAGCAAATGCTGCATCATGGAAGGCCGCAACTGCCTAAAAGCAGACAAACCATTTCAAAAGGCTGTACCAGCATAGTTTCATGTAAATTATTAATAACCACGTTAAAGCAATCCATTAGTTCTATGCCATTAAAATTCTTCAAATTCATAAAGTAATCAGATTTTGCTTGTGTCACTAAAACAATGCGTCCAAAAGAAAGCAAACAAGTGCATACCAAATAAAACCTTCTAAACAAGCTGCAAATCAAATGCTTCAAAGAAGCAGAGAAAATATCCCACCTATAGACAGAGAAAATCAGGAAGAATAATTACTGAATTTTGACATTGTGTATCATGATCACCATGGCCATGAGAAAAGGCTATAACATCACTGTCTTGTAATATATCTCAATGGCTCTTTAGTAACTCTTTAGATGCACTAACAAGACACGCAGCAGTGGGCACCAGCTGGATAGACAGAAGAAATACGTATGGCATGGACGTTAAACCTTTCCAGATAAATAGCAAACACTGGTCGATTTTATTAGTTCTTATCAATCTGAAAGGTGGGTGTCAAGAGGATGGGGCCAGACTTTTCAGTGGTGCCCAATGACAGGACAAGGGCGATGGGCACAAGTTAGAACACAGGAAGTTCCACCTGAACATGAGGAAAAACTTCTTCCCTGTGCGGGTGCCAGAGCAGGGGCACAGGCTGCCCAGGGAGGCTGTGGAGTCCCTTCCCTGGAGACATTCACACCCCGCCTGGACGCGTTCCTGTGCCCCCTGCTCTGGGTGTGCCTGCTCAAGCAGGCGGTTGGACAAGATGATCTCCAGAGGTCCCTTCCAACCCCTGCCATTCTGTGATTCTGTGAAATGGTCAACATGATGTATTTTACAAAGAAATGCTATACGATACTTTTTTACAGTATTATAATATAACTGTCTGTCATTTGCATAATTATGTGAAAAAAATCATGGTGATTATTAAAAAAAACTGGTGATTTGAAAGCCTAAATGTTGCTAATTTTAATTAGAAATTGAATTCATCAGTGCCTAGTCAACTTCTGATAACAGCCTGTAGGCTTATAAAAAGTTGGGTAGTAATCAACTACTTTTGAGACTGCAGATACCCAGACAAAATTTTTCCCCTAGGTGTCAATACTGAGGCAGAACAATACTAGTCATTGATTAGGATTTCAAATGTAACACAACATAAATAAATATGTCTATAGAACTGTATAACCTACTGATCATCAACCATACTACCAATCTGTACAGCTAAAAGTATTTAAATGGCACTTCAGCGTATGCACAATTCCACATTTCCGGAGCTTTGTCTTCTTGCAGTATGACCTCTTAGCTAATCACCAAGGTTTTAATTTTAAAAACTTGCTAATAGCAAAATAATTGAGGACTGCATGTAAGTGATTAATAAAGTTGCAAATTTAATACAGCGTATTTAAAATATCACAAACATCTACCAGAAAACAAAAATCTTAATTGTGCTGCTGGTGGCATAGGTCTGCTTTCCTGTATTATAAATGTCATAGTTAGCATTCCTGTCCAGCCAGGCATATTTTCTTACCCACAGATAGACAGCAAACACTCTTCAATAGAATCTCGCTGAGCTTTGGTAAGAGAGCATCCCTTTGAGAGTCTGTACACAGTATGCAATAAGGAGTCGATGAGGGAAGCATGGTGCTCTGTGCCAGCAAAAAGAGGAGCACATCTGGTCAACAGAGGCAACACTGCTGTGCAAAGGTATCGATTCAGAGCCAAAGCCATATCCGTAGCACTTAAAGCAGCCTGTGAATTAAATGGGACAGAAATTAGATTTGTCTCAACAATGTCGTTACAAATCAAAAGAACTTGTTTTTCGTTTCTTTTGTAGTAGTTACAAAGAGGGAAATTTCCAAAGCACATAAATGAGGATTTGATAGCTACTGCAAGCTGGATGCCTGCTCCTAAAGTCTCAAAGACGGCTTTTGTTTTGTTTTGTTTTTAGTGAACAGAAACATAAATGCTAAAGGTAGCCATTCAAAACCAAAACTATTTTCAAGACTATATTAAAGAATGTCATAGTTGCTTAACAGAAATCACCAAAATCAGGTAATACCAGTCAAGTCTGCATGTACAAAACTCAGTATGTTTCTGTGTTATGGTCAAGCCCAAGTTCCAAGGGAGGAAAAAAGTCTTCTCTTTCTTAAAAAAGAGAAACCTGTTTTTTCTTAAATAACAACATAATTATTTTCAGAAAAATGTTGACATAAAAGGTCAACAAAAGGTCCAAAACAGGGAAATCAAAGCCAACACCTTAGCCTTCATATAAGCACTCTAAATCTGATCTTTCTGGACCAAGCCAGCTAAGGACAAAAGGCAGCAATTTTAAGGAGGAACTAAAAGAAAAATTTTGTGATTTCCAAAATAACAACATAGGTGTCCCTAACAAGTGCATGGAGATGGACATTTTCTGTGTGTCTCTGGAAAGAGGCTCTCAGTCACATGCTTCATTAGCAGCTTATCTGATTTTGATTCCATAGCACAAGCTCAGGAAGTCTCCTGGGGAAAGGCGTTGCAGCTGTTATGGATATGGGTATCAATGGGGGCTCTTATAAAGTGAGCATCATTTGGAGAATGCTTCTTCACTGTTCTTCAAGTATTCTCAAAGCTCAGTGGCAACAAGGAGCTCATCCAGCATTTGAGAAAAGCAGAAGACAACATGAGGAAATAATACATGGTTTTTTAAGGGATGAAAAATGCTGCAGTGTTCAGTTAGATGGCAGAACTAAAATATCAACGAACTTAAACCTTTACCGTATCTAAAGAAGCAGCAGCACGAAGATCTGGCAGAAAGCCAACTTCCAGAAGGTGTAGAAGAAAATCCTGGTCCTCAATTCCATAGACCCTGTCAAGGAACAAAACCATGGCTGCCTTGTGATCTGGGCAAAACCCCGCAGACATGTCAGGTTCCACCACAGTACCATCTAAAAGGAAGAAATAAGACTTCAATGACAAGGATCATCCTTCACCAGCAGCCGAGGAAGTCATGCTGTTACTTGTCAGAGGTTTTGAGTCTCTGTTAAGACCTAAGCATCTTTCCCATGGTTTTGTTACACAAAGGCAACATATTTGTAGTTAACTGAAAAAGAGTAAGGCAATTTCTACCCAGATAGCCCTCAAAGTTCTACGTGCTTTGCTGTTCATGCTTTGTGTATTAAGGCATTCTTATCAGTTGATATTCTAATACAATAAGTACCCAAAACATAATAATTCATCTACAGAACTACCTAGTTCTTAGAAGAAGCAGGCAGAAAGTAAAAAAATACAAAAATTCTACATCAAACTCCCAGGGAGTTCAGAGCACTGGTGAGTATATCTGCAATTTATGACAATGAATTAAGATTGTGCCAGAAAGTCCTCTGTATCTGAAAACTTCTGAAATATCTGAAAGGAATTCACTGAAATAGTTTTAAATTTTGATACTTTCATTTTAAAACCAAATTTAAAAATCCTGTATCTATGAGCTGTACTCTAAGCTACTGAGATATCACCTATAGATCTATCACTATTTAAAATCCAAAGAAATAATGGTGCAATAGTATGACTGATATTTTTATCTCTCCTACTGTAAGCTTTTGGGCATTCTTGTGCTGTAAGTCCCTAGACAATCCGTGTTGCAATTATAATGTTCTGTCTCCAGACACCCAAAAGAGAAGATATAATTTTTTTCCCTTTTCTACTGATGGTCACATAGCTCCCACTATCGCTATCAATTCTATATAGGCAGAAAACACAAAGAAATGCATTTGCATATGTATGTCACACCTATAACTTCACCACAGTTGCTGAAGAACAACTCTGGTGTCTTAGTAAGATCTGCTAGAAACAATTGATAGGGTTAGAACAGCAAAAGCTAAGGGTTATGCTATCAAGAAAAGAGTCTGTAATTTTTCAAAAATATTTTAGAAAAATAGAAAGTATGCATTCTAAAATTTCTTTTTCAAGTTGTAATAGATTTTCCTGATTCAACTTAAATGAATGGGATTTAACTGTACACAGAATTATTGCCTATAGCATGCAGAAAAATTTTTGAAACATGTTTGAAGCACATCATTTCTTTTCTAATTCACATAATAAATAGTTTAATTTCTATAACATTTTTAAATACTAAGAGAAGTATGAGTATCAATATGTCATCAAATTACAAAACATAAGAATGGGATGGGAGAAAAAAAAAAGTAGATTAATTATCTTACCTTTAGCTATGGTTGGCATGTGGAAAGGAATACTAATTACTCCCACCAAATCTTCCAGTGGAATCAAAGACCGTAGAATTGATCTGATTCTAATGGCTTCACCTTTGCCAGCATGAATTAGCTAAGGAAAAGACAAATAAAAAATAAACAAAGTCGTCTTTTTATCTTCTGTACGTGGTCATGTTCTGGAAACTTCCTGAATCATAGACAGACAAAAATAACTGCTCTCAAAATCACATTATAATTAATAATGCAAATTTCACGTAGTCTGTATTTATTTGCTGTATTTTGGACGTAAATGTGCAAAGTCTAGAAACCTAGATGTTTGGTTGTTAAATAAGACTAAGCCTATTTTTAAAATGAATTTTAGGTAAAACAGGTGAACAAATCATTAAAATGTAGCACATGAGGGGAGGGGAGGGGAGGGAGGAAGCAAAACAGATTTTCAAATGAAAAAGCCAGTTTTTCTGTCCTGGCCAAACAACAACCCTTTCAGGTATCCCAGTTGCTTCAGTTTTGTTTTAAAAAAGGCAGTGAGACCGGAAGAAAACAAGACAATTTTTTTATTCAAACAAAACATATTCATACACTGACCTTATTATATGGATATCTCCTTTGTCAAGTTATCAACATCTGCACAAATCTGATACTGATCTATACTGATCTATCTGAATTAGGGCACAGTTCAGGGTGAAATGAGAAACTATGCATAACTAAGTAGAATTTCTGAAAAACAGGAAGGTATTTTGCATTGTAAACAACAAATATTTTCAAATAGTTTCAAACTCTTAGGAACTCAGTGGTAAGGGCTTGTTTTTTATAGTGTAGATATCTAATTATTTCTATCTAATGCCTGAAATAGTGACATCTTACCTTTGAGAAGGTTTGTCAGTGTGAATAAAGATTATGAGCTATCAATGTGTATGTCCACGGACAATGCTTATTTCTATGTTTTAAAAGTATGCCCTATAATATTTACTCTCTTATATGCAATTTAAACAGTCTGTTTAAATACGTATATGAAGAGAGTAAAACTGTGGTTTAAAAATAAATCACTCTACCCCATCACAATACAGAAATCTGCGGAGTTTGATTGGCTCAATGGGCAGTCAAACAATATTAACGATAAAATGTTGTTGAAGACCAACCACAGGGAACAGTAACAAGAAAAGCAATGGAATAATTCCTTTAAAAAAACAGTTTCTGAATAGTTTACAGAAATTCTTTGCAAAACAGGAGATAAACACATTATATACATTAAGATACTCTGTAGCCGTACCACTACTTTAATACCTGATAACGCGTTACTGTGAAAAAGCCAGACAGCAAACTGTTGAACAATCAATAAAACAACTATGCCTTTACGTTCCAACACATGAAGATATAAAACTTACATGCATTTCAGGGGCACAACGTCCTAAGAGATCAATTAAAGCAGCATAAAAGGTCATTATTGCATTTCCCATGTGAATAGTGTCATCTTCTTGTTCTTCCATTTCACTGCAAGTAGTTAATTATTAAAACAATTAAATGTTGAAAAAATACAAAAAAGTCATTTCACGACTAAGATTTTAAAGCAAAAAACCCAAAGATTATGGCAATGTAAGCAATTCCGCTGCACGTACAGGGTTTTACTAGATCCATTACTTGGGGAAGGTCCATCTCTTGTTGGATCTTCTGATATTTGTATTGCTTCCTCCATGGCAGCAAGTAACCCATTGCCTCCTTCTCCTCTTAGAGCTGGGCCAAAACATTCAGGTCGACGGATAAGCAGTCTGACTACAACATTAGCATTCTCCTCCACACTCTCTCCTACCACATAGAATAAATATCAAGATTTAAGATTATAACAACATGACTTCTGAAATATAATCAGAAAAAGGTAGACAAAAGTGCAGAATGTATCCATCAGTAGATACGTTTAACTACATCAGTTAATCAGTTTAAATATCATGACAAAGTTACATAAAGATACATACTCCATTACCGTAATAAAAGCTATGAAATTAAATGTGATTTAGTTCAAAATCAAATGGAGCCAAAGAAGTAACTATGTACTGAAGGATGTTTAAAGCATCACTGAAGCTACTGATTTGTAGTAAAGATGCACAGCCAAGTGAGAGAGGTGATGAGGGGATCAATATAGCTGTTCAACACTAAAATTGGACTATCTATCTAAATCTTCATCAAAAGATGGGGGTTTGGCTCTATGTCTACTATGAGTTTTATCATAAAAAGATTTAGGACTCTGCTCTACTTCCAAAGGAAATGTGGGCATTTCAAAGCGTAAAGATGGATCTAAAAAATGAGGCATAGGCTTGTAGGACCCTACGTGACTTGTGAAATGGGCATCTAAATTCCTGTGTGCTGTGCCTTGCATAATTCTACTCTTTCTGCAAATTGTCCTGTAAGTTTACTTTAACTTATCAACTTGGCTTGTGTTACTATTTTAAATTACAAACTTATTTGAACATTAGAGGAAGCCATAAAATTTATAGTCTTCTACTCTACCATTGCAAAAAACAGCAAAACGAAGAAAATCCAAATATCGCTCTCCTTCAACTGGATTCCATCCGATGTCTGGGTAGCCTTTAGAAATCAACAGAAGGCAACTCTGTAATCCGCATCCAGCCAAGTAGCGAACCACCTAAAAGCCAGGTGAGATGAAAAAGATACTAATTGTAAAAAAGAAGTGCAGTTTCAAAGGGAAGCATGCTCATACTTTGCCTTGGATATGGTGTCCACATTCTATTATCCCCAACAAAACCATATCATACTCTGGGCAAATCAGAAGAGCAGCCTCTTTCTTAGTTCACTTTCCCAGTCTTTTCCTACTTCTGCCATGAACTGCAAGACCTTATTTATCTCAATTCCATTTTTCCTCTCTCTAAATCACCGCTTTGCTATCTATAACTAATTTCTCTTGCAACCCTGAGCATTACAAATCAGTCAATTTTGTAATATTCCCAAATACACACCATCCTCATCTGAAAACACATCTTCTAATATAACTCACGGCTCTACTCTCTTATTTAACCTTTCCTTTTCACTTCCTTTTTTCTTTACTTCCTTTTTTCTTCCTTTCTTCCTTTCTTTTTAAACAGCATAACACTGTTATTCAGACCTATAGACTCAATAGCAGTTTTAGTTGGCCCTCTCCTTTCTGAGTTGTAAGCATAGCCTTTAATCAGTTCAGCTTCTTTTTGCTGACCATTTATAGGAACAGTAAGTCTGCAAATGTGCTTTTAAACACATATGGGCCATCCTCCTATTACAAGAAAGAACCATCTATACTTATATTACTCCTGACAGATGGTTTCCTACAAAGGTTATAGCGTCTCCAGAATTGGAGGTCTTCAAGAACGAATTGGACAATATATTCCACTGTCTTACTTTCTATCAGAAAGTGTTTTGTAATGTCTGTCTTAAACCTGTCTTCCCATTATTTATACTACTTTTCTTATCCACTACTGACATAGTAAGCATTATGCTATTTCTTCTTGCAGCACCAACTTACATATTCTACACAATTGTCACAGGCTTTCAAGTTTTTTCTTCTTTAGTCAAATTAATCCCAATTCCTTCAATATTTCCTCAGCCAGGTTTAAATGTTAGGAAAAAATACAGCTAGATATAGATAGATATCTCTATGAAAATTTGTCATATATTGTAACAAGTTGTCACAAGGCTTCTAGTAACCTCTACTGCATTATGGCACCACTGTATGTCACCATCAAGACAGAACAAAGATAGATTTTAGCAATGGAGTTTTATTGGTATGGGCTCCACTGTTCCCAAAGTAAGAGCTGCCCTTGAGGCAATCTCTTTTGGTTACACTTGTGTATGTAATAACCGTAAACTGAGCTCCACTATCCAGACCACCAGCAGAAATAACAAACAATCAGGTCCTGATAGTCTTCCTCTGAAAGGTACCTAAAACTCCCACATAATTCTTATAATCTTGCATTTTGAGTACTTCAGGAAACAGGAATTTCCCCATCTCTACAGGGGAAAAAAATGCTTGATAAAGAAGCTACCAACCTTCTCCAGATCAGGCTCCCTTAAAGCTAGTGCAAGTTCATTGTTATCCATCACAGAAGCTGCTGCAACATCTAAAGGCGTTGATCCTCGCATAGAAGGAGAGGCTGTTAAAATAACATTTAGTTTCAACACAACTTAATGAAAACCAACTATTTCATAGGAAATACATTAACAAATTTTTTTAATAAAATGCAACATTTTGTCATTAACTAGCACATGATTATAAGCATATAATTTATATCACTGTTTATAATAAAATCATGCACTCGCATGAAATTTGACATCGGTATGAGATCAAAATACAATGTAGATGTTCAAGCTAGAAACAACTTTTCTTGCACATTCCTATTCTCATCACATACTTTGTTTTAAGATCTCATTCTTGTTAATTTTACTAACTGGCACAACTTTGTTTAGAGGAAATGGTAGCAGGGGTTTTATATCTAAAACACTGACATTTTACCCACTGTATTGAAATAGAAAATATCTTTAAGCTTTAAGATATATAATTATATGTTATCTATTTCTTTAAAAAATGGCAGCATTATAGCATTAGAGAAAGCTAAGGTTTTCATATTAACTCTCCAAATGCATTTGATTTGGCCACTTTCTCTCAAAATAAATTTTTAGTTTATGCTTCTGACCTGTACCTATATATTAATACGGAATTTGGGATCATTTGAAAAAAATTACTGTGATGATTCTAAATAATTATATCTTCTCAATTACAAGTACTAAATTAAATAAAGCATAAATGTATCTCCTCTATAACACTTCAGCCTAGAAAAGAAAGGCTACCATTTTAGGAAAATTTCAAGGTTAATTTCTGAGCATCTGTACATGCGTACTTAAGCAAACGAGCTCTATTCCTCCCACTGCCATAGGTGTATACTGAAGAGTCTACGGAAGAAAGTGTAGGGGAGCAAGCTTGAGCAGTGACAAGTAAGCCCTAATAAATGCTGCCAACATGTATTTATGATTCTCTTCATCAAAATCAGGATTTTATCCTGTTCCTCAAAATGTGCAACTAAACACCAACTCTCTCTTAATGTCCAGGCACATACAAAAAAGAGTATACTATATTACCTCAACTAAACACTACTGTCAGGGGTTTGTTTGGAGTTAGCAATCCAGTTGATGAAGATATTTTTGCACTGGATAAAGGAGAAACTTCAACACAAACAGAGGGATGCAGAAAAACACAGGTGGTTTTATATATATACATATATATATATATATAAATCAGCAGAAGGTTCTACGGTCTTGGTTTATAATCTCAAAAGCCACACACTTATTACTTACCAAGGCCAACACTGCTGTTTTCCAATAAATAGCTAAGATGATCAAACATAGCTTTTTGATTCTGCCTGCTGATGCGGCAAAAATAACATAGAAAACGACAGCAGTTTGCCACCATCTTTGGGAAAGTGATTTCCTAAGAAGCAAATAAAACCAGACTGAAGCTCAAACTCTAAGACAGGCATAAAACTTGCAAAAGATTGTTTGCATAACAGCTTTTTAACACTACTATTTATGCATTGTAATCACTGCACCTCAGTGAAGTTAACTGTTTAGGTTTCACCCTAGAATCAACAGGGCTTTCTCAGCAAATAAGTAACTCCTTAAACCCCAAAGATCAAGCTTGAAAAACAAGAGCTGGGATCACCCATAAATTCTAGATTCATATATGAAAAGATGTAAATGCTCAGATTCACAGAGTAACACTGCATTCATTTTTAAATAGTTTCTAAAAAGATCTCCCCTTTAAAAGCCAGTAAGCATATAAAGTGATTTCTGCCGTTTTTCCTTTAAAGCATCTGAAATGACAATGCTAATTATATCTTTGTCAAGAATGGAATGAGAGATTCTTCTAAAAACTTAGTCAACTATTGTGCTAATGGAAATCAGTAAAAGGTTATGGTCTCAGTACCTCCAGTGACTGCTCAGTACCTTAACACAATAAATCTTTGAACAGCTATATTCTAAAATGTCTTTTAACAGTGAATTGCTTTACCTTGGATTCTCCTCCACCAAGCACATTTACCATCACTTCCATGACAGTTTCATGCATGCCTAAAGCTCTCATGAGATTTGGGTGTTGGTAAAATACTTTGTTGTTCATGATGTCTCTACAGGAAAACAAAACAAGAAATTGGACTAAAATGCTATGGACCAATAGTCTACCTATCATGTTATTTGCAAAGCTGATTTACTGTGCAATTCTTCTCCACCTGAGGTGTAAAATTACCTCAGGGACTTTTTCAGGTTGAGTCTCAATCTCTCCTGATGGTCTACTTTTCTATGCACGCTGTGGAAGAACTTGACCTTTCTTTTCCCATATTATAGTTATTTCCCTAATGACCATTTGATTACACCAGAGTAGGATGCTGTTCTATTTTCATTAGAAATTCCATTCCAGATCTAAAATTATTTTTGACAACAGTATGATCAAAACTGTTATATTAGCTCAAATTTGAAATTAAACAAATCACTATTTTTGACAAGCATTCTTTTCAGAATATATCAACCTTGAGACATTTGACAACTGCCATCAAAACCAAGAAAAACAATTGTAGGGGAATGAGAATATATCCAGCTATCCTCTAAGCATCAAAAACTGAAGCTGCCTAAATATTAATCTTAGTTCATGAGTTACGGCTCAGAACTCTCCTACGTATTTCAGCAGAACAGATTTACATACTTTAAAATCAGTCCTGAAGATTATAATGTCAAAATTTTATGATGACATTTTATGTCCAACAAAAATGCCTAGTTTAAAAAGTAATTAAATTTCTAAACACTGTAATTAGTCTTGAAATCACAGGCAACCCATCAATAAATGTGAAAGCAATCACATTATGGGAGAAAAGGACTAACAAGTCACTACAGAAAATACTGCTGAAAACCATTCAAATTTCATTGTATATTTTATAGCAGTCTTTTTGTTTCTGACCTAAGACTCCTGCAATCAGGCAAGGAAAATTTCAGCCTTATAAAAGATGAGACTTGGAGAGGACTGTTCCGTCACTCTCAAAGCTACAAATCCACAACTATCAGTAGTCATGCAACAGAATGCATACAGTGTGTCTGATGCAGCTGGCACTATCACGAGTTTTTGGCTCCCAATAGCTCCCAGAAAGATTAGTTGATCTTTTTTTCCCCAAAGCCTACAACCAGACTTCATATCAGAGACGACAGAGGATAGGCCCTGCCTCCAAAAGCTATCATACTACAACTCCTTCCTGCACTAACGCTTCACGCTGTGGAAAAAGATCTTGACGGTATCAACCTAACAAGTCATTTTAAACTCTTCTTTGTCTACAGCAGCTTTCTGTACAGAAAGTCAAAATGTCACCTCAGGGGCTGGCCAGCATTATTACACTACTTTGGAAAGCACATCCACTTTCAGTGTTCTGTTTAACTGCGGGCTGCATTATGAAATGTCACACTTAAGAAAAAAATCCTAACAGCATTTCTGAAGAAAGTGAGTTTTTAAGCAGGAATGAGTGACAGTTCCATTTCTCAGCTGGAAGAAAGGAATACTTTCCACTCACAGCAAAAAATGTGGCATTTCTAAATAGGTGCTGGAGCCCAGGTTAGGCTATAAAAGGTACAAATGGCACAGCTGCGTAACCTACAAGATAAACAAGACTACGACAGAGACTACCAAGAAGGGTGACGGGAACAGGCAGTGAGAACACTAGCTTAACAGAAAGTACTATTTTTTCCTCACTCCAGACCTTCACATACCACCAAAAATGTTGATAAAATTAGATCAGATTCACAAAATCTTAGCTTTTAATTCACAGCAGAAAATGTTGAGGAAAAAAATGTAAAAGAACAAAAAGAAAGCAGAACATGAAGTGAATACCCCTCTAAGATTTGTTGTGGTTTTTTGTTTTGTTTTTTTATTCCAGGCACAACAATGCCAGCATCTAATAATCACTCACTCATTTTAGACTTCCTTAGCTTAAGTGAAATGTAACAACGCAAATTTGAAGTACAAAGGTGGATTTAGAAATACGATTATTTTGTATCTCTTGACAGGTGACAGACTTTCCCCTATGCCAAAGTCTTAGCATGAGTACATTGAACGTTGCAACAGCCAGGGAACATGGATGGGACCTGCTGGCAAGCTAAGTAGGCATAGTTCATAATGACACTACAAAATTATGTATAGACATTATGTGGATATTTGAGGTTTTCAGTAAAGAAAAAGGTATTTTGCACAACAAAAGCTTCTCTTCTTGCATTCCTGGCATTCTTTATATAATGCTGTCTTTGCTTGTCATTGCTCTTGCTGACTGGGGATTTCTAATAGGGCACAGCTGATGTTTCATCTCACCAGACACCTTTCAGATGGTAACACTTCTTTGAAAAATGTGAGAGGAAAAAAAACCCTCTTTGCTAGTAGAGATGATCGTGTTTTCTTTACTGATTTCTCCAACTGTACCTCATAGCCATACTGTTTAAAATATGGTAGCAAGATATATTTTTTGTATCATAAAACATTACATACATGTTTTCAACATATCTCACAAGAAGTCTTACAGATGTCATTTGCTTCTCTCCAGAAATGATACATACAATGCAGCAAAAGGCTGTATCTTACAACTGAAGACACTACACAACTGATACCATGTCTGCATTTACACCCATATAGACTATTCACATTCAAACTATAACCTTGGCCACAACCATACAACAAATAACAACAAATATCTGTAAATAAAGGGATGTTACATTCCAGTTATTTACCCTAATCCACGAATCATAAGTTTCTCTTCCTCCTTCCCCATTCTGACACTAAGCAAGGAACGGATTTGGCCGAGGGATGCCAGAAGATTGATTGTGTCTTCCACAGACACACTATTTATGGTGTAGGTCTTTGGGAGGGCTCGAACCAGGCCACCAATACCATCATATTGGCGATGCAGCAGTACAAACATGGCCCTCACTAACTCCGGGTCTTCTATCACTGATTCCTGGGCCCAGCGTACCATTGTGTCTGAAATCAATTGCTGAAGAGTAGCTGTGAAGAAAATACATAAATCACAAAGTTACCATTAATTGTTCATCTTTCTACTGTTAGTCCCTCAGAACACATTATGCAACATGAATTGGAATAAATTAGATTCTTAAGAAGCACCTTTTTCTTGGCTTTTGTTTAGCAGACTATCAAAGGAAAATAAAATCATACAAGAGAAGCAGAAACATCTCAAAACCAAAGGCCTATATTTAAAATTAAAATACAGAAAAAGAAATCTGATATCATAATTATTATTAAGACATACAAGATGCTCACAGAGTCACCCTATTTATCTCTACATATTGCTTTCAAGATTCTTCCAGGAATTCAGGTCTGAGGGTTTTTCTTACATATTATGAAGTAAGACTGGAAAAATATACTGGTAGCACATGTAAATGCTGTGTTATTTATTTACATGTCTAAGCTCTGTATCCACTCAAAATTTTATAATGTACAAGCCAGAACAATTTAACTTAGTTTTTTGCCAAAACAAAAGGCAAGGCCCTTTAAACGAAATAGAAATGAAAAGACTCCAATCAATTAAATGCAAATCATCATTTCCATATTTTTAATTCAGTCTTTAATGAGGCAAGAAACACATATCTGTATTCTCACTGGCAATATTAGTTGGGAGATATATTTATATACTTGAGAAGGTCGTATGTTAAAACAGACAAGCAATAGGATGTCAGTTAAGATTTGAGACTACTGTTTAGAAAAAAATCACTCATGAACTAACAGTCGGGACAAAGTGTTTGATGAAGACAATTGAATAATGGTTTTTTTCCCAACTCTGGGAACTTCCATTCAGGTTTGCAAGGCTGTCAGATCAATTCAGGTTCGTCTTGAGACATCCTGACAGTTATACACTAGGGAATTTCACCTTTAGTACTTACCTAACTAATCAATTTATTTCCATGTCAAGTGGATAACAGTGGAATTTTGACAAGGGAAATTTGATAATCCCTTCTGAAGTTCAATAAACTGCCTAATAAATATCCTGGTGTTGAAGAAGGTAGCTGATGCAAACGAAACATCAAAAATATTTTCAAATTAGAAATGTATGTGTTGAGACAGGTACATGATTTTGGAGTAAACCAGATGCAATTGCAGGCTAAACTCAAATGAAAAAAAGTACAAGTACTTAAAGAAAGATATCAAAGGGACAGGAGTTTACAAAAAAGAGAACGCTTAACAAAGAATAGAATTTGTGCTAAGACGTGCTAATACAGGGTAAGGGGAAAAAAGAGCAATAGCACTGCATTTTATTGTTACTGTCCGAACACTGTACTACACATTTTTCCATTGTCACACAGCACAGCATTTTTTAGAATAAAAACACTGTAAAAATAAGTAAAAGGATGAAATGTGTTTTGCCTAGTATTTCAGAAGGACTGAAATACATAATAACAAGAAGGGACACAATGGTAAGGTCCTTTTGTTTTTTTGTAAAGAATTGTATAAGCAGGCTGTCATTTGGCTCCTGTTCTGATAGCTGCAATGCTGCATCCCACCTACCTGTGGGTCTGGCTGTTATCATGCTTGCAGTGAAGAACCCAAGCAGCCTAGCCACCACAATACTGTTTAATTAGTTTAATATAATACTGTCTAGTAACATGAGGGAGAGAGAACTAGATTTTGTAGAGCTTTAAGCTTACTACAAGAAAAAACAAAAGGAAACCATAGGATTCATCACCACATTCTGCATAGACCTAGCCTCTAATTATCACTACCCGATAACTGAAATAGCAGTTATAAACCGCAAAGCTAGAAGGCACACTTTTAGGGGGACAAAAATATTTCTACTTAAAGAACACTAAGCTAACACTAATAAACAGCAGCTAAGAGGCCATCTCAATGTAAGTAACCTGGGGAAATCTCATCGCACACCTTCACGTACTTATGTTAAGCAACCAAGTTAAACGGCCAGTCTCCCTAGGAATTCTGTGTAGTCAGTGATGGAAACCAAGCTTTTTACTGAAGTCAAAACACCTATACTGTGCCCAGAAATTCATTCCTGTTGGTAGGGTAGCAGCGTAAAAAATGAGGACATTTGAAAGTGTCAACCACCAGAATAAAGAAAAAAAAAATCAGCATTGACAAGTGAAAAATAAACAAAATTCCATAATCAATTGGCACCAAGTACAGAACTTGAGTGCCACTGGCAATGATTGTTATCAAGATGGAAAGGCAGAAAGCGTCAGAAAATTGACAGAGCAACAACCAGAGTCAGCAAATCTTGAATTTCGGATGGGTGAGGAGGCTTCTCCTAAGTACAGCTTTGCAAATTACAGTCTAATTGCAAGTCTTCTTTAATTTGGTAATCTTCATGCAAATACTGATTTGAAGCTGCTGCTGCTGATTTTATGAGCAAGTTCTCATAATCAGGACCTTGCTACAATTATTAAGTCTGAACTAATTCTACAAAAAGCAAGGTACATTCTGGAAAAATTATAACTTGAAAAGGATCAAGAGCAAGAAAGCCAGTAGAAGAAATTTTCCACTACATCCCACTGAGAACAATCTGCCTATCATAAAAATTCCATCTGAGCTTGTTTTGAGTCAGAGCTACAGACTTTAAGGTGCACAGATGTTTCACTAAAAATCCACCTTGTTTTGGCTGAAAATATATTAAGAACTTCATCTCCTGCTTCTTTTGCCTTTTGGAATTAGGATACAATAAAGTGATTTAATTTTGCTTACAGGATGTCTTAGCATCATCATCAACTGGCTTCTCAGCTTGCTTCTTCTTCAGATACGTAACTTTTTCCATAAGGTATAGGAGGCGACCCGTAATGGTTAAATCACTGTTTCCATCCAAGGTTCCATCTTCATCTAGTTCAATCCCTGCAATAAAAAATACACACTAAATAGCAAAAGAACAGACATGTTTTGTATCTTGTATGTACAAACATAATCAAACTGAACTATGTTGTTCTGCTCTGTCAGAACTACAAAAAGAGTTTGATAGGGGATATGCTTAACCAGCAGTTTGGAACAAGTATAGATCCGATATATGTGCAAGGCAGGAAACTGCAGATAAGGATCATGTAATCTTATTAATTTATTGTATAAACTGTGTGTTATTATACATAAAATAAATAGTAAATCTATTTCTATGGTCAACTCCCCGGTATGCATGTTTCCATGCTAATGCTGATACCTGTGTTTTGGACATATGTAGCTCAGAAGTGTAGATATAGCCTCTGCTGACACTGTAGTTCAACTGATACTAGTAAAGGCTACGAGATTTTAGGATATCATAAAAGTAAAAGAATTAAAGTTATAATAAATATACTTTCTAGCGACAAGTCGTAAGTAGCCGCCTTCACAATACACTGGTTCTTTCATTGTATTTCTATAACAAGCTATAAAAATGAAAGAAATGCATGTGAGACTTTACAGAATCACAGAACAGCTGAGGTGGGAATGAATCTTTACAGATCGTCTAGTCCAGCCTCCCTGCTCAAAGCAGGTTCAACTAGAACAGGTTGTTCAGGACCACATCCAGTCAGGTACTGAATACTTGCTAAGGTGGAGACTACACAACCTCTCTAGGCAACCTGTTCTTGATTTCCATCAACCCTACAGTTTAAAAACAAACAACAACAACAACATATTAAGTAGAATTTCCTGTATTACAATTTGTGCCCATTGCCTCTTGTGCTGCCAATAGGCACCACTGAACAAAGTCTGGCTCAGCCTTCTTTACTCCCCCTGACCAACAGGTATTTATACGCATTGATACAACCCCACTGTGAGCTTTCTCTTCAAGTCAAAAATCCCCAGTCCTTTCAGTGTCTCCTCATACAAAAGATGCTCCAAGGATTTAATAATCTTTGATGGCCCCGCCCTTGACTCACTCCAGTGTGTCCATGTCTCTCTTGTACTGGGGAGCCCAGTCATTGGCTTTCTTTGCCGCTCATGCTCACCTTGTTGTCCACCAGGATTCCCAGGTCCATTTTTGCAAAGCTACTTTCCAGTTTGGTCCCTAGCCTGTCCTTGCTGCATGGGGTTACTCCTCCCCAGACGCAGGACTTTGCACTTCCCATTGCTGAACCTCATGGGATTCCCATCAGCAAATTTTTCTAGAATTATTTTTAACTTCATTCACTCATGCATACATTGTAAAGGAATTAAAAATCTTGACCTATACCTATTACTCACACTAAAATAAGCTCAAAGTAAAAATGTCATTCGGCTATTTTTTTCTGGTTATTTTTTTGGTTTCCAAGATAAGTTCTAAAGTCAAGGGTTTTGTGGAGAGTTCTTTAGCAGTCTTGAATTTTATAGGATATTTCTTCACAACATTACATCATTCTTCTCAGTTTATTGAATCTGTTTTTAATTGTCTGATTTTTTGCATCAAGTACGGTTCCATTTCTATTAGAAGTTTTTTTGGTGTGTTTTGTCCCAAGAGAGTAATTGGCACTAAACTAAACAAGGATCAGCAGTAACTTCATGTTTTACCGTAAATCATATTACAAAATGGTTTGGGTGGCAGTCTCTTCAACCAAGATATTTAACAGTAAAGACACTAAAAAGTCATATCAATCGAACGCAGAGATGCTCTGAAATTACTCAAATGAAATGTCTCATTTTCCAGACTTGTCCATTAGTGCTGCTTCCTGAGCTGTAGTTGTACTTTTCTGATTTTCAAACTGTCAATATAATTGTCTCTCAACCATTTCATAAGATGTGAATCCCCAAACGGTGGCTGGCTAATCAACTAAACATACAACTCGGGATGCGTAACTTTCACCTATTTTGCAATAGCCATATTTTGAATACACTGAGTAATTAATTGTTCTACTGTAATGCATCCTCTGACCCACAAAATTAATTTTCTATGTGTAGATTATGCAAATTACTATTTCCCCATAAAGAAAAGAAAAATAATGACAAAACTAGACCGAGTAATTTGAACAGAGGAGAATGATGGTAAAGGACTAAAGAAAAATTGAAAAATCAAAGAGAAGGATAAAGCCTCTTTTTTCAAATGTTATTTTTGAATTCTCTATTTGATCATTATTTTCTGCCAACTGACAGTTTACTTTGAATTTTCCTTTTTTTTCTTTTTTCATTTTTAATTTAAAATAAAAATATTTCTTTTGAAGTGTCATAATGCACCTCCATCAAGTCTGTGGATAATACAAAATTGGGGGAGTAGAAAACACACTGAAGGGCAGGAAGCTCAACAGGGTTGAGGAATGGGCTGACAGGATACTTGAAGTTCATCAAGGACAAATGCAAAATTTTGCAACTTGTCAGACCAACCCCATGTGACAATACAGGCTGGGCACGAACTTTTTACAAAAACATATTTGCAAAAAGAACTTTGGGGGCCCTTTTGGACAGCAAGCTAGACACCAGTCATCAGTGCACTCTAACAGCAAGAGAGCTAAAAATGTCCTGTATTAGCAGAAACATGATCACTAGCTCAAGAGGTGATGAGGTGACATCTGGAATACTACATCTAGTTTTGGGTTACCCAACGCAAGAAAAACACTGAAAAGCTGGAGAGCAGCTAGCAATGGCCCATCAAGGTGATTGGTGGCTGGACTGCTTGTCCTACAAGTAGATGATGAAGGAACTGGGTTTGTCAACCTGCAGAACAGAAGCTTCATGGTGGACCTAATAGCAGTCCACCAAAACCTTCAAGGAAGTTAGCAAGAAAATGCAGCCATGCTTTTCAGATGTGAAGAAGATACAACTGTCAAACTAAAACAAACAGGCAGGGTTCCAAACCGACGTAAGGAGAAAAAGACAAATCACCATTAGGACACTCAAGCCCTGTGACACACTGCCCAAAGATACTGTGTAATCTCTGTGCTTAGAAGCTTTCAAGACCCAAGTGCAAAAAATCCCTGAACAACCAGGTCTGAGTTCAGCATTGCTTTGAGTAGGAGGGTGCATTAAAGGCCTTCTGTGTTATATGATACCTTAACAAATTTGTGATTATTTTAGCAACAGAAATATCTTTGGGATGGACCAATCTAACCAAATTGCCTCGTGATACACAAGGATATCAACTGTGCTTGCTTTACCAACAAAGAAAATCCACATATTATGAAGTCAGATGTTGATGGCATGTTTTTATTTATTTGAATATTTTAAGGTAGTGAATTAAATAATTAAACATGTTATTTCCAGTTAAACTGGGACCAATAAGGAATGCAATCGAGGAGGAAAAGTGCAGAGATACTCATGTCCAAACCTCTTCGTTGACCAGAGTACTAGTTCAAAAAATTATCATCACACATCCTTGCATTAGCTTCTTCTAGCCAATGGGCCATGACATGAAAGTTCAGCTGCTTGTCTGCTCAGTGTCCCTTTTACTTATGCCTTTTAAAATAGTGTATTGAAGTAAAATGAAGGGATGAGTATCCTCCAAAAAGGAAAATGAAAAGTGTAAGCAAGCATGCATTCCGAACAAAACTACTCTATAACTGAATTTGCAGTAGCCATGGATATGAGCAGCTTGACATTTAAAATAGATATTTTCATGCTTAATTTCTATATTGGTACTTTTGTAAAGTTATTACTTTATTTCACAGTTTAATATGAAATAGAATTTAATTGGGTTTTATTAACTAAAGTGAAGAAATCAAAACCATAGAAATTTAACTGTTCCTTTTGATTATTAGTCTATTTCAATAGATAATAAACTTCTATATCTTCATTTGTGTCTGAGAAGAATCAGTCACTAATATTATGCTATATTGTGGTTAACATGGCCATAGTCAACTTGATACAGCAAAGATGACCCACGCCAACCTATGCAAGGAAGGACATGGGAGAGGGAATAGGGCAGAGGAACCCCTTGAATACAAGTGAGCTACAGCATTATCCAATATATTAAGCCCAAAGAAATTCCCACACTTGTATGGGTGAAAAAAAAAACACCCATAATTCTTCCCTCACGAAGCAAAACATACCGCATTCCCTTCTATAGTTTGACCAGATATGAAGATAAGAATATTTCCTTGGTTTTGACTACAAGTTGAGTTTCTTTATTTGACAGTATTTATAATTGATAAAGTGTAATCTATAGATTACTTTTTATGTAAAATTATTTAGAAAAATTGCTTCTAAAGCTAATATAATGAAAAAGGAAAAATATTCAGTAACAAGACTTACCACAGTGTGTCATTAGGTCTTCATGGAAATCCAAGAGTTGATCCCTAATTTCTTCAGGGCAAGGACAATCATTTTTATCATCTTTGAAATTCAGCAGCATGTTAATCTTAAAGAATACAAAGGAAAGGCAAATGACACTGATCTCCAAAAGGAAAAACTTTGAAATCAAACAGAACTCTGCCACACATACAGCACAACAAAAAATAAATTATCCATTGCAAGCTGTACCTGCTCCTGAGGTGGGGATCGAAATTCTTTTGTTTTTCTAGCTGTCAGGGCAGCAGACATGTTCAAGGCCTGCATCACTTCATTGTACCGGAAGCGTTGATTCTCTTGAAGCTTGGCCACAAAATCATCCGAAAATGCTACAATGGCTTCTATTCGGTGCCGTACTTGGCAATCACACAGGTACTGCAGTAGATGACACATCTGAGAAAACAGTATCGTAAGAGAAAGAAGAGTTGGCAAGCTAAGAAGTGTCTTCTGTACATTATGCGAATAAGGTTGGATTCCTTACAGCAGCAGTTACTATCAAATAAAGTGACAGAAATCTTTAATGTTGTCATTCATTACATGTGAAGTAATCCTAACACCAGGAACATCTGGCACCTGCAAGAGATTTATGTGCCTCACACATATAAATAATAAGACTCCTATTAAAGTTATAAGAGAATGGATTTACTCCTTGCTTCTAGGGAACTTCTTTTCTGTTTGGAATCACAAAAATGAATAATTCCCTGTTAATGTCATTGAGAAAGTAACTCTATTTAATGAAACAACAGTTGTTTGATCTATGGTGAACAAGCCTATATCATCAGGAAGATACTAAATTTTGCTGTTTCCTGTAAGGAAATTACTTCTCTATTTAACTAACATCAAAATGTTGTATTCCTTGAAAGAGAAATTACCAAGTGAAGAAAAAAGGATTTGCAAAGAAATGGGAACAATCACTATTCACAGCAGTATTGTTACCTGTAATTTAACAGGTTCTGGAAGTTTCATCTGAAGGAGTCCTTCCTTTGGCACTTGCTCTCCTCTGGTTTCTTCCTCTCCCTCTTCTGACTTGAGCTCTTCTGAACTCAGCTCCTTCTCTGAGAAATCAAGTTCATCCTCCTGGCTTATTGCTTCTTTGAAAACCCGGGGCTCAATCAACTGTAAGATGTGTTTCAGGTCCCCGTTGTGGAAGATTCCCATAATTAGGAGAGTATAAAAGAGCTTGATAAGAGGGACAAACAGAAATTCTGTGGAACCTCCAACTGGATCTCTGACATGGAGGCTACCCTCCTGAACAGCCTCAGTCAGCATCTCTATGGTTTTGGCCTTCAAGATTTCCAGGGGGAATTCAGGACTGAACTGAAAGCATTCACTGCTAATGCTTACAAAACTCGGAGAGGAGAACTGCATTCTTGGCCTTAAGGAAGTGCTAAGTCCTATACCAGGGAGGCCATGCTTTTTGTTTTCATCAGGAAACAAAGTAATACTCTTGGTCTCATCTGTCATTGGAACTATAAACTCGTTATTCATCATCAACCTGGCAGTTGCGTATGTATTGAGGTGGATGTCAATGAGTAAGTCATAATATCCCGCACGCAATAATCCTGGCATATATTTATTCTCAATAGCGTACAGAAGCTGAGATTCATCCACATGGCTACACATAGCATGGGCCACTCGGTTGTTGCCTAACGCACAAACAGCTGAATATAATCGGAGGGTATGGTAGTGAAATTTCAGCAATTCTTCTTGTTCTGTCAGCTCTAAAATATCAATTGTTCTGCAGAGAAAAAAAAAAAAAAACAATAAAGTAAATTCCATATCAGTGCAAAAGCTTACTTAAGTGAAGGAATTCAAAATTCTCCTTAAGGATAACATTGACACAATAACAGTTCTAGGGATGGACCTTTTCCACATTTCAGCTTTCATGTGAGAAAAACTGTCAACTTAAGAACCAAGGACTAATAAACTTCAATCAGGAATTTATTCAAGTCACTCCTAAAGCACAATTTCAATTACTGTCAGTGGGGAAAGCTCAAAATTATTTACTTAACACAGAATATTTCTTCTTACTACAAACAAGAATTTTGATAATTCTAAATTAAGGTGTTAGAACTAGTATAGGTCGAGATATTTCCATCATTTATTGCTTGTAGATCTGGGGTCGCAAAATGGCAACAGACTAACCAGTTCATTTGCAGAGGCTTCGGGGGTAAAGTTGTTTAGAATTCTTACCTAATTTTTAAGTGATTTTGTTTACAGTTTTGGCACTGGCAAAATGCTGAGAGATTTAGGTAACAAGGAAGCCACAAAGTGAAATTCCTTCAATTGTTTAAACTAAATTTAGGAAAATTAAAGTAATAGAATAATTAAATTGTCACAAATCTTAAAAAAATCTTTACAAAATCAGATCTTCTCCTATCTTACAGATTATCTTTAATAATTTATAAACAGAGTTCCTTTCATTTTCATTCAAAACCCATACATTCTACTACAGAGGTTGGAGAGAAACTAGGAGAGGAAAGACAACAAAAGGAGACAGATTTTAAAACACTGAAAAATAAGATTAATTTTTAATATTAGCAAAACCAAAACACACTGCCATTATTTACATGTGCTATAAAGAACACTTTGGGCTTTTCTTATAGAAATTTTACTACATGTCTAAGCTTCATAATTCCAACCTAGCTCTGATATAGTTCAACACACAAATATCAACCTGTTTTCTTCAGGAATATGAAGGGCCATAAACTGCAAAGGGTTCAGGCACTGTATCATCCAGCCTTGACGTTCACTAATCCGAGAGACATCAACCTTCAAGAAGTGGTTTGGCACTCTGCTCCAAAGCACATGAGTCAGAAATTGGACATGGAGACGTGGAGGACATTGAGAGACGGGGTTTTTGTGTTCACTTTTGAATAAGCCAGCAGATAATGGCATTACATTCTGATAAATTCCAACATAAGAGAAAATCAGTTTCCTCATCTTTACCAAACAATTAATATATATTTCTCAAGAAATATATTCAACACATAGTACAGTAAAGTACAGCACATCAGGAAATCAACATTTTCAGTAGTTTGTAAAACCAGCTGGGAACTGTTGGCAGATTAGCAGCAAGAGATCATGTCCGTAACAATTTTTTTTAAATAGCTAAATTTGAAATAGAAGCTTGAATGGAATGTGTGGTTACTTCCTTGGGCCAGAGCTTTGAACTCCACTCTTACCTCTTCTAATGTCTTAGACATCCATGTATCCAAACCAAGGAAGTAAATTTGAGCTCAGTTTTCTTGAGAATACTGTTTGAATGTACTTCAAAATGATTTTAAAACCTTAACCCAATCTGCAGATACACCAGCCATCCATGCTCTGTTTGTAGAATAAGAGATTTGCCTTACTGACCCCAGTGATTTTGTTTCATCATGGAGGATGAAATTCAGAAAATTCAGCAGGACTTCAGAATATCCTCTGCCAATTCTAATCAGTTACAACCCTTCTCATTCAATGGACTGTATTTTAAATATGTGAAGTATTTAAAACTGAGTCAAGACTAAAAATAGCAATAGTGCAAACACTTAGAATCATAAAAATGTACCAAACACCAAGAACACATTGCAGGTAACAAATGCACCCTCCTTCCCCCACCTTCCACCCCCCCAAAAAAAAACAAACCCAGCCATTTATATATTAGCCCTAAACCCACACAGAACCAAGCATTATTTACCTTTATTCTTCCCAGCTCAAACTGGAAAACATTGGGGCTTGTAGCCTGAGCAAATACAGCAGGAAATAACTTTGTACTTGGTTCAACCTAAATCAAAGATGCACAAACATATAACCACTGAAGACAGCAAAACACTATTATCTATTAAAATATGCTGTAATATTTGTATTGACAGTCAATAAGTGCAAGCCTTTGAATAAAGCCCCAGAAAATCCAAACAGGAGGGGAAAAATGACTGTCATAACAGTGACAATTACTTTTGCTTCCAATCTTGTACAAAAGTCTCTAATAAGATGTAGTCTGAGGATTTGGTTTTCCCATTTCCCACCGGAAGACACCATCAAAAAATACTCACCTGATAGTATGTGCCTAGTTCCTTGCCATTAGCTGTGAAGGTCAGCAGGCCACTGGCAGCATCAACCAAGCAACCAATCTCCAGACCATTATTATTACGTCCTTGTCCAGGGCTCATGCTCTCTCCTGCGCACACCATATAGCAGTTGCTGCGTTTTATACTGAATGTCAAAAGACAAATTTATTTATGGATGGTGTGTAAACTTCATGTAGTGGACTAAGAACAACTTTGAATGGCTGTAACCAACAGGGCCTTGTGGCTGAAAACAGCAGATCCCACCACAAACAATGCCAAAACACAATGAAACCTAGACTTCATAATCGGAAAAATAAAAACTGAAGATGATAAAATATGAACAAGCTCAAATCTTTTGTAAAATTGCAAGAGACAAAACTACTTTGCAAGTTAATGTTTTATATCATTTAATGTGAAGTGTAACACAAAGTTTCTGGCAAATATCACAAGCTGAAGTGCTGAGAGGAGCTGTTGTACTAATTTTGGGCCTGCTCAAAACCAAAACGTTCCAAAAAATACTACAAGATACTTTGCTCTACTTAGTACCTGTTCAGAAGGCAATATTTACAGGACCATGGCCTGAAACTACATAGAAAAGCTGCGCTATGTTACTTCTCAGTACCTATTGATTTGATGAGATCATTACTCCACTGTTTCTCCACAAGCAAGAGGAGAGAACATGTAAAGTTACACTTTTCTCCCTATTACATTTTTTTTTTACATCAACCTTATTACATTAAATGGGGTGGATTTACAGTTCAAAAATTGTTAGTTGCTTTTATAGGTATAAAATAAGTATCTTTTTAAGAAAATTGTAACCAACCTCTCATGAACCTTCCCTTTTTCGTCTCCCAGTGTAACTGTGACAGTTCGCACTCTGTCCAAGTCAAAGCTTGTATCATACTGGTGAAAGTCAGAGGTAATCCAGCCCACCCAGACATTAGCAGGTTCTTGCCCAGGAAATATTCTTACTGAATAATAGTACTGTCAATTAAAAAAAAAAAAAAAATCAATAAATACTAGTATTTGGTCTCCAATGCACCAGTTTGATTTAGAATTAATTTGTTGCTCTCAAATCTGAAAATATACCATCTCTTCAAAAGTAGACTAGGCCTTTTCAATAAGCAATTCATAAGCAAAGCAACAAAAGAATATAAACACAAAGCAAAATACAGCCAACAAAATATGTTAAAACAAAAATTGGAAAATTGGAAAATATCAAAGATGCAGCTTATACACTTGTAGGCTTCTGCATCATAGCACTGTAGGGTATTTTTGTACTGCAGCTACAAGTTTTTTACTGTAGATTACTCAGTTTCTACTATCTAACATCGTTTAGAAAGAGGAGAACACATCCGAAAGAGAAGTATTTTTTTCCTTTGAACATTGAAGAGTGAGTGCTTCTGGAGATGATCGTGTCAGAGAAAGACGCACAAAACTGCCACTGGGGAATTCCATGGAATAAATGCTGAGTAAAATTAGTATAGATGTTTTCAAATGGTCCTGAACATTGACCTACTAGTTTAGTGAACTTTTTCCTATTTTCTCCATTATTCTAGAACTATTTATTCTTCCTCCTTTATGTTTGGTGTTATCAATAGTAGTTCCAAAAACAGATTCAATAAATTTATTACTTTCTATGTGGAAATTGTTTTAGACTGACAATCAAGTCAAGACAAAAGGAATATAGTAGTCTCAGCTTCAGCAGTACAGGACTATGACAGATATTTAAATTAAAAATTTTGCCTGAAAACTACACTGTTTCTGAAACTTTTACAAGCAAAGCCATGTAGCTATTAAAAAAAAAAGAAAGAAAAAGAAAACAGCTAAAATACCAATCCTGTAATAGGGAGAAAAGTGTTACAATACCGTGGAAGTTTGCATCAAATAATCATAGTCATCCCTATCATCTGCTAGCACATCCTCAGTAAGCCGTGCAGAGTGACTTGTGCTATAATCTGGCTTTGTCCTCCTGAGCATAAATCTGTAATAAAATAAGAAAAATCAAAATCTGTATGAAAAGCTCAATATATCTGTATATTTAGACAAAGGAATTTTACATTAATACATTATGCCTAAATACATTATATTTATTTTCCAACCCCATGATACATAGTATTTATTATATTATTGATACATAACACCAGTTAGTACTATTACTTCCATGTAGATTAAAACAAAATAAATTCTTCAGAACAAAGAAAGAGGCAAGCTCATTTTTAAAAGCACTTAAATGAATTCTGAGCTTAAACTATGTATTCAAAAGTTACTTAGAAACTGAACTCACATAACTTAAAAAATTATCAGGGTATTAAAACGTATTTCACTTTGGAAGAATGTGGACACTTAAGTGACCTTCATGCATTTAGAAATACCATCCATATATTCTGCAACTGAAATCATTTACCCAACCAAGTTTGGTAAAGAGCAGAAAAAGAATGGAAAGCTGCAGTAATATTGTATGGGTAATGGCTCAGTGTTTGCATCATCAAGTTAGGTGTTCTGCTCCTGATTTTATAAGAAAAATTAGGGAGAATTAACTTGTCAACTAGAGAATAGTCTTAAATTTATTTGGTTCATTGAGTGAGATAAGAAGCTAATGTATGTTTCTAGATAAAGTTTAACTAACACCTTCAGCTTTTTGGAAGCCATGTGAAAAAATGTTCCATGTCACTTTGAAGATCTCCTCATTCTGTCAGAATGGATCTCCGTGGTTTTAGAGTGCACTTCACATGATGCTCACAAAAGCCTTCACAATAAACCAAATGATAGGCTTCTAATAGCTTGAAAAATGTTTTCAGTTTTCTGCTTAATTTTAATCTATATATTGAATGTGATGTAATTTAATCACATGAAGGTTAACTGTCCCACCTACTGTATTATAACCAAATTTAGGACACAATTAGGAAAAAAATCTCTGCAGACCTGAGCCGCATTTTCTTCTAATATTCAAGAAACAGGAAAAAAAAAAAAAAAGGAAAAAAAGAAAGGAAAAAAAAAAAGGAAGCCAAATGTGCTACTAACCTTTGTTTAAGACGTGAAGGCTTTTCTTGAACATAATCTTTATGGTTGTTTAACTCTGGTTTTGTGGCATCTTTTTCTGTCCGGTCGGGAACTAGATGACCATGAGCAGTTTTCATTAGAACCTCAAAATCAGAATCAGCATCATAATCCTCCAGGTCATTCTTCGGACCGAAAAGACCAGAGCCCGGTAACCCTCCTGCAGGTGATCTGGAGAACACCTCAGCACATTCAATGGGCATGCTTAATCGAAAAAACATGACGTCTGTTTTACTGTTCTGTGAACCAAAGGACTTCTGTGTGACCTTCAGGCAGGGGCAGCTGTCTATGGTGCCATCAATTCTCATCACCTATCAAATGTAAAGATGTAGTTGTTTTGAAGCTGATTTTTTCCCTTCTGTTCAACTTATATTCCTAGAATAAGCATCCATAACTTGCAAAATTTTGCAACAGTATGCTGTCAATGGTCAAAGGTACTGTAATCATGTCCTGCCATTTTAAGGGGAAATAAATACTATAAGGAGTGGAGGTTTTTGTTGTTCCATTGTTAATAAAAAAAAAAACACTCACAAAGGAACAATGTTTCTCATCGTAACCCTTTGTAACATAAATCCAACCCTGCCCAGAACACAAACCAACTAATATAAATCATACGTGTACATATGCAAGAACATGAATTATTTCTTAAATAATACAGTGTGATACACATCAGATGAAAAAAAGTTCTTATTGCATCAATTTCAGAAGCAGTGGTAGACTTACAAGGCATAAATTCAGTTCCATCAAGATGAACAACTGATTGGGACATAAGTGTTGACACAATTGGCTAATAAATATTTATTAAAATCAAAACCAATTAGTTATGGAAAGATCACTTCACAAAGCATGTGCACCAGAACACATGGTATCTGTTATGTAGAAATGCCCAATTTCTGGAAGTTGTTTACAAACATAGCTCTCACTGCACAAGGAGCTCTTTTAATGAGAACATCTTGTAGAATTTGTCTCTGAGAACCACATTTTTACACACATGACAGATTTCACAGATAAAGGAATACTATCAACCAAATAATTGCATTATTTGCAACTCCACTGAATGTAAGAAAATTGTAAGAGGTGCCAGGTTCATCTAGAATTGGGTCAAAATATCACATGAAAAATCTTGTCTAGACATGCAAAAGCAGAAACATACTTCAAATATATTCATGGAAGACATGTCTAGAAACGTTTTAATAAGATCACAAACCTCGATATGGTCATGATTTTGTGGCACTGGTAGAAACTGAGGGAGCCTTTTACTCAGCCAAATTGTGATGTCTCTGTTTGTATTAACAGCAAAGGGTTCATACCCTTCCTGTAAGCCACAGATAGTGAAATATTTTAGAGTGCTGACATCTTTTCCAAAGTTCATTCTTCCCACTTGAGATGGGCCCAGGCTGCACACAGGTAGAAATCCTTAAAACAAGATGAAAGAACACATGGGTTGTACATCGTGAACATCAGAGAACTGCTATCTTCCATAACCCAATTAAAAATATTTAGGGGGAAAAAAAATCAAAAAAACAAACTGCATAAATGCAAGTAGTCATTGATAGCACATTACCTTTTGCATGTCACCAAGTACCATATCTCAAATATCATTCTGGAAAAAAAATATATCTCTAATAGCCAAGGATCTCTTCATGCAACACAGAAGAATTTACAGAGAATTTACTTCACAGAAATCTAAGAGTACTTCAAGGAGTCTGACAACCAGCTCTTGGTTAATCCCTCTGCTAAGCTGGTAGACTGTTGCCAATTTTACTCCAATATTTCTCCTAAAATTCCATTAGTCATGGTATTTTGAGAGAACCTCAAAAATTACTTTAAAAGTAATATAGTGCTTGTCCATACTAACAGTGAAAAAAAATTACAAATATGCGCCAAGTGCATGCTGCAGATTAAAAACAGATTTAAAATTAATTATTAAAAAAATTTCATAATACTTTGTGACTCTGGATAATGAGAACAGACAACATAATACTGTCGCTTCATGAAACTTACGGTCATTTGGTTTTGGTATTGGGTTGGGTTTTTTGTTTTTACTTTTGAATCAGCTTCACATTTGTATGCATCTGCTCTCTTACTGTTCCCCTAGCACAGGGAACGCACTTGTGACTCCTATGCACTTTTTTAAAAAAAAACATTTTTTTTTTCCTCAGTTTCAGCATCCCAGTCTAAAAACCTAAGAAAGTCTTTCATTTCTTCTGTTCCTTTTCATCCTGACTTTGAATTTCCCTAGCTGCAAACTGCTTTGTAGATTCATTTGATCTAGCTACTAACAAATTGTTTTCTTTCTTATCAACAAGAAACATGAAGCTCTGTTCAACGATTCTGGTCCAAGTGAATGTACCAGGTACTGAAGGGTAACAAGGCAAAACACAGGTAGTACCTTCCTTTTCTTTAGGCTGTCCAGATTAAAAAAAAAAAAAAAAAAAAAGGAGGTTCGTGATATATTCTTTAGAGAGAAAAGCAAACTCCAGAGCACCATCTACAAGAATGACTGCTCACCAAATAAAAGGTCAGCCTTCAGTACCACCTTTTGAAGATTTTATTACAAATATACAAGATTGGTTATCATGTGTATGTGTATTAGGCACATAAATTTAAGGACATATGCTATTAGTCATAAATTCTAGTCCAGATTTTTATCTTCACAGCAATGCCCTTAAATTACAAGGCATCAGCTTCTCAGATAACATAGATGATTTAGACAACATGATTTATGTCTGTTCTGCTAGTGCAAATCAATGACAGACAATAATAGAGTATTTTCCAGCACTAAATGAAACAAAATCAAATTATACACTTAACTAGGGAAGTTATATTTGCATATATAGATATATGCTGGGGTAAAGCCCAGCAGCTTTAGTAGGGAGAGTTTACTAGGCTCCCTGTTGAGTTAAAGGAACCTATAAGCTATTGCAAAAGTTTTTAAGCAAAGCCAAAAATCAAAATTCTATTTTTAATAACATTAGAAATCTTAGCTCATCACTCAAGAACAGTAACAACCTTCTACAGATATCAAGTTGTTTGAGAATAGGTTTTCACAGAAACAGTAGTGACAGCATGAACCTTTACAACATTAACCAAAAATGACATAAGATTGCTATAAACCACATTGGTATATGTGGCCTAAAGCATGTGCTTTGTCTTTCTGAATCACCTCACCATTTAACTTCTGATTCTTATTGATGGAAAACATTTTCAGATGTTTCCAGGAAGTATGGCATCCACATTTAGAACCTTGTGATTTGCTTTCCACATCTCAAAAAGATATAATAGATCTGAAAATGGCCACTGCAAATAAAACTGCTTCTTATTAGCAACAATTAAAGAAATTAGGATACTTCAGTTTCAAAAAAAATTATTAAGGGGGCATGATGCGTACCCCCATTATGAGGGGCATAGAGAAGATGAACAGTAAATGATTTTTCAATGTCTTTCATAACAAAAAATATGATCAAAGAAACTGTTTGGTTGCAAGCTTCAAAACAAAGGGAGGAACTTCCTTACACACCTCACAGTAATGTGTGGAGTTCTCTGCCAGATAGCATCGTGGATGATATAAACACATTGGTTCAAAAAGTGTTTAGAGACCTTCATGTAGGAAAGGAAAAACAAAACAAAACAAAACAAAAACCCAACCAAAAAACCACAAGTCCCAAAAAACATCAGGGCTATTCAACACAAATGTATCATTTTGCCTCAGAAAGCTCCTGAACCAGAAATCACTGGAGGCTTGGGTGACTTTATCAATATTTGCTTGTCCTGTTCTGATACGTGTCCACAGGCATTTGCTACCCAGTGCTGTTGAACACAAAACAGTGACCTAACTAGACTTTTGGTACAAACATCATTATATTTTCATAGATAACACAGAGGAACAAAAGCTTACAAAAAAGATAAAGTGTTCAAAGGCAAAGAGGTATAAACTGATCACTTGTGAACATGCCATATCTATATGTACGTCTATATTTGTTTGATTATTTTTATATTTTTCATATATATGAAATTTTTTTTTATGTTCCTGCCCAGGTCAAATATTCCATGAAAGGAAGTAGCAAGCTCCATCTCCAGCACCTTGAGAATTAACACATAGTCAGTTCCTCTTTATTACAGCCCTCAAATCAAATTGGAAATAATTGCTTTATAAAAACAAAAAAGCACTAACAGCTGACATTATCAACAGAAGTCAGTAAGCATACATTATAGAAAAAGCTGACTAGGTAATTAGATGCAGTCCAAAATCCAAGAAAAGATGATCAACTCTATTAATGAAGAATGAGATGAATAAATGACACAGAACTAAATCAAACAGGAATATTTGAAATATGTGAAATATTTAAAATATTAGTAATATTTACCCTTACTAAACAGAATGCATATAAACTGTTAACTCTTCTACCTATGCATTTCCCTGTAGGCTCAGAAAAGATTTCTCAGATAGAGTCATTCTTAGACATTAAGCAAATATTTTACATACACACACACACAAATAAAATGTAAATTAGTCCTTGCAAGATTTCCTAAACGAAAACAAACCCAGAACAAAATTCCTAAACGGATAGAACTCTCACTGACGTTATTACTCAATCTAGTATTTTCCATCCACTCTGTAACCGTAGCCAATATGGAATCAAGATGACAATCTTGCTCACCAACACAAATGTCATTGATGCCATAATGGTACTGTACATGTAGCTAATTTCTGCAAGTAATTGTAACTGTACAGTAACTGTTGCTCTGTGTGAATGGAATATAAATACCAGTGCCAGTCCTAACCATTGAAACACTGCTTCTGCCTCTGCTGAAATTCTGCACTGATTTGGCCAATAGTATAATTGTCATTAATGATATTATACTATATAATAGTATAATATATAATCTTGCATATATATGTATATATACATATATTATATACAGTAATAATATTTATACACTGTATAATTAATATAATTACAATTCTATTAAATAGAATTGTAATGAAGGCTTTCCAGGGCTCTTCCATATCTGGAGAAGATATGGCATCTCATCTTACCATGACCTGGCTCTTAATCTCCAGGTACGTAAGTGGGCTATGGAGCAAACTTTTATTGTACCGTATGAAATAGCAAAACAAGTAGAAAGACTAACACTACCACCAGAGAGGTAACCCTCTAGCATTGTCTGTCACAATGGCAAAAGCATAGGACAGCAACAATTTTTATAATGTCCCCTGCTTTTGAGAATAAAAGATGAACCTCCTGACCCAATCTGTCAAAGGTCTTTTTCTGCAGCAGCAGATGGCATGCACACGATTCACTGAGAAGTGACCTGCAGAAAGGTCTCAGTGCTTCTAAGCAAGAGCCACTCACAGAACCAAACTAAAGCCAGCCTACAGAAAAATGAAAGCTCTATAAAAGTCACAGTTTGGGTATTTCATATGCGTGCTTGCATATACATATATATACATATAGATGCCCTCCCCGGCCATGAATCATGTATGAATTACCCAGAATAGTTACAAATATTGATCTGGAGGTATTAAATCTGAGATCAATCAGCACATTCCTTTGAAAACAGAATAGGACATCTTATTTCAAAGGCAAGCTCTTTTCTACAAACGCAACACTACAGGAACTTAATGTGAATTAAGGGGATATTGTGAAAAATCTGAAAGGCTTGACACTGACATTAAGTTTTTGATGTGGTTACCAAGGCCTTCAGCCTCCATGTCAAATCAGGAACTACTTTAGCAGTTTCAGACTCAACAGAGATCTGTTTAAACCTGAACCCTGCAACTAGAAACAAGTACCACAAAAACTACATCACCGTGATTTCAACAACTTCGGAATCAAAATAGTGGTCAAACGGGCTGTCCTCAGAATTCTGTGGAATTCCAGTTTCCCTCAGAATCCCTCGCTCATCAATGATTTTATACTGCCTAATAACTAGAAAACAATTATAATTTAATGGCACCAGGACGATTTTATGCCTATACCACTAACAGTAAGCCAATCCATGCATCCCTTTCCTTCATCATGTTATCACAGTATCTAAGGAAATCTGAAGGCAGTAAAGTAATGAGCATGAGTCTAGAAGATTAATGGCAATTATCTCATTTTATATCAAATCAAATTATTCCTAATTCCTATGGTACGGTAGAAGAAGGGGAGAAAATATTCTTCTCCCAATGCACTCCTGAAAGTAAAATACTCTGAAATCCAGATGAAAGTAAAGTGGTTAGAATTCAAGCAGGGAAATACCTAATTAATAGGTATAAGATTCATATTTCCCCTGGGAATAGGGATCAGTAACCCTGAGAGCTTTTACTGTTCAAAAAAACCAACTCCATCTCTCAGACACAGAAATATTATTTAACAGATGTATAATGTATATGATAGAATATACGTACTTACTACAAACAAAAGGGAAAGATTAAAAGTTAAGATAATTTTCTTTATGTAAGCTTAGTTCAGAAATCTTAGGTAGTTATCTACAGTAATGTAATTTCTTACCCTTCTATGTACTTATTCGCAAACAAGTATGTAACTAAATTTATAAACAAAAATACTTTTGTGGTATAGAATCAACCTGACACCTGACAGAACTTCACAATCTTTGCCAGCTTTTGCAGTTTCATAAGCCACAGCTACATGGTAAACTAAAACCTGCTTGTAGACCCTGAAAGCTGCACCAAGAACATTACCAACAACAGGCACTTAACTCCACCTGGTGGTTTAGAATTAAGTAAAAAATTTTGGAGGCTAACTTTGTACCAGCTGGCTTTATCCTGGATCAGGTGTCATTTGTCCTCCCAGAACGAAAACAGATCCTTAAAGCTGGCTTAAAGTCTCTACCATATGTTCTCACTAATTTGACAGAAATTTGGTAGTATTTGAGTACTTGATCTACTTCATAAAATTTGATGTCACTGCCCATGGCATGGGTGTTGGACTAAATGATCTTCAAAGGTCCCTTCTAACCCAAACCATTCGATGATTCATTCTAAGATTCTATTATATCATATGGTGACCTGCTGCAGTGCAGATGAAATGTTGAAGGTTATGAATTAGCAACCCAAGACACATCCCTGCAAAATAGTAAAAAAGACTGATCACAAAAGATGGCTGCAAAGTTTGCCACAGAAAAAGGCCTTGCCTCATCCTCACACCCAGCACGCCTCCTTTCCAAACGCTTGATACTAATGAAATAGAGAAAAGAACAAGGGGTAGCTCCCTGGGCAGGGAACGTACGAGAAGCACACCAATTATAAGGGAGGAAAAACAGGGCAAGAACAGCAAGTTAACAGCACAATATATTAGAGTACTTACCGGCACCAACCTCAAAGTCCTTGAATGCAAGTTCTGAACCTGAGTCATCAAGCAGGATTTCACCATTTAAGGTGAACATCATAGTGTGCTCATTCATGTCAACCATACATCCAACAACATCCCCTGCCAACCAAGAGCGGCCAAAATGTTCATTACCCTGATGCCACCGCTGTGCCTGAAAAGGATTTAAAATAATTTCAATGAGTAATAGTGACAATGTGTGTGTTCCTCTCTCCCTTAGTGGTACAACTAATAATTAGCCCCCTCAATCAAGACAGCACTAAAATTAACACTTTCACAGTATATCATTCCAAAACAATGCCTGTGAGTACTCCAAGTTGACTTTGAAAATACAAATCCAAAAATTAAGTTCCTGCAAGCACCCCTCACATCAGTATTGTAAAACGTTGCTAAGTGAGCTGACAGGGAAAATTGCTATTTCAACATTTTAGTAACAAGAGCGTGGCTTTTTTTTCTTTTTCTGCAAAAGCTCCATAAAAGACTTGTAATGAAAATAATATGCTATCAATTACAATGTTAAATAACTGCTTCACAAACTTTTTTAAGCAATTACTTTTATTTAATCTAGTACCCTATAGATTCATTGCTTCCAAACAAACTTTATTGTTTCCTTAAGTATAATTGTAAACATGTTGTGTACAACATAAATTAAACTTCCTGCCATATCAGATTTTGGAAAGAACGGAATTATCTGTGGATGGGAAAAGCATTCTGAGCTTCTGATAGATTCTAGAGTAGTTGAGGGCATGATTAACGATTCATACAGCTGACCTTCAAGTCAGAGAATGCAAGGGCTTTGGATGGCAGCTTGGATTAGAATTCAGATAAATTAACATCTATTAAGAACTATTGTAACACGCATAAAACAAAGCAGTGTTAACAAATAAGTTCCTTCACTTCACATTCCATCACAAGTAGATTTTTATTGTCTGTACCCATCCTCAAAATTCTACAGAACAAATGAGCCTTTCTGTGTATCCTGAAGGTTAGAAGTTTTCTTCTACCAAAGAGAGAACCCAGCAAAATCAAAGACAACAAAACAGTTATATGGATTGGGACCTAAAGGTCAAAACCTAAGACTGAGAAGGCAAACTAATACACAGCTATTCTAGTAAAGACACAGGACTTGAATAGTTTACTTAACCCAATCAGATATTTTACAAAACCAACTTTTCTGTTCTGTTTCTAAGGCATCCCCTTGAGTAATACAAGACTGGGAAAAAAACTAAAATCCAATGACATGAATAAAATACAGCTTGAGAGCTTGTTCTGACCAGGAACAGCTAAGGAATACTGTTGATTTCGGTTACATATTGTAATAGTAATAAAGGAAATTAATTCCAACATCAGATACAAGAGACATTTTGACATGAGTCAACCGTAGCCTTAATAGCAATTATGGTTTGAATAGCAGTTGCACTTGCCTTCATACTGAAATAAAAAGTTTTAATGAGTCACTTAATCTATTCTGATGAAAATCAATAACATATAAAGTAGTTTCTTTTCCTATATATTTTAACTACTAGATTTCAATATGTTGTTGTCTCATGCAGAGTTACATTTAGGCAAATATTACTGGTTCTATCATACTTCATGTAAGCATTTCCGTGAAAACCTATGTATACTCCTTGTAACTTTTACATTCCTATAAAAAACTTCTATCAAAGTTTGCCTCAAACGCTTACTGCTAATAATAACCATATTTATTCCCTAATGGCACTTCTTACAGAGAGAACAACAGAGTAAAAATTTAAAGAAATGATTCACAGTTAATTGCAGCTCTGCCAGTATTTTGAATTTGAGTAAGTCGCTTAGATTTTCAATGCTTTATGTATACTTCACAAATACTGTGAAGCTATGAAAAAAATTATAGAAATGCCAAACCCTGGTCATTAATTTTTCAGATGATGTTGATCCTCCGTAGTCCACATAGGCCCTCAAAGAGAAAGAGGGAAATAATTTCATAAAACACAAATGAAAAAAGAGAAGGCAATTAAGTTGAGGCAATGACGCATGGGATAAGACACAAAATTAAAAGTTTTGCAATCAGCCATATTATGGATAAACATATACAAACCTTAAAGCCATCAAAAACAAAAGCTTCTTCATCCGAGCCAAGTTCCTGATCTGGCAGACAACCTGGCCTGGTCCAGCCAACTCTCATGTCTCCTGCAGTAACTGCCTCAAACTCAAAGTACCACTTCCCAGCCTTCACTGCATAAGTCTTTTCTGTGCGGAATATCCTGAATTTTTCCATTATCCCGCTGCACATGTCCAGTCTTGTCGCTGTAAGGTTTGAAAAGATAAAAAATAAAGTAATGAAAAAAATCCCAACGCAGAGAGTACTGTATTCAACTATTGACAAAATGAAGGCAATGAAAACAAAAGGCAAAGGAATTCTTCTGAGCATAGGTATGCAAAGAAGAAAACGCCTGCAGAACAGCCTTATGGGGAAAGTGCCCTTGCCCACTCTGGGGAATTAGCACCTCTCTGCAACAACTCTATACTAATTCATCCATCACTGCCAAGACTACCACTAAACCATATCCTCAAGCACCACATCTACACGTCTTTTAAATACCTCCAGGGATGGAGACTCAACCTCCTCCCTGGGCAGCCTGTGCCAATGCTTCATAACCCTTTCAGTGAAGAAATACTAGTGAGGCCACATCTGGAGTACTGGGTCCAGTTCTGGGCTCCCCAGTACAAGAAAGATACCGACTTACTGTAGAAGTACAGCACAGGCCCATAAAGATGAGTAAGGGGCTGGATCATCTTTCTTATAAGAAGAGGCAGAGAGACCTGGGACTGTTCAACCTGGAGAAGAGAAGGCTCGGGGGGGAATCTCATTTATGAGTATAAATACCTGGTGGGAGGGAACAAAGAAAGGGATCCAGACTCTTCTCAGTGGTGTCCAGTGATAGGACAAGAGGCAATGGATGCAAGTTAAACCATGAAATTACATCTGAACACAAGAAAACACTTTTTACTGTGAGGGTGGCCAAACACTGGAACAGGTTGCTGGAGAAGTTGTGGAGACTCCATCCCTGGACATAATCAAAACTCCTCTGGACACATTTCTGGACAGCCTGCTTTAGCTGACCCTGCTTGACCAGATGATCTCAAGAGGCCCCTCCCAACCTCAACAATTCTGTGATTCTGTGAACTGTGCTCTCAGTTATTTTAAACAAAACAAAAACATCAAACATACAAACCCCAACAACATACAGACTAAATTAATTTTCCAGTCACCATAAAAGTCAAACATTTATCTGAGACATGATTGCTCAACTGAGACATCTTCTTTACTAAGAAACTGTGATCAATTAATTTGAATATAATAATTTCATTTTATTATAGAATATAATCTTTTCATTTATATTCTAAAAGTCAGATTTTTTAGGTATGTCATTGTTTTAAAAATATTTTACTATATTTCTTAGCTATTATAATAAACAGTAGAAGGAAGGTTGCAATTTAGATGCTTTTGCAGAAGCCATGGAAAAAGGAGGACAGGAAACATAAAAGGAAGTCTTGCGTGAAGCTTTAACAACAACAAAACCAACAAAAATCCCGAAGTGATTATACTGCTGCTTCAGGAGAAAAATATATTAAGCTCTATCAAGATAAAGGGCAGCAAGTCTGGAAAGAATAAAGACGCCCTTAGGGAGGGTGTAAAAGTAGTATTAAAGGCAACTCCTGCTCAAGGCAAGGCAAGTTACTGTTCAAGAACAAAGGAAAACCTAGTGACAGCCACGGTACTATTTAGAAATTATTCAGCTAGTGAAATAACAGAAATAACAAGATGCCAAGTTTGAATTGTGTTTACTATTCTCCTTTATTCTCTCTCAAACTGTTGAAGAAAGTCAGATGACTACAAGATTTTAGAGTGCCTTAAAACCTGCCACTTTTCACTTCAAAGTTATTGTTTGTCAGTTGTCAAGGTGAGGTGAAGAAAGAGCTTGTTCACTTTTCTCGTCTAGTGCAATGGAGTGTAAAATGAATTAACAGCTGTGTGAAAACAAAAGCTTTCACAGACACTGATTCATCTGGTTAAATATCTGTAGCATGATCACATGTGCTTATCTTTTCATAGCTTACTATGCTTCATTCCAAAATTCTCTTAATTGCAAGTGAATCACAAGCTAGTTTAATAGTGTTTAAGTTAAAATTCACTCTTTGTCAGGTAATTATAAGTATCTTTTCTCAAAGACCAAAAGATCTACATGAAGAGTTTCAAAGGAGGCTAAAGTTAAACTTCGACACATTCAACTTACTCCTTCTAAATATATTCACTGATTCTCTTACTCCATGAAAGAATAATGGCATAAAAAAATACCGAAAAAATGTAAGCTGGGTTGTTACTGGGCTGCTTCAGAGAAAGAGGAGAAAAGAAACCTCAAAGGAAGGATAAAAACATAAACATGTTATTCTGGCTGCTCTGTAACAGCAACAGAAGCAAGCTTAGTTTGCGCCTCACATGTCTGCTTTACAACATTTGTTGAATGTATAAGCAAAGATTTTTAAAAGGAGAAAAACATGCTGGTAATGTACCGCTTTGACACATATAAATAAATCTATTTTCTCCTTTTTTCTTGACAACAAACAATAAAGTTTTGGACTTAGATCTCTAAGCTCTGATCCAACTCTCCATCCCAGTTCTCTTGTGGGTTTATCCTGCTCCTTTGCTCCCACTTCCACTCTTTTGCTGTGTTACCCCAACATCCATTCCAGGTCATTCTGTTCCAATAGAAATGTACTTTTGTTTCTGTCATTCACAAACCCACAAATCTTAGACTCACCTACTTCTCTAATTTTCTTCTTTCCCCCACTGCACTGAACATACTGTCTTGAAAAAGTGCCTTTATTGATTCATCTACAGCTATTTGGCATCCACTTACTATGTATGGAAAATGTTCTCAAAAATCACCTAAGAACATTTACTCATTAATATTACTTAAATACCACTGCTCATGAGCTTACTTGGTTCCTTGGAGATGGCCATACCTTACATACTGTTATACACTTTTAATCCTATCTTCTTTCTGCTTTCTTTCAATATTTTATATCAGCATATGTGAGTTTTCCCTCCCAGAGCTACCTTTCACTACTCTACACATTTTTCTTTATGTAGTATCTTCTGCTAAAGTAGCTTCAAGTACAACCTCGTATGCTGCATACATACAAACCTCCCTCACTGTTCCTTACTTATTACCCAGTCCTGCAGTATGTTTCTGACACTTCTTTCCAAGACCTTACTATCAGTTCAAACCATAAGGTAGCTTGAAATGACAAAAATCACACTTTAGAAAGATGAAAATGGTTTCACAAAGCACAAGAAGTAATGCTGGATCAAACCTTTATCTTCCTTAAGTTTTCTCAATTACTGTATTCTCTGGTATTTTATACAGTTTTCTTTCCATTAATCAAATCATTCTGACCCAGGGATCACTCTGACTCTTTTTCTCAGATTAGGAAAAAGAATGCCTACAGCATTCTGGATCTTCTTCTAAAAATTTGCAAGGTACTAACATCTGCACCACCTTTGAAAATTCAGTATTCCAGTCTGACCACTGTAATTCCTCATCTTCCTGAATTTCTTATAAGCTCAAATACATCTGCACCTCTCTGTTGTCAGACATCGTTAAGAACTTCTCCCTTTCTCTTCTGTTCTGTCAGCAACACCAAGGTCCACATTTCCAATATTATCTTGAAGATAATCACATCTTTATCACGATATCACATGTGATTATTTTGAAGGTAATCACATCCCTCAGAACTTACTATCACTTCTCATGCCACCAAATGCCTGACTTCAGTTAGGTCAGGCTCATGAAGTTTCCTGTAAGCAACTCTGAACCCTTTGCCAGATAATTCTTTACCAGTAACATTTTCTCTTTGATGGTCTACACAATTAATGCCCTAAAACCACTTCTGAAAACCCTCAGTACCTCACCTATACAGGAGATGAACCACCACAAAGCATAGGAACTGTGAAATTGTTGTCTTTTTAGATTTTCAATAACCTAATGCTTTCCAGATTCTAAGCAATCCCAAAAATACAACTGCTGTGGGAAACCAGTAAGTAATAATAATAAAGCATGAATAATGATACTATAGAGCTTTGTAAATCAATGTTTAAAATAAAATTAATGAACAGAGATCCAGAACACCGCTAGAGGGCTCTAAATCCCTTAATAACAGTATGGATATTGGCTGATGAAAGGGGATCCCTACGACATGTTTTATGCATCTCGAAACCTTGAGGGGCTCATAAAACTCTAAAATCTAAATCCCCAAAATGAGTACAAAAATCTTTTGCTGAAGGGAATTCCAGTCTTGTTTAAGAAAGATCAGTTTGTGGGACACTGTTCTGCCGTTCCTTTCCTCTGGGAATTTTGCAACAGGACTGATGACACCTTTCAAATGCAAGGATTAAAATGTGTTCTTTATATTTCATTAGTAACTCCATACACAGAACTAGTTCAAGGGCCCCTGCATCATAAGGAAAAAATAACATCTTCCAGCAGTTCATTCGCAAGGAAAGACAGGGGTACATGGTACTCAGAGTGGTAAATGAGGAAAGGGGACTAATATTGTTCAGTGGGATTTGGAGGAAATGGTGAATATTGAGCGTGCTCTCTCCCCCTCTCACCCTACAGCGCTAGACAGCCTCTTATAAGAGGCAAAAGCCAACCCACTTTCTTAGAATCAAGCAGAAGGCGTGCTCACTGTCTCTGTGTAGCATCTTCTTCCCACAGTGGGAAGGGAAGAAATTACAAGATTATACGGCAGCCTTAAACTCTCCAGACTGGGCAGAGGCAGATTAAACAGTGAGAACATGGTGTTTTGCCACCAATACAAGCCACACCACTACGAAACAGATTGCTTTCCCCATTCAGCAGTCCAGCCTTGTAACACACTCATGGTATCAGTGATACCCCATATTTAAAAGTGTAACCTAATAACAGCCTGTCATAAAAGCTGAGGATCAGAGCATGTATGTGCTTTTGAAAAGAAATTGAAAATGGCAGGTTTCCTGTGTACATTTTGGGTATGAGTTATATCTTCTGCAGAAATGTTTTACTGAAGCATTTACTGGCCTAAATAGGTCCAAATTTAACAATACTATCACTATATAAAGCAGAAAAAATAATCATTTATTAATTAATATATTGATAGGATAAGGTTTATACACATTTCTCAAATTTTCCACACTTTGCTGAGATTATAGGGATATAAGTTTCAATTTTGATTTGATTATTCTGTATTTCCGTATCTCTTTCTAGAATATGGTTGCTGAGGGGTTATATCTATTGTTACCATTTTCTTTCTATATGTGCAGTTAGTCTTCCAGAATGACAGTACAGTATAGCAAGAATATTGTGTTCTGTCTTACAGTTTGATCTCAGCATGACAGAAAACTGTGGCTTTGAAAGCCAAAATCTATAAGAAAATTTATGTTATTTGTACATTAAGTATCACCATTTCTTTTACTTTCTTAACATTTTATATTCTGCTGTTACGGAGGTAAATGTTGTGTACTGTTTCTTTAAAACTTGTTTATTAAAAGTTTATAGTGTTTTCCACATTTTTTCTGTTTAGGATATCTCAAACTCAAAGTAAACATGCTGAAAATACTGCTTCCAGTATCAGTAAGATATTCAGTCTGGCAATGATGCAAATTCAAAGAAAAATAAGAAAACAAAGAAGTAAGGTAAAATTTACTTATAGTCTATTCAACTTCAAAGACCTGAGAAAGTCCAGGAAGCTTAAATGGTCTAACAGACTATCTAATTCTAGATTTGCAATTTGACATCCACAGAAATTTGATTTGTAGGCACTTGTCTTCAAAAATTTCATCTTGTAGCTTTAAGTGCCTAAATACAAGATTGTGCATGAACTGTAGAAT
Organism: Phalacrocorax aristotelis; assembly: GCF_949628215.1. Taxonomy (NCBI): domain Eukaryota; kingdom Metazoa; phylum Chordata; class Aves; order Suliformes; family Phalacrocoracidae; genus Phalacrocorax; species Phalacrocorax aristotelis. The sequence goes on from NC_134278.1 coordinate 123,771,004, forward strand.
TCTTCATTATTTAGTTAAAATTGTAAGAATATAAAATTCACATCTACCACATTTACATACAATCTTTTTCTTAGCTATTTTGCTATTGTCTTGAAATAACAAATGTAGCACTAACTAAAAAGTTTTTTGTTAAAAACTTAATTTTAGATTGGGGAACCTCAGGTGTTTATGCATGTATTTAAAAAATAACCATAATTTTTTTTCCTGTGGCATAAGGCCATATATTGAGCAAGATGATAAACAGGTTTTCTTGATTTTCTGTACTTTAGGGTTGTGTCTTGTAGTATTCACAATCCTGATCTAAATTGGTCAAGCTTTTAAACTTGATTCATTTGAACTATCAAATCTACAAAATGAACAGTGAAAGGAAGTATATGAGACACAGAGAAATTGTATCACTGATTTAAAAAGTAAAAATGTTTCCCTTTTTAATTCTTAATTTGAGGCCACAGGACATGAAACAGTAAGAAAAGTAAGATCAAAGGGAAATACAAACAAAAAGATGGAGCAAAGCACCTATTAGCTTTGAGGCCAACGTACCTGTTAAGATTGTTTTACTGGACCAACAAATGCAGTACTGGTGTGAAATATTCTGATTTTTTTGGTGTGTTTTTTGTTTTATAGTTTTGTTTGTTATGGTTTTTGGGTTTTGTTTTATTTTTGAGAAGAACAAAACAACTAAATTAGTTACCATGATCTTGATCAGGAGCTTCCAGGTTGTAACCATAGCCTAGCAGGGTGCGGACTGCTTCCCGAAGACTGTCTTTGTTTGACTTCTTCGTCCGATCATCCAGAAGAGCATAAGGTACAAGGCGAGGATTTCGGCGATTTTTCACGTCCTGCATAAGTATGCAAAATCAATTCAACTTCAGAAACTGTGCTTTGTCTTGCAATCAAAATTGTGCTATAGCAGTAGTATAAAAAATTACTATTTATACCAACTGAAATCATGGAACTGCAAAGAAAGCAAGGATTCAAAGAAGTTGCAATAGTCTAGAAACTAGTAACACAACACTGAATTTACTAAAAAAGCCAATTAATACACAAATAAATGAAACTGTGTGATTTATACCTGCTTTCATTCCTCATCAGATTTACTTATCGGGACAACAACACAAACGACAAGAACAAGGACAAATGTGAAGAGTTTGACTGAAAACTCAAAGGGATTATATTTTGTACACTGTTTATGAAGCAGCTACCAAAAGAAGCAGCAAATGCAGAACTAAAGCTCAGACATTATTGTACCATAAATATATCGGGGGGTTGTAATTATAGCACTATACAAGATAACCCAAAGAATAAACAAGATACAAAAGAAGAACAAGATAAAACACTACTAATAAAACAATATTAAATACTTGCAATAGCAATTAATAAATAAAATAGATAAGAAACCTGTGCCTTACAAGTTAAATACTTAAAACATGTATTTTTCCAAAATAAAGGGTCTTGTAAGAATATTATTAATGTACTTAATGAGCAGAATTTTTGTGATAGGTAATTTAATGTAACCTCTCCTTCAGCTGATATTAATGTGTTGGTAAGGTTTAATCTTTGTATTTTAAGGTTTATTAACACAACATTGATTAGGTTTTCCTCTAGTGCAAAATCATCTTATTTGAAAGCATTGTTTAACTGGATTATTTATATGACTAACATAAATTTGAGTGACTGACAGAATTGTTTTCTTGTCTATATTTTCTTCTCACCTCCTGTCAGCCTTTGTTGGCAGTGAGAGAAACCATAGAAAGAAGTCTCCATGTTCTTCCTAATATCTTTTTGAATAAAAAAATAAATACGTCTAAAATACTTGCTGTTTGTTCTCTTGGTTACAAATACCAAAGATATCGAGAGGCTTCTATTATTGGTCAGACTTATTATGAAGTACAAAAATATTGCCTATTATTTTAGAAAACAGGGCCGACAGTGAAAGAATCCTACTTTTTTTATAGCTTTATAGTTCTTTTAAGAATGTATGTGGTTGCATTCTACCTTTGCAGGCAGAAAAGAAATGGCACATCCATTCTGACAAATACTTGCAGGCATCTTTTGTTGTCCTCTCAATGCTTAGATATAAGGCTATCTGCCTTTAGCATTATCATGGTGAGTAAATATTAAAGTGCAGTTATTAACCAGTGCTTCATGAAATCTGGTCCTACCAGGGATCCTTCTAGGAGAAGGACTGTTACAGGACAAGCATTACCTATACGCCAAAAGGGCTAACAGAAAGATAAAGATAATGCATTGCTGGGGACATGAATTACTACACCATATCGGCTCTAGTTATATTCAGTGGGACGGACAGTGACAGGGCCAACACAAGGACCATGTCAGGGAACTACTTTCCCTATTTATTCCAAACACTTAAATTGACGATACCTTTTTTCCAATATTTAATTTGGTACATGTGCAAAAAGGGCTGCTTCCAGAACAGAATGGACCAAACAAATGTTGAAGTAAATGTTATAAGGAATTATTATTTGATATGAGAATATTCACATTAACATCAGAGATGAAACACCATGGGTTTAATTATTTGTCTGGGAAAAGACATAGAAGGAGAAATAGTTTCCTCTGAAACACTGTATGTCCAAAAGATATAATGAAGTACTGTCTTCAGAAATATGAATCAGAACTTTGGAATAACAATTACGTTACTTCTTATCCATGAGATACAGTTAGACTAATGCAGTGGTAGTTGCCATTAACACACATTAATGTACTGGCAATTAGCTGATAACGTATCATAATGAAATATGGTATAAGTGCTTTTAAAAACGTCTAAGCTCAAAATCAGAGTAAGCAAAAAAAAAAAAAGCATAAAGAAATCATAAGTACTAAACAAACTATTTTACAGATTTTTTTTTTCCTTGGGTCTAATTTTATTTAATATTTTGACCTTTTTTACCTATTCAAGACTTTGGCTACTTTTAAAATATGAACACGAGAAGGGATTTTTATTTTTAAAATTTTGTTCTGTTTTTTTTTTCCTATGATATGTCTATCTAGATTTTTAATGTTTTACTTATTGATGAGTTAAGAACTCTTATTGTAATACTCATCACAACTTTTTGTACTAACGATCTTCTGCACCTCAGTGATTAAAGTGTAGCTAATCAAGAGAATGATCCTATACAGTGATTGAGCTTTGCACAGTCACAATCAAGTCAACAAGAAAACTGATTAGCTAAGACTGGTAATTGCTATTGAGTACATTTGCAGTTCACACATAGGCTTATTTCTTCCTATTCACTACAGAAACTTTTTGGTTTCTATTGTAGACTGTTAAAAGAAGGGAAACTCAGCCTAATTTTTTAATCTTTTGCCAGAATTTTCAAGATTTGACAGTCAATTTCATCATCAGAAGACTGTGTTTCCTACAGAGTTTGTCTGACAACTACTTGTTAACCAAGTCATCGGGAGGAAAAAGAAAAGCAGATCTCCTCCAAAAGACAAAAAACCCCAAAGCTTAAGCTTGTTGGCAAGACTCGGTTTCCAATGGTTTGAGCTGGGTAGGACACATGAAGTTTACATAATTCATTGGTTTTGAATTCAGATCCTAACACATCACAGAAAAAAAAAGGCTATGTATTTTATTACACAACTATTTAAATTTTTTTTTTTACACAGTTTGTCTTCCTTTAACGTAACACAAACATTGCCTTAGTCATTTAGAATTTAATTTGGAGTTACTTAAGTAAAATAAAGCATTGCAACCACGAAAAGTTGGAACGCTTGGCAGAATGTGCCCTGACTATAAATGGAAAGAACTAATAATAAATAACGTTAAACTTGAGTGATGTAACACTGACCATGAAAAGTCAGTATTACTTCATGCAGTGTAAATTACAGGCTTTGCTATATAGAGCAAATGATAGATAAAGAATTATTTTAATCAGCACACAAAGTTATTTGTAGGTTATAAATGGATTTGAATTAGGCAATAACTAGTCAACAATGGCACTAACTGAATATACCTCTTAAAAGTAACAGAAAAAAACTACAGAAAAGGTATGTATACACACACCCCAAAAAATATCAACAAACTTTTTAAACCTCCATTACAGGTAATGAACACTGCTGCAAAATAATTCACAGAGGAAGCACACTGGGAGCTGAGAGGTGCAGAACTGCGTTCGTTTGTTCAGTGAGAATGTGACATGTAGATAACTGATCTAGAGCACTGGATCTAGCAACTGCTCTTGCAACTTGCATAGGCAGATGCCATGTAAGAGTAAAAGCAAAACAAGAAGAGCGTCCATACCGTCCACAGCAACATAGAAAACCACAGTCAAATTCTATAAGCAGCTCTAAAAGAAGAACCTATTAAGTTGTACTCTTCAGAAATTTAGTAACAATAAACAAAGCCTCACATAAACCTCTAACAGACAACTGAAATGATAAAGAATAATAGTTTTCAGAGCTATAAATGTGATACGGCAAACCTGTGCACTCCTGGGCCTTCCCAAAGCTCTGAGAAGTTCAGGAACAGCACAGATCACTAGACTAAAAGGAACAAAAAGACACCAGAAACATACATAAATAAGTGCCTGTCAAAAAGAAAGACAGGAAAAGACTGAAAAAATTAAAACACAGACCAGGAAGAGTACAGGAAAAACATGATAATAATTTAATGGGATCATAAGTTTTGTGATTTAAACTGTTAGAGCTGTACAGATACATATTTTTTGTAGTACTGAAATGATTTTGTTCTCACAACCAAGGTTGCTAAACGACAAGCACAAAGCAAACGTATTTCAGCACATACTCAGCAAGACAGGCGTGCGGTTATTTTCCTAGCTTCATTTGCACCATTAGAAAGCACTCATTCCACAGCTGCGAACTGATCCCGCTTACTGCCATGTCTGTGGATCTTGCGCTTCCACAAAGATTTCTGAGCAATTGCCGCAACAAATGCTACTGGTGAGCTTGCCAGCAATGCTGTGAGAAACCCAGCTCAGTGAGCCACTCTGTGAGTGTGCAGCATACAACACTGTGAACAGGATCATTTACCTACACCGCACATTCCACATCTTGTTATCCGGAGGCCTAGCTTTTCTGTGTTTATCGTGGCAGCTCATGTTTAGCCATAAACCATTGAAATTAAAAATTATTTTATAGGAGAAAAAGGAAAAATATAATTCTAAATTGGTATTTACTAAGTAAGTAATTTCAAGATTCCCAAGTCATTAGAACTGGAAAGCACAATAAAGTCCTCACAAAGCCATATTCTTGGAAATGTTAACAAATACCCTAAGTATATCCACCCAAAGCAGAAGTCGTGTTCCTACCCTGGCATACTAGAAGCTGAGTTCAGTCCTTAGAAGTATGTGCATTCTTAGAAATCTGTGTACAGCTTCTACCATCTCCACTGAGGACCGTACCCATATGGAATGCCTGGCAGAATGTGCCCTGACTATAAATGGAAGATACTAATATATCAGCATAAATAATATATGATGTGAAAGTGAGGTAACATAAATGAGGTAAACAAAGTTGTTTCTAGAAGGACAAAATGTAATTTTATATATGTTTAATGACAAAATAAGTGACAAGATTTCAGCTTCTAATTTTTCCCATGCATCCATATTTCCTCAGTCTGAATTTCCAGAACAGTACCTCTCTTGCATTGCAGCACGAGGCAGTCTAAGACCAACTCCTGATCAAATAGTGATTTCACGTGCTTTCTACAAAAATCTAAAAAAAGTAAGATCCTGACTTAAAAAGACCGAACTGTCTTGCATTCTGGGCCAAGGAGAAATCAGACTTGATAATTGCTTCACAGTCCTGACTTCTTATCCTCAGAGAGGAAGCGCAGAGCAGCTTTTTTGAGATGTTCTTCACAGAGTGGGAAGAATATTTCTAGTTGCTGATTTTTACAACCAACCGTTAAAGCTATGGAGTTCTTACTTTTTTTTTTTCTCAATATAAATGAGGTTTCTGATTGTTAGGGTCTTCAGCCACAACACACAATACAGCATAAAGAAAAAGCAAGACACCCTTTGACTAAGCTATCTGCATAGGTGACAATGCAGATACGCAAAATTTGAAAGTCAGAATCTTTCGCTGTGACCCCCATAATCAGTGGGGAGACCTAAAAGTCATGTGTTCAGGAAGGGGGAGGGGTTGGCTAATGTACTTGAAATTATTTTCATTTGGTTTCTGATCTCTAGGCTTGACTCTCTTCTCTCCCTTTCCATCTTTTCCTTACTTCTATATAAGTTGGAATTCTCCTGTATACATGACATCAGTTTTATGAACCCTAACTGATATTGGAAGTTTGTGGATAAACTTATGTGAGGTCTGAATAGTTGCCATTCGATTGTGAAGATTTAGTCACAAACGCCTCTTTTTATACTTCAATGCTATGAGAATCTCCCTCCTTTGTTGGGTGTGGAAGGTAACTTTGCTAGGAAAGATGAGGAGAAGGCTGAGGTACTTAACGCTTTCTTTGCTTCAGTCTTTAATAGTCAGACTGGTCATCCTCGGGGTTGTCGGGCCCCTGTGCTGGGAGATGGAAAGAGTATGCAGAATGAAGTCCCAGCTGTTGAAGAGGTGGCAGTCACCGACCTGCTCCTTCACCAGGATGCTCACAAGTCCATGGGGCTGGACGGGATCCACCCGAGGATACTGAGGGAGCTGGCAGAGGAGCTCGCCAAGCCACTCTCCATCATTTATCAGCAGTCCTGGTCAACCGGGGAGGTCCCAGATGACTGGAGACTAGTGAATGTGATGCCCCTCTACAAGAAAGGTCAGAAGGAGGATCGGGGGAACTACAGGCCTGTCAGCCTGACCTCACTGCCGGGAAAGGTCATGGAGCAGATCATCTTGAATGCCATTACGCGGCACATGCGGGAAACCCAGGGCATCGGGCTCAGCCAGCATGGGTTTATGAAAGGGAGGTCCTGCCTCACTAACCTGGTCTCCTTCTATGATAAGGTGACCCGATTAGTGGATGAGGGGAAGGCTGTGGACGTTGTCTACTTGGATTTTACTAAGGCCTTTGACACTGTCTCCCACAGCATTCTCCTGGAGCAGCTGGCTGCTCACGGCTTGGACAAGTGCACCCTGCGCTGGGTTAAAAACTGGCTGGACGGCCAAGCCCAGAGAGAGCAGTGAATGGAGTCAAATCCAGTTGGCGGCCAGTCATGAGTGGTGTTCCCCAGGGCTCAGTGCTGGGGCCGGTCCTGGTCAATACCTTCACTGATGATCTGGATGAGGGGGTTGAGTGCACCCTCAGTAAGTTTGCAGATGACACCAAGCTGGGTAGAAGTGTTGATCTGCTGGAGGGCAGGAAGGCCCTACAGAGGGACCTGGACAGGCTGGTTCGTTGGGCCGGAGCCAACGGTATGAGGTTCAACAAGGCCAAGTGCCGGGTCCTGCACTTGGGTCGCAACAAGCCCATGCAACGCTACAGGCTTGGGGAGGAGTGGCTGGAGAGCTGCCTGGAGGAAAAGGACCTGGGGGTGTTGGTTGACAGCCGCCTGAACATGAGCCAGCATGTGCCCAGGTGGCCAAGGTGGCCAATGGCATCCTGGCTTGTATCAGGAATAGTGTGGCCAGCAGGAGCAGGGAAGTGATAGTGCCCCTGTGCTCAGCACTGGTGAGGCCGCACCTCGAGTACTGTGTGCAGTTTTGGGCCCCTCAGTACAAGCAGGACATTGAGGTGCTGGAGCGTGTCCAGAGAAGGGCAATGAAGCTGATGAAGGGTCTGGAGAACAAGTCTTCTGAGGAGCGGCTGAGGGAATTGGGGTTGTTTAGTCTGGAGAAGAGGAGGCTGAGGGGAGACCTTATCACTCTCTACAACTACCTGAAAGGAGGTTGTAGCAAGGCGGGGGTTGGTCTCTTCTCCCTAGTAACAAGCGATAGGACGAGAGGAAATGGCCTCAAGCTGCGCCAGGGGAAGCTTAGATTGGATATTAGGAAAAAATTCTTCACCGAAAGGGTTGTCAGGCATTGGCACAGGCTGCCCAGGGAAGTGGTTGAGTCTCCATCCCTGGAGGTATTTAAAAGAAGGGTAGACGTGGTGCTTGAGGATACGGTTTAGTGGTGGACTTGGCAGTGATAGGTTAGTGGTTGGACTCAATGATGTTAAGGGTCTTGTCCAACCTTAACAATTCTATGATTCTCTGATTCTCAATGAGGTTGTTATGAAAAATTCCTTAAAAATACCCAAAAACAACCTCAGGTAATTCTCATAGGACATAATGTCAAAATCTGTACATGCTAAAAAAAACCAAAACCAAACAAACCTCTCTCTTAGCGCAAATGTTATTATTTTAATTGACTTCCACCAAGGCTATATTGCTCCTTTGCCTGGACCTATCTCCCTCATCTGTCATTTACCACTTCCCCAGTTCAGGGAAGACCAACCTGCTGGCAACCACGTTCTCCCTTAAAGGGACACTGTCAAGTATTTTCACACTGATTTTGTGCTTGCTTTTGCACTTACCCTTGTTATTTAATACATTCTTTTAAGCAGAAATATGTATTTTTCCTACCTGTTTTGTTCCTTCTGCTCCTTTCATGGACCAATAAGCTACTGTGAGTCTGTCCTACTAAAAATACTTACTTGTTTGTGATCAGTGTCATCACAGCTGTCAGCACAGTTCTGGGAACAGGATTTATTAGTTAACTTGTGCTCCCTCTGCTGGCTGGCTGGTTGGCTCTGCAGCAGCAGAACAAAAATACTGTGTATAGTCATGCAAAAAGAGCAGCTGCTTCTTGTTAAGAAAAAAAAATCCTGACAAGCAGTGGTGGATTTAGAAGAAAAAAAAAAATCTGGAACTTGGAAGGCGTTTTCCCCACCAAATTATAACAGGAAAGAAATGGTTTCTATATTAACTACTTGACAGTATCCCTTTAATTTTCATATTATATAATCCCAAAATGATGAAGCACTCATGATGGAACAGACCTACGAGATCACCTAATCCATCCTACAGCCACAGCATGATTGCTGCTTATAGCATATTGCCCAGTGATTAGTTCATCTGCTTTCAAACATCTGTAAGCTTCTTTCCCTTAGGAAACTATTTCATAGCTCTGCAAGATCTGTTTATAGTATTACACAGCATAAAGTCATGCCACTTTATTACAGTACTGTAACATGTCACAGTAACATGATGGGATGAAAAAATGTAGCCCATGAAACAAACCCATCGTTGGAGTCAAGCAGAAGCACGCAGAAGCGTGGACAACAGCTAGCAGATTTGCCATGTGATATGTATGTCAGCTAAATGAGAAGCATCTTTGCACTGCACCCAGAAAGGAGCACCTTGCTATTCTGCTCTCTTCTTTTGACTTTTAATGATTGATATTTGTTATCTGCACATTGTAAGCCCTCTTGGAACTCAGTTGCCTGTCTTCTCTCCAGAAGAAAAGCAACTTAATTATTTGAAAAGAGAAAAATAATTGAATTAAGAGGAAATCAGCACCAACACCCGAAGCATGGCAGCTTCTACAGGACATGCTACTGGTGGGAAAGTTTTCAAGGACATCATCTACCTGTTTAACCATACATGAGACTACTGTAATTTGTCTGCCAAGAATAAGAGAGTAAAGTATACTGCTGATCTTGCTGATCTGTTTCCCGAATGTCATGAATATTCCTGAGCTCTTGATCTTTAACAACGGTCCTCCGTCAAAGGTGTAACTATGACACTGTTCACTGCACCATTGCATTACATTCTCAAAAACAGTGCCCCACTCAGCACACAGAAGTCTTCAGTAGGTTTGAATGAACCAGACCCAACAAATATTTGGATGTTTAAAGCAGATCCTAAGACTGCAAAACCCTGATTAAGTGGCTTTCCAACTCCAAATGTGATCAGCTTCATAGGCACTTAAGCTTTTTTTACTTTTAAATTCTCCAGGTTCTTCTTTGCATGCCCACAATTGCCTTTGTCTTGCTAAAGAATCATCAACACTGATGATATACCTAGGCCCCGTCAAGATTTAGAGCAAAAGCATTTATCTAAGTCTCTTTCAGAGCACAACCGGGTACTAAAAATGATTCATGCTGACTGCTTAATACATCTCTGAAAACCTAAGTAAGGGCCACCATTTTATTTTAAAATTTAAAAGGTCTAAGTGATAGTGATAACCTCTTTATATAACAACTTGTCTTTGGCCATCAAAATGGATTTAGATGCCTAATTCCTATTTGTCCAGTTAGATATCTTTGAGGATATAGGTGTCAATTTTTAAAACACTCATCTAAAAATGGGTAATGCACAGTTCAGTAAAAAAAAAAAAAAAACAACAAGACTAAGGGGTTCAAAACTGTATCTCTATCTTCCACAAATTTTATCACACCAGATAATAAATTGTGATAAGTAAGTGCAGATTTAATTTCTGTGTTGAGCTTCATCATCCAGCAAACAGGGCATTTATTAGGAAGGGAGTCTAGGGAAGCCTGAGTTCCAAGGCTGGCCGTCAGGACAGTATTTTAAGAGTCAGTAGATAAAATACAGAGAGCTGTTCAGTGGGTAGATCACAGAGCCCTCCTCCTTCCCTTTGCTCTCTCCTGGTGAGCCTCAAAAATGTCTCTTCACAGGGCCACAATGTTTTAGATTCAACAGTAAGGCCAGTCTCTTTCCGCCGGCACAGCACTGAGAACTACAGACAGACCTCATGATTCTTCTGACATTAAGATGAAGTATTTAATTTTAGCTTACATCCTGTACTTGATTTGTCTAATCAATGTTTTTATTTTATTTGTTTAAACCAAAGCTGTGGCCTGTGGCAACTCCACTGCCTTTTGGGAACCATAAAAAAACTAATGACCGATTACTATCACATCACTCCTCTTCAAAAGCAGAATCTTTTATACCACAGGCACATCAAAACATACATAAAGACAGTGTATAAACACAGTGTATAGCTGTAAAGGAGAAACTCCCACTACACCTTTTCCTTATCATTCCCAACCCAGTAACACTGAAAAATTCTTTGATAGTATCATTTAACTGCCTTTCTTACTTAATACCTCACTGATTCAGAAAACATATAATTTACATGCAAATATAGCCCCAAAAAATATGGCAAAATTATTTCTCTTTTTTTTTCAAAGATATACAGATACACATTGTAGGTTAAATTGTCTTCAGGATCTAAGAAACTTTATTTACTACATATAAGTTGTGGGTTTAAATTTTCCCAATGCTAGTTAGAAACATAATTAGCTAGGAGATGCATTTGATTCCAGAGCCTTCTTAACTTCATCTTAACCCATAAATTCTGTTGCAAAACTAAATTTAATTTTGGGATAAGTCAGGGTTCTGTCAAAGCTGTAACGATTTCCCAACTTCCATTCATTTCAAATCTCCTGATTGGAAAGGCTCTGTATGGAAAATATTTGGCTTCTAGGAGCAAAAAATTATGGGAGGCATGGTGTAAATTGTTAAGTGCATTCTTTAATCTATCAGAAATATTTCTTTTGAGCATCTAGAGACATACAGACTCTCATTCTAGAAATGAATTGTGCACTGCCTCTATAAACACAGGATTGAAACAGTGGGTTCATACGAATTAATCTGCTCCCCCTACCTGACAGCAGAGAATCATCACTTCCAACACTTCACATTATTAATATTCTCTCAGAAATGTTAACAGCATTTCAAAGGGCCACCTTCCCTTGCTCAAAGATGCAGTATTAGGGGAAAATTTAATCGTGTTGTAAGCAGGGGAGCTGCACCAACGCTGAATTATCTTCAGTGTCTAGCAGGGGATACTACATACATTCCAGTCTGCAAACACAAGAACTGGTTCCTTGTCTGCCTAGGCCCAAATACAGAGCCTAGATTTCCAAAATAGTTTACAAAGTACCAAAATGAGAGCTTTATAGTAAGATACTATAATGGGCAATGCTGAAATGATATGTGGCATATATTTTGTCACTTAAATGTATTTTATCAGTATGTGATGAGGTGAATTTAAGTGCCTAACTTTATATATATAAAAACAGATTTTATTTTTTTCATGTAAAAGCTTTGCAAATAGAATGAGTTTTGGTCTTGTAGAAAAACAAAATTTGAGATGTGCTGAACCGAAATGTATAACTTGAATTTTTGTCAAAAACAAAACCACTGTTTGTAGGCAGGAAAGACTGTGCACCTACAAAACAGCTGTTTCTCATTTTTGCAAAAATAATGATCTTTCATGCCCAGCGCAAAAACATGAAAACTCTTTTTTTTCACAAGGGGTGAATTTTCCTAAAATTTCACTGTGATATGCTACCACACATTTAGTAACAGAAGTGAAGACACCTTTCTCTATATAAAATTCATTAAAAACCACAGAAAGAATAGATTATATGACTCCTAAGGGAAAATTGGTATAGTAGCTGTCTTGAAAAATAATAAATTAGGCTCATTGTATATCCAATACTTTTTTTTTTCTTTTAAGAAAACACAGACCCTGAGCTTTGCTGTTAGCAATCCACCAAGCTTAATTTTTACTTCCCTCCATTATAACACATTGTGATACCTACCAGGTAGCATTTCTATTCACAGAAACAAAACCACTAAGGCACGACTTGAACTTGGAGACTGACTTAACTACTGTCAGTCAAACATGGCCTCTGCCAGAAATACAACATGCTAGCAAAGTGATTACTAGAAGTTTACATTATGATTTTCCTGGATAAACAAAATTATTCCGTTCTCAGGACAGCAAACATTGAAATGACTCCCCTACTGAAAGTCAATATTTACATTTCCTAAAATACTAAAGCATATTCTCTTCCTGCATGCAATTTTCTTACCCTGAGACCTAGATAGCATACAAGAAAATACCATCAATCTTTTAATATTGCTTTTAAAAGAAGAGTCTCATACTGCTAGAAGATTTAGCAGGATTGCTTTAATTATGTATTTTTGCTCGCTTTGACTGACAGACTCACGTTCATTAGCTGCCTCTTCCAACTTTTGTATTCCCATTATTCCCATTTAACTGTGAAATATCTCAATAGATAAGTGCTTTTTCAAGTGACTGAAGTTAGCACTTACCTGCTGGATACCATACGTCCAGCCTTGCCTTATACGGTCCCTTGCCCACACATTGTGAGCATTCTCTGCTAGTTTATCCACCATAGCTTCTTGAGAGGGGGTCAGTTTGATAAAACTCAGATCCATGGGAGCAGGCTTATATCCACTCAACAACTGGTAGCTGTCAAAAAACACAGAACTTGCAGTTACTTCTCAGTAAGAAAAAATTAATAGAAACCGCAAAGGAAAGAAGTGACATGTGTGCAATATAACTACACAAATAATGTGTCTTTGAACATAAAGAATAATAATGCACTGACATTTGATTTTGCTTCAAGCTAACTGCCCTTTGATGTGATGAGGTAGCTGGTAATGAAAGCTACGCAAAATAGTGTGAGCTAAAAAGGTTTTTTAAATATTTTAGCACTTTCCCATATTTAAAGTCATAGATTAAGATGTTGCTTATCTAAATGCTTATATGAAGACTATTATTGTTATCTCTGAGCACTTCACAATACTTATTAAATTCTACCTACCTCCTGCTGAAGCAAGAAAATATATTCTTCATATTACGTATAGGGATGTGAAAGACAGAGCAGGTGAAACGGCTTACTCAGGATCACATATGAAGTCCATCTAATAAAAGTTTGTCTTTATTATACTTCATACCTCAACTATCCTTCAAATCATAGGAGCAAACCTTTAAAATTTAGACTTCAGAACAGAGACACAGCTTCCTCGCTACTTTTAGTGCTCCTATATAACAGTGGTGTTTACTTTCATTAAATTGTTCCCGTCTAATTAATTATAGTAATCTCCCACTTTACTTATGACCACACCTTCTCACTAAAGGACGTAATGCATATGGTGATGGATGCAGCACATCAGGACCTACTAAATTTACAACAAAACCCTACAACACTATGCAGCATCACCATGGTGGTAGATGTTGCCTCCCCTACCCTCAGCTGATGAGGGAACGTGCAGGGGAAGGGGAGCAGGAAGAGCAAAGCAGGGGGCAGACAGAGAGGGGCTGTACTGGGTGCCCATGCTCAGGTGCTAGTGAGGGGTGCTGCAGGGCGGCCTCTGTGAGGAGAGGCCGGGGCTGCCCCGTGCCGGACACAGGCGGCTCCAGGAGGGACTCACTGCAGGGCACGGCTGGTGATGCCTTAGGGAAAAAATTTTTAAGAAAGGGCAAAACACTGCACAGGCAGAGAGGAGTGAGGAGAAAAAGTGTGAAAACCAGCCTTGCGGAGACCAAGGCCAGAGGAGGGGCGGCACGGGGGCAGAGATTCTCCAGGTGCCAGAGCTGGTGCTGCCCCGGGACAGACCGGGCCAGAGCTGGTGGACGTGCCCTGAATATCCCTCAGTGCTTCTCCGCGAGCATACTGACAAAAAAAAAAGAGCTATTTTGCCCATAACGAAAGGGGTCTGTGAAAAATAAACAACATTCTCTCACTGAAAGTTAAACACTGGGGTGTTTAAAGAATGGTTAGTTTAAATAATTGTCTAATTATTTTCTAAACAACTTTGGCATTTTCTTGTATTTTCTTTATTTGGACTGACAGAGAGAAATCCAGCAAAAGAAACAGTATTTATCCCCATTTATATTCTAGAACATTCAAACACTCCACAAATCTTAATTAATTCTCTTCTGTGATAACTATTCTAAAACCCATTTAAACAAATTATTGGTTGAAAACAATAATTGAAAACAAGCAAGCATTTAAGGGGGATTATCGTCTGTAAACATGAGGTTAGACCGTCCTTCAAAATTACCACATTAAAAACCAAAAAATTTAAGTCTGAAAACAACAATTCAAGAATGTCAATCCAAAATCAACCATTCATATAGCTACCAATCGGCAAATTTCTATCACAGAATTAAGCAGGCAGTTGGCATTTGTGCTGCTGTCTCCCACATGCTAGCTAAATGCCCTCACGGTTACATCTCCTTGGGCAGCTGCGAAGCCGCTTCAGGGAGATGAGTAAAACCAGTCCGTAATGGAAATAGTGAATCATACAGAATTAACACTTTTGTCAGGCTGGCAATTACTGCGTTCTTTCCTGTCACAATCTGCTGCACAAGTGTTATCTTGTGCATATAAAAGCTATGAGAGCCACAGCTATTTCATTGTAAGAGCAGGGTCAAAGAACCAGGGGTCTCAAAGGATGCTCAGGATTTTGTCACAAAGGATGTGCATTCCTTATTTCAGGATGCACATAAATACTCATCAAGGATAACTATCAATGGATACTAAGGCAAATAACAAAAGAATAGTGTGTGTACAAATTCACATTGGAGAATCATCTTGAGCTGCAGAGTGAAGGCAGCTAAAATCCCAGCTCCTGCCTGGTCTTTCACTCATCAGTATCTTACTGGTCTTGTCTTGCTCACTATCTCTACTGGCCTTATATTAACAATTTTTTTAATAAGTAGGTAATGTGCAATAATTTTCAAGCTGAAAATTTAACTGCTTCAACAGCACATTATCACTATCATATTTATCTGCCATTGATTTACAACAAGCACTATGGAATTTTCATTTGTGCCACCACATAAAGTTACAGAAAAAGTAGTAGATACGTTTTCAAGTGATCTTAGTCCATACTCTGCTCTCTTGATTAAAGATTTTCAGCAGTCTGCGTGAGTTATTTTACAAGAGATAAATAAACATAGCAAAACTTTTTTTTTTTTAATTTTTTCTTTTTGTTCTGAAAATTCCTTTTCATTTAGACTTTTTTTAAACCATAGAATCACTAAATATTTAGAATTTCTTAAAATAAAGACTGAATATTTCAAGGAGGTATTTTAAAATAAAAAGTTATTGGAGGATGCTTTATTCAAAAACCTAAAGTAAATTTATACCAAGAAAAAACTTCTTAATAGAAAGAGAAATTCCATTAGCAGAAGTTGTGTTTGCAGTACACTTCAGCTAGTTCAAAATGGTCCAAAAAAGCTCTTTTCTAGAGCGATGCTGTATTAGAAAAGGCGAAATTCTGGCACAACTGTCAGTTAAAAATGTGATTTTCCCCAACTTGTAACCAGTGTGGTTGTGATGCTAAAATTACGTAGGACTGACACTAATATAAACTTGGTTTTAGCATTTTACAATCTTCATTGTTACAATGGCATGACAGAAACAATAAAGCAATGGGTTAAGAAGACAGACAGGAATATACAAAGTGAGGTTGAAAAATTTATTTAGTAGAGCAGATGAGCTAATTACATCCAAGGGATGTCTGGTTTTGTTTTCCATAATAACATAAAGTTTGTGTGTCACACAGATACGAGAAGTTAATAAATTTTCATAGGAAATTTGACAGTATTTGGACAACACATTTGTACCATCTACAGGAACAGAAATAACTAGCAAACCCAGGAAGTGACATCTCTTTTCCCATTAGAAAGTTAGCTGTTCACACCCTATTTGCTGTAACTCTTGGTTTTTGTTTTGTTAAGTCTAGTCTAACTGTGAAAGAGCAACACTTCTCTGCAGGACTGTATCTCACACAAAATGTGCACAACTGTATCTAAATCACAAAATCTTTGCTCCATTTTTTCTCAAGAAAGACCTGATGCTATTGAGAATGTAGCCACATATATTGTTTTGCATTCCTTTTTGCACACTTTTTTCTATCCATTGCATGTGAAGTATCAAAATTCTGACTTGGTATGTACAGTAGGACCTCAGGTTTCTAAAGTTATGGCTGTTAATGACATTAAAAAGACTCAGCATTATCACTCTTAAAATAGGAAGTCTAATTTCTTCAGACTTGAGATTTAGCTGCAGCCTTTGAAAAGCATCAAATCTAATTCACTTGAACAATCTTCCAACTGCATATGCATTTCTGCCCAGGAAATTCAGAACAAAAATACAGAAGGCCCTAGATACCTCTTCCTGTTAGTCTTACGTGCAGTTATTTTGGGATACCAAAACTGAAGAACAGTTTTGGGGAATTTAAACTAATCCCTTGCTTTTACTTTCGTTCATTCCTGTGAAGCGACCACATCAGGGATTCTGAAGCTGTGATACCAATGGTATGTAAATCAGTGCAGCATGCTATGTATCAAAGACTTGAAGGTCCAGGTTCATATAGCTACCTTGTAGTAAAGTATTACCCAGAATCCTGCAGGAACTTTGCCAGAATGGTACATGTGCTTTTGGCTCACAAAAGGAAAAAGGCAGGCATGCTTTAATTAAACACAGGCTTGGGGTTATTATACTGGCCTTAGGGATGCAGTCTATGGAATATGAAGGTATGGGTCAGTGAAAGGCTGCTGTGAATGATGGAGCTATGCAATAGCAGAGGAAACTATTTCTGCACTGAGCACATCCCTGCAAAGAGCTATGGTGGTAGCAACTTAACAACTAGCACTTACCATCGCTCTTAGTCATAACCAAGGAAACTAAATTACTAATTTAAATTCAGGAATAACAGAACACTCAGAAGATCTCTTATACTGAAACTGTGACTTTTACCTTTCTAGTTTTATACACATTATAATCCTCCATTATCCCATTGAATTTTGTACCAATCTAGACAAACTTACAAACCATGGGCTCAAATGTATGTTGGGCTGTAAGGCTGTCATATGTTTTTTACCAAGTACATCCCCTTACTTTCAACTGAGTAAAAGTTCCCAAAATCTTCATTCCCATACAGGGGTGCACACTGGTGCAAAGGAAGAAGCCAGGGCACTTGGCTGGGCTATAAGAGCTGGTTTCAGAGCTGCGGTAGTGGAGGCCACTATATCATACCAGCCTGAGCCCAGCCCTACTAATGCTGTTGCCATGCAATCACTCAGGAAAAAGTCAAATTACTCTACTGGTTCTCTCCACATCAAGTCACTAGATGGCCATTCTAGGACTTTCAGACAGGGTACCTTTAAATATTTGCAGCACAGCAAAATATATTGACAAGTTTGCCACAAAAATTCTTCATCAGGTTTCTGCAGTCCGCTCCATATACAAAAGAACTATGTAACAATGAATGCCAGACATTTCAATGAATCATGAAAACACACATCAGACTGCAAATGTCTAAAATAAAAAGTGTGGATGAAGGCGTGAGTAAATTTCTGAAAATTCATATGCACACATGCATACCCAAGTACTAATAAAACTAGCAATATAAATATCAATTATTAAAATACAGTTTGCTTATCTCACACTGCCTAACAAAAAGATGCATTTGAATTTCAACTTACTTCTTTGGAAGTTTCATTTTTTTCACTTTTTCATCAGCATGTTCATCAGCAATTCCAACATGGCAGCCTAATGCCAACAGGGTTCTAGAACACAGAAATCAAAGATAAATTACTGCAAATGTTTCTCTATTTAGAGTTGCTTCTGGGTATATAAATGGGACTACACAGCAAATGAGACTTATGGGAATGACAACAACATAATATAGAAAGATCAACATCAGCCTTTTTGTATGTGTAATAAGCTTTCTGATAGTGTTAAGAAAATGCCACATGATGTTCCTGAAAATTTGAGTAAAAATATGAGCGGACTACTTCAAAGTGGAACTATCATGCAGTCTATTTCGTCTGTGTGGGGCATCAGTTGAAAGATTCCCTGCCCTTGAAATATATATTTCTGTTTTATATACTTATACTGCTTATCTACTCATTCATACTGCCTTATATGAAAATCTTTTAATATTACGTTATTTACTTCAAAGCTGATGAAAGGCGAAAAGGCAGGAAATGTCACTTGTTATCCTTAGAACGTGTCATCTTTACAAAGAGAGACTGTTATTCAGAGATTTTAATTGGATCTGGATTTTGTTAGGACACGCTACTGAAGAGAGGACTGACAGCAGAATGCATAATAAGCATTAGGCCAAAACTGCCATCTTCATGCTCAGCATGGATGTTGCACATTAATCCACTTCAGAGAAAAGGATTCGAGCTAGACAGGGTGTGTCATGTACCACAGGGCTTCTACCACAGAGCCATTGACCCAGGCAGCCTGTTCTGGCTTGACTCTGCAAGATGCAAATCATTTCAGGAAACAAACAGTCTCTACATAACCTTACAATGGGGTCGACAGTATTAATCAGGTTTCTGATTACTTCAGACCTCTTACTGTTCTTACAGTCATGCTATCCAGAAGTATAAATCTTAATTCATCAATTATTCGTTTCTGCACTTATGTTCAATACTGGGTTATCAAGTCTGTTTCTTTAGCCCAGATGCATTACTAAAATATGACATTGAAATGAAAAGAAATCCTGGACAAAAGTCAGATACCACTTTGGAGTCAGAGCAGAAGTTTTTTGACATCTGAGGGTGACACCCATATCTTTCATTGAAACTGATTATGCAGAAGAAATCACAACTGTAAACCTTGGACTCCACCCCCAATTTTCCCAACATGTAAGAAAGTTGGAAAACGGGGTTTTATTTGTTCTTGACTCTACTTACAACAATATTTTCTAGTCTTGCTTTAACTATATTTATTGCTTTTGAACTGACTGGGGGAAAAAAGATCATAAATAATGGTATAGCAGTATTTCTCTTGGCAGAGAGTCGTATGTTTCAAGGAGATTCTTGCAGCATATTTTTAGTGCTAGCTACATGAAGTAAATCCTACCATTATGGTCTGTGAACCCTGATTTAAAATTAGGCGGTAAAATCAGATTATGAGGAAACCAACATGCAGTGGCCACCTCCTGCAAAACATACTATTTGCTAAGAATATCCCATGCAGATAAATTTCAATTGACATAAATTGTACGTGATTCTTATGCAGCCATCACCAGCATAAGTAAGAAAACATATCTAACAGTGGAAAGCAGTACAGAGGAGCTAAGCCCCGCCAACCCTAATTTCCTTGTAATGTAAGTCAGGAATTTGAACCCTACGTTATTTCCACCCAGACACAGCAAATCCAAATCAGAGAGTCACTGCGGGATAAAAAGGCAATGGGGGACCAAGAGTTAGATTTTAATTATATTTCCATTTACTTTTCAGGCAGACTCATCCATACTGGTAGAACTTCAAAGACCCATAAAACATTTCAAATCTAAACAAGAAAACTAGAAGTGGCGAATGCAGCCCTCAGCATAATATTGATACGTGCAATTATCACACTCAGCTGAGTAAATTGGTAGAAATGAGAAGTCAGTCACAGAATCGTAAGCATTAAAAAAACCCAAACCAAACCAAAAATATACAAAACCCAAACCCAGAGGATCAAGCTACAGAATATTTATAAGAATGTGCAGAAATGGTATGAGCGGCATATTTTAATCTCATGGCATTTTCAGAGGTAGCTCATTTGTGAATCTTGACATTTCATATAGTATATAATTTTTATAGTTCATAAAAGTATTAAGTCACATAGAAAAATATAGAGATCTCAATATATTGAAAAGAAATGTTGTGTCATATAATATGACTCAGAACTTCCTTGCTTTCTCCCTCTCTCATCTAGTAGAGCTGGCAGCAAAACTGGTAACAAACCAACAAAAAATCCAATTACAGTGAGACATATTTGTGATGTCTTGCAACTACTTCAGGTATGCAGTACACAGTTTGATGCAAATTGTAAAGTATACAGCATACAGCTGACTAGAGGAACTTTTAAAAGAACAGTTTCTTTCCCTCTTCCTCATTCTCCCCCATTGAGGCTGACTGCTAATAGACTAGAAACACCTAGTAAAAAACTAGTCAAAGTAGCTTACAATTCAAGTCATCATGGTATGGATCACTAGAATGGATTAGTGCACCAATTCCTTCACCTTTGCAAAGTTTGCAGAAATGAAGTGAGACACTCATATTCTAATCCCTGAACAATAGATATTTATGTGCTAAATACAATATGATATTGTAAAATTAGAACGGTATACTTCAGAAAACAAGGACTAATACAAGAATGAAATGAAGACTGAGATCATTAAGAATAAAAATTTTGAAATCCACAGAATGACTATTCATTTAACGAAAAGCCACTCTTTAGAGTAAATAATGAAATTCTAAAATCAAATTAATCCATAATTTATACATTTATAAAACCAAATTATTTTTTGTTTTGTCAGGGTTAGAGTTAGAAAAGGATTGGGTCCTGAACCAGTAATCATGTAAGGACACTAAAATTTGTTTACTATTTAGTGATACAATAGAGGTGTACATTTATATCTGAGAGCATGATTTTTATTATGCCTGAGTCATCTTATATAGATTATTCTAGCAAAAAATCCAGCTGTAGGGAAAGCTAATGACATAATCTTTTGTAGTTTCATAAAGTGGAAGGAAGAAGCTATTCTGCATTGCACTGTTGCGCTGTCAGGGCTCTCAAAAGTTTCCTTGAAATTCTAATATCTAGCTGAAGACAAATATGAGCTTATTTTCTTGCTTCCAGTGGAGTTCCATTTATATCTCAATAATGCCAATATATCCCTCCAGAAACTGTTTAACGCTTAAGGTCATAAATACATTTTTAATCTAGTAATTTACTTGGTGGGAATGGTGGATCAGTAAATAGTGCAGAGAAGCTGACCAGAGCAGGACACTACGAGAAATTCCAGGAGGAGTGTTCTACCTAGCTTTCTACTATGAGGACATGAAATCCTTATATTATGACGGTAAACACTATCTTGGCACTATCAGTTTACATGGCAATTTTTTTAATAGTACAGATTAATTTTCCCAGAAAGGTAAGATCGCACACAGACAGTCATCCTTTGGTAATTCTCTGAACAGGAAAAAACAACTGCACTTTAACAATGAAAAAAAAAAATAGATTTCAATGGATTGCAAATAAGAGTGTCTGGAGAACCACATACCCCCCTGGGCATTTATCAGTTTGAGAAATATTTTAATGTGTTGGCTACACGCAATAGATTTTCAATGCATTCACAGCAAAATAAGAACTCACACCTGCTTGACTGACAAAGCTGAGATGAGGAATTGTATGTTTGTGAGCCAGACAACTAGATTACTTGAACGAACCCATTTACATCCCACTGAAATTTCTAGCGTTCCAACTGGAGAGCTTCCACGACATTCACACATCTAACCACCCATCCACAAAAGGAGGGAATGCCTACTACTGTTCTGTGGCAATATGCACAGACAACGCAGAAATAGCAGGAAGGGGTCCTGAAGCAAAGCTCGTCATTAGTCACATGAAAGAAATAACTATTGATTGTCAGCATGCTTTATCAATAAAGAAAATTAAAAGCAATTAAACAATTGAATTAAACCAAATAAGAAGTGAAGAAGGTTTTTTCAAATCTTGGATCTATTTCTTTCCTCCAAAATAGATGAAAAATGCTTGAGTTGACATTTCATAATCAAATTACCACAATAATTCTAAAATTCCATAGATATTAAAAAGACAACTGTAAACGCCATTTTCAATGCCAAATACATAATCATTAATGTATTTCACTCCCTCATTTTCATATTATTACCCTCACCTACATGTCAAATTGTAATTGACATGTCACATTATAATTCTGGAAACTGCACCTTCTTAGGAAACTCTCACTATAAGCTTCTAAAGTTCTAGCAACTTACTTCAGTGTTTCAAGTGACATTTGCAAGTTATAATTTCTTTCCTGCTCCGGCAATTTTGAGAACTCCACTAAACATGGGTGTTGTCTTTTGTTGTCATCTCTAACCTGAAAAGACAGTAAAGAAATAAGTTTAATGTGTATAAAAAACTAGAAGAAATTTTAAAATGGTCCAAAGCACAAAGTACTACAAGTTGGTCCTGTCAGCATTACTCAAACTGAACACTTCAAAACAGAAAGTATTCTGTATTTGCAGAGCAAGACCATTCCGTTCAAGTAAGGCAGTATTTGCATTTGCAAATAAACTTCAGATTTGCAGATATCAAGTGGAATAAATGTTAATTTGTACATTTCATTATATAGTTGTTCACAGCAAATATGCAAAGTTCAAGAACTGTGCAATCTGTGTTGCATTTTGACATACAGGCATAAAATTTCTTCTTAGCACCATGTTTGAAAAATTATGCATCCAGTTTGTATGAATATGTTGATATGAATGGTACTGAAGTCCTTACCCTATGGAGTAACGATATAAAGGACAAATCTAACTTATCTTTTAATTCAGAAAATATTTGGTTTTTAATTATGTCCAGTAACCTACAAGCAGAATGCAGCTGTTCAGCAGTCACAAATGACTGGAAAATTAATTTGCTTTTACTGTAGTGACAGCAGAGTCATGAAGCCTATAATTTACAAAATCCTACTTTTTATAAACTTAAAATTTTGATCAAAAACATTTTTAACCTGCACTACTACTATACAGTTTTAGTCTAATACTGGCCATAACTGGGAAGGATAACCTGAGGGGCTGGGATACCTGAGCGTTCTACTGCTCTCAGCTTTGCATCTTTATCAAGCTAGAGCTCAGTCAACAAAATTTACAACAATTATGTCTTGCTAGAAGGCTTGATAAAAAACATTAGTTTGCAAATATTAACTAAGAGATCCCAATGAAAGCGTTAATGTTTGCTCAATTGAGACTACATCTTTACCCATATATTAAAACACTTTTGTGTCCATCTTTCATGGACCATAAGCTCACTATTTATATTAATCTTTAAAGCCGCAAAGTGAAAGTTATTGAAAAATAAGATTATTGACAACTTTTGACCAATCAGATAGTTCTGCTGGAAAATGGAATGCTAACATTTGTAGTTAAGAAGCCTAATAGTTATACTTTTTCCAAATTGATCTTTACTCATTTGGTGAATATAGGATGTTTTTAAAATTATTTTAGCTGAAAAAAGACCAAGGCAGGAATTCTCAGTGAAATTGATAATCTGTTCTCAACAGCTTGATCTGTTGCTCATATACGGAATCTGATTTGGTCTTTAAAAAGGATAGGAAAGTCAGTAGCATCTAAACTGGCATGAAATTTCTGCTTTCAGAAAAAATAATCTATCACATTTAAACTGATTGCTTGCCCTGCATATTGCAACAAATAAGAGAGCTTTTCTTTGGATATTTGAACATAAATTTCTTAAAATTAAAAAGCTCTAGCACCGTGGCAATAAACCCATATGCAGTATCTAAGATCACACTTAAATAAAATCATAATATTGGGACATTAGCATTGTGTATTAGATCAGGGGAAGGAAAAACAGTCATCTGCAAACCATAACCTATTTATAATTTCTATAATTTCAAGACGTGAGTGTTAATTATACTTTACATAAATATTAATTAATATAATATAATTCATTATAGCCACAGAATTAATATGAACATGGCTTACTGATAGCTGAAACTTATTTTTATCATCTATTTTTGCCAGTTCTGTGCTTTTCTATAACAAAAACTAAACTGTAAATAAACTAGACTGAATAGTAGTGTAATCTCATTTTAAAAATCTCACACTTCTCTATAACATTTCTGAGTAACATATTTTTGCATTTTGATCTAAGCACATAATAATTATTAAATTGAACAGCAGTCATTTGGAGTGAAGAATATTTACAATCTCCAGGGGATATTTCTTTTCATTCAGTGGGATTAGTGTTCTTTGAACAGGCAATACAAGCAAATGATCAAAATCATTAGTAGCTAAAATGAGAAACAGCTTTTAGAGGACATTGAAAATGTTTATTTGCAGATTTCTCTCTAAGACCTATGGCAATCTGCATTAATAAAGGCTCAGTATAGTCTCCAAAAAGAAGGACTACTTTAGATCTGTGTATAGCTAATTTAAATCTTGGATGTCAGGTGTTTTCCTCAGAATTCCAATGTTAATTGCATTTCCCCTAGTGACACACTTTTTACTCTACAGCTACAGTGTATAATATTTCTATTCTATATTCAACATATTTTGTAGGTTGCCTTCCAGCCCCCTTTTTTTTTTTTCTGAGCACAGTATAAAAATCCATTGCCTTGCAAATACCTTATATAGTGGCAGAACTCATGACACCTATAAATTCTTAAATTTTGTGGCTGGTTTTAAATGCATAGCAAAGTTTAACAGAAACAAAGACATGAAACTGCATCTGATGATTTCAAGTTGGACACCAAAATACCACTCACATTTAGACTTATAAGGAAGCCAGTTAGCAAAAGTCCTTAATTTTGCTACATTAGGAAAATTAGCAATTAGCTTGTTATTTTACTTTGTTACATGTATAAAATGCAGTAGTAATATCGCATGCAATATGGGGTATCAATTTGGTAATATTACACACAGATCTGATGAAACAGGTATGTAAGAGGGAATATAAAATTCAATCTACAGCAGATTTTTTAATAATCTGGAGAGGCATTTAAATCTACAAATTCTCTATCTTTTAGCCTTTAAACTTTTTGACTTCATGAAAAACCACCACTTTTTCAGAAAAGCTAGCTACTATATATAATGCATCTTGCTCTCAAGTAAAAAAGCCAAATCTAACTAAATTACAGTACTTATATGTGTGCATCTAAACCAGCTAATTCGTTTCATGCCTTCCTTCAGTATTCAGTAACTGCAGTGCATCAATTCAGATAACTAGAATTGGCAACAGTGACTTAAACTGATTAAATCAGCTGTGAGAAACCAATATGATAAAGGAGTCAATCTCCAGAAGATCATCAGCATATATTTTGTCAGATTCCCAAAGTAGACATGTCCAGCCATAGAATACTAAAGCTAGAGAGAGAAAGCCGAATAATTTAAGAGATTGAGCACCTGGTTTCATTCTGAACACAGCTACAAAATTTATCAGTGTTTAACTTGATACTTACTATATATAGTTTAAATTAAAATAGTGCTCAAGTCTACAATTAGCTTCTAGATGGTAAGTAATGGTACACTAAAACTTCCTGCAGATTGCTTCACAGCTGGTATGATTACACCACAATTAAAATGTTTCAACACATTAATTTAACTGGGGTTTTGTGTTTGTTTTGGTAGGGAAAGCAACAACAACAACAACAACAATCTAGAGATCTTCCCTGTAAATAAAATCTTTTTAAATACTGTTGTATGCTACACCAAATATAATACCTATGCCCAGCTACCTCAAATCTGTAATCTGAACTCCTCAGGAGACTAGAATCTTTTCATTAACAAAGAACAGAATATGCATATGTTTCTATATGTGCATACATGTTCTTACATTCACATCTACATGTTTCTATATACTCTTCACAGCAATAGTTCTTCATAAACACCACCACTTGGGATCCAAGTAACTAGCTTGTATAATTTTTTTATGATTGATTAAAAGAAACCTAATCAGTGAAAGACTGTATTTTGTATCAAAGCCAGAAGCCACATTTTTTTCTGTCACACTCCATGAAAAGTAGAAAGAAGATAAGAAAATAGCTATGTGGAGCACCTAATACAGCCTGAAGAAGTGGAGAGAAGGAAAGAGCAAAGCAGATTTAATGGTATTTCCTATAAGCAATACTTATGTTTCATGAAAAGTAAGTTTGGGACTTCTGAAAGAGTTATGTCAGTCAGTACACGTGAAGAGAACCAAGAATAACTGCCTTCATTGGTGTACTCCACCAGGCAACTAAACCTCTTCCCCAAAAACAAACAGAAGGTGAAAAATGTACTATGTTCTTTCTGTGCTGACAGTTAGACTGTCTGAAAATTTCAGCACCAAACAGCTTTAATACCAGAATTCGGTTCAGAAATACAAAAGCACTGTTGGCTTCCACCTGCTTCTGGTGGAAAGGTTCTAAAACATTACTAATTTTGGAAGGATGGGAAAAAACAAAATCCCATTAGCACATTGAAACCAATGTGCTGAATAATACCATGTAATTAACAGAACATTAAGTTGGAAGGTACATACTGGTCCATACTGCCAGCCAAGTTCAATCTTATTCATAACCCATAGTTCGTGGATGTTCTCTGCTAATTTTTCTCTTATCCTTTCCAGGTGGGGAGGCAAAACAATCTGAAGAGAGAAAAGAGAAAGAGGCTGTTACAAATAAGTTGCTTGACAGTGCCACCCAAACCTTCATAACAGACAAACTTTGTACAAACCAGATGTCTCAAGTAAACCTAAATTATCATTCAGTTCTTACTGACTAAAGTGAACGAGAATTCATAGATCAACAGAAATACTTTAACCTATGCACTTACAAATTCGGGAGTTTGATCAGCAAGTGAAAACTGTTTTAAATCTAACATCTCCAAACTGCACGGAATACATTCCTGGCAGCTGACTAGAAACTACCCAAACCAGTACTATTTCTCAGTTTAAAATACAGTAAAGATCTCAACAACCAAAGTAATTTGTTAAAAAAAAAAAAAAAACTTCAGACAATTATAAACATTGGAGAACTGAACCCTGTTTAAAAAAAAAAAAGAAAAGGCAATTAGGGGATGATGACAGGTGACAAGCGAAATCAGGACAGCACATCACTCTACCTCCAAAATTTGAAATCAAGTCTGCTTTACCTCAAAAACCAAAGACCTTGAATATACAGTTGTCATGGTTTAACCCCAGCTGGCAACTCAGCCCCACGCAGCCGTTCACTCACTCACTCCCCTCCCAGAGGAATGGAGGAGAGAATCAGAAGAGTAGAAGTGAGAAAACTCATGGATTGAGTTAAAGACAGTTTAATAGGTAAAGCAAAAGCCGCACACACAAACAAAGCAAAGCAAGGAATTCATTCACTCCTTTCCATGGGCAGGCAGGTGCTCAGCCACCTCAAGGAAAGCAGGGCTCTATCACATGTAAAAAGCCATCACTCTAAACTCCCCCACTCTCTTCCTTCTTCTTCCCCCAGCTCTATGCACTGAGCATGACATCATATGGTGTGGGATATCCCTTGGGTCAGTTGGGGTCAGCTGTCCCGGCTGTGCCCCCTCCCAACTCTTTGCACAACCCCAGCCACTCACTGGTGGGGTGGGGTGAGAAGCAGAACCCTTGACTCTGTGTAAGCCCTGCTCAGCAGTAACAAAAACTGCTAGGTTATCAACACTGTTTCTCGCAGAAATCCAAAACACAGCCATATACTAGCTACTGTGAAGAAAATTGAACTCTACCCCAGCTAAGACAAGAACAACAAAGCTGTGAATCATGATAATGTTACCCCAATTGTTGGTGTTACAGAACAATAATTACATGGCACACATAGAATGCCCTATATAGCTCATAATAGCAACAAACTTTGAGGTTTGTTCCTTTTTTATGTTTTTTTTTTTTCAGAAGCAAGCTTCTAAATACAGTAAAATCTGAGCACATGGTGTACACAAATTGGTATCATCTCAAGCTCTGGTCAAGTGTAAAACGAACTCTTGTTACCTGTGGTCAGAGATGGAGCTCTTTGGTGTCAAAGAATTACTGTTGTTTGCAACTACATTAAAAAAAAATTAAAATTAAGACTACAGTTCCTGCATTTTACTGCCCACGGTGAGTCAAATGTCACTCTCAGTAACCTGCAAGTCCAGTAAAGAATTAGGGTTGAACCTGGTCTAAAAGTCTCCACATAATTCAAAGTCTTTGGTGATTTTAATTAAACAGTAATAAAAACATTAGTAACAGAACAAGAAGTTCAAATATTCTTTTTTTGCCTACTCTAATATTAAGTGTAAAACATCCTTTATTACACTGTTTGCAAACTGAAATACATGAAATTCTACTGAGCTCTATCAGCGTTTTGTGCACAGTTTTTCAGCTTCTTGCAGTGGAATGTACCAACCAAATCCCAAGAAAAAACAAGTTTGAGACAAGGTGCAAATTCAGTCTAATGTGAAGTAACATAGGCCTATAATAAATGTGTTTAAAAATGAAAACGCAGTCCTTCAGTTTCCATACCTGGCTAGTATCTACAGGAACTGGAGTGAAAGCTGCTTGCGACAGAGAGATAGTGGGACCCAGTAGGTCTCTTGTATAGCTACGGTCCTGCTTGTACTCTCGGCTATGCTCCACTTTCAGCTTCTCTTTCGGTAGGACAGCTTCAAAGCAAGGGGCATATCCAGGTGGAGGAAGGAACTTGAACTCTCCATGGCGACCTCCAAGCAAGAAACGTACCCTGTAAACATCAGAGTTACTTTAGATAACAGACACCTCTGGTGTCAAATCTACCCAATCTGCAAGCCTAATAAATATTGAATGCTATTTTTTAAAAAAGACCCCCCAAAAAAAAAAAAAATCAGTGTTGCAGCTTATTTGCAGTGTTAACAGTTCAACTTTCTCTAACTAGTGCTGGAGTTTATTAAGTAGAAGGTGCAAAAAACCATGGGGAAAAGCAAATAATTCATTCTTTTACTTAATTTCCACTTCCATAAAAGTATTCTAAATCATGAGACCAAAAGAGAAGACAGAGAGAGAGAGAGAGAGAGAATAATCAGTTTCCTTAGCACACCTATGAAGCAAGCACCAGCCTTTTGAGTCTCAGACGGCAGAGATTATAACCCAGAGTAATCAATCAACCACCTCTGAACTCCCTCCATTGAGGAGCTCTCCATTCTCTCTCATTTGAGAAATGAGCCTGAAAACTCCATGGAGTACGGTTCCTTCTTTTCTCTCACAGAACACTCTCGTATTTTCTTCCCTAAAACATATACTTGTCCTGTTAGTAGAAACCTAGGGAAAAGCATTGTTTTATTCATTACAAAATGGTGAATTTGTCATGGTTTTTTGTTACTCAAAAATTTCATTAATGAGGTGATCATGAAGTAGCAATGACATAACAGAGAAAAGTCTTCCCAGAACATTGCCACCCAGAAGGAATCAAAAAACACCCAAAAAACTAGCCTGGCAATGGAAACATTTTGTCTCTTTGCTATTTAATGAGTATCTTATTTTTGTCAATGCTATACCAGAACACTCTCCAAAAAACACACTCAGCACACAAATAATATCTGTCAAATATTTCCCTCGTGACAGAGTTTAAGCACGCAAGGTTTATAGTTTTGCATTTCAGAGCATGAATGTCCATAGTTTTACCAGAGTTTATTTCCTGTATTTTCCCAGGCAAAGTCTAAAGTGCATTTTGCATCTGGAAGGAGAGGCTGGTATGCCCGCTGTGTGATAGCTCTTAGCTTCTGTAGTATTCACAACAGTCTTTGAACGACCCCTCACAAAGCATTGCTCTGTCTCCAATGGAAATCAGCTTTCAGCCTTCACCTTTGCCAGTCCTGCTAAAGTTGGTCCCCCCCACTAGAATATCACACAATCTTTTTTTAATATTATAGTCTCAAACTATTCAATACATAGAAGCAGAAGCCTAGCACCTCAAGTGTGACTTGAAATGTTATAGAAAACCAGTACAGCAATCAGAATACAGATTGACTGAATTCATATTAACTTATCCTGCTGAAAAGAAAGTGTACCACCACCATTTCTTAAGGTAGGTGTAGATAATGCATCTTCAAATAATAGTTACTAACTCATAACATGGGAGTTAGGGCAAATACATTTTTAATATCAAAGACTGATGGTTTTCTTCCCATATAGGTAAAATGGTGCGCTGGAGTGAATGTGTACCAATGATAAGCTGTTTCTAAGGTATATCTGCAAACCACCTGAATAGAGTGATGTGCTGAAAAACAACAGATGCACTATCGCTTCAGGACTCCTTTGTATCTCTCACTATCCAAAAACTGGAACTGTGCCAAAGAAGCAGATGTCAGAAAGGAAAATGAGAGCAAAGACAGCCAGGGAAACATTCAGCATATTCACATATACAGAAAAAAAACAAAAAACCCACAGACCGGGGCAGGGTGGCACACAAACCAAAAAAAACCCAACACCCAACTACAAGGGATGCTAACTTTATTCCTGCAGAGAAGCTGACAACTGGGAAGAAGAGGCCATCTATGTTGAAATTCTCAAACATTCCTTGAACTGGCTGACCATTTATCCGGAAAGAGATGCTAGGGGCACTCAGGTCCAAACAGCAGCTAATAACATCATCAGTTCTTAACAGATGTTGGTTGGGTGAATTTACTGTTCGTGCTACACAACCTATGGAAGTAAAGGAGACACATTTAAAAAAAACTTTTGAAAATCATACAGGTTTTCAAAGCAGCCTAAAAAAAGAGAAAGAAAACATAGAGTACAAACACGTTAATACACAAAATATCTAACCTATAACATTCAAGACCTCATTTTCAGCTTGCAATATAGTGAATAGAAGCATAAAATTGTACCTATAAAGCTATTTTAATCATAACTAATACAATTAAATTACATTTAATGTAAGTGAAAATAATTACTGATACCCATATAAACAGTCAAACCCAAGAAAATTAAATTTTATTCCTCACAGTAGTAGAGGGCAAATTGAAAAACAACCATTAGTATTTAATACGAAACCTAGTACGCTCTAGTAAAGAATGCTTCATTATTCAAGATAAGGACAAGTACCCTACTTTATTTAGGAAAAGTAGGATACTTCCTATTTTTAAGGGCCACATCATGTACCCTTGCAAACTTGTGTAAGATGATACTACTCAGCTTCATAATCAAACTGCAAACCAGCATTTTTCTGGCATATACAAAGAGAGCAGATAATGAAATGTCTGCAAGAGATAAACCATAATGCATGTCAAGAACAGAGCACTAACATTTTAACTATGTTGTCCAACTTCTGTGAACATGAAGGACTTAGCTACAAGCACTGTATTTCCAGGAAGATTATGAAGATGGCATGTTTTTAACAGCAGCAAAAATAATAAATAAAAATCTCAATAATTCTTCTACAGATAAATTTTCATACACACACCACCACCCCCAAGGGAAAATAAAAAACAACACTTCTGGTACTCTACATATGGAAAATTACTTCCTGATAGCGCCACATAATCTGTAGAATGTAGGACAGATGTTCTTGTGCAATCTGCCCCTCTCGATAAGGCAGTGAGTATAGTGAGGAAAAGAAAAAAAAACCAAAACTTTTCAGATGCTCTTGCTCTGGCCCTACACCCTTTCAAGACAGGATGTCCCTAGCTCGGTTGTTTTAAGAATAGTCAGTTCCATGAGCAAAGACAGGGGAATGACATGGAGCAATCCTAAGGGGCCCTCACAAATCGAGAAATCTATGGGAAACACTGCTGAGAAGCAGAGCAGCAGTCACAGCGTAAGGAATGGTCTGCAAGAAAACTACCTTCTACTAGCTCTGCATCCCACAACTCACTGAGCACAGTAGAGAATAGCAGAGAAAAACATTACAACATCTTAGAGTTAGTTTTAAATAAACCACGGAAAGGGACAATTACTTAATAGCAGGGATAACTAAACTCTAAAAGAGCTATCAATGAGGAGTGGATACTTCATCTCCCTAAGGCATACTACATGAGACTAAATGGCTTTTTAGATGTTAAAATTTAGCCAGGTACAGGTTATTGAGATCAATGCAGTGCTGACTGTTAACAGAAATATGTACTGCTCTCTGATGAACACATAGCCAGACCAAATGATCTAAGAGCCTTTTCTGGCCTTAGACTTTAAAAAATCTTTGACTTCCAGTTTTCCATATTAGAAAAGTAATTGCAACACTGAAGAAACAAATGTAAATTAAACGTTATTCTGGTAAAGGCTTGGTCCAGAACAGAAAATCAGGGGTAGAAATTACTGTTGCTATTCGTTAATGCAGTAAATGCTTCATGCTCAGAAGATTATTTTTAAAATGTCATTGCAGAGACTTACCAACATGCAGCCTGGGATTGTGGAAGAAGAATAAAGGCCATGATTTTCAACATTCAGCTACTTAAAGTCTACAGGTTTCAGAGGTATGTGTTACGTGATAATGTCAATGAAGGCAGAAATCTTTTCAAATCTATCACCTATATTCACAACAGGGATTAATATACAAAAATTGCATATAGAAAGGTAGTCTGACTTTTTTAACTGGGCTGGATTATTGAGAACCACAAACAATTGTTAATTTATTCTTTTGTGACATTTCTGATTAAAAAGTTGCCAGTGGTGGGTAGAAAAATAATTTTGATTTTTAGTAATCTTTTGTTTCCTCCCTAAAAGGGATCCTAACTACAAATTTATTTTGGTTGGCTCATTATTATCTGGTTCTTCTGTAATAATACTTTATCTGACAAACTCCTTTATGACACAGCTTTAATGACACCATTAATTATACATCATTGTTCCAAAGTAATTCTCACTCTACATGAGAGGCAAAGTGGCAGCAACTGTCCTAAGATGCCACTCCAGTCTATATGTTATTACTTAATAATACAATCCATTGCTGTTTTGCTCGGAAAAGACTTTTGAAATATAAAACTCTATTCTTTTCCAAGGACCAAGCAACAATGTCTCAAAATTTCAAAGACCTTGAATGGTCTCACTGAAATGTCTCTCTTGTCTGCTAAGGAGCTTTAGAAAACTTGCTCATATCTTCATAGTGGCAAGACTTGCCAGTCCAATGAGCCTAACCCAATTTCCAGTCAGTGCTACAGTTCATCACTGCCCAATAATCTCTCAAAATCAAAGGAAAAAATTTTTTCCTCAAAAAGGTGAAACCGCAGTAGAAACTTTTTTCAAGAAGTTTATGGCTGTCCATGTGTAGGACTACCCATTCCAAATGGTGTCTGAGAATCATTTCACAAAAGTTAAATTATGTGAAAAAGATCAAGAAAAAGAGAACAGGCTTTCTTTCTTATTCTGTTTTTGCTGAGCTAATCCAGTTTGAAGAGAGAATAAGATATTTGCAGAATCAACAGTAAATACAAGTACTTTAGATACTCATTTCAGCTTCTTTTAACACCAGAATTTGCACACAGAAATTACTATTAATTAATAGATCTGAGCTGGGCCAATAACATTTTAAAGATGAACACCTGACCAAACATACCATATGCAAACTGGAATATGATTCTGCAAGTCTTGCAATAAGCAGTCAGCCTCAATGTAAATAAAACATCACTACAGAAAAATATATGGTTTTAAAATGTAGAGCAAAAAGCATACTTAAAAATCTTCTTCACTTCTGAAGTAT
The DNA here is from genome assembly GCF_949628215.1 of Phalacrocorax aristotelis. NCBI lineage: Eukaryota > Metazoa > Chordata > Aves > Suliformes > Phalacrocoracidae > Phalacrocorax > Phalacrocorax aristotelis. The sequence goes on from NC_134278.1 coordinate 123,804,915, forward strand.
TTCTAAACTTCTAAAGATCCATATTCAAAATATGTTTATAAAAAAAAAAGTCCTGTGAATTAAAGCTCTCAAGCTGTTCTTACACTGTCACACAAGAATTACAAATCGAGACAACTGTTTGTCAAACTTTTTTGCACCTTTGAAGTTTTAAATAAAATCTGTATAGTTACTATGAAAAAAAAAGAAAACAAAAAAACACAAATAAAATTTCCAGGCTGAATGAATTATTATTCTATCCGCATAACTTTGTAAAAATAATTTTTTTTTCAATATTGAATATCAAAACATTGCTGCTGTTGAAAACATTCACTGGAATTGCAAACAACATTCTAGTATTTAAAACAACAACAGTAACAACAACAAAAAAAACCAACTAAAAGAAAAAAGGAGAATACCTGACCACAGATGCAGACCATCAAAGCCGTAAGAATACAAGTCATCACCAACACCATTTCCTCCCCATTCTGCTCCTCCCCCTGGATATGGTGAGTAGCCCTCTGTTGAAGCCCAGCCCACTCGTAGGTGAGTTGATTCTGCGGTCACAAAGGGCTCCAGATGGTCCACCATAAGTTCATAGTACCATTTTCGGTATTGGGCAGAGCCTTCACTAATCCCCAAGAAGATGTTGGGTCGCATGCTTAGAAAAGAAAGAATAAAAGTTGTTATTAAAAACATGATGAACTACTGCAGACTTTTCATTAAATTCAAATTTTGTGATTGTTTTGTGTGATTAAAACAATAGAAGTAATTTTATTTATCTACCTACCTATCCATTTATTCTGTGAAAAAAATGCTTTGTACAGTTAAAAAAATAAAGCGTTTGTTTCAGTAACTGAAACAGTATCCTCACGCAGATACCAATAATAATTTTTAATGTGTCTGAATATGCAATAGATGTTAAATCCTTCAAAAATGATAGCTACTCACCAGTTACCAAAAGAAATGGAGTTAGTACACAATGCAGGTTTAATTTTATATAGTAAACTGCATCCTACAACACTGATTATCCATTCAAGAGAATAACTTTTACAAAGATACAAAAGTAAAGTGCCAATCTATTTCAAAATTCTCTTGTAGCTCTTCCTTATTCCAAGTCTTGTCTAACCCAGTAATTTGCAGAGATTGCACCAATCCTTAATATCAATGTGATGTTCCTACTGCTGCTGATTTTAAAGTACTTCACAAGCATACTTGAAAGGCAAAACTAGTGCGGTGCTTATTCAATATCTAGTTAAATAGCAATATGTAAAGTTATATATCTAAGGTCATGAGGGAAAAAAAGGAAAGAAAACTTTGCTTTTCTAACCTGATTTTTGGGAAAATACTGAATCTAGAATCTCATTTAAAAAAAAACCTGTCTCCAGACAATCATTACTGTGTCAGCTTTGTATTAAGAAAGCCACCCAATCTTGATTTAAAGCTGTAGTGTACAGAAGTATCCAAAATCAATGCTAGGTATATTTCCTTGATGGTTGGCTACCCATATTGTGAAAAAATCTTTTAGACTTCGAGGTTGAATGTATCTAGTTCCCACATCCCTCCACTGGATTGGGTTATAACATCTATAAATATTTTCTTTCTACATACAAACCACCTAATTAACAAACATGTAGCTGTAAGCCAGCCCTAACTCACAGTATGCCTTCTGGTGGGGGAATGCAGGGGGAAGAAGGGTTGATATAGGCTGTTAAATGCAAGTTAGTGTAAAAGCAGACTTTACTGACCTGATTGCTTACAAAATGTCATGTTTTATCAAATAAGACTAATACAATTTCCTTCTAGAAGTATATGGTGTGTCGTTTGCCAAAAGTTTAAGTGTAGACACTCTTCACTTTGTTACAAGTCAAATGTTTAATCTCCTTAAAACATGAACAAAACCTGTTTGAAAAAAGCTACATTCTAGAAAAGTCAAATCACTTGTACGTTATTGATAAGATCACTGAATGTTTTCTGTCTTAACGCAGTATCAGCTTTAGCATGCCTTTGTCCAGACTCCGCAAATTTAATCGACATAATTGTCCAACTTACTCTTTTTAAATAGAGGTTTGTGAATTTTCCAGTCCCCTGGATAAGTTTGTAAAAGAGCAATACCTTAGAAAGTGCCTTTGCCAATTGCTTTTGTGGTGCGAGGTATGCAGGTCTGAGTGTATCCCTAAATGTTTTCAATCTTTTACTGGTCTTTCTGACTTCTGAATAAAATAACCTTTTTTCGTTATACTTGCAAGAAAGTCAATATTCTTATTCACAACTTTCTAATGCAGAGCAAAAATTATGTATTAACTACATTTGCTTTGTCTACAGCCATATTTGGGAAAGCAGCTGTACCTTCCCTGTGTGAGTTCCCTATGCGAGATCCAAAGTCAGGTCAGGAGCTTGATCAGCACCGATAATTTAAAATTTCTTCTCATGCCTTAACAACAGAAGTTGTCATTAGTGATTTTAGCTTATCAGTTGTTCAAATTTATTGCTGACATGGAATGATTCCCATTACACCATCTTTCCATGTGTTATATGTGTTGGTGTGTTACTGGATATGCTGGGGCAAGTCAAGTCACATGTGGTTATAAAAAATATGAGTGAATGTTATTAGCTGTAAAATTGTCAAATTCAGTTCACCTTTAGACTTGAATTTATTTTTACTTGAAAAGGCCTCTTTATAATAGACAGTTATGGATTTTTTTTAAAATTTTTCAGCACCTAATAAATCCTATGAACTCTGAATTATAAGTACTGTTTCTGTGTTTCATCTTTCACTCTCACTTAATGGTTGCGACTTTTTAAAATAGGCATAAGTTTGAGACAGACGAAGATCCCACAAATTTTCACTTAAAACCAGATTCTTCTGCCTCAGCATAAATTCAAACTCTGGATAAACATTGACTTTGTAAATATTATTTCACTAGTTTGAGATGTCACTAGCTTCATCTTGTTATTAGCACCTGCTGGAAGGTAGCTTCTACAACTCTGTCAGTGGAAGGAAGGGTGAGGGCACTCGTTAAATATCCCAGGCAAAATCAACAATATTAGTTTCAGAAGCTGGTGAAGGTGTTTGTCACTTGATTTTGACCAAAGGTGATTAGGAAACCCTCACAAAATCACAAACATAAAGGCAATCACAGGACACTGGCTGACAGTGCTTTGAAAGTACAGCTAGATCTCGACAAGAATCTTTAGAAGAGACTCTAGAGTTTCAGAGACTTAAAGCAGTTTAGAGCAGCTTTATCTTGCAGCAACTCTTTCTGACCCATGTTTTGATTGCAAAGAGTATTTAAAATCCTAGTAAGAATAAAATATCTTAACAAAAGTTTTGGAAGTAAAACAGGTTTTCTGTAGTGACTATTTCTTTTAACCAGAAGTTTTATACTGCTTTGTTCATAGATAAAGATTTTTTTCTTTTTCTCTTTACCTGCTCACATGGTTGACAAGGCGTGTCTGTAAGAGCAGATCTCTTCCTGGCAGGAGATTATCACAGATTAGATGTTGATTAGACCGTACAGCTACTCCATGACAAACACAGAGAGAACACAAAACATCCAAAACCTGAAAAAAAATAGATCCTTTTCATCTTAAATATTTTTTCATGCTAAAGAGTTCATAATCACTGTGAGTTACTTCAGGCAATATAATGTATATAATGTATAGGCAATAAAGGTATATAGATACCTTGTTACTGGAAGACATGTAAGGGTATGTAATTCACCCAACTCCGTAGATTCATTTTACAACAATTCTGAAACTCTCCTAACAATATTATGATATACTCTTCCTGCTTCCCTTGAGAGGTAGTGTGCATCAATGTTTTAATCAAAAAGAAGATAAAGTTCCCCTTTGCTTCTTCAAACTGCTCATATGCCTTTTAGGAAAAGCTTTATTCCTAATTATGAATACGTATTAAAGTATCTGAAATTTAACTTCTGCACAGAACAATGTGCTTGCTTTGTTCACAAATGTTCACCTACATATATTTGTCTCTTCTTTGCCTACCTTATGGTTTCTTCCATGTTTGTCCAAAAGACAGATGATTGATTTAATATGTCCTTCCTTAATAATGTTTAGAGCTTCTGGGCTTTCCACCAACACACAGTGTAAAACCTCTAGAATTCCTGGGGGAAAAAAGAAAAAATATTTATTCAAGTGCACATAAATTCATAACTGCATATAATGCTCAGCAACATGGAATAGTTTCAAAAATCATTGTATATGATAAACAAAACCAAAAAAGGATTAATTATGTCCTTCTAGATTTCCAAAAATAACGGAATGTGGTAAAAAATCAGAAAGGACAGGAAAAAAATAATTTGAAATTTTAATAATATGTTACGATCATCACTCACAAATTCAAGCAAACTGGGTAAAATATTGGTTTTCAATGGCTCCAGAAGGCACTTCACAGTACATAAAGATTAATATACATAAAATATGCTCTCCATATTTACATTTTTCCATTACTTCCCTTAGAAATATGAACCACCAATAGAATCATATAACTCTGAATTAGAGAGCAGAGCTAAATTCCCAGTCTACTGGCCTACTGTTTCTAATTTTCTTTGCGTTTGTAACAGCTATACTGGGAGCCACAGTGATGCTCTTAAAAGAGCAAACAAATAGAAACTAGCATGAAACTAAGATGAGCAAGGAAGTAAAGAACCACTAAATCTCCAATGGCCCCTCAATTAAATGCAATTTCAACCCCAACAAAGCAGAAGTCATTGCCATCACGAATCATTAGCCTTAAAACGGTTCCCTGCAATGGGGCAGTGAAACAGGTTCCCATGCGCACTGGACCAAGTCACCACTTGCTTTGGGATCTTCCACATTTGGCAAAGACAAATATTACGAATGTGGTTCATCATCACCAATTGCTACAATCATTGGCACAATGAGTAAAGTCGGAGCACTGAGGGAAAGCTGAGAAGCAGTCTTAAACCTAGAGATACACAATTCCTATTTGCTCTGTCTCTCGTCATTCTGTCTTCATCCCGGTATTCAAGCCATAGCTCCAAACACTCGGCTTAACCCTTGCAAAGCCAGATCCATAGCATGAGTCTTCTGTTTTTTGCCACACAGTCTTTTACTAAAAGTAAAATGTAGCAATGTAAACTCCCCTTGGTGCGGGGGAGGGGGGGGGAATTATCAGACAGAAATACTGTCTCAGTAAGAGTACTGTGGTGTTTCTTTGATCCTAGCAAGGAAATGATCATCAGCCACTACAGCTGAGTAAGACTAGGGTCAGCTAAGAAAAAAATGTTCCAAACAGCTACTAACTGAACAGAGATTTCGTTGGCACAGACTGTCCAGGGAAGTGGTTGAGTCACCATCCCTGGAGGTATTTAAAAGACATGTAGACGTGGTGCTTAGGGACATGGTTTAGCGGTGGCCTTGGCCATGTTAGGTTAGCGGTTGGACTCAATGATCTTAAAGGTCTTTTCCAATCTAAATGATACTGTGATTCTGTGACACAGAAATATTAGATTTGAAACAGTCTTTATGCTGATCAGCTGCCTCCCTTTCACCTTAACACTCTAGATTGGGTCTAAAGCTTACAGCGGGGAGCAAGTGCTTTTCCGTTAGATTTCCACTTTTTTTTAATAACGCACTGGGGAAAAAAAAACATATCATACATAAATGACAGCTAATATTTAGGAATTTAAAGACTGTGGTTCATCCACATAACTGTCCTCAGTATACATCTGAGGTTTTCTGAATTTGTGAACAATAAAAACAAGTTTTTTAATTTGTAAACAATAAAATTAGAAATGCAACTTTAAGGAAAAAGAATATGTATTTTGATTTATCAGGGGAAACGTTTTACACGCATACATCCCCTTTTCTTTTTTTAAAAGATTCCTGAGTAACAATACACTATAGTCTGTAACACTATAACTAACTGATCATAAAGCCTCTCACAAACCAAAACTTAAAAATTAACCAATAACTGAGGAAACATTTTAGAAACAAGCAAGTAAAAATTATAAGAAAAGCTGAAAACCAGAAACTCTGAACAAAATTTAAAGGAATGAGTATAAAAAGAATTGTTGGAACCAATATGTCTGTTCCCACTATATATGAAATGCATGTTTATGCAGTGAATAATGAAAACCAAAGAAATAACTATGAAACAATTACAGACTGATATTAAAACCATTATTTATGAGGAATATAAATGGCCAGGAGTTCCAAGTCTAATCTATTGTCTTCTCAGCAGAAAATCTCATCTGGAGATTTCCCAAGTATCTTATTAAGGACAGGAATATTAAACACCATTAAACACTTATTATAGAAATAACCTACCTATGCAAAGATATGCATTCATAGACTTAGGACATGTTCCATTGTTATGCACCACAAAAGACTAAAATACCTTCAGTTTATTAATTATTTTTTTTAATTGTTAATTTCACATCAACTTGTATTACACCTACTTGCATTTGGACCAAAGTATAGCTCTTTTGAAAAACCAAAGTAAAAAGACCAACATAATCAAAGAAACTGCAGACCTCCTCATAAGAAAAAAAATCTTTTAAAATTATCTTATGAGGAACAGAAATTGGGCTGTACAGGCTTCTTATAGAGGGATAACAAGATACAAAGAATGTTAAAAACAGTCATATGTCAACAAAGATTTTTAAACTTTTTCTTTAAACTTCAATTTTAGACTCCCATCCTTGTTAAGACCAAGTTACTCTGCCAGAAGAGACAAAGGTTACTTTTAATATACTTGTTATTTCAAAGGTAGTTTTATTTCCCAAGAAAATCTGAATTAAAATGAGGTTTGGAATTTCCAGTAAGTGAGGCTGCAGTCATCTGACTTCATTCAGATCTCCTTTCAATCTCAGACAACCTACAGCACCATCATCATTGATCCCAATACTATTTAATGTTTTTTTCCAGGGATCTGGAGGAAGATATGCTGTCATCACAAATAAAGTGTAGAGATATCTCAAGGAATGAAATGTAGTAAAGGTGGAAGGTGACAGACAGAGCAACAATTTGATTTACTGGTACACAGGTTTCAAACAAAGTGCGTTTTAATGTGTTTGAAGATGGAGTCATACATATGTAAACAGAAAATGCAGGTGACCCTGGTCAGGTATTGTAGACAACTTTCCTGTTCTGTGCAGAGGCTCCAAAAAATGTCAGACCAAGATATAATGAGCTAGACATGAACTCCCAAAGTGATTCTGTAGCCCTGAAGGTATAAGCAGAAAGTCTTAACTAACAATAAGAGAACATATTAAACCTGAATTTGGCAGTGGTATGATCCGGGCTGCAATAGACATACACTTCCAATACTGACAGTAACAATATTGATAAACAGGATAAAAACCTAAGAGAGCCAGCTAAAAAACCTGAGAGCACGCTAAAGGAGTAGGTGCCCTGTAGCAACAGAGCAGCAGCAAAATCCACCCAGACTGCCAACTAGACAGGCAGGAGCCACCTGAACATGGTGAAAGTACCTAGAGAGGTAAGAAAAGTGTTACAAAAGGGTCCTTCATTTGTAACAAGATCAAAAACTTTATTGTGTGCCACAGTGATCTGGAAATGAATGGAAATTTCTATATTCAAAACTTGGTAATTTAAAATTTGCCACCTCTCATTGCAGCATTGAAATACACTTTTAACAATATAAACAGTAATCCAATACGAAATGATACCACACGATATAAGTGTAGTAACCATAACCTTGGAATTTTCAGATTTGTGTAGGTAGATTCCTAATCTTAATTTTGTCTTAAAAAATAGCATACAGGGTTCATTTCGTAGTCTTACCATTTTCAATAATGGAAGTAAAAATATTTTGAAGGTGCAAACATTCAATAATAAATGACTGTTAGCAATTAGACCTAGCTGCCACAGCGACTTCTTCAACTACTGCAGCATCTGAATGCTAATTACCACACACATTTTGTTCCAAGGGCAAATTCCCTTAACTTCATAAAAAATCAAATATGAATGTACAATGTCTGGACTGATCCACTTTTAGGTTGTCTACATTAAAGACAACTGGACCTCGTCCAACTTCATTGGAGTTGCTCATGGCAGTAGAGCAGGAATGTTCAGATTTAATACAAATATCACAAACAGTACGATATGCAGAGTTTATGATAAAGATGAGAGGCTGTGGAGTCCCTTCCCTGGAGACATCCAATCCCCACCTGGATGCGTTCCTGTGCCCCCTGCTCTGGGTGTGCCTGCTCAAGCAGGGGGTTGGACAAGATGATCTCCAGAGGTCCCTTCCAGCCCCTGCCAGTCTGTGATTCTGTGAGTGAAAATTCTTTCTTAATGACTAACAGATGAAAGGAAGCATATATTTTCAGGACAACATGTTGACTCCTCTAATGTCATACTGTAGAATACTAGAATAAAATGCATGCCCTTAAACAAAAATATACTCAAAACCTGATATTACCTAGTTCCAAAAGTCTTCACTTGGAGGACATGAGATTACTATCTTGCCCTATTCTATTTTTTATTTCCTGTTTTAATGCCTTTAAAATTTTAGGAGGGGTAGTTAATCCTATCTGGAATATATTTCAGAGTGAAAGGCTAACCTAATCTTAATTTATGCATTGAAGAGACAGCTGAAGCACTTGCACTGCACTATCCACTCAGCTCCTGTGATATCTCACTTCTAACATGGTCTACTCTCAGACACATTTCTACTTGGACAAATCTTCATTTTCTTCCTTTTGCTTCAGTGAATTTCAGGAACTGAATGAATTTCTAATCTAATTTGTGCAATCAACTCACAATTGCTGTTTATATATTTAATGCCTTTATTCTGTTTTCATTACGTTTTTGGTTCAAGGATAAGATAAAAGTGAACATAGGAATTTTATTGATAATAGTTTATGGCATCAAATCTTTATTGCAACACATTCAAGAAAACACCTGCTAACAACTTCAGTGTTGAAGGTGAACTTAATTTTGGTGTGATTGACAGTGTGGTGTTTCTTCCTCACACTCTAACTTAGAAAATGAATTATTTTTGGTGAATATATGCAGCCAGGTATTCTTATTTAAAAGGTGTAATATAATCCAGTGTTTCTCACTATTGTTGGTCTACTACTATAAATTAAAACAGTGAATATCCTCACCCCAATCAATCCATATAAAGCTTAAAATCTGGCAAGAAAGCACCCAACATAAAATCACAAGAGCACATTTACGTACTAAAAGCTAAACCTACTGTGCCTCTGAAGATAACTAAAGCACAGCGTAATTAGCACCTTGTATAACTGACTCCCTCAAAACCAGAAAAAGTCTTAATTATAAAAGTCAATTTTGGAGGCAACAGAGAAATTATGTTACCAGAACATATGGGGAAGGAGTTCAAGTGGCCCAGTTTCTAGAAGAAAACTCAGGACAAACAAGCATAGCAAGTGTTAGTACTTGCAGAATTTCTGCAGGCTATCACGAGGTTCATGATGCAGTACAACTACAATGTCAGATTACTTTGCAGTTTACAGAATTCATCTCATACCTTACTATAATTTCATAAACATAAACATTCAGGTTTTCATTTTCAAACCTTATTTTTACTTTGAAAGTAATTTTTTAAAATGGATACATAACAGAAGCCATGTAACACAGCATTTTTAGAGCTGTTGTAACAAATTTCATGTTGAACTGCAAAAGTTGAGCACAAAGTTTTGAATTATTTCTGAAAATCCTAGCCCCGAGAGTTTCAGCTGTAAAATTAGGTCTCAGGAAATAATTTCACTGTGAACAACTAGGGAAATACATTGAAATTAAGAAGGTTGCAGTCAAATCCCATGCAACTGCATAACTGTGAGAACATTCTCCTTAGATGAGTGCTCCCGCACCAAAGGTGGACTGTAGTAGAGGAAAGATCTAGCTTGTGATTTTGCCATTTTTTAAGTGCTAGTTTCAATTTAAATTCTGTTACTCAAATGTCCATGAAAGCAAGAAGACCATGGCATCTGTAGAGAAGATTTCCCTAAAAATAATGTAAACCAATGGTAAGTTATGATGTCTGTTTGGTTAGGATCTCTACACCTAATACACTAGCTACAGTGCTAGGGTGATAGGCAAATCTCTAACTAGACACTAGTGCTATGAACAGCCAGCTGTCTGTAACACCAGCTGAGAACTCAAGCAGTGACACAGGTCTAGTCTCGTATGCTCCTGTTGCCTCATATCTTGAGAAGCTGAAGGATTCAGAGCATAAACAGATTAGGTACATACCAGGAGCAGGAAGAAATAGCATAGTAAAGCAGGCTCCCCACCCTAAAGCCATAGTTCTGCAGCAAAAACACTTCTATGAAACATTGCTGACTAGAGGGGCTTAAACAGGCAAATGCCTCAGCTTGTATACCAGACTCCACCCCACGAAAAGAATAACTGACTTCTCAACTCTGCTTGCTCAAAGAGTTGACAAAGGAAAAAAAATTCCAAGAGGAGAAGCATCAATGTATAACTGCTCTTTGCAACCGCAGTTACCCACTGCAGGTCTTGCCGATCAGCTAGTGAATACCATGGCAGTTCACCCTTGGCTCTGAGAGGGAGAGCACTCCTACCTGACATTTGACAATATTTTTCCATGCTGTTGGTCAGTTCATCTCAGGAACAGATATACAGCAAATAAACAAAATGCACGTGAATGTTTAATGACAAAGCTGAGGGGAACACTATCACCTTAATCTCCTTCTTTACTACAGGGCACATCAGTTCTCATGGCTGCTCCTGATCCTTTGAAGACTACTGAGGTAAGAAATTCAGTAATATAGGCCAAATGGTGATCTGTGGCTGAGACAACTCCAATTTTTACTTGAGATACTCAGAGATAACAGGATATTTCTCATGCATTAATGCCACAGTATAAGATTGACAAGAGCAACTGTGTTATGCTTTTGACATTTCTTTTCAAATGTCTACCAGTCTAATATAAATCAAATATAAACCAAATAAAAACCAAAGAACTTTTACAATGGAAGACATCTTTCCTTCCCGCAATTCCTCCCTTGAGAGGCCAATGAATCCAAGGACACATCTATCAATGGCAGAAGTATGATTCAGGAGTGGGAAGAACAGGATGGGAAAAGAAATTTTAATTCCTGAGGACAACTCTGTAATCTATGAAAAAATATTATTGAAAGGAAGATTATTATGTTCCTTCCAGCTTAAGAAACAACACACAACATTAAAAATGAACAAGATGATGGGAATACGCTACAAATATATGTAACCAGAAAGGTGGGTTGCATTGTTCTCACTGCGGTTGTAACCATCCTGCCCATTGGTCTGACTACAAACTTTCCCTCCTTTTGAATTTAGCATGGGATAATTACAGAAAGCAAGGCTTGAAAGACTCTCAGGAGGCCAATCTTCAACAAAACAGTTACAAATATACGTAACGCAAAAAGTCACAACTGCAACTGGAAAACATTTCTTAGTCTATAACTCTGAAACACCTCCAGCTGGGTGAGAGCAGAAAACAGAAGAGGGGAATGAGGGGAAATTATATGTATTAATAGTAATGACAAAGCAAAGCACACATGAACTACAGAGATGAAAAATAGACAATAAAAAATTTAAAACACAGGAATTGATGCATATTGAATATTGCTCTAATCTGTTGTTCTTCCTGCAGTGGACTCAAAATACCTGCCGTGTGCTATTAACGTTTAGCTCCTGAAATCGTCTTGATACCTACACTTACTGTGAAAAGGTAAACATGAACCAGAAACAGAAGATCAAAGAATATCAGACAAGGGAAATCAATTACAGTAGCTAGAACCAGGCAATAAAAAAGAGGCAGGTTAATACAAGTCTCTATCTGGTACTACAGTAAAACTATTATTACGTTTAATACAAGAGGTTCTACTAAATTGGTTGGACTACAATTCTGAGCATTGAAGATTAATACAAAATATACAGGACATCACAAATATTTATACTGCAATGTTCTTATATTCAAATTACAAAGAAAAATATAAACTAGAAGTATAGTAACAATAACATTAATTAAAAAACTGAAAAAAACTATTGAAACTGAGATTGCCTGTGGTAGCACAACCATTACAGAATTGTTTTTAGTTTCTCGGTTGCTTACAATTCTTTTCTCCACAGGACTATTTTTTACTCATTATTGATTTAAAACATATTATTTTCTCAACTTCTATACTAGAAGGTATATTCCAAATACATTTATTACAAACATTTAGTGGTTTCTCCTGGTAGTGCAACTTAAGGTTTCTACAATGGGAAAGAAAAACCCCTACTTCTGGATGAAGTTAATAACCTACATAAAAAGTTGAAATGCCTCAAACCAAAATTGCTTTTACGATGTTATTATTTCATATGTTAACATTACTGAGCATTACATGTATAACTTCTCCAATTTGTATTATTTCTATTTCTGTATTTCCTTCTTCACTTTTACTTACAAGCAGGAATAACTTGCAAGGCAAATTCCTTATCAGGGAGAAGACCTTAATTTAGACTTTGAGCTCCTGCTTGTTTAACTTTTCTATCTAGTCCATGTGAGAAAGCTTTCTCTAAGGACCAGTTAATATTTTTCTTATTTCACCTTTTTCATCATTTCTTTATTCTCATGTCCTACAATTTACTTGATTGGCAAATCAGATACTAAAAGGCCTCACCATGTCAGATCCATTTTTTCAGTTACTCCTGTAACCTGGAGAACTCCAAGTAGTATTACACTGGTAAGAATAAAATTTAGAACACTGGCCTTAGACTATGCCTGGGGTTTTTATTCCAACAAATACTTTTATTAACCTTGAAAAACAAGAAGGGGGGAAATCATGCTGCAGTGACATTTCTTACCAACAGTATTACTTAGGTTTTTGATCTTTATGGATTCACCATCATGAAAATCATGCTTGAAAAGAGTAAAAAATCAGTCTTAAGAGTTCAGAACTAATCACTTTATTTGAATCTCATTTCTAAGCTCTTGGGTCCAAGTTTGCCTACTGACTACTGTTCAGATGCCTAGAATACATAATTTTGGCATTTTTTGCTGGTGAAAAGAACAGTAATCAAATCTTCACATCAGAAAAAATAAAACATTTGTATTTATATCAGTAAAATGGTGCAAGAGACTCAAGTATCACCCATTAAATCAACACTATTAATTGCAGAAACATAGTCCTAATCTCTCTTCAGTTACTTTGAGATATACTTAGCAGAGGTTCTTTAATGCAGTGACATTTGCCTACCATCTGTTCACAAAATCAAACTACAGTGGCATGTTTCAAACACATACTTTTAAAGAAAATAGAGTAGTATTGTTAAAAAGACACAAAATAATTATTCTAATAAGTATTGGAGACTATTTTTTAAATAACCACATTTAATGTCCTGTTATAGATTACAGCCATGTTAATGGCTACATTTAAGACAGTAAAGTACAGAGTAGCAAGCTGTCAATGCCAATTGGAATCATATATCGCCAAGAGAAATTCTGAAGATGTTATTTACATTCACCTAACGTGCTGTGTTCACACTACTTATTTCTTATTCTGCTCAAAAAGTCTATTTCTCCAATATAGTCCAAAGAGGTCTTTTGATCAAGTTTAGTGGCAGGTTTGTTTGGTTTTTTTTTTTAAATCCATTGGAAACTTAAAAATACAATGTATTTCGTTGGCAGAGTAGGTTTACAGAGAACAGATTGCTTCCAAGGAAACAAAATCCAGGATCACCATTTCAGTGAGAAGCACAGTACAACTCAACATAACTTCATTTACTTTCACTTTGAGCAACACAGAGACTAATTGCATCTCGTAGACTCTGAGGGGTTAACATAGTGATTCAGGAGGAAGATAAGATGTTAGGTAATGACAAAGAAAATAAATAAGCTAGTTCAAAGAATTTGTGTCTAAAGCGAGACAGAATTCCCAGATCCTCAAATAATAACAGTGTTTCAGGCGTGCTCCGTCTTGTTAACTTCAAACAGAAGTTCAAACCTCAGGAGTGAGAGGGGTGATTAAAAAGGGAACGTGTATGTACCGAGGAGGTGACACTGTCACATGCAAATATACAGGTATTTTCTGAAGGCCTGTCTATTACACATACTCAAGTAGAAAACATGAACTGCCCTACATTACCACTACAGTCCTTCAAGAAGAGACAAATTATATCCATTCCATAAGATTCATAATTATATTTAGTTTGATGCACATCCTGAAGAACATGGAGACTTCCAAAGAGAAGGGAAGGTACTAGAAGTAGAGAGAACGTGACTTACTACAACTGAAACTGTACAACCACTGTTTTGCCAAATGGTTTGTTCGCCTGTTATCAAAAGAAAACGTTACAACCAATCAGCCAAGGAAAAGGAAAGACTGCCAGAGCTTAAGGTAGAACTACAACTGAAATCAATATATGAAAATGTTACAAATATAAATCTCACTTTATTCATATAATTTACTTTCTCACAGGAAGAACTTTACGATAATTAGACTGGACAAGTATATCACCAATTTTAAATAATGAAAACCTAGTCAAATAAGGAAGTTAAAAAATAAATTAAAAAAAACATACCAGAAGAGGCTTCTAGTCTTTCTAATCTGCTGATCAACCAATCAAGAGATCCAGAAAATTGAGCACAGTTTTTACGATTCCCTCGAATCAGAGCCGCTATTGGAAAAAGAGAGAGAGAAGGGGGGAAAAAAAGAAACACAATTAAAGTCCATTTAAATTAAAATAATCCTTGTCTTGTCTTTCCAGGAAGAATCCAGTAAGACAGATGCTTAATCTTTAATTATTGATGTTCTTGATTTAAATTTAAATAACATGAGTGGTGGTTAGATTTAAGTATAGGAAATACCCTTGGCATCAAATTGACCTTTAAGGTATTTGAATTATTTTGAATGTACAATCACCTCGATAATTCCTGCAAAAATGCTCTACATGAAGGAGCCAATACTGACACCACAAAAGTCAACTGTTAGTGTTGGAGCAAATTTCTGTTAAACAGTATTCTTGTAATGACAGGAAACATATCGGAGAGCAGAATGTGAAGCCAACAACGTAGGTGATGAATGTAAGTTATTTTCTATTGATACAATACCTTTGTTCAAGAATAATAGGAATTAAAACAAGATAGTTATCAAGGAACTGTTTATCATACTTTTGACGGGGCTGTAAGGGAGGAAGTAACCGGTTTGAAACTGTTTCACCCTCATGCTTCAAGCTGAAGATTGAAGTAGACTGAACACATGCACTGACTTGGTGGGTATAACTGACTAGAAACCTCGCTGAACACTGTAGGGACCCAAAAGCCTGCCCTGTCCTGGAATACAAGCATTCACATGTCTGTGCACACACATGAGCTCTCAGAAAAGCATCTGTTCTACTCAAAAATAAAAAAAAGAGCGAGGCACTAACATTTCTGCATGGTGTGTAAAACAGCAGAAACTGCTTTATTTAAGATTATTTTCCAATTCTGCCAACAAAATATTTCACTCTGAAATTTCTTATGATTATTTTCAGCAGCAGAGACTGTTGGTCCTGCTAAGAAGCAATGGCCTCTTAAAATCAGTCTTATTGCTGCAGAAATTCCCTATATTGTATTGCAAACGTGTTTTTATGCTGTTTCGTCTATAAAAGGTTAAACTTGCAGACTTGTGACATAAACATGAAATGAAACTGTATCTACAGAGGGGAGAAGTAATCTTAGAGTTAGCTGCAAACAAGTCGCTGCACTGACAGTTTTGTCTCGTGAGGAAAGAGACCAAAATCCAATTGCTTCATAGCCAAAACCAAAACCAAACAAAACAATAACAAAAAACCAAAACCAAATAAAGGAACAAAAAAAACCCCAAAACCAATACCAAAACCCAACTCCTAACAAGCAAAACAAGCAAAAAAAAACCCCACTATTCTCTTGCTGTATTATATATTAAATCTATACCCTGAAATCGTACATCATTAATTAATTATGACTGTAGTAATTTGAAAATACTTGGGAATCATAAGAGGAAGAGCATCTTGTTAAAAGACACCAAGTAAAACCAAAGAACACCTGTTTCTCTAAGTAACTTTTTTTTATTGATTATAGGCAAGCCATGTAATCACAGAATCATAGAATCCCAGGTGGGAAGGGACCTCAGGGACCATCTAGTCCAACCTTTCTAGGAAGAGCACAGCCTAGACAAGAGGGCCCAGCACCCTGTCCAGACGACTCTTGAAGGTGTCCAATGTGGCCAAGTCAACCACTTCCCTGGGGAGATCATACCAATGGTGACTGTCCTCACAGTGAAAAATTTCCCTCTGGTGTCCAACCGGAATCTCTCCAAGAGCAACTTGTGTCCATTCCCCCTTGTCCTCTCCATGGGACTCCGTGTAAAAAGGGAGTCTCCGTCTAGTTTGTAGCTTAAGTACTTAAGTACTTAAGTACTGGTACATGGTGATGAGATCCCCTCTGAGCCTCCTTTTCCCAAGGCTGAACAAACCCAGCTCTCCCAGCCTATCCTTGTATGGCAGCTTCCCAGTCCTCTGATCATCTTGGTGGCCCTTCTCTGGATGTCTCCAGCCTGTCCACATCCTTTTTGTATAGCGGGGACCAGAACTGTACACAGCACTCCAGGTGTGGCCTGACAAGCGCTGAGTAGAGCGGGATAATGGCTTCTTTCTCTCTGCTGGTGATGCCCTTTTTGATGCAACCCAGCATCCTGCTGGCCTTCTTGGCCGCAGCAGCACACTGTTCGCTCATGTTGAGCTTTGTGTCCACCAGCACCCCCAGGTCCCTTTCCACAAAGCCGCTCTCCAGCCAGGTGGATCCCAGTCTGTGCTGCACTCCCGGATTATGTTTTCCCAGGTGCACGACCTTACACTTGTCCTTGTTGAACTTCATAAGGTCCTTGCTGGCCCACTCTTCCAGCCTATCCAGATCTCCCTGCAGAGCAGCTCTCCCTGCTGGAGTGTCTGCTTCCCCACTCAACTTGGTGTCACCAGCAAAATTCATCAGGCTACACTTGATGCCATTACCCAGATCGCTTATAAAGATGTTGAATAACACTGGGCCCAGTATCGATCCCTGGGGGCCTCCACGTGTGACGGGTTGCCACTTTGAAAAGGAGCTATTTCCCACCACCCTTTGGGTGCGGCCTGTCAGCCAGCTCCCCACCCACTGCACAGACCACTTGTCTAGGCCATAACGCATTAATTTCTCCAGGAGGAGGCTGTGGGGGACCATATCAAAGGCCTTGGAGCCTTTGATTGTGTTTCAGGTATGAAAATAAAATGAAGGCAGTAATAGTTCAGTGCTTAATATGACATTAATAAATTTAATTTCATTAAGAGTAATAAGAAACAGATGGTTTCATAAATGCAGCTAAGCAGAAGTTTGTGAAAGGTTAATATTCAGTGGTTGAAGCTGTGCATTAAATGACACACATAGCCACTTAACATTGAAAACAAAAAATAATATTCAACAGATGTTTCTTATATAGCCCACTACTCTGAACCAGACTAGCATCCAGTTTTAAAGAAATAAAAAAATAAAAACATTATGTGGTGGGTTGATATTAAAGTCACATTGTAACAGGTACTCCTGCGCATCTTCAATGATACAAAAGGATCAAATACAAACTCAGAGTAATTGTATGTATTTCTGATAAGGGAAGCACGGATGCCTTAGTAGATATGTGGCAATCATTTTAAATTGAAAGAGGGTAGATTTAGATAGGATATAAGGAAGCAATTTTTTAAGATGAGGGTGGTTACACTAGAAGATCTTTAGAGGTCCCTTGCGACCCAAACCATTCTATGAATCTGTGAATTTTATACGTGATAGTATCAGTCTCAGCTCAGAGTCTGTAAATGCCTCCATTCTCATCACAGTGAAATATATCACAATGTCAAAGACACGACAAAAGCCATGAATTGTGGCATCACAGTTTACTTCTATTTATGTGCAGACTCAAAACCAAAGTACTGTTTGTTGAAGCAAGACTGAGCAAGTGTTACCCATTTGTCATCCATGCAATCACTCTGCAGCTCCAACTTATTAAAAACAGAGCAACGTACAAATTCATTATAGCCAGATCAAAGCCAGGCTTCTTAAGCATTCGCTGCCAGAAGATAATGTAGTTACAGAAGTAACGTAAGGGGCTGGAGGGGCACGGAGACTGGGAAGTCAAAAAAACCTGGTGCCCTGTTCTTCTCACTACAAGTCCATGGAAACAATACTTGGTACAGCACAAGTAGGCTCTTTTAGAAGGTATTTTCTGACCTTGTCAATTGGAAATGTCAGACTTCTACAAAAATGATTCAGCAATCAAACCTCTATTTCCTCTGGTCTATGCAAGCTGTGCTTAATGTAACAAGATAAAACAAACTAAACTGTTACAAAAACAAAGCACAACAAGAACACCATTGTTGCAAACTACTCTTAGCTGAAACCAAAGCAGTCTGATGTATCTGAAGTTCCAGTCCTGCTTTTGACCCACATGCTGGCTGACTCACTTGTCACTGTGCTGCAAGTTACAGCACTGGAGAGAGGTATATAGGGGGTGTATTTAGTTTAAAACTATAAAGGCCATGGAAATCAAAACCTTTAAAATTATCTCATAATGATAATAAAATCTAGAAATCCAATGATAGAAAATGCCACTTTCGGTCACCCTTCCACCCTGTGCTTATGCATCATGCTACAATCTTCAACTACATAGAGGTGGTAGATCTCAGCAACTCCTCAACCAGAATCACAGCCACAAGAACCGCCTTGTACTCTAACAGTCCATGGCAAGAACAGTGACAGCAGCCACTGTTCAGCTAGCTTTTTCCTTGATTTCTAGAACAAAGGAGAGGGTTTCTGGTTGTATCAATGATACTTACTGTGTCAACTTCTTTTTACTCTGACAGAAAGGTAGTGGGCCAGACAGAAGCACCTCATTGGTTTTATCAAGGGCTGTGCACCAAATGCTGGTTATCCTTTTATTCCCCCCAAGACTTTCTTCTTCAGGAGTACAAAATGATGAACCTACT
Organism: Phalacrocorax aristotelis; assembly: GCF_949628215.1. Classification (NCBI taxonomy): domain Eukaryota; kingdom Metazoa; phylum Chordata; class Aves; order Suliformes; family Phalacrocoracidae; genus Phalacrocorax; species Phalacrocorax aristotelis. Next base: position 123,823,890 of record NC_134278.1, read on the forward strand.
TTGGTCATGGAAAAGCTTTGTAACAGTACTATATACAGAACCCCTGTCTCAGTTGTCTCACTTCACTGTTGGGTAGTAAGGAGAGTTTATGTGAAGTGAGGCATGCCATCAAAATTTCATTTTCTGTGCCTCTGAATTGGGAGGAATGCAAGTTTTCGGTATGCCTTGCACACATGAAATGCTGCTGAAGAAAGGTCACATCCTACAGCCCTTAATTTGGGAACTAGCATTGGTAGAGTCTTCTTACCTACATTTCTCTCTGTATCTGTTCCTCTGAGTATATGGGAGATAATAACTTCTATTTGCCTTATTACAGAAGTTTCCAACAGAATGCTTATTAATAGTTCTAATTATTCAGATCACTAATAAATGGCACAAAAGAACTCCAAGATAATAGCTTTGTTATCCAAACATTAATTAAAAGGTTTACAATAAATAAGGTTCAATGCCACACACTGAGTAGCAAAGAGAAAACTAAGTATAAGTACCAATAATAAATGAGCACTAAATAAGGAATGGGTCCTACAGAAAAACTAATATGTGATCATATTTCACAATGCATACCCACAGAAGAGGCTTACTATATACACTATGTTCATCCGGGCACTTCCTAACCACTTGTCTTGCTTCATTTTACAAACTAGATATTCAGTTGTGGAGTTTTTAATGGAATTGATGTATAACATAACATTACTTGTATAACTTTTCAGTACCACATTTCTCAGGAGTGAGATTTTATGGGTATTAATGATAAATGAAGTGCTTTATCTTTTACTAGAAAGTAAGATAATAATCCTCCATGAAGACTTTGCCCAAACACGTGCAAGTTCAAAGGCAAGGAGGCCCTCACATTAGAGCTGGTGTGTAACAGAAAGAAAGCAGCATAGGCACAAGTGTGCAGCCTGCACAAAGGACTGCTTAATAGTGGGGACACATTACTGTCCTCAGTCATTTAAGGTGAATGTTAACATTATTATTTAGGCTTACTTATGGCACTGAGAAAGCCTGATGACAGAGGAGGAAGGAATTGGTCTCTGAGGCAGCACAGTTTCCTTTTGTAGACAATTAATAACTCAGCAGGAGTGAGTATGCAGGCAGCTATAGTAGTGGATTAATAACCCTATATAATGAGTCATAGTAGAGCATAAATAACAAATGCAACTCAAATTTGTGAGAAAACAAATCAGGCAATTAAATGCTACTACCTAAACAGAAATTCAACTGGGACACCGACACCTTAGATACCTACAGAAGGCATTATGAGAGTTTCAGTGACTGCAGGTGGAAAAGACCTTTGTGACATACTACATCTAAAAGAGTGTATCTTTCCATGGCATGCTGTATCCTCATATAATGCTACAGTCACTGGTCATTACTGACTAATAAGAGAGGTCTTGGTTATAGAAGCTTTAGGTTTATATTGCAGTTCTGCAGCCAGACGTGTGAAAAATCACAGACTTCTACAAAACTGACCACAATGTCATGGTTCCTTAACACAGGAATGACATATTTACATATATTTTTTTCATAGATTTTTGGGCAGTATACAAGATACATCAATAATATGTAAAAGCAACCTTTCATTTAATTGAAGTCATATTATTTATCATAATAACTATTATTAGAAAAATCACATTATTTCAGTGCTTTCTCTGTATTTTATTCTTAACCACATGCAAGGACCTGGAAATGCAAAAATCTTGTTTACTCTGTATCCTAAATTTCTACACAGTGGAAAGTCTTCTATACTAAAAGAGGTACATGGATTTTTTCATCTGAGTATTATTTTGAGCTAATACAATCAAAGTAATCTATAATATGTCTTACCTAGTAATTCATATAAAGAATTCAGAATAGATTTCCATGCTTCTCCAGCTTCCTTCCCAGCTACATCTGCAAAATGAGCTGCACTACTGTATACATTCAAGCGATCAATACATTCAAGAACAAGGTTGATCATACCCTAAAAAATGGAAAGGCTCAGATTGTCAGAGAAAAAAAAAAAGTATTGTTTAGGTGCAAACACATAAGATTTTCAGAAATCTAAGAAAAACAAAACATGAAAGGCAGCATATGCAACACCAAGAATATGTACATGGAATCAGACAAGTCAAACAAGTAATCCCTATGGAAAAGTTTTCCTTGACTGTGATAATAAAAATTTACCATTTAGAATGGTCAAAATAAACCAAAAAATAAATAGTATTCCTGACATAATTTTAGGCAAGTTTCTATTCTAGAAGGCATTTAAGCATCTGCCTAATTATAGGCAACTATCACTATTGGAGAAATAACAGACAACATTAAATAAAAGACAAAGCAGAACTAAACAAAAACATCCTTCTGCATCAAGAGATTAAACTATAACAGAAGAAACTAATTCACACGAGGAGTAAATTATGGTTAGAATCCAGGGCACTAGGTCACATGAATATCTATTTTTTTAAAAAAAGGAAAAGGAAGTAAGGTCTTAAGTGTATTTCTTTAATTATACAAGAAAATTAAGAGATCTAAAGAGATTATAAATGTAGCAAATAGTTTGACTCTTACAGGACCAAAAAAAAAAACCACCACGGCAAGCAGATTAGACATCAATGTTACAGACACTGAGAGAGAATACTTGCAGACAACATGGTGGAAAATCAGGAGTAAAACTGAGTGAAGTACCTCTTCCTGGAAGAGGTTCTGGCGATTCTTCAGTGCTCGGAGCCTGTTTTGTTTGTCTTCATGCTCCAAATGTTCATCTGGGGGATGAAAGTAGCCAATCAAGTCCTGAAGGCTCAGACTGACTGACTCAATAGGCAAATCGACGGTGGAAGACTTCACTTTCTTGCTGAGAGCATCAAGGCCCCTACAATAAGATGCAAAGTGTCCTGATATTGGAAATTGATGTAATTGTTTAAACCGTTTTTTGGTTTAAAAGCAAAGTTTGTTTAGATGTCAAAGCTCCATTCATTTTCTGACAGCTACGTAACTTCTCAACAATGATTTACGTCTGCCCCATTCTCCACTTAATGATCCACTGCTCCCTTCCTAACAGGAGGAAGCATCAAAAATGTTGCTTCCTTTAAATACTTTTGAAATCCAGAAAACACATTACAATGCCCTACCTATGCATTTAGCAGTATCAGAGACAGACCAAAAGGTAAGAAATAATATTGTAAACCCATTCAAAGCATCATGAGACTGGAATGGGCAGAAGTCCATTGATCAGTCCTATGGTGCTGAATAGAGCCCAGCTAGTCCATACAGGCTCTTCAGGTGTGTGTCTAACCTGTTCTTAAACCATCTTCAGTGCTGGAAGATGCAGCTCTTCCACACACTCTGTCCTGGCACTTCATTAGCCTTTTTGTTTCCCTGATAAACAATTCAAGTTTGGCCTTGCTGTAGTCTGTGGCCATCATCTAGAAGTGGGGGGCAGACCACTCTCATCCATGTTGCACATGCTCCTTGCTTAGCTGAATCCCCGACAAACCCCACAATCCAATTTTACCTCGGCACTGTGCTTTCCGGACCCCTAATATACCCTTCTCCTCCATTTAACTCTCATCTTTCTTGAGCTGCAGGTGTTGCAGCTGAGTGCTCACCCACAACATGTAGCAAGTGGAAGGCAAAGGTCTTCCCTTGCCCCTCCCCAGCTCCCCTCAGGAAGGCGGTGGTGGGCAGGGGCAGGGCAGCAGGCCTGCCCCAGCTGCAGGAGGCCCACCAGAACTCCCTGGAAGGAGCAGGAGGGGCCATTAGGGGAAAAGAAACCAAGGGAGCTGAGGGCCTGCGAACACAGCGCCCATGCCCAGAGGGGAGGGAAAGATCCGGAGGATCCTGAAACTCTGCAGGAGCCAGCCAGGGCATGAAGTGCTGGGAGAGGAGCAGCTCTGGGAGGGGAGCAGCTCTGGGAGGGGAGCAGCCCAGAAGGGAGGGGCCCACCCTGCTGGCACACAGCATGGCAGAGCAGAAGGAGGGGGCTTATTCGACACAATTTCTCTTTTGACTCATTCTCAAGTCTGCCATTGTAAAAAGGGGTTTTTGCTAGCATATTTTTGAGTAAAACCCAGCTATGTAGTAAAGAGGTCCTTTTTTTGTTCACCAACACTCCATTTATGCTTCAGCTGGCAGTGGAGCCCACCAGGTCCACACAGGCACCCTCCCAGCCCTGCGCTCATCTCCCTCTTTGCTTTCATAAGAGGCACCAAAGATCCCAGGCAACCTGACCCATGACCACCCTCGCCAGTCCTCTCTCCCAAGCTGCACAGCACCCTGATTCCCCTCCAGGCCACGATATGGAGCAGAAGCCCCATTTTACACTCTGCTTTTTGCTGGATTAAGACAACGCTGATATGGGGGTGTGCGGTGGGACAGACAGGGGAGAACAATTTTTGGTTGGTTGGTAGGTTTGGGGTGTTTTGGTTTTGGTTGTTTGTTTGGTTTTTTTCACTGACATGTCACTGTATTTTCATCTCAAATGGTGAACTGGTGCTGGAAAACCACATTTAGGAAACATTATGAATTCAGTATGAATCTACTGCTGAAGAATAAATAATGCTATGTTTCAAAAAGATATCTACGAAAGTTATCTTTAAAACATTTTTATTGTGAACATATAATCTGAAGGGCATTTTTTCTACTGACTTCATGGGAAAGAACTGGGGCACACATTTATAAGGATAATTTTGTTCCTCTCCAGTTCAGCTGTTTCTTCTTGGAATAACATCCTGCCAAAACTAAATAGTTAAATACTACCTTGGACTCCCTGTGCACTCTGCAAAAATCTCCACTGTAATTTAGCAGTACTTTGATTTGTGAAACCTTATCATTAAATTGCCTTTATCTGTCCTTATCTTTTATGGCTTTCTTAGAAGCCAATGTATTATTCTTAGAAGAAAATGTATTATTTACAAAGCGACCTAGGGCTTGCATTTCTCTTGTATTTTAAATGTCATATAGTAGGAAATTCTCCTGACAGGTGTTTTTCTCTGTTATTATTTCAGTACCTGGGTAAATGTTTCTCAACAAATTGACATGTCTCTGTCTTCAGCTGTGCACTGATTTAGGACATGGTTGGTTCAGGTCACCACCTCCCAAATTTTCTTCTCTTGTGACAAATAAGTTTCTATGAAATCGTTACCATTCCACATAGTCTTATGGCATATCACCCTTTTTCTAATGCCAGCTACACTGAGGAGAGGGGCCTTTCATCACCTACTGAAGTCACAGACATTTGAGAATTAGCATTTTGTTTGTGTTATTTAGGAGGACATTTGGAGTAGGAAGATAAATGCAAATTGCATAAATCTGGCAGTATTTTTAAATGGCTAAAATACTATAAAATGTTTTACCTGTTGCAAAATACTAAAGAAACAAGTAGCATTAAACGGGAACAAATAAGAAAAGTGTAATGGGAGGGTAGAAAAAAAAGTAATTTCATACGTTTAAGAAAAACTTTTTCTTGACACTGTGAACTTCTTCAGTATATTTGTGTCTTGTACAAGTTTGTAGTTATACAGTTATCTCCTTCTTCCAGGTTTTTAAAGAAACAGCACTTTTAAAACCATACTTAGAAAAGAAAGTACTAAATGATGCATCGCATGACTTCGAGCAAATTTTGGCAAGCAAAATTGTCTCTTTTATGGTTTGTTTGCATTTTCGGTATGTTTATACATTCAAATCAAGGTTGGACAATAAAGTAATATTAGAAGATAGAGTAAAGAAACTGACCAATGCCTCTCAAGGTACATCTCTGCAGATAACACAAAGAATTGGCATAAAGTCTGGTTTGAGAAGTATTCATCTGTTTTTTTCTGAGGACTAAATTGTTCACTGTTGTGTTAATGGCCACTTTGAGGAAAACAAAAAAAGAAAAGGGATGAAAAGATAATTTTAAAAGCACACCTTATAAACCTGTTGAAAAGGAAGACTGTACTACGGATGACACGTGCTGTACGGGATTCTTCATTCTGAGATCTGGACAATGTTAAACCATCATCCATGTGACCTTCATGATGCATTATTGCCTGCAATACAAAAATTTTAAAAAAATCACTGAGAAATGAATTATTCACAAATAAGTACAAAAACTCACATAGTAAGGCAGTTCAGAAATGATGAAGTCACACACAAAGAATTTAATTAAAAACAGATAATCCTATGCTTTAATTCCTCATGTCCAAGGACACATTTGTGCAATAATAATCTCAAAGCCACAGATTCTGTAAACAATATACTTTATTAAAAAAAGTCTAAGGATTTTTGCTTGTTGTTTGGTTTTGTCAATCATAAAAAGAGTTTCCATAAAGAGCAACAGGTCCCTAAACTACAAAATCAAACTGGGTATTCTTTACTGGTCCTGATTTCCAAGAATGTTACTGGCCTTCTTTTCTGACTATGCCTTGAGTCACTACCATTAACTTCAAGTTCTTCATGTTTAGTTATGCCTCTGAAAGTATTCAGTCTAATATACATAAGTATTTTAAACTATTTCAGGTAAAAATGTTTCTTTCATACACACAAACTATTTAAATTACTTACATTACTACATTATTCCATAATGTATCTTATTTTCAATTATGTATTACAAGTACTATAAATTATATTAGTATTATTAGTAGTAAAATTTTACTTGTATATAAACACTGTTTCCTATATATATTATTTTTATATAAAATATTTCTAGAATATATGTGTAGATATACACACATATGATACAGGCAAACTTTATATATGTATAAATAGAAAATTTTAAGGCATGACCATCCAGGTATACCAGGCGTTGATCTAGCTTTGTCATTCTGGCATGTAAAACAGTCATAGAAAATACTAAGGTGTGGATAAACATCACATTTTATTTTACTTTATTTTTTAAAAGAAGGCTAAAACATTTTCTCCTTGTTGAGAAATAATTTCCTCCACAGTTATACATTTACAGTGAACACTAACACAAACGTAGCTTCTCGAAGATGTGTTTATGTATACTTTATTATGCTGAGCTAGCATCCTGCTTGGCCATGCTTATTCTTTAAAAGAAGGAATCCCTCAGGGGGCAAGACTTGAATGTTCCAGCCCAAACGGTAATACGCTCACCACGTGGAAAGAAAAGACTTTGAACTAAAAGCCTCCTTAATCTAAACTACAGCATTTTGAAGAAAGGAGTTCTAGCATATTCTACAGGCTAATACTAATATTTTAGTTTGACAAACAGTATATCCAGATTTATCAGTGTTTGTGGATTAATGTCTATAGGCCAACACATGCACTTGGTTTGGCTTTCAGTTTAAGAATTCAGTACATCATGTCACTTTTCAGTGTGTGACTGAAAAAAAGAAAAAAAATTTCACAATGAAAAAAAGACATGCTTAAAATATTTGAAACCCAGAAATTGCTGTCTCCTGTAGTTCCCTTCATTTTCACCCCCTGCCCTATCAGACTGTGACTGAACGAAATGCATTCCTATTTACAGTCTTACCTTCCGCTGCACAGAACCCATTCTTACTGACTTTGCATCAGCAGACTGGTACGTGAGCCATAAGCCTGTATCTACATGTTGTATGAAGCATATTGAATCGCCATATTTTATTTCAGGTGCTCCCATTCCATCCACCTCTTTTCTTGTCCCTATGTCCAACTTTTCCTGAAGAAGAAGAAGAAAAAAAATATACAAGAAAAATAACCAACTTGTTAATATTTGTGTAATATATTGAATACTAGGCAATTGTCCAGAACAGGACCTGATTCAAGATCCCTCTTTAATGAAACAATTAAAAAGTGGCAAAAGTGTAACTTCTCGTTAAATATTTAGCCAAAAGATGGAGAGAGAGAGATCCCATCTACACAAAAATCTAGCTTATTACACTAGGAAAGCAAGGAATATTCATTTCACCTGCCTAGGAAAGAACTAGGATCATAATTGAGCATCCATGTCATTACTGAAACATAAAAGCTTACAAAATGAAACCAAATTAATTGAATCCCCTAGCTGAACCAGGCATTAACCTCCAAAAGCTTTTTCTTGGGGATTTTTTCCACACATCACCCCAGCCTGGAAAAGATGAGTACCTCCCTACAATTGATTTCCAGCTGTCACAGAGAGATGGTCTTTAACTGGTCACTGCCCATTACTGCCCAACAATGAGTTGGGCAAATCAGTATTTCCTGAGAAAAGAAATCCATTTCCATGTGTTTCTGACTCGCCTATTGACATGCCATAAAAGAAGAATGGCCTGGCCATGCATCAGTCCAGCTGGCATCCTATACAGATATCGCAGTTGTTTCATGAGAGAAAATTTAGTATCCCCCAAAATACTATAGTTTGTACCTGTAATTTGAAGTGTTCTCCAACACCTAGCTTGTCTAAGAACCAACTCCTTCCCCACAGACATCTGGTTGTAAGACAAACAGCCTATGCACTCTGGTTCATGGCAGATCATCCATTTAACCTCTCCAAAAGCATATAGTTCAACTGACTGATATATCTCATGTGTGCCTGCACTACTTGTTAAATCCAGCGAGAAGCACGGCAAAAACATGTTACAAAAAATCAGTATGTATCTTGTTAACTGTAGGAAGGATGTTAACGTAGTTGTGCCCAGTACTTCTCAGGGGACTTTGACCTCCTTCACTGCAAGTTCCTGAGGCTTTCGCCACTAGCTCCATTTCAGACAAAAAAACTTCTCCACTGAGAGTAACCAAAACCACTTTGACTCATTAGTTCTGATTTATGTGATCAAGTTATTGATATAGTAACTATTCATCCTTCTTCTGGGAGGAAAGGGAACGCATCACAATTGTTGCAGTTGAAGCTGAGGCAGCTGAGGCTGAGGCTACTGTAATACTGCAGTTGTAGTTTTACTCTCCCTTTCACAACTTCAACAGTGCAGGCAGGTTCACCAGTGCAATAACTCCCTGTATTCTGCTTCTGTATATGATCAGACATGCCCAGATTTTTCACCGCTGTTCAAAAAAAGAAAAAAACAAACAAACAAAAAATCATCTGTGCAAATTGCAGGCCTATCTTGGGCCATACATTCAGGGTGCAGGATGATCCTCTTAACAAAATACAGGTTCAACCTTCTCTGCTTCTCCTGATCAGCAGTAGGGGACAAGCCACTTCCTTCAGTTGCTCAGAGTCAAGTTACAAATAATGAGACAAAAATTTCTCAACATCCCATCCTACTATAACCAGGAAATATTAGGAGAATGACTACACTGCACACGTGCCTTGACAATTTGGGAAGACATCTTCACAGTAAAAGATGACAAGTGGGTTTTGAAAGGAAAAGAAAACAATCTCTAATGTATTACAGGATTTTAAAAAGCATTTATTAAGTAAAGGGAGATGTCATGTAACTAGTTTTTCACCCTACAATTATGAATGCATTTTGAAGCACTTTTTAAAAAATAATTATTTAATTAATACTTAGGTGAAATTCTTATTATTGCTTTTCATAACATTAAGCTTCCAGATGTAATATATTCATCAATTCAGATTATTGAACTGTTTCTGGATACAGATGTTAATTTCACTATCTTGTAAATGCCTGATTTCTTAAGTGCTGAAATTCTTATTAAAATCTTGTCCATTGATACATGGTAATAATTGATTTATTAATACATCTGATGCTGATCCAGGAGTTATTGCTTGCTTCTATTTCATTATTGATTCATTATTTTGGTCATTTCTTTTCTCTAAATGTTGTATTCAATTCTTGTATTCAATTCAAAAGCTAACACAAACAACCTGAATGTAATAATAGTTGGAAATTGAAAAGCTACTAATAATGGGACATTGCACACAAATGATGATACAGGAAAAACTAAATTAGGTCCAGCTATCATATGAAGAAATGACAGCCTGATTTCAAGCTCTAGTCTTTTGAATTATCTTCATAACTAGAAGAGACTGTGAACCTGTGTGAACATACTGTGTTTTTACATTGTAAGATTTTCTTTTTTTCCAAGTCTTCCTCCTCACAACCAACTTCTTAGGACATGAATATATGAATTCACAAATTTTCTATTAAATCTCTGTCAAAAAATAAAGGATTATTAATTTAAAATGTTATTCTGTACTTTCTTTCAAGTCTACCGACTATAACAGAAATTGAAGGGGTTTGATATTGCAATCTTCATTCTAATTAGAATTAACATTAAATTTACTTAGCACAAAAACTGCAGTGCCAACAATTTGCCAGACAAGATCACTGTCCTCACCTACTTAAGTACACTGACAGTTCCGCCTGTAAGTTTAGAGCCCAGACTGAATTCAGTCACATTCAGTTGAGCTTTTTCCTGCAAATAAACACAGCAGCCAGGAAAACATACAGTAAAAGTTGGATTGAATATAGGTGAGAGGATGGAAAGCTAGGGGATGGTGTGGGGGCAGCAGGCATTAGAGCATTCATCTGGGAACTTCAAGGCACTGAGCTTTTTTGGGGGAGTGAAGAGGAACCACAAATTGTTTACAAAGGGGAAGATTTGAATGGAGTGCTGGATTCATGCCCATAAACAGCAGATAGTTGAGAAAGTACATATAATGAATCAATCTCATTATCTACTGTAAAATAGTTCAGCAGTGAAAATCATGATCTGAAAAACATCAGAAATCACCATCTTACCATTTAGTAATTGCATATTGGTATAGACATTACGTGATGCAGGTTTCCAGCCACTACACTCTTACCATAACCTGTCATTTCATGGCCATCTGCTACTTCTTCCTACAGCATATTTACAAAGAAAAGCTTCAGATTTATTTGCAGTCTAGGCCCATTCTCAGACCATCAACTTTTTCTAAACAAAGATCAAACATCTTGATTCATTACACTGGAACAAACACAAACAACTGGTTTTTGCCACAGTCTGTAAGCCACCTCAGTAATGCAAAGCAACAACAATGCATCGGAAATGAACAGGTTTATTGAAAAATATGCCAGATTTCCCCCAGAAGGATGTGCTCCTTATAAACAATTTTTATTCCATGCATACAAGAATACAAGCCAATATTCCTACATTTTTGTGCGCTAAATGCACAACACAATTTTAAATGGTTTTATCTTAACGTTGAAAAAAATTATTCTATGAAGCGTAGCCTTAAACGTGTTATTTCACTCTAATGCGTCTGTTTAGTTCCTTATAACAATCCGAAAAGGATTCCCATGATTAAGACCTGTTCTTTCAATTTTATCTCTTGTCCTCTGACTTAACCTATACCTCCTGTGGCACACCTTCAGGACTGACATTCTGGCAGATCTCACTGTCTGGAAGAAGCTAATCCATGACTACTTTTTAAGCTGACACTCATCTATTTCCTATTAAATTTTATTAAAGAACAGGTGAAGATATATAAATACAGGCCATAAAATTGTATTAAAATTGATGTCTTTCTGTCCACTGGAAAAGACTGCGGACAGGAAAAGCAGACTTTATACAGAATGTATAAACATATCTGAAGTAGGAAAATTAACTTTTCTCAGTGGAAAAGTGATATTAAGCTAATAGTTTTTATCAAAAAGAATCAATTTTTAGCAAATGCAAGAGATAAAAATCCATAGAAGTTAATCACTACAAAGCCAAGTCTATAAAAGAGTCATATATTTGGGGAATAAATTGTAGGTATCTGTGGCATCCTGTGCTGGGAGAACCAAGACTACAAGAGAGTAAAAAAGAATTTTCTGAATTTCAGGTGCTTGGAAGGCTAATATAATTGTCATTTATGATAATTACTAGGTTAATAGATAATAACCAGAGCATAAAGCCCAATTACCAGAGGAAAAAAAAAAAAAAAAAAAAAAAGAAGATACTGTTAGCTCTTCTGATTATCCGTATCTTCTGAGTGCTGTTTGGCTTGTGATGTTTTTAAGCTTTCACATTCCTTTATTTTGCTGAGATATTTAAAGAATTTTAACACAAGAAAATTCTGATCTAATTTTTCAACTTCTGTGCCAGAATGTTGTGTTTTGGCAAAAGAAAAAAAGCCCAACAGTTCATATGTGTGTATATATATGTGTGCGCTACTCTGAGCATCTGAGAAAAGTATTATGGCTCATGTAAGATATCTTATAAAAAACTTCAGTCCTCTTCAGCTTATTTTTTTAAATGCACTACTGACAAGCTAATGTGTTTAAAATTATGAGTAAAGCCCTCGCAAATAATGTTAAAAACAACAATAAATGTTGAACATTTATACTTGCATCTGAATCTTCAGATTTACAGGGGACACATTTTTAATATTTTCTCTGCAACTATGAGAGCTGCTTTTCATTTGGATATTGAAATTATCACTTACTCACATGCCTGAAAGAACCAAGTCTTTAACACTGCAAATAAGTGTATTCTTCCCTCATACCTGGTTTTCTGTATTTAGAGCTGATTTATCTATAGCACAACAGGTGGGATCTTCACAACTCTTCCTTCCACTGCTTGTCAGGTAGTAGAAGGAAGACTTATGACTGTTGCAAAAAGAAGGACTGAAATTGCTATAAGAAAGATCTAGCCACATGACACACTCCCACTATTAAAGCTCTGTATTCAACAGAGAATATTAGGGGCTGCCTCTTATCCAGGAATAATTATTTTGGGCTAACTGCATACAACAGCACAAGTGAAAGGTTGGTGTCCATACACGCTTGGAGGAAAATAGACCCCTAAAGCTGCTTACCTTCTCTACAGAAACCTTTCTAGGACTGCTATAATTTTGAAATATTTGTTTAACACGCTTTTCCAGAGAGGGAAGGCACCCAGAAATTTTTTAATGCCTGTATCCTAATAAAGGGCAACGTACACTTTAGTAAGTCCTAAGCAGGAGACTGGATTCATCCTCAGCAATGAAGAGCAAACCATATACTCCTCCCCTGTGGCATCTCCATAATTCCTTCCAAATATATCTTTAATCAAAATCAATGTTGATATTCACAAAATTAACATCAAATATGATCTGCCACGCTTCCAATTTCTTTGAAAATCCATATTTAAATATCAGTAAGATTATATCTGTCTGATAAGCATATAGACCCCTCTTAAAATACTCTCACGTTGCTTCGAGAATTGACTACCAGAACATGTTTCTACATGCCCCAAAGCCTTTTATCTCTGCTTTGCTCAGCATAGACGAGATTTGGTCATTTAAAAACAACTAAATAAAAAAATTTTAACTTTTTATTTTGAACATGGTACAACAAAACCACTTCAAAAGATAAATCTTCAAAATACTTCCAAATAAGTCTTCCAAACTTGGGTTTAAAAAAAAAAAACAAACCACCAAAAAGACCCCAACAACATTGTCTAATCTCCAAAACACATGTGCGTATGCTACTTCAAAAACAGAGATCAACCTGCTTCTCCATATCAACATAAGGTACTCTCTGTACTGATAACAGGTCTTGCCTTCAAGTATTTTTTGGACTAAATAATCCACCCTTTCTGGAGTAACCCCAACTGAAGACTCCATCCTGAGAATCAGTGAATGAATTATTTTATCTCTTGCTTCAAAGGAGAACTGTTGAGATCTATATTAACTGCAACAGGGACTCCCCAATATATTTGCACTGCATTTTCTTAAAATATTTAAGTATTTCTATGGCTTTTCTAACTGGTTTAAAAATATGGATCTCAATCACCTAAACTGAAGTCCTTTTTATTAGAGTGCCAAAGTCTATATACCTGCTTTCAGGTATGTATTAATTTCTTATCTTCCCAAGCAGACAAATAATTAAAACTATCTAAAGTAACTGCTACAGGGAAGTTACTGAATAATTCTTTTTATGATTACTATATATTTTAAAAGATAAATTTTAAAAAAGCAACATTATTGTTGGAAAAAATTGAGCAATATCATGCTGCAGGTAAAAAGTCCAAGAAACCATAGGGTATTAAAGAATTTACCATAGTATCATTTCAAACTGTTTACCCACTGTACAAAGTACTGTTCTGAACATGGAAAGCTTATTGAAGGTGTCAAACAAAAATTCAAACCATGGTAACTTTAAATTAGACTACTGTAGAGTAACAGAAGAAAGAAATACTGATTTTCCAATTTAATTTAAATAACCTACAATACTATAAATTTTCCCATGTCAGCCAACAGATATAAGCAGCAAAGTACCAGTGAAGTTCATCAGAAAACAAATAAGAAATGAGGAAACTGTTCAAAAGTGGGCAAGCAGTAAATAAATAAAAAAAACCCACTCAAACAGGCCAGCAGCATTACCAAATGAGAGTATGATAAAAGAAGCTTTCTATATATTAATTATACTGAGGATTTGCTGGTTTTTTTTAAATCAATGAAAAGGTAGAAGGCTCCAATAATTCACACAATAGGAAATAGCTAAATCTTATTTCCTGAAGAGATTTGAATTACCACTAGTTACATTAATGCTGCACTGATTCCATACCTTGGAAGACCGGAAACAGAATGCTGTAGATTTTACATCCGCTTTCTCTTTCTCTGTAAGAAGAAGACTCTTGTCATCCAGGAGACTTAAATATTTTCCTGTTGTTATATGTCTTAGTCTGAATGGCTGTCCCCATCTAATGTGGCTGCCACTCCACCTAAGAAAGTTCATAGGAAACATTTGGGTTTTTTAAAACAAAACATAGAGTTTAAGTAGTGACAAAAATATTTTAAAGTGCATTATATTGCCAACTAGTTGGTAAAAGGATAAAATTCTAAATGTTGGATTATCAGCAAGAAAATGGCTACTTTGTGGTTATCTCCTTAAAAGCATCCTAATCAGTAATCTTAACCTCTTCCTTTGCACAGGCTGCCTTGGTTCAGATTGAATTCCTCTTGAGAGAAGATACAGACCGCCTACAGAAAAGGAGTCTTCTGCTGTACATAAAGAGCTTAGATCTGCCAGTTCCCTCCCCAACACTTCATCTACCAGCAGCCGGGTTTGTTCGCTCTTCCAGAGCACTCTCCTTTCAGCAGTCAGCACAATTTAGGCACACTTTGAAGAGCGTGCAAAAAATAAAACAGCAAAATAAGTAGACAAATATATAAATAAAAATCCTCATAAAATACATTTTAAAAACTATTACGCAAAGACTGGACCAGATCCTTCATGTTCTATAGGATGAAATGAAGGAAGAAAGGGAAAGACTTTCTATCTAAGCTCCCCAAGAACTCCTCAAGCTGAAATACAGGTTGCAGGTTTCTAACTTCTTGTCTGAAACTGAAAAGTCAGCTCTTCTGCTCTTCCTGATTAAATCCTGAAGACAAGTTGGTGTAGGCATTACTAAGGAGGATGCATTTCACAAAGCCTTTTCAGAAGGCTTCTTGAAGGTTCCTTAGACTGGAAAGTTACCACAGCAAGGATGTTTTCCTGGATTTTCACAAAACTTTCTTCAGTCTTTTATCTTCAAAAGTTTACACTTTAGATGTGTGTGCACTCTGCTTTTTGGAGAGGAAATCATGTATTTGTGTTTGCGAAATGCCTGTCATAATGAAGTTATGACATACTGCTGAGGTTCTGATGTGCTTCCACAAATACTGGTAATTCTCTATGCCTAATGTGGCTTGAAATGCTTAAAATTATCAACAAGTGTTCACATAATATCAATTAAATATACAAGCATGTATGAACTTAACCTGATTATAAACTTACTCCCATAGCAGAATTTTGTGTTACTGCATCTTCTCACATGCATTCAAAGTCATTCCAGGTACAGCTTTTAAAAGCATAAAAAAGCTTTATGCATACATCTTGTACATGGCCATGTACTATTGTGAAAATCCCTTAAGCAGGTTTAAGTAATTTTCATTTTCCCTGATGTGTACATGTAGCAAATTAAAGGACTGACCTATTCAATACAAATACACGTCTGTTTAAGGATGTCTTCATAAGAGTTGGCCATACTGTATGCCAAGTACGCATAACTGATTTGGCACACGTTTTTGAAGTACAGGAGGTTTTTAAATGCAAGAGCAATACCTGGTTTCTCTTTTGTAACAGGATTTATTACACTTCACTAATTAAACTTCTAAAACATTTTGGTTATTGGTTTCAAAGAGGCCAAAAGAATGAAGAGGTTTTCCCCTCAGCTATTTTCTTTTGTAAATTAAATTGTCTCTTCTGTTTAAGTCAAGGGAAGAGGACTTTGGGGAGGAAGGAAATATGGAAGCTTTATATCTTAGAAATGCATTTCTGTTTTTTCTGTTGTCTACACAGCAACATCATTATACTCCACACAAGTACCTCTAAGTATCAGTGTTCTAGCACAGCTTCTGCTTCTCAATTAAGTAAAATGTCAGGTCATGAATCTCAGCTATTGTGTTGCTGGGTCTGGTAAAACACATCAGCTCTGCACCTTTCATATTATGGGCCATGCTGGGGAGCTGCTTTTTCTCTAGTCTGATTCAATTTTCTCTTGGACTCAATAGCTATGGACCATAAGAAAAAGTAAATAATAAAGGTAGTGCAATTGAGCTGTGCCCCTAGTTCATGCCTGCACGACAGGAAAAAGGACAATTCATGTGTATTTATAAGAAAAGCCTTTTGAGCAGAAAGTATCTTGTGAAGCCATTTCTGACTACTACAAATTCTTTTCTGCAGTGTGAAAATACGATCCCTGTCACCTTTTGGAAAAGAAATGAATGCTGAGCAATAGTCCCCAGCATCCCATGGCAGGGCATCCCAAGAAGCAGCCTGCACATGCAGGCTGCCAGGACGATTTTTATGAGAGTTCTTCACTAATGAGGAGCATTCAGAAACAACGATTCCTTCAGAATCATATAAAATTACCAGAATTAATATTATCTCCACAGTCATTCTGGGAAGGACTCGAGCTGATGGAGGACTTCAGGCATGCATACACTAAGTTACAGATTTAAGTATTTGCATGAATGTGCCCGCAATTCAGCAATGAATGTATATAGCTACTAGAATATCATACAGGGAAATAGGGAGGTGAGGGACTTGTAGGAAAGGGTGTTATTCTTGGGATTTTATTTGGATTTTTTTTCCTGGTTAAAAAAAATAATGTTCCTTAAAAAGGAAGATTACCACTGCCTTTGCTTAGTTGTTTTGACAGTTCTTACAATTTCTCTCCCTTATATATGTTCAAATATTTATGCTTCAAAAGTTTGTATACAATGCCTGCCAAAGTGAGATGTATGACAGTCGTAACAGGAAGCTGTAATTTCTCAAATCCCCACTTTGTTCCAGTACCACTGTTTATTAGGGAAACACATGCAATGAGGAAAATGAAAAGCCAGAGATCCTTCCACAGTGTCATTGTTGTCACTTAAGTGTCATTGTTGTGCACTCTCAAGGTCAATGTTAGTCCAAAGCAGAAATCTCACTGCCCTATCAATGACATTTAACATCATCCTATTAAATAAAATGCACAAACAGAAAGCAGCATCATTAGAGTGTAACCTTTCCCTAAACTGCCTTGATTTAATCTCTCAAAAGCAATCATTGATTAGTCACCAGAAATTTCATCACAAGCACATATTATCATAAAAATTTAAGTGAAATTTTACAGTGCAGTTACCTTAACAAAAAAGGCGCAATTCCGTACTATCATTCCAATGCTCATGCAAGGTAACATTTTTTCTGTAAATTTTTGCCTTTACAGACATCCAAATGGCTTAAAGAAGTCGGGGGGTGGCACAAATGAATTCTTATATTCAGAACTGTTTTCCTTAAAAATGTCACTTATATGTGTAAAAAAGTTAAATTGTGAATTCACTGACAGCTACAACATCTTCAAAAAAAAAAATCATCAAAACCCACACAGTGTGTGTGCTAACACACACACACTCTACGGGAAATTGTTTAATTTTTCAGGAAAGTGTTATAAAGCACTTTTTGAAGATTATTTTGGTATTATCTGTCTGGTTTTACAGTTATCAGTCTGATCTTACAGCAATATTCTTAATATAGAAAACGCGCCCTGACAAATTGACTTCTTTTTCTGAGAGAGATTTTACTTACGCAACTCTTAGAGTCTCCAGCCGCCAAAGGGAACGAGCGTGAATTGACACAGCACCACCTTCATAGTGGACAGTTCTGAAAACCAAGCAAAGGCACAAGCTAAATGTCCAGCTCTGTTGTAAGAATTCATATTTGTTTGTTCTTTTAACTACATCTCTCATTTTAAGACCTCCAAAACAATTATTGCAACTGTCAGATTCAAAGGTTATCATATTCAAAACCAGCTGTTATCAATTAAACCTGCAGAACTAGTTACTCAAACAAATTTTATTTTCATTGTCTTTAACATCCATTATTGCAACATTCATAACGAGACTGATACAGTGTTTGCTTAGACATCTTCCTTAGTGTTTTAAGGACAGAGAATCCGGGATGGGGCAGGGAAGCAATAACCTCACAATTACAATATTTCCAAGTTCTAAGAAAAAAGCAGATATCAAATGATGATAAAGGTTTGTGATCACTGCATAGATCTCACAAGAAAGGCAGTGGTTTCTCAGAGCTTATACTATTAAAATAATAATGAAACTTATTACGCTGAATTAGGAAGAGTCACGTACTTGGCATTGTATTTTATTACCATAGCACCTGAAGTTTCACAACCACACTGATATAGTCTTCACACAGCTCAGATGTTAACAGCTTATTTCCAAATTTTAGTATGTAGTGACCCCTCTAGCATATACCCAGATATATAAGTGCCTCTAAAAAAAAGGCAATTCAGCCTAAAAAAAAGGTTGTTGCTTTTTTTTCTCAATTATTCTAAGCACAGATAAGTGATATATATATTGGATCCACAAAACAGTTTAGATTTTATGGTCACAAAAAGACCCAGGTTAGGTAACCTGGTTTCTTTTTAAAGCAAATACTGAGGAATGTCATGAGTATTAAAGCGCTTCCACTCTTGATTTAGGCAGCCATTCTTTGGACTGCTTCTGCCTGCACCTTTATTTCTGCCCTAAGACACTGCCAGAATTTAAAAACCTAGGCCTTTCCTTTGGGAAAATTAATAAAGGAGTCACTTATGCAAAGGAGTGCTGTCACCATGCTTATCAGACCAAACATATGGAACACTGCCAAAGAATGGCTTAGTTTTATGTATCCTGGAAGAGCTTATGGATTTAGTAAACATTGTGGTCTTCAGCCAAGATCCAGCACTGCCAAAAACAGCCAGAGGCATAACTTTATGGACCATGAATATTGAAATTCTAGGCATTTCCCATTATTTGTTAGAAGCAATTTTTTGAGGACCACAGTTTTGGAATCAGATACCTACTGTTTACTACTCCCAGACATTGCAAATGAATGAAGACAAATTATACTGGGGAAAAATTATTCAAAATAGAAAATAAATATTCCTCACTACAATTACAGAACTACTTACACTGAATATTCATGACCCATGTCTAATTAGAAAGTCTGGCACATGCTGCATGTACCAAAAAGAAGTTATAGGTGCATATATAAACATGTACAAATCCTCTCCTCAACTTTATATCCAGTATTTTCTCCAAGTATTAGTTATTTCTTCAGATGGCTGTGGTGCTAGGAGCAGCTGACAGGTATTAGTAAGTCTCTCATCTCTCTCTCAGAGAATGGAATGAAATTCAAAGTCAATCTTATTTTTTATTGAATTGACCTTCATTAATATAGTAAAATGCAAATGCTAAACAATCTCGCATTCAGCTGTTTCTCTGTTCACACACTCGCTTCTCTTCAGGCATTTGGTCAATTTTTTGTTTGGCACCTAACAGACTGGGTTTATGTTGTAACATCTAGACAATAACAGATCAGGTGTCTCTCCGGTTGGTTTGTTTGGGTTGGGGGGTGGGGTGGTGTTTGTTTGCGGGGTCTGGAGGAGATGGTGGTTGATGGGGTTTTTTAAAGTCGAAACATTCTGATTACATCCTGGCTTTTGAATTCTTGCACTCATATAACAAAAAAATTAATAATTTTATTCAGCAGTTTTCAAGTCATTAAATATATGAGAAATCAAGTCAAAGCAAACAATTTAATTAATCAGAAAATTTTATTTTTAAGTTGGTACCTTGTTACTTTTCAGGGATGAAGTTCTTTCTCACATTGGAAAACCAGAAGCTGTCACCAGTTTCTCAGTCTGAGTACTCTCTCCAAGCTAGTTTTGGATTACGCATAGCAGTTGGACCAGTCTCATTTTAAACATCTAAAAAGCCTCCCATGTTGAACTTAAAAGAATGGCTTCTCATGGGTGAAGTAGTTTTCTGTTATGTGACTGTCCATGCATTATTTCCTTTCTCTGTTCTTTCAAAGGGGAGCTATCAGTCTTGGAATGGTCATGTAAGATGAGAAAATGGGAAAGCCACAGAAGGGAAGAAATCCTAAATAAAAATGTACGATTTGTTTACCAAAGGAAATAAAAAGGATCCTGGGATTGTCCCTTATTTCCATATGAATGAGTGGGGACAGTAGCAACAAAAGGAGTGAAGGCAGAAAGACAGCGATAGTACCTGAGGGATAAAAGTCAGCGAGGCAGCAGCCAAGCCTCGGCAAAAGAATAAATGACAGCAATCTGGAGGTGGGACTGAGAAAGTTGGGGCTGGAGGGCTGGGGATCAAGGAACACTACAGGGAAGCAAAAGGAGCCATCTCATACTTTTTTATTCTGTCTAAGAAATCCAAAGTTCATTTTTAACTCCTTTCATTAAAATAAATGTAGTAAACTGCTCTGAGATTGCTCAAACCAACGTCCTTAAAACTTGCTCTATATGAAAACATTATTTGATAGGATGCGCCTTATTTCTTTTCATGTACTCTTGACAACAGGTCAGTGCTGAAAAGGAAGCATGATTCATAACATTTTAATCCTTCCTGAAACTGACACTGGTAAGCCATAGCAGATACTGATATTACTATGTTCAAATGAAACATTGCTTTTAATGATGTGTGAATAACCTACAAAAATTCTCTTGACTATCAAAGAGTTGCTACAGATTTACATTGGAAGGATGCAAAAAGTAGGATTTCAAGTTTCAATGTGCGCAGAAGATGCGCATTACTTGCCAGACAGTAAAGAAAACCTGCAAATTACAGAAACTTATTGTGTAATTATAAATAACGTAAATGATGAGCAAAGTACAAATAACAGCAGAAGAAGAGAGGGCAACAAGAGCTACAATGACTGTTAGTCTTCCCCTAGAAAGCTTGGGATCCCTTACAACTTCTAGGCCGTACCCACAACGCTAATTGCTGACATTTTTTTCTTTTCTTTCCAAACAGTTTCATTTGCATATTCTACATTTATGGAGTAAGGATATTAACCACTTCTATTTCAAATGAAAATATCTATAAGGAATTCAGAACCTTTGAGAACTGTCAGTTCATCTTTACTGTATAACTTAATCTAGTTAATTAGTTGGTGTAACTAAGTCATTTTTTGTCTGACCTATGACTGTAAGGTAAATTTAAAACATCATTCTTTTCCTGACTATGCCGTTAATCTGTTTACTTCCCCTTAACAGAAAGAGCCACTAGAGCTGGAACTCATCACCCAAAGCCTCTCAGGGAGCTGGGGCTGCAGGTAGAGCACCCAAGGAGAGCGCAGCCGCTCCCCAGCAGCCCCACCGGGCATCCCCCAGGCCAGGAGCACCTGGGAGCACCAACCAGGGAACCCATCGTGCTCCTGCTCCCGCTTGCTTCTTCCCAGCACTCCCCTCTAGCCTTCTGAGATGTGATGTAGAGGCAAAGCAATGGTAAACATCAAAAAGGAAGCTTGATATCTGCATCTCTCATCTTCAATTACAATAATGAATTAATTATATGGGTCTAAAATAGACTACCGCATATCAAACCCCCAGAGAATCATTATTGAATTCATATTCTTATTAAAGTGTTGTTAGGAAGGGAGAGGGCAATCATTTTAGTGAAATTCACTGACTACAAATGGGTATTAAATGAGGTTAAAATAAATTACATTAAATGACAGTGTTTCCGTAATGCTGAAGTAGCCTTGGTTCAAGAACCTGTAAATCCTAAGTTCCATAGCAAGGAACTAATGGAGTAAAACTCATTAACTTGGAACGAATCAGGGTGCCATAAATGTGGCATGAATAATATAACAATATTGTACGTGGATTATAAACAAATTAATAAATCCAAATAAGATGTCAAAGTTCAAGGGAAAGAAATTGTTCTACTCTCTTCAATGACAGGCAAGGCTGTTCTATTTTTAATTTGAAAAAAAAAAAAACAATTGCTAAAGAGCTCTATGGATTTTTTCAAATTAATTTATAGAAGCACAACCTTTACTATTCAAGGCTTGTGAATTGTTTTGGGCATGGGGAAATGTTATTGATTCATGCTGGATGAAAACTTTCTGAGTTCACATTTCAGTCATAAATAATCCTTCACTAGAGCCAGATCCCAGCCTTTCTGGGGTACAACCGACCTCACCAGTTTGTAACGCCATATCAAAGCCTGTATTTTACCTGTCTAAAGAAAATAGCACAGAAATGAAAATGAAAAGGAGCTGAAATTGGCTAAGTCACATTGATTTTGACTTTCATCACTTCACAACCCTGTCCATCCATTTCTGAGACTAACACAAAATGTTCAATACAATTTACAAAGGACTTAACGCAGTATGTTTAACCCAAAGAAAGTTTCAAAGGCAAGAATGACAAAACTGCTTCTTGAATTAGGCTACCCATACACATTCTGTCACGAAAGCCTATTCTGAGATGATTTGAGAAATTGGAGTCTCTTCCACCTCAAATGATATTTTGCAAAAGCCAGGAGCACTTTGTTCTCTCACACAGGTAATTTATTTCTGTAACCATATATTTCTGAAGGGTTCAAACTGCACTGCAGTCACCACTTTTAAATACATATTGCAAATCAAAATGCAAATTAGTTGCAACGGGAGCATTCATGGCCCCCTTCTACACTGGGAACTATGAATACTCACAGCCCTACTCCTGTGTCGATTTGAAGTTCTAAAAGAACACAAATGATGGTGGTATAATGAAGAGCAAGCATCACAAAAAAAAAAAAACCAAAACAAAGCAAAAAACACACAAACCCCACAAATAATTTTGATTACATACTTCCACTGCTATGTGCCATTAGTTTTTGGGGACTTCTAAGGAAAGAAAACAAAGAAAAAAACCACACAAACAAAAAACCATGCAAAGTACTCCCAAACTCCACAGTCATACACAATATGTATTAATAAATAGCTGACATTTTAACAGGAATATAAAAATGACACGCTGAATGAAGCAACATCAAAAATGTAACATAATTCCTCTTAACCGAATGGTAAAAAAAAAGGGGGCTGTTGACTGACTCAGTTGTGATGGGGAAAAAATCGGCTTGCTTATTACAATTGTTTTAAAATCTTTGCTGCACAACCTTAATTAAAAGAGTGGAACAGTGGTAAATAATTTCACAAAATCATTTCAAGGTATACATGCAATAAATTCCAACTTCCACCATAATTAGAATAGATTTATTCACTCCTTTGATATTATAAAGTCACAGGTGAAGACTCAATACTATAATTACCAAATAAGGGTTTCAAAAAAAAAAGTGTCACAATTTCAACAGGAAAAGATGCCGAATGAAAGGAGAGACCTTTTCAAGGTACCTGTAATAAAAACAGTGATTTAAATGCCCTGCTCAAAAAAGGAGTATTAAAAATTATTAACAATTTTCTCATGTATGAAACAGGATGAAAAGGGTGGGAAAGGGTGCAATGCTTTATTTCAAGAAAAAATACATAAATGAAGGAAACCCTTGTGCGTCTGCCTCATTCCCATATGCACAACTGACACACCGCCTCCATCAGCACGTGTGAGCAAAGGCAGGCCACAAACCATGCAGGCAGAGAGTGTAGGAAAAGGAGTCAATATAAATGGAGGTATTTAAAAGACGTGTGGATGCAGCGCTTCAGGGCATGGTTTAGGGGGCATGGTGGCACTGGGTTAATGGTTGGACTTGACAATCCTAGAGGTCTTTTCCAACCTTAATGATTCTGTGGTTCTGTGATTATATGAAACACAGACTCACAGCTGCTGCGCAGCTGCAGAAGTTTCCCCTGGCTTTGAAGATAAATAGAATCAAAGTAACCACCAGAAGAGCACCAGGCTGATTGTACTATGTCTTGTCTTGTATATCTACACCTATATTAATTTTTTGATCTACCTAGAAATGCTTCTGAAATTTGAATTGAAATGCAAATTTAGATCTCGCTTACTATAGATAATGAAAGCATTTTAAATAATAAAACCACAGTTTACGGGTTCTATATACAAGGCTTTAAAAACTGTCCTTAGACCAGCAACATACCTAACTAGAATGTGCAGTAAATTATATTTAATTCAGTGAAACTGCACATAAATTTTAGCCTGTTCCTTTTTTGTTCTTTGTCTCGGTCAGAGTGAGTGAAAACTACCAGGGCCATTCCCACTCTGCCTTTGGTGTTTTAAGGACAATACCACTATTTTTTTCTACTGTAATATCAAGTAAACCAAAATACAACCACACACATCTCTATCCACACTGCTTGCAACTGGAATGCTTTTTAATTACGAAGCAAACTAAGTCTAGCAACTTCAGGGAAAAATCTACCTGAAACTGCTTCCCAAGGAGAAGTACATTTCTGAGTGGGTAGGAGCCCCCCAGCCTAGAGACTTAGAATCATTAAGGTTGGAAAAGACCTCTAGGATCATCAAGTCCAACCGTCAACCCAACACCACCGTGTCTCCTAAACCATGCCTCAAGTGCCACATCTACATGTCTTTTAAACATCCCCAGGGATGGTGACTTCACCACCTCTCCGGGCAGCCTGTGCCAATGCCTGAAGCCTGACCTCTATGTGGTGAATAATCCACTAAAATTAATTCAATTTGTTTTAAGGTTTCTGATTCCAGCTAGATCTTTTTAGGAAAAATATAATCGTTCATGCAATAAAATCCTACTTTACTATTTTTCTTGTGTTACTACTGCAAGAATCTGTTTAAATCAGTTCTCTAAGTCTCCCACTACAAAACTACTCAAAGTAGTCTTAAACTATGTATAGGTCAGGGTTGTAATCTTTGAATAATGTCTCACCGGTGTTACAACAAGAGCCAAGTATCACTACGTAACAGGCAGCATTAGCAGGGACAACTCAAGATGTCTCAGCACTTTTAACCAAATCCAGCTGGATAGCAGCAGCAGGCCGGTTCTTCCGGGTACCATCTTCACTGGAAGTGTAAATGCACCAAGACACAACAGTCTTGGTAGTAAGTAGCCCAGGCACTTTCCCTCTGTGCTTATCCCCATCATATGCCTGTACCTGCTGCTGCCAGGGCAGAAGGTATGTGCTGCTGAGACAACACAATTCCAGGAGGGAAAAGGCAAGGGAGGAGCCATTGCTCTAGCAGCCTGCAGCCCCCTGACAGCTCCCCCTTTTCCAGAACTGAGGGGCCATGGCCAGAAGACAGTACAGAGCGGGCTGTGCTTGCAAGGACCGACACTACAGCTATCCATTACTGGCCAAAGGACCTCTCTGGATCTCAGTGCTTTGAAGGAGGAAACAAAATCATCCTCCCGACCAGTCTCTCACCCTGGGCAAATACCTGCTTTGCCTGTGTCAAAGTTGGCCCTGAACATTGCTCTTTTTCTGCTGCTCATTGTGCAACTGCATCTCGCCACTCAATAGCAAAGCCCCTCTTCCAAAAACAGAGGTCCCACCCCACTGTCTAGTGATCACTGTAGCACAATTTAAGGACCACATGGAGGGACGTGAGCCCAACAATTAACTGAGGAAACACAGGATACATTCAGAACAAATTGTGAGACACAGGAGAGAATTTTATATCCTTTTTTTATATGATTATTTCTGCCACTGCACTAGGCCCTTTCCAGTGCAGATTTGGATGACCTTGCCTTGGAGGAAGCTTTGCTAGGTACTCTAATCACAAATACAGCGTCTGCACTGTCACTGTATCATAGGTCTCCACTGTGCTAAGTGCTGTTCCACAAGAGTATAAACAGCTTGAGAATGTGTGTTTTCTTTTGGACTTCTGGTAAACTTTGAAACACTTCTATACTCAAATTTATGTAACTGTACCAATGCCCTAAGAACAGAGAAAAACAGCAGTATTTTTAGAAACTACCTAGGAAGATCCTTCACATCAGAACAATTTATCCATTCCCAGGATTAGATACCAGGTGACATTGTAGAGTAAAACTATGATTTTAGGACTTTCTGATGTTTTATTTATCTGAAAAGGCATAAAGAGGCCTTTGTAGAAAAATAAAAATGACATAGAGGAATTAGTGGGTCACAGCAGAGATGCAACTTCTCAGTGGTCCTTTGCACCGCCATTCTGTAGAGCAGAGCTGCTCTTCAGGCATATGCTGGAACAAAACAAACCAAGTACTACCACAATAACCTCTCACCAGCCTATTTCAAAAGGCAATGAAAGGATACTCCAAATATATCATCCTTTACCATGCCTTACATGCAAAAGTTAGGGAAATGAAATTAAAATGAAAGAAGAAAAAATTTATCTTACAATTTTCTACCTGCCAAAATTACCCGTGTTTTTTAATATAATTCTACCAGCAGTTAAATATCACCCATCAAGATCAGGTATGCATAGATACTGAGAATTGAAAGGAGCCACAAGTTATCCTTTTAGATATTATTTTGAATAGGCAAGAGTCCTAATTAGAGATACACATATAGAGGTTTTAAGCAATAACTAAATTTATTAATAATTGAAGAGCAGAAAGTAGGGGGCACAGAGTGATTATACCTAACTCCATAAAATTAAAAGTAATCATAGATTATATATGCTAGGTTTATAAGTAAAAATAATCTAAAAGTTTCAGAAAAGCGATATCAGAACTTCAGAAATAAACCCTATTACTCCTGTGTTATAGGGCACGAAGATGCATCTTGTGAATGCACAAGCAGATCAGTCTTGCAACTTCGCACTCCTTTCTTGCAGTTTATATTTAATGTTACTCTTGTAAAAAGACAGATTTTTAAGTGTGTTCTTAAGCATTAAAGTTTATTACTGAAGCGCTCGATCATCCTATAAATCTGCAATTACAGTGCAACTACAATTTTTAAAAGGAATTTTGCAGGATTTAAACTGAAATAAGAGAAAACACTAGGATCCTATTTATTTATCATCTTATCTTTTCATCACTGTCAGGGTGAGGATAACAGCAGCAATAAACTCCAAGCTGTAATGGATCTATTACACAGTAACTAAAATGAAAACATAAACTGATCACATTTTAAGTCTCAGCATTTTAAAACATCTTCTGTGTTCAAAAGCTATTCCCTTGTCTAAAAATGAGAAATAGCCTGGAAGGATTGGTTGGCAGCTATATAAGAAAACTCTGAAGTTTTTCTCATAAATATTCAAAAATTCCTAGAAGATTTTTGCTATATTTTATGAGATCTTCCAGTGTCTTGTTCTTACCTTTACAAGTAAGACTAAAATAGATTTTTAAAAATACTTTTTTATTTTCAGACCAAGAAAACTCACTTGGAAATGAATGAACAGCACCTTCTTTGTCATGGAAATGAAGCTACCCAATATGCTGCATCAAACAAACTATTCCAAAATCAACATTATCATTTAGCAATCTTCAGGCTGAAGGTAGGAATAAAGCATATGACACTGGCCTACTAAAAAGAACCTTAGGGTATATTTTATTAGAGCAAATAAGCAGGAATTTGATTCACCCATGTAATCACTCCACTGAGACACGCCACTTTCAGTGCCAGTCTTCTCAGCATTTGGATTTATTAGTTAACTGGCAGAGACACAGACCAAGCTGTCATCACTTCCCTACTTCCATTCTAGGATTCCTTTAGTCAAGAAAATAACCATAAATTAAGTTCTAGGCTACCATGACAGGTACACATGAGATCAATACCCAGATTAGTAGCCTTGAAGGACCTGGCAGTCACCTTAACATACCCTGTCCTGAGGAAATTTTTCTGA
This sequence comes from Phalacrocorax aristotelis, assembly GCF_949628215.1. Taxonomy (NCBI): domain Eukaryota; kingdom Metazoa; phylum Chordata; class Aves; order Suliformes; family Phalacrocoracidae; genus Phalacrocorax; species Phalacrocorax aristotelis. The sequence goes on from NC_134278.1 coordinate 123,851,802, forward strand.
TTACAGAAAAAAAAACAGCGGTAAAGAAATCAACACATTTCATTCACAGTGTTTTTAAGTCAGTAAAGATGACAAAAATTTATCAAAAATCACTATTGCTTTTACACCTGGTAAGTGAAATCAGACGTGAACAATACTGAAAAGAAAATGCAAGAGGCTCACGCCAAAGTTCATCTCAAAAATATTGCTTCTTATGAGCAATACATCTCATCACGATATCCTTCAAAAAATCTGTACTTTCAGTGACACTTAATATCGATTCAGCAACCCTTGTTATTATTCTATCATAAGCTGGAAACTTACCTTCTTTGTTCTTCTCCGTGTTCACCCGAAGGGACTGTCAAACATTCATCCATGTGACCATGCAATAGCCTCAGAACATCCCCTCCTATCAGATATCCTTGAACAAAGGGAGAAAATGAAGTGCATTTGTCTGAACACAACAACATTTAAAACTATAGTTCAAATTGTAATAAATATTGACAGTTTTATTTCTCTCTCTTTTTTTTTTTTTTTTCCTGTTGGTATTTCATGTTACTTTGAAAAAGTGAGTCAGAATAAGGGGAAGATATCTCATACCCCAGGGCACCAGCCTCACATTGCCAAGTGAGAAAAGTTCCAAGTCAGCAAGTAGGAAAGGGTGGATCAGAGGAAAGAGTGCCACAGACAGGGGACTGTGCAGAGTTAGTGCGACTCGGGAGAAGACTGATCCAACAGAAACAAGGTAGTACTTCCCTCCCACACTATAACAGATAGATGGGAGACTCTTCCATTTTACCCACTTACTTATGGGTTTGATTAAGGATTCCAGTTTATATACCAACAAAACAAAGACTGATTTAGTTAGCTAACTTTAAAATTCTTTTTCCTGTCTTTGGAAGTTTTCTGTGAGAAAAACTTCTAGGAAGATCCACTCAAAGCTTGCTCTGCTTGACTTAAGATTCCCAACCTACAGTCATGATTGATTTGGACTCCAAAGGGAAACTCCTATACTGCCTCTCTACCGCTGCACATGCAGGTTCAAAGACAGACACTTGGCACAGGTACGGATATGTGTGTTCACAGACTAAGGCAGAGAGCACGCACGTAGCATCACAGTGTTTGAAGACCCAGGACACTGCAGCCAGAAGCTGAGCATGAAGCCATAATTCTAATCAGGAAAGATATTAACAAAATAGATGGTTTTTCATCAGCCTTTTTGCATCAGAGATGTGACATTAAAAAGAAATATAATTTTATGTTATCCTACAAATATTGTATTATAATCCAGTAACTGGAGAATACTAAGACATAGTAGATTTTAAGCGCATTCAATGGTATTTTTTCAGTCTGACAAGCTAAACAAGTGTTTACATTTGTTTCTGAAACTCATCTTCCCTTCTTGCTACAACTGCTTAATATCCAGTTCTGCATTTGAGCAGGATGTGGGAACATAATTCCTCGGGTTTCGTGTTATAGCAAAACGCTTATTTTTTAAAAAATATATTACTGGAATAATATTTTGAAACTGTGTCTATCTTACCAAGTAACACTGGGCAATAAGACAGATCTGTACAGGGAAATGGTGTTGAAAACCCAACAGTCACACTGTACGCATTTCACAGACTTATTTTGAAGCTACAAGAAACCTTTTTCCTGAATATATATTAGGGAATATTTCAGGATATATTTTTTAAACCTTTGAAATCAATACGAAATTAGTATTTATGTGGCAAATTTTAGCACTGCATTTTTAAGCTCTTGATTTTGACACAAAGGTGTATGTCCAGGTAACAGCAGTTATATATATTAATTTTTACATAGACCTGCGTCAATGTAATTCTGGAGATGTTCTGCCCTAATTAGCTTTTGGGGTTTGTTTTTGTTTGGTTTTTTTTTTTTGTTTATTTTGATTTAAAGTGCCTCTCATCCACGTCACAGTACAGAGTCAGCAGAATTACTCGATCTGACTCTAAAGTTCTGTTTTGACTTAAACAATAAACTGACTTCTGCATAAGCCAGTTTTGCAGAAATGCATGTAAAAAGAAATAATTTTCTTTTAACTAACTACCTCCAATATCCTAGTGCATTTTATGGGCTATTTATCCATTATTTTCACTTCAAAGTAATTTCATTTCACTGAAGTGTTTCAGTTACTAATCTATTTTTGATGGTAAGTTTTAAGAGAGGGTATTGTAGTGTAGTTATTCCTATACACTAACATTTTGTTTATGAAGATGACAAAGCGTTTTGCAGATACTAACAAAGTTAGCTGTATTCTCGTCTTTCCCCTTTTTGATGTAATTTTCTCCAGTTTGGCTACAGTTTTACTGAGGCATATAGAGTAAGCTCTTATACACTGTCAGATTCACTTTCCTTTTACAACAAGACAACTTTGATTACAGGAGCATTTTTGCTAGAATAAGGTCTTTGCTCTAATTCTTTCTGACACCAGCAATCTTCCCTAGAAAAGATACTGCCAAACAAAAACAACATTGATACCTGAGAAAAGTGAAAACAGAAAGGGACAGCAACAGGAACAAGCAAATACGCAGAGAAATGCACAACTGCTAAAGTCATATCACACCATTCGCATGGGATTTCCTGTGGGTATGACTGCGTAACGTGACTGTCATTGTTGACTTCTGCTTCCCAAGCAGCCAGGCAGGTCTCACTGTTGAGGTTCACCAATCAGAGAGATTTGGCACAGCACAAATCTGGGCCTCATCTAGTAAGCGGTACTGGGATTATTAACATGAATGCCACACCAGAGCTGCCAGCAGTGGGAGGACAAGGAGAATGGAGTTTATAGGAAGAGGCAACAGGTTAAAGAGCAGGTTTTCTCCTCTCATCAACAGAAAGGTTTTCTCCATAAAGTTTAGGACATTGTTAAGCAATGAACTAGTATTTTTTTTAATAACAGATATGAATAGGAGCCATGTCAGACAATCTGAACATGCAGAATGATTCTCATAGCCTAAAAACACAGTGAGTATGTAGAAATGAGGTGTTGGCAACGCTGTCCCTGAAAGCTGAATGAGCAAAGCTGTAAAAGCATTCCACAGCCATGTCTTAAAATATGCCAGACAAAATGAACTGATGTGAAATTTCAGCATATTGCCTTTTCAAAAAAAAAGTACCCAAAAATCCCAGGGTGTAAGAAAGAACGAACCTGCAGCTTTAACCTTCTCATGGTCCTGTTACAAAATCTACTCATAACATTGATTTTGTAGGAAACTAGAAATAATTAGCCTTTACATCCTGACAAACTTTTCTCAAAAGATGAGGGTTTTCTCTTCTCTGTGGAACCAGCATGGCATAAATTCAGGGATCTTTTGTCCTTTCATGTCAAAAGTTGCCTTAAAAGAAGCCCTTCCTAATTCCCAAATAAAATAAACAAAATTTGAAAGTTGTTCTAGCCTGTCTCTCTTTGTCTTCCCTCCTTTTATTTTTCTTCCAAACCATATGCTCTGGACAAAACCATTCCCACTCTTAACTCATTGGATTTCACATCCTGCTTCCAGTCCTCTTACATAACATTTTTTCCTCAGTCTCAGGAACATGTAACCACGACTACATACATCAGAATAATCTGAGACAATTTAAATGAGGATCAAAACCATTTAAAAATGCTACGAACATTATCATACCTTTAGTAAAATGAGACTTGAATCAGCTGTTCAGTATTTAGAATAAAAATATGGAGAAAACCATCAGTGTCCCTTTCAGCGTAATTTTCCCTTCTCTCTTTTCAGAACATTCATATATTTTTTAACTCGATTGAATGTTTACATAAAGGAAACCCACCCCCATACTTCAGCCACAGTTGGCAGAATAATTTGACTTTTCAGCTATTTCAGTTACAGTCAGTCTTTCAATAATTAAAGTTGACTCAGTCTTACCTTGGGCAACTTCACTTCCCGAACTGATTGGTGCCACGCTCCAGAGCGTCTGCTGGAAGGCTGCATCAACATGTAAACTACCATTGCCATAAGAGAGATGCTAAAACCAGGAAACAGAGAGGCTTTTATCTGCGATTAATTAAAAATCTCATTACAACATACAATAATAATATAAAATATTTTCTTGGTTCTTTCATACATAAATTATTCATAGTGATTGTATGAGCAAACACAAAAATCAGATCTGGGTACTCTTCAAGGGCCATTAGACATAAAGCTGGAATAAGAGCATATTTGTCTCAGAGAGACATACCTACCTAAATGGCAGAGAATAGTCACCTGTTTGGGGTCTTAGACCATAGCAAACTCCCTGAAAAACTGATTATTAAATGCTGCGGGGGGGTCTTACAAGCCTTTGTAAGGCATGTAAGGGAGTTCCCAACATATACTGTTGCACAAAGTTTTCGTGACCCAAGCAAAACTGAAACTACCTTTCCCCAAAAGGCTCAATTCCTGCCTAAACACTCCATGGGTGCTCTTATTGCCTACCTTCTGCCAAAGTGGCAGGTCTTTCCAGTGACAGCCACAGATGTTTTCCCTTCTAGAATTCTTTGTGTGTATGTGTGTGAGCATGCGCACATGTGTTTTCCCACTAGTACAGTGACATTATTGTCTAACAAGTTCTAATCTCAAGGTATATCATATATCACACCCTTGCAAAAGTCATCAGTCAGTTCCACTGGTACCCTGTGAAGTGCCAAACAACACAAGATTATAAAATTATAAGGCTATAGAACCAAGCATTCTATAAATAAGCTGCTGCTTTGAAGTATATAGTTTATCCTCTCAGGTAAGAGCTTTGCAAGTGCAGACACTTTTATCAAAACTTTATTTTAAACTACTGGACAGTAACTGTGTTTACACAGTAGAATTGGTCTCTGTTTCTGTATGTTGTGACCAAAATTAACACCTCCTGGGTAAAATTTTTAACCGTACAGAGGATGAAAATGGCAACGGAGGTCAGAAGAGGGTAGATTCCCAATAACATGTGCGGTCCTTCTGTCTTTCTGCCTGCACACCTTCTAGCTGTACAGCAGTATAAGAAATAGCACATCAGCTCATTTAGGTGGCTCCCATAACAGCTAGTGACATACAAAGCAAGAGTTCTCACATTTTTTCCACTACACCAGCATCATTCAGGACATATAATGAAGGATGTTCAGTGAACAAACCACCACTTCACCTTTTACTTTCCCCTTACTGCAGTTACCTAACTTAGTCAATGGCAGACCAGGCTGAGAGATTACAATTCCCAGCACACCTCCGGTCCCATTCCTGCCCTCCTGGCCTTAATTACATTGTTCGGTTTTCTCTGAGATCACTACACAGATTCCAGTTAGGGCCAATGAGCAATTCAAACAGCACAACACAGTAGGAATATTACTTTTTGTGGAAAACACATCATTCAGGGTGGGCAAAAGAGGAAGAGGATAACAACTGTGTCATTTAGATCTGCCATCACCAGAGCACTTCTTGTAACGGTGTGCTTTTTACACGTTAATGAACTTATTTTCACACACGAAGGTATCAACTGAATTACTTCCATTTTATAGATAGGACACTGAACAAAAAATACATCGCTGACATCTGTCTTCAGACCACCTGTTATTTTTATCCATTCATTTGACTGGAGTTGCAGCTCTGATTATAACCCAGATGTCTCAAGCTGAGTCATCTTATATTTTTAAAAAGTATGGCTTAAGTAACCTAATACAACACACGACCACCAAAGCAAAGAAATAGAGAGTATATATCTGCACATCTCTTTCCTTCACTTCCTCAGATTGCTTGCTGCATCCTTCAATTTACAGTTCAAGGCAGGGGTCTTGGCAACCACAATTCCATATGCTATGGTGTTCATCCCCTGGACACTGTCCATAGCAAACAATAAAATGCAGCTTTGACCAGGTAGAGGAGGTAGCCTGTGAGTGAATACTCAACAATTCAGCTACATCAAATGTATAGGAAAAAAATCCCAACAGATCAGAGATGCTAGTCTTAACCCTGGCATTGCCTAACTTTTCAGTGCTATACTTTACAACCTCAATGTTGTTTCAAAGGAATCTGCTGCCTGTTTGTAACCTGTTTGGAGCTTATCTGCTTGGCTTGGTATTTTCAGCACAATAAAACTCAGAATGAAACACAAATTCCATAACACAATGTCCAGGATGTGGACATGACACTCATACTGATGTTGAGCAGCCTCTGTACCTACTACACATAACTTTGCTAGGTGGCATAACAGTATCTGCAGAAGTAGCAGGTTGCCATCATTGGTGAGGACCACATGTAGCACATGCCCTTCAGGCAGTAATAACATTCACAAATCAGAAATATATTAGGTTCAGGAGTCCGCCTATCTATTCTAATCCTGGTATGGGTCTTCACCATTACAGGCAGGTCCCTTGGTCTTCTGTCTCACCCAAGCAATATCTTTTCTGCACTAGTGTCCAGGCTCAACCAAAAAGCTAGATTTATCTTCACTACTGATAGACAATCTCTTAAACCAACATTTAACCTGCCATGGGTTTTTAATAATTTTTCAGAATTAAATTATGGTATTTTATGAATACAGGTTAACACAATAGTCTAGAGGCATCTTCTCAAGGATAAACTCCAAGACTCAAATCTCCCAGAATACTACAGGTTTCCCAACTGAACCTACCACCATGTTATAAACTCAGTACTGCTCTGCAGAAAATTAACACAACCACAACTCTGTTCCTAGGTCTTCAAGAACACAGTGTATTTAAAGCTCACAGGAGAGCTTAGGAATCAGATGTAATTTCCACAAGAACCCTTCAGCAGTGATTGCAGCAGCATAGCTGCATTTACAACAGCTCTAAATAACTAGATGATGTATTTTAAATTTCACAGTCAGTCTGCATCGAAGTTTCTGTTCTCCAAAATGTACATGTGTGCAAAGAAAAAAACAAACATAAAGCAAAACTTTTCCTTCAGGCTTTCTCTTGGTTAAGATGTGTCAGAACTGACATCTCATCTAGCAGTACCTAATTCTATCTGGACTTTACATTATGATGTCTCTGTCTTCAATATCGTGCCATTCCAACGGTCAAGAACAGCAAAAGAAAAATAATAACGTTTATTTTTTGGTACATTTTGAGAACTGTGTACAAGGCAGAGCAACTCCCAGAATGCTGAAGTACTACACGCAACAACAGCATCACCACACTGCTTCAAAAGTTAGTACCAGCTGGTGGAGATGGAGCCTACAGACATGATCCAATTCAATCTATTTCTCTTTTGTACACAGAGACTCCAACAGCCCTTGCTATTTCCCCCTTCTCTCTGTCTTAAAATGACTACAATGACCAGGACAGAGAAGCAGTTTCAAACCATTTAGACACCTATCCTCAGTGACCCAAGAACCTCTGAGATGTTCCAAGTCTTGGACACCATTCCCACGACAGGTACACAAGTGAGAATGTGCACAGAGTGAGGGGGAGCCCTTCATCCATTTCTCTACTTTTACTTAGTCAGTCTGAGACCAGGCAAAGCAAAATGGACGATGTCCACGTTGGAGATATTTCTATCTTGGGAAAGAAGTAAAAAAGTATGTACCTGTATCTATAGCTTTAAAAAACAAACAAAGAAAAAAAAAAAAACAAGAAAAAAATATACTCCCTTTTTCATTTTTTATTGGGTTTTGTTTATTTGTTTGTTTTTGTGTTTTGGTTTGGTTTGTGTTTTTTTAGGAAGGAAAACCATTTTGTATTAAAAATGACAATGCAGATGCATGACTGGAAAGCATAAGGATCCAACAGAGGGCAGATGGGGATAGTCTGCATTCCCCCTCTTTACAGTAGCTCTCCTGTACTATAACCACAAAAAGCCCAAAGCACATCAGCTACTATGCTTCCAAATGATTATCGTTTAATATTATTAGACAAAAGAGCTTTCATTAACAAAATATTAATTTCACAGAGCAAGTATGCAAAAATTAGGAAACGTCAAAGTAGCCTATGGAAAAAGAATGGCTTCTGGTGAATCATCATATTACAGTCTTCAATGGCATGATCCTGTACAACTTTTTCCACAAGTGCTGCCTCATTTTATATGCAGGATAAAGGAGTTCACTTTACGAACAGCTGCTTAGTGCTTTGTTTTCTCCTTAATCTTCAGTATGCAGTCTCATGCTTTATTCAGTATAGCCGATTCTTCAAAGCTTTGAAAATAGAATTATTAATCTCCTCATAGGCTTTTCTCTTGCTACGAACAATTACAGCATTTTACAAAACACAACAAATATTAATGAATTCATTTTCTCAGAACCCCAAAGGAGTAGCTTTATAGCCCATTTTCCAATAGGGAGTGGAGGTACATAGATTACACCAAGAAATTTCCATTAATCTAGGATACCCAAGTTGAGGTGACAAGGATCTGTTTAATTCCCACTGTAGACTGCATTAGATGCAGTTTTAATGTTCAAGGCACATCTTCCATTCACCTTAGTTGCAGGTATCAAGACTGAGCAACTCTGGGACCTCAGGCTCTAGCAGGAGAGGACCTCAGAGCCACAACTCGGGTAAAAAATATTCCTGGTAAGGGATTAAGAGTTAGTGACCTCCTGAAAGCAAGCCTGGTATAAAAGAAGGTCTGTCCAGTAAAAAATTAATAATAATAATAAACTAAGCATTGTATCACCAACCCTCCACTTGCCATTCCCAGCTTGAAACTTCATCTTCAAAGTTGCTTCATTCCACAGCCTATCAGCTACTCAGCCCTGACACATCCATCCAAGTATCAACACTGAGATAGCACTCCATAAAAAGCCAGTGTGACTGTATATTTAAAAGATTACATAAAATATGTGAGTGCCATAATTTTTTCATTTTCTAATGCCTATGTTTTTTCAAAATCTAAGAAAATTATTTTTTCTGGTATCATTTATATGTAATTTTCCTATATTAAAAAGGGGGGCAAAAACCTCCCACAGTTACAGAAGATGGCATTGGACTGACACCCACATGAACCACAGGTAGAGAAGGAGACTTTAAAACCACTTTTCAGACATCTGCCACCTAAACTAAGACAAAATCACTGACAGGAACAGGCTTTCAGCATGCCATGGGTGACTGCTGTGCCTTAATGCAATGGGTCTCCTAGAGAGCTGCTGATAGCAGCTACCTAGCTTAATTGTTCCAGGCCTCTCCCACTCTCTTTTTCTCTCCAAATCTTTGCCCCAGTTCCATATGTCTTACCTAACCAACCCAGCTTCCAGACCCAGTTACAGCCTACCTTATCACCCAGAATTAGGACCTCCCTCTGCTTCAAAACATTCTCCTCAGACCTACAAAGCCTCAGTATGGGGTTTTGGCTTTTTTTCTTGGTCAGCCTCTTCCTTCCCATGTCAGCCAGCATTATTCTCTCCAGAAGCTGACCACAACTCCTGCTCCTTAATTCTTTCCTCGTTTCTTGGCCCCAGACTTTCGCCTCTCTGGATCTTTGTCCAGCAGTTCGGTTCTCCCCTGCCAGCCCTCTCCTTGTCTACAGATCTCTCTTGTCGTCCTTTATTACCAGGCCCACTCCACCGGTTGTTCTTTCAGTTCTCCCTGCCAAAACAGCACAGGTTTTCTGCCCCAGATTTCTAACACAAATTTAACCAGGGGGTGCCCACTCCTCCCTTGTCACCAGCTTCTTGTCCCAGATGATTTGTTAGTCCCTTACTGCCTGCCTTCAGCTGCCAGTCTTTTCAGCCAGTTATCAAGTCCCACTCAGTTTCCCTCCTTCCCACTTCAGTCCCAGACTTCTGTCCCTGCCACATCACCTGCCTTTTGTTCCTTCTACTTTCTCATAGCTTCCTCCTCCACATACCTTAAGTGGCAGCGGACCGCCGACAGCACATGAAACACTGAGTTCTCAGCTGTCACTACAGCGCCTGACTTCCTCCCTGCTATGAGCCACCCGTTACAAGGAATATTTGGTTCCACCAGGGTTGGGGTGCATTTAATTATTCACCATAGAGGGAGTTTATACAGTTCATTAACACACAGGAGGTGCAAGAGGTCTGGCTTATGCAAAAATTGACAAAAAGTCATCACTTTTAGCTACTAAAATAAAATTTTTAAAAGTTTCCCTAGACATGACCAAGCTGCATTATTTCAGGATAATGTTTCTTTAGTAAGTTTAAGCAAGGAGAGGCTTGTTACCTTTCTTCCCTTTTTTTTTTTTTTTTTTTAATGTTAGCAAAAAGTACACCTGTGCTATCAGGAACAGTCCTTTAATTTCCTGTGTGTGTTATAAAGCATGGGATGTTCAACATTTTCAAGAAAATGAGACGAATTTTCTTAACGCTGTGAAATTTTTTTTTCTTCCCTGTCTTCCAGCTCAGTGACATCTGGCCTCTTCTGGATGAACTAAGAAAAATTATCTCAGAATGATTAAAAAACACAAACCAACCCAAACAAACCCAAACAAACCCAAAAAACCAAACAAACCCAAAAAACAAACCCCAAACCACAACTCAGAAATAGACGCTACCATTTCTAATAAGTAATATTATGCCTTACAAGCACTTGATCATAAGCACTTGAAAGGAGGATTTTATAAGGCAGAGCAGCTTGACAACCTTAATTTTCAGGAAGATCTACCAGCCCCCACAATACCATTTTAAATAGTATAAAGACTCTGTGGGAACTGAATTATGATCAGTATAACAGAGCAGCTCAACACTACCCTGGTTCCACTAATTTCAGGCTTGTTTATGTAGATTCAAGTTATTTTTAAAAGAAACTTTTTTTACTGTGGTTTTTTTTTTTAACAAAAATATAAATGATGGAATTGTGAACTTACAGAGAAGAAAGTAAAGTCCAATGTTGTGTTTCATATACTTAGGGAAAAAATGAAAGCAGTGGAAGAATAAAATTTTTAAAAAGTGAAAAAAGGAAAAAAACCCACAAACTGCTATTTTCCCTGGTACTGTTGGAACAACAAATGCTACAGGTATTTAGAAGCTCTCCCAAGTATCTGATAATAAATAAGAAAACTACAACTAAGAGCTGAAAGCAAACAATATATTTGATGCAAGAAGGTGCAGAGGGAGTGCCTTTCCAGTACTCAGGAACCTTCTCCTCCTGTCCAGGACACATGACAGATATCAGCTCCATCTTTCAAATAATTTGATTTAATTTGGATGATATTATTTTTTAAAGGGAACTCTGTCATCAGTTAACAATGATAAAAATCTTCAAGGAAAAGCTTACACTTCAAAAAAAAGTTTCCCATTAGTTTCATATTAGTTTCCAGTATTAAAAAAAAAATAATTTAAGTCAAAGAATTAAACCTCAAGGTTTGTTCAAAGATTTTCATAATGCAGCTGCAGATCAGCATTACAGTCAGGACAGCAACTCAGCAACTACATACGTATTATGGTGCAGAAATTGTTGCAGTATACTGAAATCTGTGCACTGCAGATTCAAAGCTGTGTTTTTTTTCCTCTTTCCTGACTTTTTAGCCAGAATAACATTGACCTCATTAATACTAATTTTCATTTTTATTTTCATTTATGCATTTTGTATTTCAACTTCATGTCTATGAGTTTTTCCTGAATTATGTTTAAAAGATTAAGTTATCCAGAGGGTTCATGAATTCGAAAGAAATTACTTTTAATTGAATTTCTAAACTATTGAAAACTGGCAATTTTGAAAGCAATCGTGGTACATCATTAACAATAGGCACAGGCAAACCTCAGTGCAGGGGTACATGCTAGCATGTACAAGACGGGGAAACGTGCCAGAAATATTACATCTGTTCACCAGCCTGCAGTGCCTCAAGAAAGGAAACTGAGCAACTCTGTCTTGAACTTAAATGGTGCCACAATATTTACAGCCTTTTGCTATACGCTCAGCGGGTTCAGCAGAGCCAAGGTTCCTCTCAGAAGGACCTGGCAATAGCGCAGCTCGCGCATTGTGCAATGCTGCGAGCGGTTAAGGTAAGTGCTTTTCCTCAGAAGTGCTACGCAGAAAAATAAGCACCTAAAACCATGTTGTATAGGTGGGGATAGTGAGAGTCAGAGCAACCAAACGCCTTGCCCAGAGACATTGCTCTGAGTCAACAAATAGCCAAAATCCACATATGTGGACTTTCAACTTATTATTTTAACACTAGCATCCCTATCAGTTTAGAACTTGTTCACTGCAATTAAAAAGATGACTCTTCAGGGCAAAAAAATAGTCAGTTGTCCCAATATCTTTTTTTTTTGATGGAAGGCAGGGAAAGGGAACTATAGGAAAATCCTGACATTTTCTTAATACTTTAATATTGGTTGCCAAACAAATTAGGTCTAAACACTAATCTACTACACTCAGATCATACAGTCACAAAGTCAATGGGGAAAAAAAAAAAAAAATCAAGCTGCACTCAGACAACTGGAAGACTAACCGGTGAAGCTGATGTAGTTCTGTTCTCCCCTTGTATTATACAAATTAAAGTTCTGACTCCCTCTGACAAACCATGCCCTGTGAACAAACTCTACTCACCTGTTATTTTTACATATACATCCTTGCCCCAGGATTGTTAACCTGTTTGCCTTAATTTGAAAATAATTAGCAAGTTGGTTGAAAATATAGATCAATATTGCAGTATAAAAAGGTGACATTCCAACCTTATTCCTTACAGCATATAGACATAGAACATTTGATAGACAGCTTATCTTTTCCTAAGCTTTTAACTGTAAGCACATAATGTACATAAACCTCTCAGCATCCTGCTGAACATCACACTCTGCCAAGGGACCTATCTGAGGAACTCCTCACCCTTAGAAAAAGCACTCCTCAACTGGATTCAGCAGAGCCTATTTAGTCTCATTATTCAAGAGGATTCATAAAAATAATTTCATCTCTCCACAGTCCTGACTATTGTAAAAGGTTATCGGATGTTACATTCCTTTAAGTGTTGTAGAAAATAGGGACTGTGACACAGCACTGCACTCAGAACTAAAATGCTGCGGTTATTTTCAAAGGTACATCCTTTGAAGTTATTTTGTAGAATGCCTAGTGGATTAAGACTAACAGTTTAAGATGGAGAGACAGCTTTCACGAGAAATATTCACTCATTGGTAACTGGCTAATTCAGTCTTTATCAACTGGTTGAATTTTCATAAAAGTGTCATTGCTTTACTTATAGTGCTGAGGTAACTACTGAGTAGGTAGCAAAACCACAAATATTTTTATGATTATGAAGCTATGCAGTTCACCAACTCTTAGTTTAGTCTGGAAAAACATCTTTTCATAAAAATGTGGGGGTGAGTGTATGCAAGAGCAAAGTTAATTTGCCGAATCCTTGCTCCTTCTTACTATCAAACCAGTACTGAATAACTGGAATAGGTTTAATAAATATTCATTAAAATCTAGTTCTAAACCATTTTAAGACTATAATGCAGAGATTAAAATATCAAAAATAATTAAAAACATAGGTTTGTGTTGTTTCTCTGTACACTGAAAACTATTTTTAGTGTATAGATATTTTGCAAAGAAGATGAAGTATAGGCATTAACACCACGTTTAAGGAAAATCAGTCTCTGCAGTCAGCATCATGTCTCTTGTTCAAAAGTACATATGACAGCCTTAAGAATCAACAGTTGAGGCAAAAGCCCTAAATAACATAAAAGGCTGAGCTGACTTACTCATCAGAGGGGAGAAAGTATGAGTTCAGGTATATACCTACACAGAGACACAATTTGGAGCAAAATTCAACTTCAGCAACCCAATTCAGCAATTCAATGAATTTCAAAGAAATTAAATGTCTTTAAATAAAACCTTTTCATTAATTAGATTTCTTATTAATTTTGTCCAGAATGATTTGCTTTTCCAGTAAGTCTAATTACAATTCTCACAAAAGTAGTTATTAAAAATAATTTTAAAAGGTAAAGATGATCGGAAAGCTGTCAGAATGTCAACTTACAAAAAATAATGCATTAAAGGAGTTACTGAGCTTCTAATTAGAAGGTACAGTTACATTCTAATAATTATATTCTCCTCTTTCTGTGTTTCCAAAAGAAGGGAGAACATTTTCAATTTTATCAAAAAGAAAAAAAACACATTATTTTCAAGTCTTATTAAACTCTTCTTTTTCTAAATACTGTAAAAAAACTTACAGAAATAACATTTCATAGCATTAAAAAAATGAATAATATAAACTTTAATGCTGTATGCAGATCTGAGACAGTCCTCTTGACAAAGCTAAAAACTCTTCCTCTTTAAAGATTCTTTTTTTAGTTGTAGCTCATTTGCCAAATCACTGGGGCTGATTTTACAGAAGCCTCCAGCAGATTGATTTTCTTCTTATTTTCATCTCCCCACCCCCACCCCGATATAGTTCAGGTGCTTGCAATGCCAAGAACACAAAAATAAATTAATCTCAAAATGTTGAAGAGTTTCATTACAGAACAAATAGGAGATACTTTGATGTGGAAGAAGGTTATTTAAACACGTGATAAAAAGCAGCTACCACAGAAAGTTTGAAACTATTTCAATTATATTTAATTAGTAAGTCTTTTAATTATATTTAAATAGGACATGTCATATGACATGTATTTATTACACTGCACATAAATCCTAAGAAAATACGGACCTTTTAATGTCCAGAAAATGGTACGTACCTAAGTTAATCATTCCAAAATTTAGGTATAAAATTTTAGTTCATATATGATAGTGCTCTTATAACCTCTGAACACTCACAGGGACTCACTCCAGTTATGCAATTTGGACAGATTTGGGTTTTCTGTATTTTCTTTTTTTCTTCATTAGTAGATTTTTCAACTTCTATTCCATTATCAAAACGAACACAAATTAGATTAGTCACATACCAATGTCACACTTCCCACACCTTCAGTGTCTTGGTTTGCAAAATGGTATCAAATACCAGTTTAAACACCTTAAGCCGCAATTTTGTGGATGGGGAAATGTAAACCAGACTTTAGTATAACAGTTTTATTAACTCTTTTTTCTGTAGAGAAAGCACTGCACAGATATTGTTAGAGAACTTACCAAATATCTTTCTGAAGAGACACTGACTAAAATAAGATCGTCTCCAACACGCACTTTTTCTCCCTCTGATCGTTGCTTGGAAGCTGGATGGATGGTCCACCAGCATGCCTCACCTATATATTGTTATTGAGTAACAGCAGAGGAAGACATTAAAAAGAAAATGCCCAACATTATTGCCATTGCTTTCACATTTATCTCAGTCCTACATTTCTGACCCAGTTTTCAGTTGTGTAAACCAAGTGTCCACGTGTTGTCAATACCTAATATCATTCCTGCGCCACCTTGTCAGAAACTCAGCTGGAAATAACACACATATACAGAAAGCAGTAAGAGCTCTGGAACAGTGATTCCAGAGTTGAGTAAGGAGGTGACTCTCTGTGTTTAGGCAACCTGGTCCAGGCTGCTTTTGCTTCCCTGTCACCTTTTTTTCCAGGTTCTGAGAAAGACATCAAAGAATATTCCATCGAGAATTAGGACAAAGAAGTGGGTGCCTCTAATTCCCCAGAATATTTATAAGTCAGAAATTTGGTTCCCACAATAAACCTTGCTTTCAGATATACTACTTGAACAAAAAGCATGCTTTTCAGAAAAAAACTGCTTCGATCTTGGAACTGTTCAATTTTTGCTGTTGTCACTGTTATTACTCCCAGCTAGAGCAAGGCTTCAAAACCAAGCAAACTTATTTATAATTAAACAATTACACCAAACTGATGGCATTGTAAGAAGGTATATCAGTCTTAAAAATATAAATAAATCCAAGTCACCAGCAGTTCTAAAACTTTAATAGAATCTTTATTTAAAATAATAGAAGTTTAAAAAATTTCCAGCAGAAGGCTTCTACAGGAATAGCAACTTGGGAATATTCCTTTGCTTATATTCAATACTATAAATTCATATTTAAATATCAATAGACATGTTTATATCTCATAGAAAATAAATTTCATAATCTATTAGAAAATGTAAAGGCAAGATATTGAATGTGTAAAACAAGGAAATACTAAATTTTATTTCTTTAGTCCTTAAAATAGTCTTAATTTTTATATGATTTATATGTATTTATAGGTCCTGTTATGATTTTTAGACTGAAAGCATTCTTCATTACATAGTCTTTTAAACTAGTGTCTACCTGTTGTGTCCTCTTGCAATCCTACATCAAATGCCAGCTTATCCATTGAAGATCGAGATGTAGAGAGGCAGCATAGATACTATCAAAAGAAAAACACGTGCATTACTAGTTCTGCTCACATATGATAATCCACTGAAATATAAAAAGCCATCAACCTACTAACACAGGATTAACTATTCTTAAATTATCCCCAGTAGTTACTATCAAGAACATATATGCTTGATAAATTTAATGGCACTCACGGAGACTTGACAAAGATATATGTTCTAAAGTGACCTCTCTCAGTCTATCCAGGTTATCTTTCCACTGAGACTGGAATAGTGAGAGTGGAAATAAAGGAGCTGGTTGCATTGCAGTTCAGCTCAATGAAGCCTCAACTTGTAGGTAAGGAGCTTGGAACCTGTATAATTCATCAGGGAGTTGAAGAGTAAGGCTTCTGTCCAAAAATATGTGCAAGAAGGAATTTCCTTTTCCACTCAGTCTCCAACATATGTTCAGGTTGCCAGCCAGATGCCAGTTGTGGATTCAGTTGCAGCTTATGCAATATGCAATATCCAAGGGAACAGAAATGAGAAATCACCAACTCAAAATAGACTGACAGAGAACTCATCCCTATGGAGCCAGACTTAATTTTAGCACTTAGCCAGTTATGACCAGCTCGGTTTCCTATTTCCAAGCATCTACCCCTCACAAAGGTTTCCAGTAACCACGGGTAAAATGACTTTTTGATACAAATAATTCTCCAGATATCAGTAAATGCCAATAGTCTGGGCTCTTTCAATCATAACTTTCATACAAAAAAGAAATCATGGAAGCTATCAACTCCTGTTACATACCATGCCGCTGTAGGAATGGCGCAGCAGGATTGCATGCCCATAGAGTAGTGTTCGATGACCACCACCTTGTGCAGACTGAAAGACAAGGAAAAATGATATACGGGTATGTTGTAATAAAATCAGGCCTTCTGAGAAAGAAAAAAGAAAAAAGAAATCCTCATCAATCTCTGGACAATTTGTATTTGTCCTGTGACAGAGAAGTCGTCTTCTCTATAAAAAGCTATTCAGGGATTAGTTCAAGAAGGTAGTTTTATGAATGTGTTCTCTTTAGCTTGGATTGCTTCTTAATAAATTGACCTTTTAAGTCCTTGGGGCAGATCTGAGTTAGAATTCAGACAGGTGCATCTAGAGGCTACCGACTTTGTCTATTAGAAGTGCTCAATTCACTGATGAGGGAAAATGGCGTACTTTGTACCATCACCGATTTGGTATAAAATATATTCTAGAAGCTTGAATCCTCCTGTGGGCTGAAAGAAGGCTGCCTTTAGAGATGAGCAGCTTTGATGCGTGTCACACTACCCTTTACACCCTTATGTATTGCTAAATGTCTCCATATTCACCCATTTTTCCCTCCAAATGAAACACTTTCTAAATAGAAGGTATGCAGGGGGAGCTTCTGGAGTATTGTCCCTGTTTTACCAGAAAGTATTAATGACACATCAACCACACTGAAGGTCATCAACCTCCAGACTGTTTGCCCCACAGTGTTTAAATACTATCAGACAGATTTCTTTATCTGCTAGGCCAGGTACGTGCTCAAAGACAACCAAACTAACTCAACAGGGTTTGGGGGTCCTGCAAATACAGAAATCATGTCTGAGTAAATGTTTCTCTTGACAAATGCAGCATATATCTTGAGTGAAAGAAAATTAAAGTAGTAATATTCACTCTTATCCCAGGAAACTGCGACCATTTTTTTTCACAGTATTCTCATTACAATTTCTATTTATCTATAATCCATTTAACCACTCACAAAAGAATAAAGAAATCTCGTTAAAGCATGAGCAACCTTTCAACCTCTGCTGAAGATTCATTAATTTCTTAGACTGAGATGCAGCTGACTGACATTGGTCAGGAGCAGAGACCGTCAAACAGGACGCTGTCAAGAGCATAAGTCCATATTCCTCTGACAGAACATTTCACATAAAGCACATCACACGCTTCAAGCAATACTGATAAATACATATTTTTGAGTCTATAAATGTGACAACTCCATAAGCAGCATTATTCTTTCATATATGACTCCTAATTCAATTCCTTACATACAGCATTTACACCCTTTCTTTTATCACAGCAAACTGACCTTCTGTTTGACTGTAGCATCAGATTCATTATAGAATAAATTGGAAACAATCGTATTACATTATTTCTCTGGCAGCTTCATTTCAGTGCTGAAGATCAATTTAACTGAATGGCTACAGTGGCAACACACAATTATTTCCCCTCCTCGTTTACTGGTTGTCCTTCCTTATGTTTTATCCATTAGCATAATATTTGTTGATCTTTGAGTTACTTGGTCAAGAAAAAAAAAAAAGGAAGAGGTGGTGAAAAAGCAAGCACTTCAGAAAATAATAATTTTAGCACTTTAAGAATTTGCCAGGAATTTCTGGCCTTTATCTTTATTGAGAAGAGAGCATCTTGATGGACACAAGCTATATTGTGACTTTCAACAAACTGCATAGATGTCAAAATGCAGGGAGGCATATTCAATAACCTCGCTGGAAGACTGAATGACATGAACTTTTATTAAGAATAAAAGTCACTGTCTTTGTCACAGACACAGTCTTGACAGTAAGACATGAAGATTTAGCTTTGAACTACCATTACTACCACCAGTTTTTCCAAACGCACAAGGAAAGAATGAGACATTTGATAATGTCAGGCCCATTGTGCCAAAGCTGAACGCTGAATGTCTGTGGCTTATCATATTGGGGAAAGGGGGAAAAACTGCTGTGAACATACTACCTTACCAACACCTCAGATTTGCCCAGAAGCTTTATCAACAGCAGGCGTAGCTACCCAGTCAACCAACTCACTAATATGAACAACAGTTCGACATTTCACTTATATTTTTATCAAAATTATTCTGTGTTACTAGCCATAAATTTGATATCTAACATATAGATTTGGTTGCCTGTTGTACAAAAGATAAAAGGAATAGTGTGCTCAACAAAATCACTGTTATGTTAGCTTGTCCTTGTTTTGGCCATGTTGATTTGTTTGTCTAGCACCTTTTCTGTTAAATACACATTTCTAACCAAAAAGGAGAAAGGTTGGCTCAAAAAAATTTCAATCACTTCTCTGAAAAGTGTGGGAGTGGTTTTTTAGATAATTTTTCCCAAGAGGATTAAAGTAATTCTGTATAACCAAAATTATTTCACCCATGCAGGCAAGTTTGCTGTTTCTGTTGCTTAGACAGAAAACAGAGTTGCAAAAAAAAAAACCCAAAACCAAAAAACAAACAAAAAACTTTTCCACTCAAAGGTTTCTGAGAGGCAATTAGAATCAGCCATCCACATGGAGTGAAAGTAAAAAGATGAAACACAGAAAATACAGGAGACTGGAAGAGAAAGTTTGTACTGCCTTCCATTTTGGAGCCTGCCTTCCAGGATATACCTATAAGTTAATTTTCTATTTTAAAGGTTCATTTCATAACTAAATACTCAGCACTTATCTTTATGCCAGAGACTGCATAGTAAGTAGCTGTTGGACCACGACTGTCTACTGAAAGAGTCTTTGATTTTCAGAATAATCCACTCCTACCTGGTATGTTGCAAAGAACTGTAAATTTTCCACCTCAAATAAAAGTTAAAATAAATTTAAAAGTTAACAGTTGGACTTCTGTGGCAAAGATATACGTTCCAAGATGAGGTGAGCCACTGGTTTTACCAAGCTTCTAATAATATTCAAGTAATAGCATTTCAGAAGAAACTGCAAGTAAGATTTCTTGGAAGCCACAATCCTGACTAATTCAATCTGTAATGCCCACAGATTTTTGCACAATATATGAATGGCATTATAACACAAGCAAGTTTCTAGCAAACACATTATTTATCATGAGTCTTGTTTGCTTTATGTTTTTAATTTCCAATTTTCAGAGTAATTTCTAAGTTGGACAATACATTCCCTGAATAACACCAGACTGGAGAAAAATACACTTGTGTTCAAAGAAGAATTATCCATTGAAGTTCTACAAGCTATGTCATTCAGGAGTATCAGTTATATGAACAGAAAACTCTTCCCATTTTACCGTCCAAGAATTTGGGATTTAGAATGAGACTTGAAAAGCCTTTGGAACTGGTAAGTGCCTCAGTCAATAAATTGAAAGCATATAGGGCAAATTCACCCTGCTTATGAAACCTTCATCTCTAGTCTAATATTTCTGCAGCTGGAATACAAAATTAATTTGGTGTCATCTCATTACCCAAAAGCCATTGCCGAAGCAGAGGCAATTTAGAACACAACAACCATAATTAGAGCTGAAGAAATTAGCATTTAAAACATATAAACAGATTTCAAGTTCAACGCATTGTTGGACCAGGCAATGAGAATAGAATCCTAAGATCTGAGCTGCTTAATCTGGTGTAAAAAGCGTTATCTTGAAAGAAAAATAAAGGAGGAAAATAAGTTACAATTGGAAAATATTTCTTTTCCTTGTTTTCTTAATAGAAATAGGATTAAAATGCCAAAAAACTTAAAAATTACAACCTACAAACTATCTAATAAAATGTGCAAATGATGGAAGCAGCATAACATGCAAAAAATTTATAATTAGTTTGAACAAAAATATCTATATTTTACTGCAAATACCAATCCTGCAGTAAGATGTTATACATGAGCCAACAAACCCTTTATGTCTGTACATTTCCGTATGCACACAACTGTCATGTGTACAGACATGCAATCACCTGACAGATTAAAACACGTAGTTCATTGACATTAATTCACACGGAAGCACTTGCACCACTGTGCCTATGGCTGCACTGCTACATTTGTGGTCAAACATGAGAAGCTGCAGGAAATTAATCACGGTGACATTGAACAAGTGTTTTGCGGCCATTTGTGCTTCTGGGAACTTCACTTAACATATGAATTTTTAGAGACCAGTGAATACCCTGTGGCATCCAATGAGATTTTGAGTCAAATAGCCATTACCTTTCCATTCTTTTCAAGAGAACAGCCTTATTTTTACTAAAGAAAACATTTATTAAACCAATAAGTACTCTGCTGCAAGCAAATGCCAACATTTCTTTGTTGACTTTTCTTCTCAGGCCTACTCAATCTCTAAATGTATAAAAAGAGAAAAAGCTATGAGCTTCAAGGAGGTACCAGGGAAAGACAAACATGTGAAAGCATGTGATTATACAGGATAATTATTTTGGTGTTTTGTGCGTGTACAGACATGCTTTCATAACATTGTCATTATTCAGAAATCTAATGCTTGAGAAAGCCTGACAGCAATTGCATTTAGCACGTGGCTATTCAGATAATTCTAGTCACCCATGAAAGCAATTTAAAAATACTGAATGCACGAGAAGAACACAGGAACTGAAGGAGACTCTCTAGAAAATCACACAAGATAACACAGTGAGTTTTTAAGAACTATGTAATGGCTTTTCCTGCATCATTCCATGGTGAGCCCAATACAGGTGAATGGAATTAGATGCACATGCTGTAAGGAAAATGACAGTACAAAGACTAAACTGTAAGGAAATATGGTTTTCATGGACTTAAAATAATTTTTAAAAAATCAAGTGAAACAATAAGCTACAAGGAATCAGTAGTAAATCCTTCAAAAAAGCAATCCATATAATTTACAGTAACCATAAATTATGACCTAATAGCCACAAGCTGTTTAGCCCAGTATTTCCTCTGTGCCCCGGACCCAGTCATAGGAAACACCCGCCCAGATGGTCTACATGGAACTTAGGACCACTCAATACTGCTCTGAATGGGTTTCTAAAAAAATATTACACAACTATTTTCATAGCATGTAAGAGCAGCTAAACAGTAAAACAAGCAATACGCTCCATGTTTTTCTTCTCAAACGTTTTCCAAGGAAAATACTGCAAAATAACGTTAAGTTTCAAATATGACATTTAGTGGTTATTTCGTATGTACACTAGAGTAAAACAATGTCCTTTAAAGCACTGAGCAGTTACACATTATTAAAATGGAGCCTGCCTCTGAAAGCCTAAGTTAACACTTTATTGTCAAAGGCAATTGGGAAATCAACGCTTATTGAATTTATTGTTGTTCCAGACTTAAAATGCTAACAGCAACCTAGAACTGCAACATGTAATAATGGAACAGTGATTTCAAAACACACCAACTTAAAACTATTGCCAACTTTCACATTTAAACATTGTTGTGACTCATTTGGATAAGGGGAAAAGCTAATATTTGCTACCAATGATGGCCATCTTACACTTAAAATAGATGTTACAGATGACAGCATGTCAAATGGAGAACAGCTATAGTCCCATAACAACACTTGCAAATATAAAAGCAAAAGCCTTATTTTCTCCATCACAAGTGTGTTCTAGGTTTCATGAAGCTCTGTAGTTTGTTTCTACCATTTATAGTGTTAGAAAACTCCAGAATGAGGAAAAATTCCTATCTCTAAACCTAGACACTTAGTTCAAATGTATAAGCAGAAGTCTATAATTAAACACAGAATATCCTACAGTTAGCCGCTTTGAACCCTTTTAATTAAAAACCATCGCCACCACAAAAATAAACCAGGCAGGAAATTGCACTCATGAGTGATGGAACCTTCTCAAAGTCCCTCCCCTGGGACTCACATCAGGGTTGTCAAATTTCCCATTCTGGATCATTCATTACATTCTGAAATTGTGTTTTGATTCATTAGAAAGAGAAATCAGACAGGAAATGTGGCTCTGATCACAATATTGGCTTGGGAAAAAATCAACTACCATGCATTTTGAGTAAAAATATATTTAGGCCCTGCACTACGCTATTCCCAGTCAGAAACGACCTGTGTCAAGACCAGAGATGTAAGACTGTTGGCATCAATGCCTCTTTCCAAGAGGCCAATCAGCAGGCTAATACAAATAATTAACCTGAACTGGTTCTTTAGAAATAAAACTGTGAGTGCACAAGGAGGAACATTTGCTTTGTTTATATATAATTATTTAGGACTTCCTGCATTTAAGCAAATTAAAGGCTCCCATTTAGTAATCTGCAAGATAGAAAGAAATGTACTGAAAGGATGTGGAATAAACGTAGATCATGAAAGCTTCTAAGTCCTCACCCAGGAGAAGGAAAACTCCATGATAGCAGAATTAGCAATGAAGTGAAAGAAAATGGGAAAAACTAAAGGGAACTGGGAGGAACAGGAAAGAAGGTGTCCCACAGTCTAAAACCATCTCACTATGGTTCTCCACATAAATATTTGCATGATGCTACAAACATTTCTGTAAAGGAGAGGATGCTCAAAGTGTTGTTTCCATAGAAATGTAAAAACTGTTCATCTATTAATGTCATTATTAATATGCAATTTTTAATCCATTCTAGACCGATGCTGAGGGAGGCCAGTATTTATCTAAAAACAGCAGTGATGATGCAATCCTACAAGCTGACTTGAATTGGAGACCACCACAGGTAAGTATTCGATGAGACCTCTCACTCCACAATTATTTCACTGTCTAAATTTTTTCACACTGAACACAACTTCAGATGACTAATGAGAGCTTCTTTCTAATACTAGGCAACAGCCACCTGGAAAACACAGGAAGGCCCGTTCTCTTAATGCCAGCATGATCGGTAACAGCTTATAAAAAGCTAAAATAATTTCTTGATGACAAAACACAAACTCATATTAATTTAGCCTAAGGCAACTAAACAACCAGTGGAGAGAAAAAGGTGCTTTTGGACAGTAATTCAGCCGACCTAAAATCTGAGCAATTCTTTGATGATACCTATGCTTCTGCTTGTGGTTACACAGGGAGCTTAGGATACCCGTGGCTCTAAATCAGGCACTTCAGGTCTGTGGGATGAATGCCAGTCAAAGAGTCCAGAAAATCCCGAGCAGTGGTGAAAACAGAATGTGTGGAAACAGGCTGAGTCACTGCAGAACTCATGAAGTAACCCTGGAACAGAGCTAGAAGGCTTGTGAGACAAGATTAGTCAGGCAAAACTAAACAATTCACACTTGGAATAGCAACGCTGGGAAAGTACATCTCCAGCAGCATCGGAGAACTTGAAAATGCTGCAAGCAGCATGGACTACGAACAAAGCTACAGAATGTGGGCCGAGGAGGTGTACATGTTCTTGTTGCTCATAGAAGTATCCATTTTCTTTAAAAAACTTGACCAAAAAAAAAAAGGAAAATAATTTCCTTTCCAAAGTAAGGACATCCAGGTCCAGAAGCCTTGAATTCTTCTACCAGTAAAAAACTCAAACCTAATGAGACCCTTCTGCAGTTACGGTGCTCTTGGGCTGCCATTTCCAGTGGTTGGCACCAAACCCACAGCATTGAGGTGCTTAGAATTTAAAGATGCAAAGTAAATCAATTCACTGACATGTGGCATTGTAGTAATATATTCCTTCACCCCATTCACACCAAAGGGCAAATTCAAACCAGTCTAAAACCTCTTTGTTTGTCTCACTGTAGCCTATACACCATGTTATAATGGAACAACAAACAGGAAGTTGAACCTGTCAAGACATTACTTACACTATGCATATTTTCGTCTTTACAACTTAGTTTTAAATCACTATTTAGTTGATTGACTTTTCATGGAATTCTCTACAAAGCAGTAAGTAAACTGCAAAACTTCAGGTATGGAGATGAGTATGACTGATGACTGCTGGTACCTACTCTTGGATAATGATGGCCATTGTTAAAAAAAAAAAAGAAAAAAAGAAAAAAAAGAAACAAAAAAACTTCTTTCATTTACATGATCAGCAGTTACCTCCTATTTTATGGGTCATGACAAGCCAAAGAATAGAAAAAAAGAGTTTAGCTAAACCATAGATTTCCTAAAGATGGCTTTCTTTAAAAGCTGCATTACAACATGTAGTTATGCTTTATATAAATATTACATAAAAATCTGAACCGGAATAAATCAACTCACCAATAAAAATCATGAGCATGTTTTACTCAGTTAAGAACACAGAGATATTTTCCTATCTATATTAAAAAGACTGGAATCATTGGTAATGATGATAAACCTTTGAGTGAGCCCCATGCTAAATGTTACCAATTTTGCTAATATTGACCTGCTGGAAGGCAGAATAAACAGCCACATAATTAGAAACACTTCAAATATACCTCATGACTAATATTTCCAACAGTACATGTATGTTATCACTTTTCCAGCAATGAGAAACTTCACATAAATGAAAACCAGACACAGCGGTGAAAATAAATAAAAAATTAATAATACTGATCACCTGTTTCCAGCCTTCTATGTAAAACAAACACTTATATTTATGGCTGAGGCAATAGTTCTGTTACAAACTCCTACTTTCAAGCACTTTCAGTGGTTTGGAAAAAAAATGGCCAAGAGGATAAAATTTATCAATTTCTCCCTTAGCCTGGTGAAGATTTATCTTCCCCCATACTCCTCTCCTTCACTGCATAGGAGATAGAAGGAATTAATAAAAATCTTCCCGGTTATTTTAGAACTAAATAAGCAGAGAAGGGAGGCATTTTTTAGAGGTTAAGGATTGTGCTTGAGCTTTTTCTGTTGCTGTACAAAACCAGGAATGCAAATCATCCTTGTCACTTGAGAAAGAAACTCACAGATAAAGAATAAGATAGACAGCCAAGTGGGAAGAAAGACAGATCAGCAGAGGAGTCATGCTAAGAAAATTCCTCTGACATCATTAAATCCAGCCCTTAAAATAGCACTGCTTATCTAGCCCAGAATTCCTCCATTTTAGAGAGCGACAATGGAGCAAGACCATACTACAGAACAGCAAACTCTTAGGGGATAAAAATCAGTAAACAAATACTTTTAGAAAATTAATTCAGAATAGATATTAACAATTAAAGGAAAAAGTAGAAAACGGATAACCAACACATCATGGGCACTTATTTGAATGTCAGTTATTCAAAATGTTTGGAGGTTCACTAAGTCCTCGCCATATTCATAATAGATTTTAAAAAAAAAAAAAAAAAGGGCAAAAAAAAAAAGCACTGAGAAGCAGAGCTCCTGCACATGCTTTCTGACCGGGGGAGTGAAGGGCCAGGGAGTCCCAGCCGAAAGGCGCCCCGCTTACCCCATCACAACATTCTTGCAACAGAAGAAACAGTGTGCTCTCCCCACTTTCCAGAATGCCCAAACGTTTTACTGGGACTTCTGTTACTTATTCATTGTGTCAAGATTTCTTATTTACCAGATAGTGTTGAATTCTTACTGAAAGGGTAAGGGTGAATTAAGAATTAGAGAAGCCAGCCCAGAGTCCTCTTTCCAAAGGTACCTGCCTTTAGTTCTTCGTGATCTAAACAAACCATAACCCCAATCCAAACTAGAGTCAGTGTGGTTTCTAAAATCAAATTTTTACAAAATTCAGTATGTGCTCTTGCAGTGAAAGCCAGTTTGATGCTGATGTTAAAAATAAAGAAAAAGAATGAATTAAATTAAATTGTAGGAATTCATAGAAAATATAATACTAAGTGTTTAACTTGCTTACCTTCATCATAAATTTCTGTAGAGCCATGAGAAGGAGAAAAAAAGAGAAAATGTGAAATGAATATTTGCTTTCAGGTGCTTAAAACTGGGATTTGTTTTCCCTGAAAAAGTGAGTGGGATACACAGAACTATAAACCACGTTTAAAAGGAACATTTATCATTGCAATTAGCATAATTATAGCTTGTGCTAGAAAGCAAAACAGCTGCTCAGAACAAGGCTTCATCATTTTTTTGTGCAATAATTTTCTCAGATTTTTTTTTTTAACTTAAATAATATAGCACATTAAATACTTACTGTTTAAAGATAAAACACGGTACAGATAAAACAGGTACCATGCCTGATCATCTTAAACAACTTGCTCAGCAGGAAGTTTCTCACTAAGTACAATACAAGTTGTAACGTCCTGCATATAAAGTGCAGTGCTGAAAAGCACCTCCACTATTGCAGTAATGTATCGTATGTAAATGCAGAATAAATTAAGACAATTAAAACTTCACTAATGTTTCATGCCATGGTTAAAAAAAAAAAAAAATCAGTGCCACATGACTGATGTCAGAAGATTATGGAAATTTTTAGGTTAATTTTCATGGAAGTGTTCAAGAATAAACGGGGAGTGCTATGTTATGTTACATGCAGTGACTTGGTTTTTCTTTGTGAGAATTCTGTGGCCACCTTTTCCTCTTTTGACCTCATCAATTCATGTTTTGATATCATTAAGTTTGAAGCTGAGGACTGAAGTTTGGCAGCAAATCTCTATCCTACATGAAAAGAGAATCTAACTGGAGAGCTTCCAAGGAAGACTGAGTGCTTTCACTTCATACATGCTTTTAAAACAGAAGTGTCTGTTCTCAAAGATGTACAAGATGTTCTAGCTAAAAAAACCAACAAACCTATAATCTAATTATCTCAAAAGATTCACAGACTTCTGTCCTTAAAAGTCTTCTAGGTCTATTAGTAGGTTAGAAATTTGGCTGCAAACTGACCAAAACTAAAGATCATGCACCCTGTCCACCATCCCCATAAACCAAGGATTCAAAATACAGTATGATCATTTTGGCATTATTATTCATGCCATTTCTTGTCACTCCAATATTTTGGTTGCTCTTACAGCGTGGCTCCAGAAGCTAAATCAGAAGTCTTTGCTGAGCTGTCTACAGGGGGTTGTGTGTGCAAATTCATTAATATAGAAATCAGTTAATTACATGATTAAGTCTAATATAACCTTTCCTATATTTGTCAATACAGAATTTCATTAGCCATCATGCTGTCAGTTTATCAAGGAGATTAGATACATCAAAGACCTCAGCCTCTTCCAGCTGTCATTCATCTATGAAATTTTGTTCTGAGAACTATACAACCCCACTGCTTTTGCCATATTACAAGTATATTAAACAACAGTCCTTTTGTGAAACCTTCTGGTTCTCTTTTTGATAATTTATTTTAACTGCTTGGTTGTAATCTCTTAACTAGATTCAAATTAGAGTCAATAGTTTATCTCTTCCCTTGATTACTAAAATGATACAGCAGGTTCTTGTGCTGGATTTTTTGGAAGACCAGATTTAACAGTTCGTTCTCTTCATGTGACATATTAAAAGAACTGTAACAAATGAGAGAGAAACAGTTGTCATCTGTTTGCATCTGTCATATCGTGTTCTTTAGAGTTACCCTCATTCCTTAATAATTTTGAAGATGATTTAGTTGTCATTCTGAGAGACAGAAAGTGCCATGAACAGTCCCCCTCAAGCTAGAAAACCTGAAAGACAACAGTGGGTGGGGAAGGCTGAACACATATATCCACCTACTACTTAAAAAACACCAGGGGAAGAAATACTCTGAAGTTTAATTATTGAAAAAAATGCTTTCTCTTCATGGCAAACACTTAAACACACATTATGTTCACAAATATGAAGAGGGTGGCCCTGTGAAACTTTAGGCCAGGCCTGAGAAGTTACCTGCCATGAACCCTGGCAGCCTCAGCTGCCCAGCTACCGGCAAATGGATGGGGCAGGGGGTTCTAGTTACTCCTGTCACACCCTTCCGCAAGAACGTTCTCCAAGGTTTTTAGACCAAATCCCTTCTTAGCTAGAGGAGAATGCTTACTTTGAAAAACATTCACTTTGAGCTTGGAAAACACAAACAAAAAACCCTGAAGCAAAACAACAGACATTGTGCACTTCAGGTAGGCAACAGGCTGTTAGACAAGATATTTCTCCAACTCATCCTCTGCAGAGGGAAGAACGTTCTGCTCCTTCACGCTTACTCTCTGTGCCTCAGAACAACAGTGCACATGAGTTTCTGGTCCAACATTAGCAATTCAGAATATATATTTGAAAATTAAACAGACAGAAATTTCAAATGATAGGTCTGTTCTTAATGTTATTCTAACATTCATTGCTCTTGAAAGGTATTGTTTGCAAACAGTAACACCAAAGCCTTAAAGTGATAAAAAGACAGACCGATCCAGTCACTAAATACAACAAATAATTGCCACTTCAACACTAACTCAGCTAAAAGTAAAACAAGAGATCAAATTGCAATGACATATTATTTTAGTTATACGCAAAGCTCCTACTCCATCAGTGGAGCTGCACTGATGATAGTAGAGCTTGGTCACATTTACATTTGAAATGTGACATTCTACACTCTCTAACAAACCATACAGATGTACGCAATATCCAGTATGAAATGTTACTGAAAAAAAGCTCAGTCTTACAAGCTATTAAGGATGAGATTTAGCTGCACTATGTAGATTTCAACTGACTGTGTAGTCTTACTTTACAGTCAAGGAAGAGAGTGATTTCTAGAATGCAATTCATCTGATTTATTAAGCTGACATTTTCTGTAGGGTGGGACCAAGTACACACTAGAAGTGTTTGATTCTCTGCCTTGACTACATTTAGGAGTCTAAATAACTCACTAACCCTATGCTGTTGACAGCGTAAACGCCTAAAGCGCTTTCAGTATCTGAAGAGCTGACAAGTTATGAACTAAGTCCAGAACACCTATATTGTATCAGACACTGAAATTCAAGAATCCACTGGAGGTTCTCTACTGAGCATTCAGAAGCCAGAAGCAAGGTAATAACTGGACTTCTGACATCTGGACTACAAATAAGTGTGTCTCAAATTCTGTCCTACTGAAAACAATGCAAGTTTAATGACTAAATGCATCAAACACCATTTCACCTTTAGAATTCACTTGTTTAAGATTCAGAATGTGCTGTGAGTTGTACCTGAACCTGTTTCTCATCATCCGATTTTCTCAAAAGTTATCCAGAGAGGTAGAACTCATAATTGAATGCAACCAACAATGGGGTAATCATATTCCACTGACTGAAGTTTTCAGCTGTATATTCTGTCTGATCATTTGGGGACAAAAGCCTATGTGAGTGCTTAGTATCACATCAGTATCATTCCTGTGGAGGGCACCTAAACTCAGCAACTCAGCATTCAGCAGCCAGGTTACCTGTATGGCTTGGAACATGACTTTAAAAAAAAGAAAAAAAAAAAGAACACACCAATTTTTTGTAGGATCTCCAATTATTAGATTTGGGGCATATAACACCCATTATTCTATCCATCATCCTACCTGTTCTTGCTCTTTCAAAATTAAATAAACAAATAAATAAAAATTTAAACCTATTGAGGCTTTATCTGATGACACTAAGGATATGCTGTTAACGTAAATATTTACAGCTGTTTGGGGCTATTATATTATTTGGCTCCTTGGACAGCTTTTGGGTAGCATATCACTTACTATCATTGTTCAAACACCTTCTAGTTTATCATAATCTCACCTTAATTCTTGGGCTCTCTGCCTAGATGAAAACAGCAAAAGAGTGATGCAATTTTATTTGGAATTTTTGATAGCAAAGTTATCAAGATTAGTTTTAAAATGCTTTTAATTTAGAGATTATCTCCTCACTATATCTTTTGCACTATTCTTGTGGTATTGTATTTGCCTACATAGAAATATCAGATCTTTACAAGAATCTAATCAAGAAATATTGAAAACAAGTAAACCGAAAGAAGACAGCTTGCTGCAATTCACAGTAATTGCTATTGATACAAAGAACACAGCTTGAAATTCTCAGATCTATAATATGGGCCGAAGGAGAAATACTAAAGGAATCCTACTACACAGTTGGAAATGCTACTATTCTATTAAAATAAGTTTTGGTTGAATTTCCACAAAGATTTCTTCTGGAAAGAAGAAATATATATTATTTTCTCTTGATGACGTGAATTAGACTTCAGCTACAATTAGCATCTGCTACAATACAGGGTACACTAAGGATGAAACTGCAGATGTGGCTGGAACTATAGCCGTAGGTATGGCATTTTAAGCAGTATTTTCATAGTCATTCCATTTCGATATGCCTGTTCACTTCAACATCATACAGTGCTACCTCCTCCCATTTTCCCTCAAGATCTGTATGAGCATAACTGAGTGATCCTGTGTTAAGACTGCTGATATTATCCCTACATTGAGTCACTTCTGCAGTCTGTTCTATCTAAAATTTGAATGCAAATTCTTTAAGCTGGAGGAGCAAATATTTGTGCACAATTAACATATTTTCCCACTACAGTAATCTGACAGAGATACCTATTTTAAGTGAACAGTGTGAACACAAAATCCTCAAAAAAAAATCAAGTCCTTAGATAATTCATATAATGATCGACAATCACACTGATCATAAAGCATAGATGTGCAATTAATTACTTTAATGATCCTGAAAACACAGTACTGCAACTATTTCTCTCTGATGAAGCTTTGTTTTGCTGCTCACTCCAAACTCTACAGCAACCCTAGCTTCTTTCCCTTAGTCAAAATCCACTTAGAAGTTATTGTTACATTTACTCAGTCCACACTATCCTCAAATCATAACTTATTCACTACTTCTCAACTCAGAAGTCTCTGTAATGAAAGTAATTCTTTTGAAAAGTGTCTAAAGTGTGTTTCCTTACTCCACAAGTTTCTTATCTCCAAAGAAACTGAAAATTAGTTTTACTATTGGCATAAAACTGACCTAACACGATAACTATTGGAGGGGAAGAGAAAAAGATTTACCATTACCTTCAGCAGAAGAGGTTCTTCTGTCTATTTAAAAGTTGCAGACAATCCTACAATGTTCAAGTTAGCACAGCTTTGCCATTAGCCAGTGTAAGAATGAAAGCCCTTGTCCCTTGCACTCTAAATTTAAGAACCAATACACTTGGCTTCCCTTCAGGTAAAAAGCGCTTCAGAGTAAACTGTTGTAAAAAAAAAAAAAATTCTTGGTGGCTTTTTGTGTCAAATTTTTGAAATCATTCACCAACCATAGATAGGCAGATGTGTAAAAATGACCAGGTTTTGGAACCCATGGATGCCCTAGAAAATTCCCATTCCTTACAGTGAATTCTGTTAGAGTGCTAAGCATTTGTTTTGAAAGTCAAGACACACTCAGGTGCTTTTATGAGAACAGAATTCCTTTAAAAATCAAACCCTTAAAGTATACAGCATCAACCTTGAAATCTCAAATTTGCAAACACCAATAGTTGATAATTGACAGCAACAGACACTTCAAAATTATTTCATGAATATATTAAAAGGGAAAAAGTGACAGGCAGGTTAAAAGGAATTCCCTTCACTAAGCATTATTCAATTTCAGCTCACTTCATTACAGTTATTCTCTCTGTAAGTAAGGTATATTCGGTGTCTTCTAACTTTCAGTTGTAATTTAGTAAATCCCTCTGATCAAACGTTGGGTTTCTCCCACTTTGGTAGTTTCATTAAAAGCAGAAAAGCCATTTTCAAATCTAATATGGGGGCTGGAATGGAGAAGTTACGCCTTACTTCTTTTAGTTTCTACATTTGGCGAGATGTCTTAAACTGATCTTTGATTCTGCACTGAAGCAGACCTACAAGCCCTCACAGTCACACCAGCTGAGACACAAAAGGAGAAAGCCAGAGGTTCAAAGAATATCTGAAGCCCATCTAATTCTTACCTAGGTTCAACTTCCAGCACACGCCTTAGAGCAGAATAAAGATTTTGGAGCAAAATTACTAGAAGAATGATAGTTATTCAACAGGAGAAGCACAGCAGAACTGGAGCAATCCCTTCCAAAATCTTCATTAGCACACTTTACAGGCTGCAACAGCTCAGCAGCAGATGACTTCAGCTTATCCTTTGAATGGCATGAAACTGCTCGCAGCAAGGTTCAGTTACTAATTTGGTCATTAATTTAACATGAAGCTTGCCTAACTGAGGCTCTGGGCTCAGGCTTCAGCGTGTCCACAGATACACAGACATAACTGAACACACTTGCATTAATCTTGGGTGTTCTACACTGAAAAATGGCTTATGAAGAAGTGTATGTATTAGAACGAGGTGTCTGGCCTCAGTGACAATGCAGCTGTGCCACAGCCAGCCTTCTGCTGCATTAATTCAGTATGTACATCTGCAGCCCACCGTAAGACTTCTGGTAACACTCTGGAATTGTAGAGAGGGTTAAAAGCTGCTTTACAGGGCAAACTGGGGCTCATCTGAGATAGAATAATTTCATATGTGAAGTAAAGTCAGCACCCACTCCATCACCGTCAGACAGGAGGCTGTCTGCATTACAGAATTAGTCTACTAGGAAAAGTCTTTAGCCAATGTAACTCGGGACAAAACATTTAGCTCTGCTGTCATGGGAACCATTTCTTTTTAAAATGGTTTAAGGACACATTTCTGTGAAGTAGTCTTTCCAAAGCATAATATTTTCACATTACTAAATTCTGAATTAAAAAAAAATTAAAAAGCAGATCTGACTTGTATGTACGCACATAATACTATATTTTCCAAGAACAAATTCTTTGAATATTTCAATGAAAGACAAGCCATGTCAGAGTGTAGCCAACAAACTTCTGGCTTAAAATCTTCCATGCATCATAAAGTATGAGGCCAGGTGTCTGTATACTACTGAACTTCCTTTTTATTGCTGTTTTTCTCTTTATAGCAAAATTCTTCATAGAGAATCTTGAATCTACAACACAGAACCTAAAGATTTAGAACAGAGCCCTCTCACTGGTAATTAAAAAGGTGGACAAAATGAGAAGATAACCTGACCATCATTATGGCTAAAAAACATTCCAAATCAATCCATACAGAAATTTGCTGGTTGTCACAAATATCAGAGTCACAGAACATGGATAATGCTGTCATATGATAAAATTGGCTAAAATTAATACTAAACTACAGTATATTACAACCATCCTCACATATATGCCACATGACATAGATAGTTGGGAATACATGACTAAAAAGGGTGTTGAAAAGCCTAAACCACCATTTAAACAATGTACTTACCTACAGGAGTCTCAAAGCAAGCTATAACTTGAGCCACTACTAACTATAAACATGTAGCAAACATAGATTAAAATCCTACGATGTATGGCTGAAATAAATTGAGAGCAGTGCTCTAGCTGTGTTATTGGCCATTTACCAAAGGATGTCTGAGGCTGTTTCTGGTCATGTGCAGCTCAAATTAAGTATTAAGAAATTAAGGAGGCCTATTATGGTCCAAGCTTTCAGAGAGGCTTCTAACATTTTAAATGTGAACAAACAATTGTACACACACTTTTATGACCACTAACTCATACATATGCAGATGTTAAGAGATTACATTGGAGAAAAACATACGTAAATATGTCCCGTATAGGGGAGTTATATCAGATGCCCAAACAAATATGCATGGTGTACACAGACACATTAGGGAAGGCCTTAACGACACATTCGCCAGAGAACTGTGCTTTGATTTTATTTGCTAAGATCTATAAATGATGTTTTTATTCTGTAGCAGCTGTTCTCCATCATTAAATATTTCATATATATATGATTTGCAGCTAGATAGAGCATCACACATTATTTATCAGAATTATCTTACTGTCATGCATTCTAGGATTACAGTGTCTATACTGGAAAAGACAGGGTGGGTTACAGAATGGAGTTATAACATTAGACAGCAAGGCTCAAAACTGACAGGCAATAATCATACATTTATATTACACAATTCTACAATCAAATCAAAAGAGAGAAAAGCATGAAATTTGGTATGACAATTCAGGAATGACCAGATCCTACATAACCATGTATTCTCGCCTCTTTTTTTGAGCCATGCGAGTGGAAGGGTCATGAACACAGAGGGTATCAGAACAGACAGGTTAGACTCAGTGTCAACACGAAACATTTGGGATCAAGTGAATAAAAGACAGAATCACATACCCATTTTTCCACATCAACTAGCTGTAGAAAGAAAAAGCAAGAAATCAGTAAATCTCTTTCCTTAAACACAGTATATCAAAGTCTGTTTTGAAGTTAACATTTCAGATTTTCCGAAGTGTATCTAGTATGAAAGAAAATGTGTGAGTAGAAGCTGATCTCCTAGCACCTCCTCTTTAACTTTTTATCTTTATTTTATGGGACGCACTTCAAATCCTGGAAGCCCAAAATGTCCATCTAAATATCAGATAACAGGCAGCAAATGAAGACCAATGCTGAATTATTTCCACGTTGTATTCAGTACCAACCAGTCAAAAATACAGAGCAGTTTCCCATATCTCCATTTCCTCTTGAGTAAAGCTCTGTCATAAGTGAACATTATTCACTTGAAAAGGTTTAGTGGCTGCTATTCAAGGTTTGCCATTTTAATGAATGCCGTAAGTATGAAACGTAAAATTAGGGGGTACCTGTCAAACCCTGACCCTACAACCTGCAGCATAAGAGAATTTCTTGTATAAGAACAGAGAACAGCACAGCAAAATGTCCTTCATTTTTCCTATGGGGAATGAGAGAATGACTCTGAAAGCTTAAAGTTTTGTATTAACAAAACTGTTTCAAGGTTCATTAACGAAACAGATTTTAAATTACTCGAAGAAGTCTTTGGACCACCTTACAGCATCGGAAAGGATTGAGAATATCTATAGAATAGATTTCAGCTACTAGAAAGGTTCATATGGCGCTACCTATTAAAAACTTACTTGGCACCAACAGCAGAATATCTGAAGTAATTTGTCTCTAGACTTAGCACAGAAAACAATGCGGCATATCAAGCCTTCTGTGGTTTTACTGCAGGTACACATTGACCTTTTGTTAGCAGATGCCACATAAAAGTTTAGCAATAATTTAAGATAGCTTAGTGCAAACCATGAGCAATTTTCAAAAACAGTAGTATTTGGATTCCAGCTTACTTGTGAAATTACTGTAGTTAAAGGCAACGTATATTTAGTTCTTATCTATTAAAACAGTTTTATCCAAAGTAAATTTTCTCACTTTTTTATTATAAATTTCAATTAAAATGGACTTTAATATTTTCAATATTGTTCAGGCCTGCTAGCACACAAAGGTTAGAAAACACCATCTGACCTGTTAACTAATGATAATTTTATAAGCATGATAATAATAAATTTATAAGCATTTGTTAAATTGACAGTTCCTACCTCTCTTCTGAAATTTGGACTGCACTTAGATTTATAATAAAAATTCTGTGATTTGCTTCAATTTTTTTTAATAACCTTTATTGTGACTTTTGTCATCAACTACAGCTGCAGTCCCTCCTAAAAAACACCTAGTGTTTTAAAATAGATGTAATATAAGAAAAGATATAAGATGTTGATAAGTTAGAAAAGCAAGCAATGATTTAAACCTAAATGCAAACAATACAACTACAATGTCTTAAAAGAAGGAGCGAGGAATAGCGAAGTTAGATTCGCATACAGGTCTTCCATTTACTACCTTGCTTTGTTACATCCTTTGTTTTGTTAAAATTGTATATGCACTGAGAACATAGCGTTACAAGCAGCTTGACTTCGTGAAAATGCTAGGAAGAGGTGAACTGATTCACGCTTTATTGCCTTGCTTTGAGAAGTTCTCACCGTCCTAATATTTAAGTAAATAGGGCAGCCACAATTGGTATCAGAAAGGATCCAAAGCTCAATGTACATTTTCAGTTGTACAAGCAATTGCCTGATAATTGTTGAATTGTCCATTTACTTTGTTTTAACAGACACATTGGCTTCAAGAGTCAAGTGCAGTAATTGCCAAGTATTTACAAACCGTACACACTAAAGCTGCATTGGTATACCATCTTTAAATAGAATTCTCAACAGGCTTTGGCATATGCCAAAGGCACCTTTACTCAGTAGTCTCTCAGGACAACCTCTTGAACTGTGCATGTACACTTGTCAAACCCTACAATTTAACCCCTACATGATCGCCGTACAGGAAAGACTATGAAAGCATCCAAAGGCATCCGCTCCTGAAAGCATGGTACCACAATAAAACCTTGCATTTTTAATTATAGCCGTATTCTATAGGCCTTCTGCTGTGTGCCTCTTCAGAGCCCTCCCCAGTCTGGTGGGCTCCCTTTTCTCTAGCCATCTGTGGGAGAGCTTTTCTAGCTACTGAAGTCACAAGAAGACATTTCTTTCTTACAGACCACTTTGTCCCAAGTTCTAAAACTTGCCTGTGCAACAGATGGAGATAAAATTTTGTTATCTTTTACCCTTCTGGAACCTATTCCGGAAGGCTTGTGACCTTCGAGACATTTAGTATACCATTTTGGCATGAAAAAAGACATAAGCATGACCTAATAATATATTTACTTGCCTGGAAATTCCTAGTAATGCACATTAGGTAAATCTAAAAGTAAATAAGATTACTCATATGTAAGAGTAATTGTCCTAATGTAGACAAAATAGCTGTAAAGTTCACATAAACAGAAATGAAAGGAAACAATGGATATCTCAGCCTACTGCTTGTATTTAAGATCTAAGCTATGAATCAGATAACAAGAAAGCAGATACTTCACAGCACAGCTAAGTACAGATTCTGCTTCACACCGACAACTCCATCTTTTGTCTGCCTTCACAGACTAGAATCCACAGGAACCCCTTTTCCCATGGATTTCCCAGTATACCAAATTCAGGGAACACTAAGACTCAAGCTCCTTTCGCTATATACCCATTAGTCACTAACCCAGTCGGACAAGAGAGAAAAAAAGAAAAACCAACACCACACAGACCCCACAAAATAACCAGCCACCACACACACACAAAAAAACCCCAAAACCCACCAAACAACCCAACAAAAATACACCTACCACCACCCCCACCACCACCCCAAAAAAAAAAAAAAAAAGTCTAACCTTCCCTACTTCCAGACCACATCTTGTCACCCTCCCTCTTTGGAGATCTTAATGCTCCTTGGATTTGGAATTACCTGTTCTTACTGTAAATTACTTTACTTGGGTTTTGCTGAGCTGTTGACCTGTTAGGAAGTATAGATATTCCGAGTGGTCTAGGAAGCTTTATACTTCAGGAATGGTTGGGGGGATGGCAGGCAGGGATTGACAGACACTTCTGTAAGTTCTGTCTCACTGTGGTATCTTACACTGTAAACTACTTTATTTCAACCATACGTTATGTTAACCATGGTCTGAAGGAACAGTAAAATCATTTATTTTGTAAAGCACAGTAAATTTTGCCTTGTCACAATAAATCCAAATCCATGGAATTCAATAACTATTTCTCTTCTGGCCCATCTTTTTTCCTGATCACTAAGTCATATTGGTTGGAAAAAGAAAATGGTTAGGTGAGTATGTACTAACTGTTCTCTTTTTCTTTATCCAAAGACTGCCTACCTTTACAATATTTCTTACAGTAGAGGAAACAGAATGCATCTTAAAACATATATACCTCAAATGCATTATGCTACTTAGAAATATTCCTTCCACATGCACCTGGGTACTTGGAAGACTTTTACAGAAGAACAGAACATGACACTAGCTAATATTAGATATCAAAATTCAGTGGGTTCATTGCCATCTGACAGTTTGAACAGGGAAATTATTATCTTGCCATGAGAACACAAGTTTCCAAAAGGGTGAAGGATACAATGTCTCTAGAATTTTCTTAGTGACTGTGGGATACTTATACCACAATTATTAATAATTTTACAGAAAGCTACTAACTTAAACATAAAATAATTATTTCACTGCCTACCGCTAGCAAGTAGCCATCAACATAACTAATTCAGTGAGTAGAAAACATGACACTTCCAACTCAACAGTGGTGCTTTATGGATACTAAAATGGTATGGCACCCATACATCTATATGTCTAAGGAATACAGGCAGTGCTATAAGGAGAAAAAACAAGGATGCAAAACTGTATTCTAAAAATCAGGCAGAAGAATAAAGATGGCATTTAGAATTACAAAATAATTTCTCTTCCTGAACTAGGTGAGAACACTATACTAGAGAGTCTTAATACTTCCCTTAGCATTTCATGTAACTGCCCTAAGAAGTCCTCCACCTAGGACATACAGCCATGATTTAATCATTTACTGCAATGCTAATCCAGAAACTTCAGAGAGTGATCTGCATTTGCTGACTTCTCTTCAGGGGCACACAAGAGCTCCAATCTTTTCAGCCAAGGTTTCAGTTTAAATTCATTTAATCAAACTGGAGGGCTGGTTTTCCAATAATTTTTTCTGAGCACTGCAGGTATCCAGCACTACATTAACCAGACATAAAAGCCAGTTAAGACAGCAGGAATGTAGCTCGGTTACCTCTGTTTTCTCCTGTCATAAGGAAAGAAGTTACAAACTAGACGAAAAGAAATAAAGAGGGACATTTCCACCATTATGAGGAGTCATTCACAAACTCACTTTTTAAATCTTGACATAAAGCAAGCTCACAGAACACATGCTGAACATCACTAATACAGCAACGTTAATTACCAGCGCACAAAGCTGGAGAGTAAGCTATACAGAGCAGCATACAAAAACACTACAGAACTTTATTCCACACAGTACAGGAGAGGCTTAGCTGACTATGGCCAATTATATTCTCTACAAGTATTTATGTAAACTGCAACAGGTATACTGCCGTGACCCACAGATGGGACTGAGACCTGAAATCTCAATGAAGCAATGCATTCTAGCTAGCAGACGTTCTATCTTCCTCTGCACGTACA
Source organism: Phalacrocorax aristotelis (assembly GCF_949628215.1). Classification (NCBI taxonomy): domain Eukaryota; kingdom Metazoa; phylum Chordata; class Aves; order Suliformes; family Phalacrocoracidae; genus Phalacrocorax; species Phalacrocorax aristotelis. The sequence goes on from NC_134278.1 coordinate 123,891,369, forward strand.
CTCATTTTCCTAAACTGAAGCAGGGAAAATCTTATTAGAAAAATTTTTTTCCATTTCTCAGTTGAGCAAACTGAGAACACAGAGCAAACAGTCTAAAACTAAAACCCTCTAATAGAGATAAGCAAGATGAGAATAACTAGAATTGAACTAGATAGCTTCCAAACTGATTTGTATTTTTGCTTCTGTTACAACACTTGATTGTCTTCGTAGACACCTTGATTTCCTGAACTTAATATTCAACAAGTTAATTGATGATATGTCTTCTCTTCCAGCCCAGGGTTGTCTTCCATTGCAGACTTTTGTCTCCAAGATGCTTCAAGAGCTGTGCTTCCATGTCTATTTGGTTTAGCTCCTTCTCTGCGTGCAACCTAGATCAGAAAAGTTAACGGAGAAGAAATAAATTTTTCTTTCCCCCAAAGTCAGTTTTTACTGACCCTCGTCCTGGGAAGAAAACTCTGAGCACATTAGAGATCCAATGGTCACAGTAAGGCTGGAAAAAGGCCTGTCATCTACCTCCAAAATAGGAAACTTGCCTGGGATGATAAAAGTGTTTGCTTTTATGCCATCCAAATATGGCACACTCAAAAGAAGAGTCTATGTACCAGGCTAGAAATATTTGCTTGTCACGATGCCGTGATTTGAAATAGATAATGATTTTATTCCTGTCCTTGCCTCCCCCTGAGGATAAGCAGAATGCAAAAATACTGTGCCTGCACTTCTTGATTTTTCCCAGTACTTATATTTGATCAAAGTGCATTTGATCAAAGCCAAGTCTTATTCTTTTTGTGCCTTACTTGAAATGGCCTGCCAACAATCACTTCTGATGCTAAATAAGGTGTGCTGTGGAGAAAATGACAGTATTTGTTTTATCTGCAAAAGTTTTGGACTTCCCCCCCGCCCCCGTTGTATTTCCTGTTCTGTCAGTAGTGTGGCATCTCTAAAATAACTGAGACCAGTCAGGATTTTAAGTAGAATAAGCCTCTAAACTACCTCATCTTTTCATAAAGCTTTCCACTGGTAGCCGATATGACTGTCTGCATGATACAAAGGCCCACACTGCATGAAATGCTTTCAGCTCCACTTCTTTCTCTCTCCTCCTTCCTCTCCTTTCTCTCACTTTCTTTGCAGTAAGCACCATTTAGGGTATGCAAATTCAAAGCCTGGAAGGGCAGACCTTGGAATAAGTACAAGTTAACATTGCTGGACACAACAGCTCTGTCTCTCTCCATGACGCACCACTATCTGATGAAGACTTATTGAGAGAATTTCTGAAGAAAATTACTGCTGCAATATTTTGTTACTTCAGCGAATTATGGCTGGCACCTGTAGACAACCCTTAGACTAATGAAAACACTCAAACTATAAAAATAATAAGTTATAGTTTGGAGTTTTTGCTTAAAACTTTGATTAAAAATTAATTCTTGCCTTACTGCATCTGTGACATCAAAAGAGAGTGCTAGGAAATTAAAACAGCTCTTGTTCATTTCTGAATCTTCCTACCTGTGCAGGTTCTGCTAGAAAACCTGTGAACATTTTCAGCCCACCATACTTACTACAAGTGCTATTAGCTTTCAGACACGTCATGAACTAGGCTACCATAGTGTAAATCAGACAGCTTAAATTGTCAAGACAGCATTTAACTGCCAATCTTTTTTTTTTTTTAAGTAAGTACCTTGATAATTTGGCTTATTCACTAATATGCAGAACACATTAAAAGAAACAGGGAGTGTTACTTTTTGCCTCTTGCATGAGAGATGAAATTACTTCCTCCAAGCCCCGCCCCCATGCTGAGAAAATGATAAAGCTGCCAGCTCTCCATGTTATCTTGCTGCTTACTAATACAAAGTGATTACTGAATTCAGAGTTCCACAGTTGGAGATGGATTTTTTGAATATTCAAATCACCTCTGAGCTACAGTTGCATTCCTGTCCCAAAATGCCTCCGTTCCTTCCCTGCAGCATGGGAAACCTTTTTAGCCCTGTGAGGAAACACACGTTTTCCCCATGCCTTAAACACTGAAGAATTATACACACAAGCCACTCGCATGTCATGACTCCTTCACACAAGGCCCTTCAGATCAGTGGAGAAGGGCTGTATTTTGCTCCCTTCAGCAAACCACATACAAAATTAGACAGCAGTTTGCTGGTCAGTGGCACAGAAAACAGATTTTATTAAAACAAGGCACCAGGAGAAGTGATTAATCAGCCATGACTGGATGATTAGATGGGAGTTAATAAGCTCATGATGCAATTTGGTGGGAACTCTGCCTAACGGGTATCCGCAGACAGCATTTCCCTGAAAAATGAAGCTGTCAAATGTTGGAGTAGAGGTTGTGAAATTATAATTTTTCATATTACAGAAACAATTTCGCTTAGGATGCACACACAAGGTGTGCAATCAAATGCTTTCATTCTGTTAATAAGGTCTGACACAGATTTATGAGTGCCCAAATCTGAGAAACTCCTAGCATTAATGACAATGCTTTACCACAATATAACTGAGTTTTTTAAATAAAAGTTAATGGAGATATTTGTTTTATGGATATCTTTTCATGTTGTCCGTGAAGTATTTTTGTCTGCGTTTCAGTGCTTTTCTAATGTAGTTGGGTCGGGATGCATTGGACAGGGAGTCTGTGACATCTAGAGGAAAACAAGGACATTCTGGAACTAATGTTACTAATGGAGGCAAGTCAGATACCAGTGTCAGTAACCAGGCTGTATACTGATCAACCGGTTCTGCTCCAAAGTTAAGATCTTCTGTCAGCAACAGGAATGAGACAACGATGTATAAAAACTATCAATCCGACAGATGTGGAAAAATATGCAGCAGATTAAGACTAACAGCATATCTGAAGGAAATAAAGGCTATCAAAAGAAATTTTAAAAAATTAGGAAAAAGTTATTCCAATGCAAAATAAACAGATTCCTGTCTTTTATTGCTGTACTCTGAAATCAGTGCAAAAATCAGTGTCAGGTTTATTTTAGAAAGATAATTAATTCAATGCATACCACTGTATTTATTAAAAAACTGCTGAACTACGCATAGAGGCAACACAAGTTAGTTACACCAGGCTGCAAAACAAATGAAACTTTTAGCTAAGCGTTTCCTCACAGATTTGAAGTCTTCACTTAGACAACAGTGAATGTTATGTGTCTGTATCACTCCCTTTAATCGTCACCTTCCTGATCTCATTTTCAGGAAGCTCTTTCCAAATCCCAACCACAGTAGGGTTCCTTCATACCTGGCTCTCCGAATCTGACTTCTTGATGAGTCTAGTCTTGCCCACGGTCTGAACTGATCCAATACACCAAAAAGAAAACCAGGAAACTTATGGAAATTAAAAATCTGCCCAGAATTAAGAAGCAAAAATGCTGCATGTTCCCTTCATGAACTGCAGTTAGACTATAAAAAGGAGATGGCTATAAACCAAAAATTCCTAACTGCTTTAAATACATGGAGAATAAACATGAGAGAAAGAATTTGGAAAATGCCTCCTACTGTATTGTTCTCAGACCACCAGGTACACTAGTAGCCTCCAAATCCTCAGGAGATCTGCATTTCAAATTACAAGGAAATCCCTAAACACTGTCCTATCCACAAAAGGTTTCAAAAGACTGGCCTGTAGTGAAAGACATTCTAAACAAGACAATCGTGCTAAGGGAGTAGAAAGAAAGAAGAAAAACCAAACAAACAAAACCCCAAACAAACAAAAACAAAACAAAAAAAAACACAAAACAGAACAAGGTCAGAAATATTTTCCTAAATGTTTTAGCATATAACAACTGATTTTTGGTACTTCACTGATAAACTCTATCAAGCAGAAGTGATCAAATTTTCCTGTGAAGATCAACAAATCAATTTATTCCATTAAACCCTTGCTTAAAGTTTTTAAATGTCCTAAAGAGATCTCCATGTTAAGGTATTATTTTTTCTTCTGTTTAACATCAAGCCAGAAAAAAACCCTGAAATCACCTATGAAAGTGATTAGGAATTAACTGGAAAAAGTAGGAAAAATCACTGAGATTTCAAAAAGAAATTATTATTCAAAAGAAATCTCAGCAGAAAGTCTATCGCATGCACTCTTTCTCCTCTCAAGCCATGCCATGGTATTCATGAGTTGAGAACAGACTACTCAGACTGGGTAGGCACAGACATCTGTGCTACAAAAAGGCTAAACAGTGAGCAATATTGATTTCGAGCAATTCTGTTTTAACTGTCATTTCCACACAAAGGTCTCAGTTCCTTAATAAAGTTTTATTTTCTACTTTGCAGCTTCTTTCCATACTCAGTCACAAGAAGCACTGGAGTCTCATAATTCCTGCAGTGATAACATATAAGGATGTTTCCTGTATGCTATTTTCCTCAGTGGAGAAACACTATAAAAAGGCTGAGCAATGTCTAGTCTGGATGTAGAGAATGTAGGGCTGCAACATCAAGTCAAATGAGTGGGTTAGTTTGTAGCATTTGCTGTCTTACATTGCATTACAGGACCTACACACTTAGCTGTGAAACAACAGGACTATTTTTTCCATCCAAACAGAAGTGCGAATAAAAAGAGTTCACACCAAATTCTCTAAGTTTGGTTCACGGCATATTCCTCCCAAATTAACAGAAACATTGAGAACTTTTTCCTTGACCTTACAAAATTTGAATGAAACTACAGAATGTTCATCACTTTCCAACGACAGAATAACTTGAAGAAGGGAAAAAAGTACTCGGCAACATAATAGTTCACAGAATTTAGTGAACTACCAAAGTAACCGGAGACAAGAATACTTCTGATCTGAAATGAATGATTCTCAATACCAAGATACTTAGATTATTGTGTTTAAATTATTGACTTCTGTGTAGAAAGCTCTAAAAATATTTTAGCATTTATTAAGCTATCCAAAATGCTGCATTTACAAGTGTTGGGGGGAAAGAGTAAATTTATTGTGGATGAAGCATTTAAACATTGAGTTAATTTGCTTCAAATTTTCACTAGGAAATTTGCATGGCAGGATTTCAAAAATCTACCAAAACCATTCCTAGAAAAATAACAAACAGTAAAGTCTCTCACCTATACACTTCAGATAGTTCCAGGACTTAGGAAAAATTAGCTGCTAAACAACTGGAGTTGTTGACTCCAGTTTCAAGCCAAACTGGGAAAGGACTCAGAAATACCCTGTGGGATCACTGCAGAAAGAGAATTATGGTCTTTCTAGGCAGAGGCAAATGCTGCCCACCTAATATGTTCCTCTGAAGGATCTCCAAACCCACCAACAAATTATTTCTTTAAAATGAAGGCTTTGAATTTCACCAAGTAATGTACCTTAAAAGAGGCAACACATGGCTGAGGAGTGAGAATAAGAAACTTCACCTGAAATTCTTTGGAACAGCCAAATATTTATCAGTTACTGACATTATTTCAGTTTGGACAAATGCACAAGTTGTTTTGAAAACATAGAGCTATACACAGTATGCTGCTTATAACTAACAAACACACATGGAAAGGAATTTTACAAAAAAGAGCAAAATAGCAGAAATATCCTGTTAACTAAAACAGTCTGCTGCTTAAACGACCTACATATACACTAGGTAACATGAATTTACCACATTAAATAATCGCCACTAAAAAAAATTGTGAAAAAAACAGGATTTCCAAATTTGTCCCTTTCCTTCTGCTCCGTATGTACTGTTATATTCTGTGAGTCATCCCAATATTTTAAAAATATAAACTTCTTTCAAGAAAAGTAAGTGTTCTGCATATCTATCAACAGACTGTCAGCTACCAAAGGCTGCTCGGGGGTGGAAGCTGCGTGTACGGCCATAATTACAAGCACATTCCACAGCATCGGCAGTATCTGCACAAACAAGTACAAACTACAGAAATCATGGACAGGACTTCATAGCCCAAATGAACTACGTCGAAAGCCGATGACAACACCCCATCAAACAGAAGTCGGATTTACTGCTAGCAGCCTGAGTGCCCCCTGTTCTTTTCAAGTTCCTCTGCTTTGCTCTGCCATTTCAAAGTACACTGTTTCCATAAAGAAAAGTAAGGAATGAGCTTTTACTACTGTCACATGAAAAAGGAAAACAAAGTCTTATCTATTTATGCATAAAGGGTATGACAATTATTTGGAGGACTAAAGGGCAACTAACTGTCTAAATGGAAAAGGTTGCAGCCTAGGCAGAGAGGGGAGAGTGCTACGGAAAGAGATGACAATCTTCAGAGCTCAGCAACTATCACATTTATCAAAAAGCCCTTCATGGATCAAGATCAAAGGCCTTCCAAAAGCAACAAATGAGGGGATAATACCTCCTCTTCTCACTCACCATGTTGACAGTACTCTAAAAGCACATGTTCAATTTTAATTTGAAAACTAAAGGACCAATACCTATAAAAGAGCTCAGAAAGAGTCAAAAAAAGCATATCCCCTTTTTTCAACCTAAATGTATGCATGTGAGTGCATATATATGTATATTTTACAGGCATGCTTTTGAAAGGAAAAGACTTAATCCAGTCTACCTGCAGGAACTCAGCAAGAGCCTTCACTGCAGCTGAGATCCTGCAGACACTCCAAAACGGAGCCCGCTGGCGCGGGACCTGCACCCAGCGCAGCGACACAACACAGCTCAGCTGGAAGGACAGCCTGCTGCTGTCGGCAGCTCCCTTCCCAGCGAGGGCTGCCCAGGAGCCTGCAAGTCCTGCCCCTCGCTGGGACAAGTCCCTGCCTATAGAGTGGCAGGTCAAATGCTCAAAACTAAACTCCAGATCTAGGAAAGGCTGAGGGATCCTGATGCACACTGGTTTATAGTTCCCATTGAGTTTTGAGCTCGTCCCAAGTCCTGCAGCCCTGCAGCCCTGCTCTGAGTTGAGCTTAGCTGAGGTGGATGATCCTGCCATTCAAAAAGGCAAGATACCCCTGTGAAGAGCAGGGGTTCATAGCCTCTGCTGTGCTCAGGTCTCAGCCTAGGCTATAAATGAGGCACCAGGAGCCCAGAGGCAGGATCTCACCTTTGCAAACAGAGCTGCTCCCTCTTCTCAGCCTTTCCCTGTTCACTTACACCCTTGGTCCTAAACCCCTTCATTTCTTTCACTTTCCTTCCATCCATCCCCAAATCAAAAGTTGTTGCTATCCTCATAAGTAAATTAAAAATAGAAATTCTTTATGATTAGAGAGAAACAAAACCCAAATCTGTCTGCTAACTTTAGAAGTGGAGTAGTGCAACTCACACTACAGTAGTACTTAAATACTTGAAATAGACCTGTCTACTCACCTGCTTGGAAGGCTTTGGTTTTACTATTGTTATTGAAACAAAACATTTGATAGCTCTCCATCATGACTTTCCAAATCCAGAAACCATACCTTCTCAGTGAATCAACACCACCGCAGTCGCTAACGGATGGCTGGGCATCAAAAGAAAACATTTTACCACAGAAAATAATTTCCACAGACAAATAACATTTGCTCTCTCTGGACCTGGCATTTTTGCTAAGATATTGTTGATTCACTCAGTGATGTAGCTACCATGGATTCAACTTTCTCATTGCCATGGGGAGATGCAGTTACATACATGCAGATGTATCCTCATGCTTCTAGTACCTATCCAGGCCTGTTCAGTGACAATGTTCAGTGACAACTGTCAGGAAACTGCAGGTTTATCACCAACTCTGGCATACCACACAAGGAATACAGAGACGAACCCTGCTCCTCCCCAAACTCAGTTCTGTCCCATGTCCTGTTCAGAACAGGAATTCAGTCTGTGTAGTCCTACTCAGTCTCACAATCCCAGCTCTAGCTCTTCTTTTGTTTCAAATGCTACTCATGTCGCTGTTGTTCAAATATTACCCCTTTGGGGAGGACTATTCACATCCAAACTTGAACTAGTCAATGATGCATATACAGCATCATTAGCATCAAAAGCACCCCAAGGTGTTGAACCCTGCAAGATAAGGAGAGTTAGAAACAAAACCACATTAAGAAAATCTTGACTGAATTTGAAGATTAGGGGATTTTTAATTACCACAGAAGGTATCGGTACGGTACCTCCTGGAGGATCATCATGCTGAACACATTTCAGGAGGAAGAATGCCCTGTGTAATCTTCCAGCTGCAGCTGCTTTGAGGTCTCACGGAGCTGCCTGATAGCAGACTGCTTTCTTGTTACACAGCACTGCAGAAACCATTAACATTTTCCACACCCCCAGCCTGTATAACACTGTATTTCCTACACTGATAACATTTTACACTAGCCATCTAAATATTCTTTGAATAATATTCTAAATATTCTTTGAATATTATTATAAGCCACTAAGATGAGACAAAGGATCCCTCTATTTTTGAAATATTGCATCCACCTAGCAGAAAGCTATCCCTACAAGAAGCCATTATAACACAAACGTAAATTTGGATACTTTTCATATATATGAGTCCTTTGCGTAGCGTTATTAACATTCTGTTTAAAGATATTGCATAATTATTGTTTCCATTCTTAATATAATTGTAGAATTTGGCAAAAATGAAAGTTATAGTTTATTTAATGTAAGGTCTTGGGCTTCATAAATAATTTGGATTACAGCTGTGTGCGTTGCGAAAGAGGAGGAAAATACAATGTCTGAGTATCACACTACCCAGGCCTTGCCTCAGCTGTGAGACTGAACTAAAGATGCACTTTGTACGGTCAGTAATAGGAGACCTGTAACAGACAAGAACGATACATAATCATGAACAATTTACATTTCAAAACACTTTTTACTAAGCTAAAGTATCAAGTTTTTGCATTTTCAAAAGAATGATGCCAAAAATAAAAAGAAACTCTTCTAAAACACAATGATTAAATGCCATCAATTTTATGTTGTTCACTACTGTAATGCTAATCTCACAAATATAATTCCATTTTCACAACACCCCAGATGACATGTCAATACATTTACAGAATCAAAAGCATGGGTCTATTAAAAACAAAATATATACAAACCAGGGACTGCAGTTTAAAACACCTAGGACCTGATCTCTAACATTGGTTTACATTTTGCGATAGTTTCCGTCAGCTACAGCCCTCAACACCTATACAAATCAGTCCTGAGATATGAAGACATAAAAAAGCAGAAAAAAAATACAAGTAGCAATCACTGCTTAGCTTACAGATTATAACTGCTTAGCTAGACTGACCTGGTTTAAAAACTTGGTATGTTAATAGCTTTGGAGAACCATCTAGTAGCATTAAGAAAACAAGTGGTTTAAGAGACTACCTGGGCTTTATATAGGATTTTGTAGCAAAACTGACATTCTTCATCATTCTGGAATAGCATTTGAATGTGAGGTTTTGCGGGTTTTTTTGTCTATTTTTCTTTTATTTTGTCTAAATACAATTTAGTACACCATTTCCAACCACTGCAAGAAATGAGTTGTGCCTTTCTAAAGACAAATTTAACTGTACCATTTCTGATATCTCTCTGCTTAAATTTCATTTAAAAAAAAAGGAAAGAAGGAAAAAGAAAAAAAACACCTAGAAATAAATTAAGTCTTCCAGGACTTAAGAAAGAATCTTTATTGAATGGCTTCAGTATGTTGCCATCCTTTATGTTGACTAGCTAGAGGTTATAGATGGCAAGGGGATAATAACTGTGGAATTGACTGGTAAAACACAGAGAAACAGACAATCCCCTTATTTTCCCATCCAAGCTAAAGCCCCACAGCACAGCTTGATTTCCCCATCCTAATCTCTCTGCCTGTATTTCTCAGCTGTCCTCGCTGCAGCTCATCACGTCAAAGTGCCAGTTTCAGTGACTTCCACACTGGTCATTTGCAGTCAGTAGCTTTTTGTCCAGCTATTCTCAGGTTCTTTCCTAGGACCACATGGAATCTGAACCAATTCTTGTTTTAATCCTTGTGTCTAGTCCACTTTGGAGCTGTGCAATGCTGCAATCTCAGGAAAACGGTTAGGTCATCTTCACTGTCTCCCCCTCAAATGCATAGCTTTTCCATTCCACTTCAGTGGTGGAATTGAATTGGCTCCGCTTCTCCCTGAGTTCAAACTCACTGCGATAGTGCCCATGTGCTCAATAACATCATCTCACACATCAGTTTCTGCTTTTGAGACCAGGTTCCAGCTTCACATGGGTTTGCAGAACAAAGTCTACTTCCAGCTCTGAACCTGGATTCTATGAGAATGGCACAAGTGCAGTCGGTCAAAGAGCAGATCCGAGAAACTCCAGCACGTTCATTTCACATGAAGGCTTCATGCTGCATTTGTTATAAGTGCTTAAATGTCTGTACTGGGAAATGTGAAATAATATCCTTCATCTTTTTTTCTTCCTCCCACCCCATGTAAGACCAGCCTTCAGGAGCTGACAGCAGCATTTTCAGCAATTCACATCTTCATTGCCAACCAGGACAGGACTGAGCGTCCAAGCACAGAAAATCTCCATGGCATACAGTGGTAGAAAAGCACAGCTGCTCTGCAAATACTAGGACAAAAAACGCAGAAATCTGCACGTAGAGGTGTCCAGTAGACAACATGGCAACCAAGATCAATTTGCAGGAATCTAACAAAGGATTTAACCCTACGTTTGAGGATTCAACCCTATATAAAAGTAAACAAATTTCACCTATATTCGGGCAAATACAAGCAATTTTTTTTCTTATGTAAAGAAGTCCAGCAAGACAAATAGCAAAAAAACTTCAATTTACTCAGAGTTTTTCATTCAGAAAGTAAAGAACAAATATAGTATGATTTCCTGGATAAGCACTTAAAATCATCTCAATATAAAACCTGGAGAGCCCTACACTATCCTGACGTATTCTAATATATAGCATGTGGTGTCATTCAAAATGCAAAAATTGTAACTCCATATAGATTCACTTTCTTGCTACAGATGACACACAAAGAAATCCTTACTTATTTCAGTAGCACTTGTTTTTCTAGTAAGCAATCAAAAAGCTGACACTTGATGGGAAAGGACACAGAAGCAACTGAGAGAAATCCATCTGGTTCCATACAGGATAAGTGAGTTTGGTGCATCTGTCCTGCAGGAGTCATTAAAACACAATTCCAATAGAAGCACATTACAGTCCAAGTGCAGCTGATTTTACCAGCAAGCAATTCATGTCACATAAAACCTAGCCATTAGCAGAGGAATTGAACTTTCCACCCACTTTGCTGATATAATTGCAAAAGAAAACCCCAAACCGTAGCAGTCTTACGCTCTTCTATATATACCTGGGGGGGGGAAAAGAGGCCCATGCATGCACCTCCTTTTGGCACAACAAAGCACAGATCAGCAACAGCAGCTCCAGGACCTCTCACCAGAAAAGGCACCTCTTACTCTACACCCTCCCAATGAAATGAGATTTTGCTGTGGATGGGTGGTACAATAAAATCGGGGTGACTTGGTACAAACTCATCTTCTGGTACACCAGACTGAGAAGAATGCCTTACCACTGCTGACAGAAATAATTACAGCTGCTGTGAGAGACAGTTTACCAAGAGTTCTCAATCACTCCAGTGAAAAGGTGTAGATAAGAATAAACCTCTGCATGGGATACAACGTCTCTCATCCACACGAAGATGCACACCATACTGGCAGGTGAAAGCAAGTCATGTACCATGTGTGTTTGTGTGTGTCATACATATATATGTTTATATGTATTTCATCTGTTCACCATGGTATGGCATGTAACATACAATCTGGAGTCTTCAAATTCCAATGGCCTCATTTATGATATTTATCATGGAGGACTATAAAAGACATCACAAGGCAAAAGAGTAGTACATTCCTTATATCATGAGACTGCTGGATATTTTTCAGAAGACCCAAGCAAAGCAAGTGTAATTCAAGGAATCACTAACTATTATGTGTTTCAAAAGAAATGCAGGTTTTTGTTCTAGCCAACATAAAAGATATGTGAGTTTGTGCTTATTCACTTACAGCAAAGTGTCCTTTAAATGCCAACTTAATTTAATTTCTTGTACCTAGTCACTGTACCCAAAACATTTTTTGACCTCTATGAAGTAATAAATGCATTAGAATAGAATGAAAGTTCAAACTAGCTACTTGTTATACACATACAGATGGTAGCAGTGTTTTCAATCCTCAAATTCTCCCTTTAGAAAAAAATCATTTATATTGAAGCATATTTAAAAAAAACTGTTTGAAATATATTTCATATGAGAGTTAGCAGCAATAGCCTTTATGAAGGTTACCTTACAATTCATTTTAATTTGCATGCCCTCTTGGCAAATTTTTATTTTAAATCTATTTTTTATGCAGCCTGTTTGCTTGAAGATGATTTCAAAAAAATTTCAGGCAGAAGTCTAAATCATTGGCTGGGGCAACTGAGGCTAAGAAAATATCCAGTGTTTCTGAATGTCAAATATGTCTGGATACCTTTTCTTTTGGCAGCTCCAGAACTATCACACAATAGAAAAGCGACTTGGTAGAGAATTTTGTAGAATCTGGAAAATTTGTGAGTATGTCATCAATAGAGACTTGAAGTAGATAAGGCTGCTCAAGAGTATGCATGCTGGCCCTGATTTTGGCCAAGAAAATGGTAATAACCAGTGTCATCACCTACTTTGCCTGCTATATGTCATGGCTGAAATCTGCATGCTGGGTCTAAAGGTACCAGTCATTGTAAGATCTTTTATGAATCTTTAGTATCAGCAAGACATGACATATTGAAAATAAAAATTAAGGCAATCCCTGGATATACAGGTAGGACAGTCCGAGTAAGGCATAGGGAAATAATTTTCCTTGTCATAAAAGGTGAGGCTGGTAGTGACATAATATGTACAGGTCTGTTGCCTAACTTCTATGAAAAAGATGTTTAAAACCCCAAAACTGAAAGAAGCCACAAAATTATAAGTCCTTTCCTCACACCTGAAACCTGGCAACTTCCTTCCCATGTACGTCCGGCACCTCATCTGAGCACAAGCAGTGCAGAAGGTACCCCAGCACAAGAGCAGTTGATAGGAATATAAAACAGCCAACTTGGCCTTGCTTTCCTCTTATAGGCCGTAAAGTTAGGTCCCTTTCTCCTACCCGATATCCATCGCACCTGGAAGAACATCTACCCCTGTTTCTAATACTGTTTATGTTGTCCAGAAACCTCAGAAGTTACTGAATACAAGAGTGCTAATAGATAGATGGCCAGGCTTCATTTCCTAAGAAAATTAGGGAAAACTGATTTGATTATGGTATTTCAGCACTTGCACAAGGAGAAAGTACTAAATATTAGAGCTCTTGAATTTAGTAAAGGAAGACTTGATTTTAAAAAAAAAAATCATCACAGTGAAAAAAGGCTTTTCCTGGTCTTACATACTTTACAAAAACCCAAGGATTTCCATTTTCATATTTCACCTTCTTTTCTGACAATAAAAAGTTACACTCAGAAAACAAGTCAAAATAATTATAAAATAATACCTAGGCTGTAGGCCTGTCTAGGATGGAGCAGCTACATGCTTCAGAGACCAGACTCTGGACACACATGTAATGATAGTTTTCATTTATATTATTATATACTATTTTCTTTCCACAGGATTGCTTTCTTTTTCCTTCCCTTTTTCTGGTTTATTTCTGTGGATGAACTAATAATAAAAGTAGTACATGCATATAGCACTCAAGTCTCCAGCAAAATCAAAAATTTACCTGCTTAAAATGAAAAATCTAAATAATGCTGCCTGAGCAAACAAAACAGGTTATGGCTTTATTTTTAAAAAAATTAGATAAATAAACCAACAAGAATTTCACTGCTTTAATAAACTGCCAGAGCTAACCATAGTATTTTAAAGGGAAATTATAAAACCTCAGAACACAAAGTAACTACTCAGTGCCTAGGGCTAGAAGAAACAGAGCACTACACACATTCTTTCATACGGAATTTCACTCCTTCTACTGTTGCCTTTGATACCAGCATTTAGGTGATTCAGGTGAGAGAAGTAGGTATACTCAGATAGATGGACAACTGATCTCCTGAAGTACAGAAATTCTCACTTGAGGAGTCTTGCACTAAAAAGGTAGTTATTTATTGCAGAGGTAATCTTGTACATTTAATACATACTAACTGAGAATTAAAATTAAATCCAGTTACTGCACATAGTTATTCTTTCTTAAGCACAAGGAAAGCCATTTATTGTTCTGACTCAAGTCAGCATGAGATTTTGTTCATATTACTCAACCATTTCATTACTGCTGACTTACTTGTTATATAATAAGAATACCTATTATATAAACATAGCATTCAAGAGATTACACACCGCAAAAAGCAAAGAAGCACACAGAGACCACTTTTAAACACAGCCGCCTTAATGATTTCAAATGCAATGAAAAGTAATTGAGGACTGAAAAGACCTCCCTTTGCAGGATTCTTTCCATTAGAAAACTGAGGTCATATTGAATCCAGTTTACAGCAACAAACTCTCAAGAAATTGCTGTGTTTTCTTCTCCTAAATGAAAGAAAGCATCATTATTCTAAATAAAAAATTGATGCTGCTCCAGGAAGATAATAGTGCTTCAGATGAATGCATAAAATTACCTCTTCTCATAAAACTTAAAGTAACCACATCAGTCATTAAATGCAAAACCCACACACTAACAGTTACTTCAAATACGAAGCTGCCTACATAAGTATCTACCCTCTAATAAATACCTATAGATGCAAAGGAAAACTTTAAATATATTTTTCACAGAAACAACATAGAGATGCCAAATGTCAGTTCTGTTAATTTATCAACAAGTACTTATTCAGTCATCTTAGTGTTATCATTATTGTTGGCTTCCAGAGACTTACTAGAAAAAAAAATAATAATGAAACTGACAACAATATGACCTTGTTCACCTACAAGCTTTTCAAGATTATTCTCTTCTAATATCAGTATATCAGTATGCAAGAGACACACAGGGAGATTCCTAATGCATTTCCACAGAAGCCAAGCAAAATTTGCAGTAGAAATATATTAACTATTCAGTGAACACCAGCTATCTGGACTGGTATAGCTGTAGCTCTGTATCTTCTGCCAGTGTTGGGATTTAATAGGTGTTGAGAGCACAGTAAACTACTCTGTAAACAGGTAACTCCCCCATAATGACCACACTCAGAGACTTTGCTTTATCTTTCTTGGGCGTGTCTCAGAAAACCCACGAGTACAGACCACTGTGTACATCAGTACAACCGCCATTACTTTTCTTTAGGCATGGATATGAATGCCCAGAACTCTGACCTTCATGCTTATGCTCAGAAAACATCGATAATTGTTTCCAGGAAATACTAGATTACCATCAAGCACGGTTCTTGAGCTTGGAATATGTAGGTCCCATCAGTCACTGTGCCCTACAAAAGTCTTTTTCTGCTCACACCTAGTGCAGAAAATAGTCCAGAACTAGTGCAAATGTTCCACCTGAGACCTCTACAAAGCTCTCTTTAGCCTGTCCTCTTCCCAGCAGAATCCCCAAGCTCACATTTTCTGCAGAACTTGGTTCACTATTCCATGTTCTCTGGATGTGATCTCTGTATTAAGAGTAAATTTTCACTTAACAGTTGGTCCCAAGATTTTGCTAAAGACAGCCCAACAGAAAATCTGCCAATTAATGTTATCATTTTAAAAAAAGTTTCATTACTTTATATTTGAAAATTGAATCTTTTATCATTCACTCTATTCTACCCTATAGCACTACTTTAATACACACTCCCCTATACTTTCTTCAGTTTCAGGTCCTGCCTACATCTGGTGGGAATAAACAGCAAGAAAAGTGATGCTCAACTTCACACGTATGGCTGTACACAGTTACCACTGCAGATCCTTGGGTTTCAACTATGATTTTGGACATTATGCCTGTATGTGCCTGAATCTTTTGAATTTATTTCTTTTTTTCCTGATTTGCTTGCTCTTGGTTTCAGTATTTACAAACTAAGGGAAGAGGGGGCCCTGTTTACAAGCATGGATCTGCTTACTCTGGTAGTACCTCTTCTCCCAGATGTGCTTTTCTTTCTCTTGCTGTTGGAGTTAGTCCTTGGAACAAATTCTCACTGACAGCACACACTTTGGATCGTCTGTGGGACCGCTCCTGGACCTCATTCCTCAAATACCATTTTCAATCTCAGTGCCTGGCATTTTATGGGACCTACTACTCTATGCTAAAGTTGGCTTTCTCAAGGCATTCCCAGAAATATCAGAGGCATGCTTCTCTCCTGCCAGCTTTCTTGAGTGACAGGCTTCTCTTCTCTTTTATCTGTATAACTCCTGGGCCTACAGTGACTCTTCCTCACTTGCAGTTTATGGGATTTGAGCTGGAGCATGGCATTCAAATTAACCCTACAGGGTGCATATGGAACATTCAACTACATCATAACAAATCAAATCACACAGCAGAGAACATTAATTACACTACTATGATTTATTTCTAAATACCTATTTGCTAGTCAATCAGTTAACATTCCTCCTATATGCTTCATCTTCCAGACTGCAAAAATGTGTAAGTTTTCATATTTCTTGTCCACCGAGACTCAATAACTTTCTATTTCCAGCTGTAAAGGTGAGTTATAGGGCATTTCAGCTCAGACCACACAGAAAAATTTCATTATTTCCAGAGAAAAACAGCACACATCCAAGTCATTTTCAGACTACTTGACAGTCTCACTTGATACAGTCAGAAATCCTCAGAAAGCTTAGCTGTTCTGAAGAAGTGATCAAGCTTTACATTTCACATTATGAGGTCTCAAATTAAAACATTCTTGTAGCTCTATGCTGACCTGCAGCTCATTGAAATTGTAGGGAATTTATAGCTCTGGCAAGCTTCAGTGAAAGCTGCAAGTGTTTAGAACTTCTCAAAAATCAGACCATTCCTGTTGCAAAGGAGGAAAATCAAACCTAAGAAATGCATGATGCTATAAGCTTGTGCCAGTCACAAAATCTGTGGTACTGTGGGAAAAACACTGTTGTATTTCACAAGATGAAAAAACGTGAATATTCAATAACTTACCCCTTCTGCCTTTTCTTCTGTGTTAGCCAGCATTTCCTGGAGGGCCCGTACTGACAGAGACTGCTCCAGCACAAAGGTGCAGATGGATAGATCAGGTGGAACATTCTAGGTGAAAGAAAAACAGGAGATCACATTAGTGACAGATTTGCTGAACAGCACTTTCCGATGCTTCTGTTTTCCCCTCCCTTTCCATGAATCTGAAAGATCTACTATATAAATGAGGGTATGAAATCCAGCCACATACTGGGCTGCAACAGTTAAGGCCTAGCCAGCACGCAAAGGGGAAGCGGTTCTTCCCCTCTGCTCAGCATTTGCAAGCTGACAGCCGGGGCTTTGGGTCCCTCTCTCAATAAAAGAAAGAAACCGATAAACTGCATCGAGTTCAGCAGGGGATCACCATGATTGTCAGGGCTGGTGTACTCGCCATGTGTGGCTGGGGGTGCTGAGCTCGGTCAGCCTGGATGGGGGAGAGAGAGGAGAGGGGGATCTTACAGTTCCCTTTACAAATCTAGTGGTGATTACCAGGAAAATGAAGGCAGATTCTTCTTGGAGGTGCTCCATGAAAGGAGAAGCAGCAATACAAGATGTACCAAATAAAATTACAATTAGATATTAGGGGAAAAATTCACCATGGGAATAAAAAGCCCTGTCAAAGGCTGCCAAGCAAAGTAGTGAAATCTCTGCTTGGACATTAGCATGTGGAACATGTGTCTTACACGTTATGCTCGGATTGTGGGGTAAACAAAATTCAGACTTTAGGCTACTGGTAGTAGCCAGATCTCATCCTTATGATGGTCTGCAGGTCAAGATGAATTTTCTGTAGGAGAAACACTAGACACTGAGTATCAAGGCTAAGCCAGTAGCTTCTCAGACCTGCTTCACCTTGCTTCTGTTTTAAGTGGGATGAAACAAGAGAGTCTTATAAAAACACCTTTACCTTCTCATGATTGAAAAATAAAATGGAGCTACTGAAAAGCTAATTTTCCAGACTATCATCAAAAAAATTATAGTAAAATTGAAACAGGTTTGTAATAGAAATATCTAAGTTACAAAGTAGCAAAGTAATATCAGATTTTACGTGGGGATCTTGTCTTCTGTTAATAGAAGAATATGCAACTCCTACATACCTTTTCTTGCCTCCAGAAATTCTTTCATGTCCTTTCTCTTTTTCTTTTCATGTTAGTTGCATATTTTAGTTTAGGAATACTTTTACTGATTATTGCTAATAATTTCTTTTACATCACGAATGCTTTTAGTGCTAAAGCTGTAAAACCACATATTTATTCAAACTGTGTACAGCTTGAAGAGGCCTCTTCCAAGGCCTGAAACATTAAATAGTAAGAGGTAGTTGCAAAACCATTTCTTTCCATCTTTTTCAAAAATTCGTTTACCCAGAACACCTCACACTCTTAATAGCTTATTAAATTGCTGTTCACCACTCCTAACTATAGTAATTCCAGTCGGTTTATTAACTAATAGATCTTTCATTACCTTCCACTATTTCTATTTCAATAAAATTAATGTAAAATGGTATTCCCAGTTAGTTTCAGCCAGACCAAAAAGCATTAAATAGCATCCTCTTTTGTGTGGGATTTTGACTGACTTATGCAATGATACTTAGGCATGAAGTCTTTTTAAGCCAACTTTTTTAGAATCAGGCCTCTACTTACTTGTCAGTGTTCTCGTTAGCATTTCTCTTTTGTAGTTACTCAGACACTACAACAGTCCTTTTCATGCTAGTATTAGGCAAACAGACAACTAAACAAGTGCTCTTCAAAACATCCTTGGAACGTAAGTACTAACATAAGCTCTTATTTTACAAAGCAGGAAAGAGAGCACTCGAAGACAGCAGGTTGCAAGGTGTTGTTTCTGCTCAGTAAACACGAGTACATTTTTCCATTCTAGAAAGCCTCACAGAAATGAACTGCCTGACAGTCCAGCTCGCCCTCAATTCTCCCTAGTGAAGACTGACTGACAAACAAGAGTCTGAACAAAACAGTGAAGATGCTCCTTACACTGTGCTCAGAAATGAGCCAAGGCTACATATTCTGTATCTGTTTGGTTATAAGCAAACAAAGTCTCCATAACAATGTTCCTACTGATACTGCTGTTATTTAAAGCAAGAGTTTTTGCTGGCAGAATGTGTCTCACACATACAATTTTGTGACTTATGGAAATGTTTTAGTGTTTAGTTACCCACCCTACAGGTTGTACACTCTAAAACATAGGAAATCCTGCATCATTCACACAGTGATCAAGCCAACATAACTTGGACACTCCTCCATCAATTGCATTCTCTTTTATATTCATGACAGCCATGAGCATTTTCTCCCTTCCCCATTAAAGCTGAGCAACGAAGTTCCAATGAACATTTTTCAGCTATTCTCATAGCAGGTAAGACACACTTTGAGCAGCCAGAGTGTAATAAAGGAGAACTGTATGAGATTGTCTTGCTTTAATTACATGAAAGAGGCACCTTCTTACAGTCTAGCAAAATGTTACAACCAGTTTCGTTCTCTTGAGACAAAAAGGAGAGTACATTATCCCACCTCATCTCTGTTGCATGAATGCCTAAACACTTGGTGGCCCTTGGAGAGCAATGTGTTTCCCCTAAGAGCTGAAGGAAGATACATCTACTGATGCTTGCTATCAGCGCGTGAATTGAACTCTTCCTCTCTGGCCGTTTCTCACCCAAATCTGCTCTCCTGAAGATCCAACAGGCATGGCTGCATACAGTGTACAACAATCACGGCGTGGACACATGCGGGACAGATGCAGAACTGCCACCATATTTAGCTCAAACTGCTACAGCTCTGCTCACCCCTATAGAGTCCATTTTAATGCTGATGCTTTTAAAGCTCTGGATTTAGAAGATGAAGCTTCAGGCTGAATGTTCCTATTCTGAATAAACCCCTCCAAAAAATAAAAATGCCAGTTAATTTTTAAACCCTCATTTAAAAATACTAAAAAATTATTCACAGTGTATTTTCCATCTCTTCAAAGCATAAAAATGAGGAAGGAAAAACACAGTCTTTGTCAGTCCTCTGATTACCTACCTTATCTCTCATATTACCTCACATACAGAAGAAGAAATATGAAAAATAATGGTGTTTGGTGTTATGTGGCAGCCTAACATTCCCTATTGAAAAATATTTTCATACGAATTACACAGTAGTTTTTAGTGCCCCACCTGGAAAGCGACTGCATATTCTAGGGGCTGCAGTGAGAATCTGTAGCAATCAGTTTGCAATATCAGGATTTTCTGAGGACAGGTCAAATGCGTAGGCAAGTATTTTAGTGACTGCTTTGCTAAACTATGCATACCCTATTAAATTATAAAGAATTTTAAAGAAAATATTTTGCTGTGTGTCTAACAACCACCCACCAATGCACAAAACAACCTGTAACTAGCTGGAAACTTTCAACAGTTTAATGGTAATAATAAATCCTTAATTTGAGAGCAGAATACTATTTATACCCCCCAAAAAAAGGATCAGTCTCAAAAGAGATGTCTCAAGAGATGTAAATAACCATGCTGGTAATCCTCAACCTTCATTTCCACCCATTTTTATTGTATTCATCTTTACTGCAGTAACTTTCTAAATGAAGGCATAGGAAAAAAATTCATATTCCAAAGGGGTTTTTTGTTTTGTTTTGTGACATCATATGTAATGAGGTTCTTGGATAGTCCAGGGAATCTGTATCACTCATCTTTGACCCAAAAGACCAGTGGAAACTTCTGTTACACAATGGCAGTATTCAAAACAATTTCTTTTCAACTTATTTTTGAGACATTTGCAAAAACAATTATATTTTAATGGCTTTTAACATAAAATATACACAGTGACTTAAAAAAGTAAAAAGTACTAACTCCAGTATTCCTCAGAGTTTAAAACATTACTGATATTCTCTGCTAGCTCTGGTTTACAAGATTTGTCTTATTCTCAATTATTTGTCTAGACAATCTAGCCAGTCATAAATTACAACTGAATATGTAAGTAGCTTGTTAAAAAAATAGGTTATAACAAAAATAAACTAGAAATGGTATATTAAATTTCAAAAAGAGATTCAGTACTGCTAGGAGAAAAAAATAAATTACTATTAACTTTTTATATAGATGGTCGTTGTTTGTAATAACAGCTACAGTCAGCAAAATCAGACAAATTAAAATAATGACATTTTGTTCTGCAATTTTTAAAGCATATATATTACTGGAGTAATTGCTGGATTATTTAGAAAAATTGAGAATTCTTTATTCTTGCTACCATTTTAAACTGTATTTATTGTGTACACTAATTATCTGTAGCAATATTTGCATAGTAAATTATGTTTTACTCTGTGGGAGGCAGATTTGAAAATTGGATAATCATACCCTTTATTGAAAAGGTGTTTTGAGCAAAGCTTTTGAAATGCTATTTAAAAATATCGCTAACTCCAGTCCAACCCACAACTGAATCCTGGATACTGAATGTATTCATTAGGCACTATTTCAGTTTTTAGTGAATTGTTATTTACAAGCATACCATACTCAAGGGTGATGACAATGAAAGCAAGAAGCCGAGATTCAAAACTCTGTCCCGCTGTCATTACACAGTGCTAACAAGCCACAATAATATATGACCTGCTCATATAATACGATGCATATAATCCTGTGAATGTAAACTGAACTTCTGCCTCTCATAAATATTAGTACAAGACTGAGGAATAATAAATCACATCAGTAAACACATTCCTGTCTCTACAAATAGGCAGCTTTACCTCAGCTTTATTTCTCTTCCCAGTTATTTGCAAGCTTCCTGGTTGTTTTCCTAGGCTCATGGATATTTTTATTTCTCTTCTAACCAAATTCCCAGTGAAATGGACTTGCAGGTATTTAATCTCTAACTGAATACTAAATATTCAAGCATCAGTGCCCAAAGAAACACCTAAGCAGCCTGATTTACAAAGGATCTACAGTTTGTATCGTCAAAAGATAAGACGTGTTGTTCATTACTTTTTAGAAGTAACGCATTTATTAGATGCCTAACTTTGAGAATCCAAGTAGGAGGATTAAAAAAATTAATTTTAGTACAGATTTTAAGCAAAATATCTGTACTGCTATTCATGTGAGTAGCCCAAAAGAAACTGAACCCATCATCTATTTTCAAGTTACATTTAAATTTATACCTCTCCATCTCTTTAGCAGTCCTTTCTACTTAAATGAGATTCTGTCTGGTGACAGTGATGAAACACACTCACTATTACCAAGCAAAGCCATCCATTCCTAGGACTCTAAGTAGAAGGCATAGCTTTCCATGTTTTCAAGCTCGTCATTACAAAAGACGGACCCAGTACAGAACTATATGACTCTGACGACAGGTCCCGTCAGCCAAATAGGATGAATCATATTCACCAAATCCCAAAACAGGAAAGACAAATGATGTATTATGGGTCTTAAGGTTTCAGTTCTAGAAGACAGAACCTTTCAGTAACGGCATCAAACTCCTGCACGTTTGTCATTAGCAGACCGTGAAGGTTGCCTGACCACCTCCTCCAAAAACTTGCTTTCAGTTGCTTATGATTATTTCAGTCAGAAACCATCACTTTCTGTACAAGGCATCTGCAAAAGACTGAACATTTATTGGATATTCCATCCAAAACAGTTGTTTCCATCAAAAGCAGAGAAGTTTTCAACATTCAAAACTCTTTATGATGCTGTATCCTAAAACTGTAATATCCTCATGTTTTCAGAAGCACGGTTTGACAAGGGAGTGGCTTTTTGTCACAAGTATTCTTTTCACTTTTTCTAGTAAAAACTTTGAAAATCTGGTCAAGTTCTACTCCCTGAAAAATGTCTTTTTCCACACAGTGAAAAGTTTCTTGTTAGCAATTGAAAGCTCTAAAGATTCTTTCTTCACAGGACAGCTGCTTTAGGGGATAAAACTGGAGAACTCACAGGAGTACCAGGAGAATGAAACTTGAATAGGGTCCGAAATAAAAAAGCAAGGGAAAATGAGACCAACACAGGGAAAAACAGCTAGTGACAGAACTGAGGTCAGATCCAAATACACTGCAATCAACTCATTTTCCAAGCCTAGAACACAAGCCATCTCCAATTCCTCAGAGTTTCCTTTAAATCATGTTGGTTGCCTATGTCAACATACGTATTTTTACGTATCTTGTTAATCTGACCTAAAGAACTGACTGGTTTAATTTTTAAAAAATATTCTCTTCTTGTAGCCACATATACAAGTTTCCCTATGTTACCCATATTTCTAAGTGCGGAATTCTCTCAGAAATGAAGTGTTATATTTGGCAAACCCAGCAGTGTAAAAAATTTTGATACACTAAACATGCTTTCTGTTGATATATCAGAGATAAACACACATCTACAGTAGTCTATGTCTTATCACGAGGAGTTACTAGTTTTTATCCCCATATGAGTTAGCACAGCAGTGAAGGCAAAAATCCTTTCCTACTCTTATTTCCAGAGAGTGAATGTCAGCTGCTGGTCACAGTGGAACAGTTCATTGGCAAAGAAAAATGCATTACCTGAAACTTAAGCTGTACCAACTGAAAGCATAACAACATCCAGAAAGAAACTGCTTCTTGGGTTTTTCCCCTCTCACAATCTCCTTCAAAAATCCATATGAATTCTATTTCTACTTAGGCTGTTGTTACATAAGTACAATTACATTCTTTTCTGTTATGCTTGCAAACAGCATCGAGGTTTTATGTTACAATTTTCCAGTTTTTGCTCTTTGGAAACAGCTTTGACCCTAAGAGCCGTCAAGGGTCATGAGGCTATTATTAACAGAGCAGACTGTCTTAACTACTTGGAAGTTGCAATTCCCAGTATGATATTTACTTTCTTTATGAATTTAGGGCCTCATACATTCCATCTCTAAAAAGAATAAATCGAGATTATTTTGCTCTTATCCTCCATCTCTCCCTCTGGTCTCCTTTCTAACTATACTTAAGACCAACATATCTACAGTACTGAGAGTTGCTTCCCTTTTATCTGTTCTCTGAAAATTTAAAAGTCTTAGCGACAGGTAAGAGTGACACTGGCTAAGAAGCCATACAACTATATTCCAGCCTCGATGGCTAAACCAGGTTAATCAACTCAACAGACATTACAACATATGCTGTGGTAGCCAGAAGCTTAGATGAACATTAGCGAACAGTTTATCACCCTAATGCAGTGTAAATATGTTAATGTTTAAGGTAATTAGGAAAAGCCTATGCTAATTAATAAGATAAAAAAATCTCACCGGATCAACAGTGCTACAGAGGTTCTCGGCACATGTCCAAATTAACAAAAACATTTTTTGTTTAGCTTCTTACTGAACCTGCAAATTCTGTCTTATTATGCTAATTGTATGCGTGTTACTCAAAACTTCACAGTTCCCTTTTATTCTTAGAGATTATGTTGTATATGTAGCTACCGCAACAAGTAATAGAAAAATATAGGATGTTATCAGTTGGGAGGGTACTGTTGCTTTAGAATCTGGAAGGAAGCAGCTACCCTTTGATTCTTGCAGCATCAGAAAGATGATCTTTATAAGACTGATTTGCCCCTTTCTGGAAGGCATAGCAGACACCCAACAGGAAAATTTTCCTAATCTTTGACAAGATTTATTATAAACCATGCACAAGACAATAACCAACTTTCAATGTAGGAAACCTAGAGTCTTTCAAGATCAAACAAGTAGGGCAAACATTCATGTCTTTTGTGGCTGTAGTAACTGACACGAACTGACCCTTCTCAGTAGAAATCTTACCTCCACATAAAAACCAATAGGACAAGATTTGCAGAGATTCTCCCCCCGTGAAGTTTATTCCATAGTTGAAATCTTCACAGTGGAATTATAACACATAAAAATGAAATCCAAATAAATATAAATACTAACCTTTCCAGAATACCCTACACCAGCTCAAATGAGCAATTCATTCACTTTGCAGTGAACATGAAAAAATACATCTAAGAGAAGCAAAACATGCTTATCTCATAAGCTATCAACTATAAAACTAAAAAGACCTTAAAAAAAACCTAAAAAATAATGGACACCAAATTTAAACTTCTAAGAATTTTATTGTAAGTTTTCAACTCTTACACTTTCCATTTTATGTTACTGAAATCAATAGCCAACCTGTCTA
Organism: Phalacrocorax aristotelis; assembly: GCF_949628215.1. Lineage (NCBI taxonomy): Eukaryota > Metazoa > Chordata > Aves > Suliformes > Phalacrocoracidae > Phalacrocorax > Phalacrocorax aristotelis. Next base: position 123,916,473 of record NC_134278.1, read on the forward strand.
CCTAGGAAAATTGGTGCCTATCAAATATTGCTTAAATGGGGGAATTTATGCTCTGAGTCACCTCTGACTTATCCTTATAGGAAGGGAAGGAGATGTATCAGCAGCTCTCTCCTGAGCAACAAGGTTTCAAAGTAGCAAAGCATAACCCGGCTATCAAAATCCCTTGTGGCAAGATGCAGCAATGCCCTTAGGCACTTAAAGTACTACATTGCATATTAACTGTCAATATTTTGTTTACACATACATAAAATAAATCCATTTCTATAACTAACATGAATAATGCATACATTCTGTTTTGAGTCCATACCCATTTATGTGCTTAATTTGATTAAAAAAGTTATTCAAAACATACGAAATGCAACCACCCAGGGAATTTTCAGTCTGTCCCACCAGCATTACAGAAGCTAGATGTGCTCCATTCAAATTTAGGTGTTTCAGCCCCAGCTGGCTGGCAAAAAAATTAATAAATTATAACGCCAGTTTATGAACATGAATAGTGCACCTTAACTCAGTTCTTTAATTCTTTTTGTCCTTCTTGTTATAGGTCTTTTAAAGGCAATACATCCATTCTGATTCAGGCTGGGTGTAATATTCCCCAGGTGATTTTGCATCCCGGATTGTTTTGATCTGATTTACTTGATATACGTATAATATCAAAAATTACACATCTCTTAAAAGGCATACACATTCAACTCTGTAATGTAAAGCAAATCAATTAGAACGATATATTGACAGTTGCTCACTCAAAAAAATACATCTTTAACCACTAAATTCTTGCAGTCTTAGAGAAACTCCAGCAGATATTTGGGTCAGGGACAGAAAGACTTGAGGAGTCCTAAGAGTAAGGACTATCTGCAGGAAATTCTTCATGGGCTTAGGGACATATACCATCAGAGTTTCACTGCTCAGAAAAATTGCAATAATACTTTTGAACTTAAATACCTATTTAAAAAAGATCTTACCGTGTATACTCGGAAGTTGTGGTTTATCTGTAAATGTGCAAATGTGTAAAGCCCCTGCTTGACTGTGCGTGGCGCTGCATTTGAGCATACACTGCATGATGTAAAAAATAAACACTTTTTTTACTATGCACCTTTATTAACTACAAAATCGAAAAGCTTGATAGACTAATTAGTGATTATTTGTTGAGGTTCTTAAAGATTCAAATTTTGTCCTTTTTTGGTTTAAGGTGCCAAAATATTGTTACTAAGCCATTCAGCAAACAACTGCTGCTTTAAAGGACCCTCTGCTTATCATTCAGTAACATATGAGCATAAAAAGCTGCCACAAAGTACTGTCTAGACAGAAAAAACCACATGCATTTCCCAGCAAACCACCTACCTGCCTCAGAAGTGAATTATGTAAGAGCAAGAGGCTTAAAAAATCAGAGACGGTAAAGACAGTCTCAAGGAGCTGGCAAAACAGGTGGACTTTTACTCTTTTGCTGCTACTCTCGCTTGCTACTTCCTGCCACTTGAATGCACGTTCAAGGAGGCTGATAACAAGAAGTTTACAGAAATCACCCCTACGTGTAACTATGGCATCCATGTAGGTCATTCACCAACCTGCAGTTTCCTCCTCGACTGTATTCAAGTTCTTCCTTCTCAAAATTTCACAATTTGACATCACATAAAATGTCAACTCCAGCATCAAGACCTTTGCAGATACCTATTAGGCACAACGACGTATTATTTTCTAGATGCTTTTAATTTTATTTTACCAGTATCTCAACTTTCGCCTTACCAAGCAAAGATGTTCCACTTCTCTACTAAGGTGCATGCCTATGCTGGGATTTAACATAACCTTTCAAATGCCTTTGTTTGGTATTGCTTTATTTTCTTAAAAAATAAATAAATAAATAAAAATTCCACATTCCTTCGAAGTTTCCAAAACAACCAGAACTCTTCTTGGTTAATTTTCCTAAGGAATCCACCTTTTCTATAGAAATAAAACAATTCTAATAAGAATTACATGGACAGTTAGGTGTATGTGAAAATAAAAGCTTTAATGGAAAATGCACAGACAGCTAACCTCCATAAACAATGGTAAAGAAATCTTTTGCCATTTTGAGTTTATGAAGTCAGACTTTTATAGTCATTAATCTGTACAAATACTTGCAACTGTACCAGCCAAAAGGGGTCAAATTAATTGTCAGAGTACTACTGACCAAATCATATATCAAATATGGCACTCAAAGCATATTAAGCTTTGTTCTTACACACTGAGCATGTTCCTTATTTGAAATAAGACCTCACTGCAGTTGTACTTCATTTCTATGGACCTTTTTGTGTTGCCTAACAATTAATCGATACACACTGGAGAAATTCTGTATTACTGGACTTTCTAATTTTTTGAATAATGGGCACTCAAATGGTTTCTTGGCAAGTCCATTCATACTTCATATTGCACTGAGCGGAATACTTGTTTGCTCTCTAGGACCTCTGTCCAACCTTCTCATGCAAGTCCTGTGCTGTGCCTGTTTCTTTTCCTTGCACAGCATTCAAAATGTCACAGAGCTTTGGCATTTTCCTTCATATAGAAATAACTTGTCCCTGCTGTGTCTTTTAATGATTGACGCAGGCCTTGGCCATTTCAAGTATTCTAAACTATCTTAACCTAATCCATCCTGTATTACATAAGCCATTTGAACAATGGCTGTTACTGATTTTGATTCACACTTCCCTCAATAATGGTCTTATCACCAGCTGTAAACATTGTACTGTGCAGCTAGAACTGGTCAATACTCAGAGATACACCAAGAAAACCTGACATTCCTAACTCCCTGTACCATTAAAACATATTTAGATGTGGGACAGAGGTAGAGTTTGCAGGATTGTTAAGGGAAGACCGTATCCGTCTTTTGAAATCAGCCCAGTGACATTAGTTGCCTATGATTTTTTTAATAGCATGTAAAAAGTCAGTTCTCATGAAAAGGTAACCTTTTAGTGGATGATATCTTTTTCAATATGTCAAGAAAAGAGTACAAATACCTGGAAGGTGGAACAAGCTTCCCACTCCTAAATACATTCTTTATATCTAGTAGGGAGGGAAGAGAGAAATTTCGAGGAGTTAAAGCTTAAAAACATTGATTAGTATTATTCACAGGAACTCACTATATTTACCAGAATATCACTTTCTGTAAGACAAGTAAAAGTGTCTCACATTTACGCTTCAACCCCTTCCAGCTCACACAACTCCCAAACTAGCAGATTGAAGGCAGAGCAAAAGTAGACTGCGCACAATCGCTGCTTTACAAGATCCTTGCACTGAGGCACAGAGAACTGTAAAACTCCTTTTGGCTTACAGATGGCATTTGAAAAGGCCAAGCCAACAAAGACTTAAGCTTAAGAGGAAGGACATCTTAAGCTACTCATCATACTGTGGGAAACCATGGTATTATTCCCATCCTCCAGGTGAGCACACGCTGGTACAGAAAGAAAAAGAGATTGGAGGTATCAGTGTGGTTCACGGTTTGCATATCAGCTACGTGTCCATCACTCATATCTACAGGTTTTCAAACAAACAGCAGACTTCCAGCAATTGCTCAAAAAGAAAACACTCAGGAAAAGTAGCCTGAACTCTGACCTTCTGCATTTATGCAGACTCCTTAAGAACATTATAACTTTTTTTTTTAATCATCTGGCCTCTCTTTTTTAATGCAAAACAGAGCAACTTTTCTGCTTCGGGGGGAGGGTGGAAGTTATGCTTGTATTTGTATCGGCAACCCCCTTGCCAGCATTAGGGAGGTTACTAACAACAACCTGCATTTGGGTTCCAAGCACAAGGACACAAAACATACACCTTCCACCTCTCAAACTATTTCCACTTGCCCAATTTCCCCCTTCCAATACAGACTATTTATAAACTAAGACCCTCACTTTAATGTTGCATTTACTCTTGTTATGACAGCAAGTTAAGACATGCCCTCTGTTGTTGAAAAAGCACAAATTTTCCTCCTCATTTTTCATGGGGAAGTAACGAGGAGGAAAACCCCAGAATCTTGAAAATCACCACCCAAAAGAGAGAAGTTTCAAAAAGTCTTCAGAAACAACAACTATAAAAAAGCTGTTCGATATTCTTTGTTTTGTTCCATTTCAGATATAATTGATATTACTTAACCTCGAAGAAACACATAGATTCACTCACTAATACACCGCATTTCTTTGTCTTCATTTCTGAGAGCCCACTGGGCTTGGATCATCCACAGGAGTCTACTGAGCCAGATTTAGCCCAACAGTGCTTAAAAATACTGAGTACAAAGTAACAATACCACAATTTCAAGTGTTGAGCGTGGCAGCATAGCCAATTTCACACTGCTACGTCATATCACATTTGTCTAAAGGGCTTAAAATAAGCACTTGCATTTTCATGTGTTCTTGACTTGAAACACACAGATTTACGACTCTATTTTCAGGTTCTCATATTTGCAGCTAAATATCAGCCTAATTAAAATTCAAACAACTGCTTTGTAAATACTCCACGTGTAGTAATGAAATACATTCTGCTATAAACCCATCACAGAAAATATTTGAAATGCTGAGCACTGGAGGACTTTGCAGAATATGACACTGTGTAACCTTGTGATGACATTCAGTTACCTGGGTTAATGCAGCAAGCCTGAAGCTGCCAGGGCCGTGATTGCATTGAACAGCTATCAGTTGTAACTTTCATGAGACATAGATGTACAGCAAATAACAACTCCCACCTCGAAATATTCTGGCTTTGCTCTGTGTATCACTTTATTTATCTTTCAAGGACTTTCTTATGGTATTTTAGTACAGTTAGCATATTTGGTGAAGTCAAATAATCCATTTCCAGTCCTTAACACCTAGGCCCAAGGCTAAGAGTCCAAAGGCTTTCATACTAAATGGGAGGGGAAAAAACCCCAACCACCAAAACCCATCAACTATGCAATTGTGTGAGGGCATTGCTTTGAACAGAATGTTCAAAATGCAAACAGAGAAAGCTATCAAACAATAATAGCAACTCTCCTTTTTAATAGGAACAGTACTAAAAAGGTAGGACTCAGAAGCTAAATCACAGCAAACTGGCAGGTTTTCAGAAGCCTGCAGAATACTCAGGATTGTACAACACATATCTGACCTTCTTACATCGTGGTGCTTGTGTCACAGCTGTATCTCTGGCAAGATTTTCCAGCATAATATCTGCTTCTTTTTATATTTTAATCTTTGAATAATGACAAGCCTAAATAGTTACTGGGATTTATAGTTATAAATTAAAACTGATTTAATGGGATTTTTCAGGTGGTCTTTACTTATTTTATACAAGAAGTTGAATTCCTACATCTTTCTACTACAATTAAAAAAAAAAATTAAAAAAAATTAAAAAAAAAAAACCACCAAACAAACAAACTGCCATAAACAACCACTCACCACCAACCACTAATGAATGTGGTTTTGTAAACATTTAGGGGTTGTTTATTTGCTTTTAACAGACATTTTGATAATGAAGGAAGTTGCAAACTACACATTTGACTGGAGAAATTACAACTCATGCTTTGAGTGTTAAATTACACAAATTATACAGCTTTGGGTTAAGTTTATTGATTGGATGGCCTGTGTTACTAACATTATGGAACAAATTACTAATACTAAAAGTAAAATTAGCATTTTGAAGTTTGTCATTGGTTAATTGATAACAGACAAATATCTGCTTCAACAGAGGATACAATCTGAACAATGAGAATAATAACAGGATATGTTACGATTACACTAGTCTGTGATGCTTCGCAAGATATATCACACATTTTGTTTGCTTTTTAAAAAACTACCTGCGTTACAGATGACAGTATAAACACGCTAAACTGTGTCATCATGCCTACTAATACTGCACACAATTTTCAGCTGATATAAAGCCATATTTCTGTTGCTGCTTTACATCCATGGGATCTCATCCAGTGTCTTTCACAGTCTGAATGTTTCACATTCATTTCAAATTATTCACTTTCCATTTCAAGAAATAATTCTGTCCATTTGTGAGATTAAGTGCAAGGATCACAATCAGGTCTGACGGATATGGCTACACATCTGCATTTAGGCTCAGGATTTATACAAGATTTAAAAGCAATCAAAATTGAATCTGATATACATAAATAATAAAAATAATATTTACAATTATAGAAACTATGTATTACATAAAACTACCTACAAATGTAGCGAAACACGCTATGTTCTTATTTACATTGCTTCCATAGAGAAACATTTTACTGGGAAGGAATGATTCATGGAACAAAATCCTGTCTGATCTATGCCTACAAAGACTTCCTCTACCTATGTCAAAATTAGGTATGTAAAGTAGGGCAGGTAATGTGTAAGTATGCATAAATGTGTCACCAACTCTTCATTTATATTATTAAATTCAATGATCTTAGTGAATGTCTTCTAAATGGAGTCCTCTGAACATGAGACTACATAAGATTAAGTGTCATCTTTGCAATTAAATATGAACATTCATTTTGGCAACATGACACAAAGGCAATTAAAACGGCTGTGGAGGTGCAGCTAGAAAGCCTTTCCAAAACCCTGACAGTCTTTTTTACTTTTTTAGAAGGATGCAATGGACACATAAGCACAAAAAGAAACCACAGCAACTATCAAAAATAAAATAATTTAAAAAAAAAACCAAAACCAAACAACCAAGCAAAAAACACCTTACTATATAGCAAATTACCAGAACGATCCACTGTGAACACAAGCAGACAACACTGATTTGATCTGTCAGTGTGAATGTTCTGCTGGGCAGTGGTTCACAAGGGATCAAAAGTACATTTGTGACTGGCCCGTAGCCGAGTATTTTTCATTCTGCACCACATACCAGTATAATATTCAGGAGCTGTTAAAACATAGCTCCAGCCTGTTTGCTTTTCAACACTCCATGCATTAGTTAGGTCTAAAGAAAAATAACTTCAGCAGCAGACAGCATAATCTTTTAATGAATGGACTTCCTCATACTAGAAACCTGCTTATATATAAAAAGCAACAGTAGTCATTGAGGTAAGTGAACTATTCATAATTCTTGTTTTAATAAAAAGGATGGGTTTCCATACAAGGAATAGATTTAAAAGTATGAGAAACATTGATGAAACAAAATTATCTATAGACCATTGTCAGATAAAGTTTACGTTCATTTTTTGCTTTTTTTTCCTGACACCTATCCCTTATTTTCCTCTTTTTACTCAAGAAATTAAAATTTATGCTATAGATTTAGCAAGACCTGCTGGAGAAATAATGGGATGAGATAAGGAAACAAAGCATTTTAAATTTTGTCTGCAGCATGTCTTCTCTGGGTTGTGTTATTCTTGCTGTCACAACTTTTTGAGTGTTAAAGATTTTTGATGGTTTGATACTTGACACTCTTAGGCATTTGGAGTGTGTAACCTACCCCTAGAAAAATATCTATTTTGAGACAGATCTGCTATGAAATTGGCAGAGATTAAATGATAATTATTTTTCACTTGAGCTAATACACCTCTGTAGATGAGGTAGTCATCAATTTATCTTGTACCAACCTGATTGTTTTATACTCAGAACTGTCTCCTATTAATAAAATTACATGTAATTTAGACCTGACATCTTGTTTATCTATTTTTTTGCTCTTGAAGATATGGGATCATTTTAATGAATTTGGTGACATGTTCTGAGCAACTATCAGGAAGGTGCCATACTTCTGAACGTAGCAGATAAACTGCATTTACAGAGTAAGTGTAGCAACTAATCTCACTTGCCTTCCAAACTTAAAATAATGAAGGAAATAAAGATAGCATCAAGTGCAAAGCAGCTCTTATGCCATTATCAGTCAAAGCTAGAGAATAGTCCCTGGTAGAATTGAAAAGAACCATTACAAAGACACGTCCCTGGTTTCTCCAATAGCGATAGTGATACCACAATAGTGATATCGCTATCACTAACACAGCATCTACTCCTCCTGCACATCCTTGACGACTGCAATCCAATCCACTGGTTCAAAAAATTCATTTCAAATCAAGAATTAATTTGCTGTTCAAATACCCAGTGCCTTCTGACCCAGACTGGGGTCTGACTGCTTGGGAGGCAGCTTTACAGAAAAGGGCCGCAGGGCAGTAAGGTGGACATGAGCCCACAGTGTGCCCTGGCAGCAAAGAAGGGCAAGATCCTCCCATGCTGCACTAAAAGTTGTGTAGGCTGGAGTTATTGTTTTTCCCCTTTGCTCAGCACTTGCTAGACTCTACAGAATCATAGAGTGGTTTGGATTGGAAGCAACTTTAAAGATCACCAAGGTCCAACCCCCCTACCATGGGCAGGGACACCTTCCACTAGATCAGGTTGCTCAAAGCCTCCCACCTGGCCTAGAACACTTCCAGGGAGGAGGCATTCATAACTTCTCTGGGCAGCCTATTCCAGTGTCTCACCACCCTCACAGTAAAGAATTTCTTCCTAATATCTAATCTAAATCTACGCTTCCTCCGTTACCCCTTGTACTATCACTACACTCCCTGTTAAAGAGTCCTTCCTTATCTTTCCTGTAGGCCCTCTAAGTACTGGAAGGCCACTATAACATCTCACTGGAGCCTTCTTCTCTCTAGGCGAAACAACCCCAACTCTCAACTCAACTCTCTTCCTCTAACAATGATCAAAACAATGCAAATAATTTTCACAAACTTAGAAATGTAGCCGTACTTTGAAACTTGATTCTGTAAAATGCTATTTTATAAGATGCACTTCTCAGAAAGAGTCCCATGTCAAATTTCATAGCAAAAGATATCTCTCCATTTGCTAGAAAGAAACCAAGCTCAAGCCTAAAACCAAGCTGTACTGTAGCTCCAACCATGAGTGAAGTCCTTAGTTAAAATTCAAACACCTTACAAGATATACAGAAAAAAATAGATTTGCAGAGCTAAGATATAAAGAGGATATTTTTGCTCAGTAAAGTGATTTGACAAGCATGGATTGCTTCCAAAACAAGTGAAGAAAGTGGAATTCTGGAACAGTTTTGAAATATGAAAAAATGTGAACTGATAATGCTTATTAAAGAGTTTGCTAACTTAGCCCAACTATCATCACCCATCTTTTGTTAGCACGATGTTTTCAAAAATCTGCTGTTCTCCAATGCTGAGGGAATCCACACAACCCTCCAAAGAAACACTTGTGTTGCAAACTTGAACGGAAGAAAATAAAATTCATTAAGCAGTTTTCATAATGGGCATGCCAGTGTTACTGCTGTAATGGGATAAGTATTAATAGTCAGTAGTTGCCAAAGTATTCTATCAATGTATACATTCAATTTGACCATTATTTTTGTAGTGTGACTTATTCAGTGGTTCTGGGGCAAGAAAGTGCATGCGAATAATCTGTACTAATAAAACATCAGCTACACCACCAGAGCCACATCTTGAAGGATATTAAAGAAAAGCAGAGGCTTGTATCAGGCATTCTCAAGAAGGCAAGTCCAGGATGATAGCTGAGGTCTGTTACTTGTGTTTGGCCTATGCAATAGTAGCATTGTATGGACACAGACATTAGGAAGAGAACCATATTTATTTACTCTTATTTACAGTCAACTTTGCCTTAAGGATTTGGTAATTTTATGGCTGCCTCGGTATGTACAACTCCAAATGACTTCAAATAAGCCCATCGTAGAAACTGTCAGACCTTAAAAATTAAAACAAGGAGGAGCTGCATGGATTTGCTTTTGCTGGCCCTTTTTTCCCCAAGCTCATGCAGAATGAGTAAGACAAATATTGCTTCACAAAACATGGAGAAAAAGCAACACAGGAAACTGATATGACATTTACACTGTATTCCTTAAAGACAATAATGTTCAGGAGTTTTGTACAGTGAGAGACTGTAGATTTAATATCCAAACTTACTGAATGATGATATATTCATTAAGTGTATTTTTCTGGCCTTACAGGCTACTAGCACCGAAACCACTTGATCCCAGCACATTTTTATTGTTAAAAAGATTAACTTAAAACAGAGCGGCACAATTCATCAAGATCACTGCTATTATAATGAATCATTAATATCCTAGTGAAAAATTTATTATTATGAATAATACATTCAAAATGATGAGACAGAAAATGAAGCATTACTCCGCAATGTATCAGAGAGAATCAAAGTGATGTTATAGAACTTGGCAAGATAAAAACCATCATTTTTTGTTCTAAATCTTTCTAAATGTATTTCCAGATGCTTTACCTTTATTTTATTTCCTCATCAAACATTTATATTTTAGCTGAAGAAAAAACAAGTATGTTAAGCAACATTCATCCCTTTGCGTAAATAAAATGCCCAAGTATAACCATCACTTTGGTAACAAAACCAGTTCTGCACTCAGAAGGCACATTTTTGTCTTCAAAACATTTATTTGAGCACATGGGATTGTGAAACAAAAGCTCTCTTTCAGAACAAATATCAAAGTTAATTTTTCAGATGACTGTACCTACTGCATATACAGCAGAGTTACTGTAGGCTCAGATAACAAACTGATTAGATGAAATAATTTTGATACTTGCATTATTACTCTGCTCGGTTAGGGAAGTAGCAGGACTTAAAATAATGATCATGTCAACATAAATGTCACAGAATAAAATCTTATCACAAATAGAATAATCACTCTCTTTTCTGCGGACTTAAAAGCAGAGTAATCAAATGTGTCTTTGAGTTGCAGTACACAAAACTTGCACTTTAGGTTCCTACAACTGAGTTCAGACAACTGAAACAACAAGCACGTTACTGAGATGGACTTCTGCAGCTAACTAGTTTTAAAAAAAAGCACAGAAAGCACAGCATTAGAGTCCAGCCAAAGGGCTATGACAAAGGAACAACTAAACTTCAAAGGGAGATTAAATGTTCCTTATATTAATGATAGATTTAATTTGTCCATTCTCTTAGACAGACTTATGTATAGTACATCAAAGCAAGAAATATTATAACTATATCCTCGCTTCATACATGACACTTAAAACACTCTGCAGTACCTTAGAATTTGATGTGGATTCCAAAAAGCAAAGCCTGTTGCCAAATCCTTCTGCAGCAAGACACAATTTCTGTTGCTCCTTGTGAACAGTTGCAGTACACTGCAGAACCACTTCATCATCCTACCAAAAAACAAGCAAAAAGAGAACAGTGGTTATGCTTCTGACTCAACAAGATCTGGAGAAGCACTTCCAAAATCATTGCTAAACTCAGAAACAGTTATCCCTGAACACAGGCAGAATCAAATCTCAGCATAATTTTTATCCTCAGAATTGTGAATGTGGGAAAATAAATTATAACAACTATGTATGTGTTTCTTCTGTTTGCCTACCCTCGTAACAAAAGTCAGTATGTACGAAATGACAAACGTTATGGGACTAAATCCTTGTAGTAATATAGTCAAAAGAGATCTTGTCAACAAACCTGAAAGAACAGCAGCAGACTCTTATTTAAATCCCAGTTCTTCAAAGTAACATAATCATGAGATAGAGAATCCCTTTGCAGAAATATGGTTTATGTCAAAAAGAAGAAAACTCTGTTGTAATTAGTCTGTTTTCTAGCAAAGGTATTCTGTTTAAGAATAGAAAAAATAGTATCACCCTGTGCATTCTGCCCATTTATTTCTGAAGCAAAATCAAAGTTTCCAATGATAAATTTAACATGAATGATTATGAAGAGGTCATATTTAACACTGTAAATAAGATGAAATACAACAATAAAACTATGGGATGAAGCATGCAACTGAAAGCAGAAAAGGATGAGACTACAAAAATGCACGCATTAAGGCAGGCATGCTTATCAAAAAAAGTTGTTCTTACAGGTAGCTTTTTGCATAGGGACATTCAGAAAAGTTCATCAAATTAAATAAATGCCTGAATTTAAACTGAATTGAGTAATTTGAAGTCCCTTGTAAACATCCATCCTGAATTAAGCTGGCTTTTTATTTCATTTCATTTACTTCCCTCTAGTAATTAAGCTAAAATAAATTAAGGTGTATTTAATTCTGAAAAGAACAGGAGATTAAATAGATTTTAACCAGACACTTTAAAAATTAATTCATGTTACCTTTTTTTAATTGTCTCCTTGTAGCAAACCCTAGCCCTAAGTGTAGGTAAACCAATTTTCCTTGTACATCAGCAACAATGGCCAAGCCACATATCCCTTATAACCCACAGTCAACTGTAGGGGCAAAAAGTAGTAACTGCTTCCAGTCAGACATTAAATCCAGAAAAAGTAATGAGTCTATATGTTATATGTGCAGTTCATGACGTACAATTGTAATTAATAAAGAAAAATCTCTAAAGGCCAAAAACAAGCACCTAGAAGACCAAATATACAGAGCTAAGAGCTTTGCTGCATACTCTTTGTAGAAGTATTATCTATTAAAACCCAGAGCATTTTTTTGTGGGGGTTGCAGGGTGGGGGGGAGTGGCACAGTTGACTGGTTTGGTTTTTAAAGTGCAAAACTAGTATTTCCTAACTTTAATTACATTTGATTAAAATAAAAATTTGTTTTCAGGTTAAAAATAGTGGTGTTATTTCGCAGCTCTATAAACTCTCTCTCCTTCGTCTTTCCAGCACTTCTTCTTAAATAACCACACTAGCAGAATGGAAACTCCAGGTACCATGTCACCGTCATACATTGTGCTAGAGGTGTCTCCAAGAAAGGGTCAGTAGAAAAGATGCCAACAACGTACCTCCATGGCCAGAGGCAGACAACACAATAAGACTAGTTTCTACTTAAATGAACCACCAATTTAATTTTGTACTGCCCCATTCTCTACCATTTCACACTGTGCTTTTAAAGGAAGTCTGAAAAGTGTTCTACATAGCCCATCTCAAAAATGACTCTATGCTGACAGCAGCAAAAATATAAGTTGGTTTTGGGCAAGTCCTTGACATACTTAATTTTAGTGAATGATCTCATGCATCATATCCTTCCCTGAAAACCAATTATGCACAATCACCAAGCATACATGCATAACGTAGATGCTGACTGTTGGAGGATTAAGAACAGGAATACAGCAATTGCTAAATTTCCTGGCACACAAACTTTCTCAATTCATTTTGCAAACATTTTCTCTTCTTCTGGTGTACAGAGTACACTGCTTATTCTGTTAAATACAGAGCTCACAGATAAAGACTGATTTCTTAAAAAAAAAGCTTAATAATTAATGAAAATAAATCACCTTCACACGCCATTTTCAAAGGTTAATTCCTGGGTTGGCAGGGCATGCTCATTAAAACAACAAAGCAAATCACAACTCCGTTTTGCTACATTTTCTTTGTCTTGTGTGTAGACAGTTACAATAAATGTTCTCTCAGTTCAGGCCACAGGGTCATAGTGTTGTGGAATTGAGTGGGGAAGCAGACACTCCAGAAGGGAGAGCTGCTCTGCAGGGAGATCTGGGTAGGCTGGAAGAGTGGGCCAGCAAGGACCTTATGAAGTTCAACAAGGGCAAGTGTAAGGTCTTGCACCTGGGAAAACATAATGCGGGAGTGCAGCACAGACTGGGATCCACCTGGCTGGAGAGCAGCTCTGTGGAAAGAGACCTGGGGGTCCTGGTGGGCAGGAAGCTCAACATGAGCGAACAGTGTGCTGCTGCGGCCAAGAAGGCCAAGAGGATGCTGGGTTGCATCAAAAAGGGCATCACCAGCAGAGAGAAAGAAACCATTATCCCACTCTGCTCAGCACTTGTCAGGCCACACCTGGAGTGCTGTGTACAGTTCTGGTCCCCGCTATACAAAAAGGATGTGGACAGGCTGGAAGGGGTCCAGAGAAGGGCCACCAAGATGATCAAAGGCCTGGGAAGCTGCCATACGAGGATAGGCTGGGAGAGCTGGGTTTGTTCAGCCTTGGGAAAAGGAGGCTCAGAGGGGATCTCATCACCATGTACCAGTACTTAAGGGGTAGCTACAAAGACGACGGAGACTCCCTTTTTACACGGAGTCCCAAGTTGCTCTTGGGGAGATTCCAATTGGACACCAGAGGGAAATTTTTCACAGTGTGGACAGTTACCCACTGGAATAATATCCCAGGGAAGGGGTTGACCCAGCCACATTCAACACTTTCAAGAGTCGTCTGGACAGGGTGCTGGGCCATCTTCTCTAGGCTGGGCTCTTCCCAGAAAGGTTGGACTAGATGGTCCCTGAGGTCCCTTCCAACCTGGGATTCTGTGATTCATTGGAGAAAAATCCAATGTAAACTTTACCCTGGATTCAGTCTTCCAGAATTTACTGACTATGTGTTCAGAAGATTCCTATAGATAGGCAATTTGATCGTGTTGCAGAATTATATTAAGATACATAATTCCATTCCATTTCTTTAGAGAAGACTGGTAAGTGGGTAAGCATCTCAGCACTGTCTTTCTAAACCTTTTTTCAAATCAGCAAATGTTATCCAGTCCCTGTATCAGGAGAACTAAAAATGCATAAATTCTTTATTTGAAGTTGTACCTCCAAAGAGACCTTCACTGAAGGTCACTTTGCTCTTGTGTGAAGAAAGCTACACTGCGTATCATATTAAATGTCTATTAAAGAAAAAGGATTCTTAAATCTTGAATTAGAAGATGTTTCAAACTGGTTTGTTTTCCTCCTATTACCTTCTGAGCATTTTCACATCCATACGCTATACAGATGAGGTTTTAGATCATCATAATTTTTTCTGTCAGTCACTGTCAGATTAGAACTGATGAAAGTAATTTATGTTTCAAAGGGCTACAACTGTAGCCTTCAAAAGTTAAGCAAATACATCATTATAAATCCAGGTACACTCCTATCTACCTCTTTCCTAACTCTCCTCATCTGAGACTGAAAATTCAAGGCTAGAGGCAACACAAAGTTGCTGGTAAGAATATGAGTGTCTTTCACACTTCTCTGTCAAATGGTGAGTTACTTAATATCACACTAAACTAAACAGAGACAAAAATTAAAGAGATGGAAGAACCAACTTCAGGCACAGGTGTTTAGAGCCAAAATGTCGTCACTTGTAGGAACTTGGAATCTGAACTCTTGGACAAACTGTGTTTTAAGACATGTAGAAATAGTCATCTACACATTGTCAATATTAAGCATGTAGCCAAAAGAAGAAAAGTCTTCTGCAACACAGTTATAGATCTTTGTAACTGATCAAGGTAACACATCTGTAATAAACAATAGTGTGTGTCTGTCATGTTCAGTGAAACGAGTTTAGCGTATACTTGTTCTAATTAAAATGTGATTTAAAAAAGTAGCTGTATTCTGCCATAACTAACAGAAGTATTTGATTCCAACTTCATACTCAAAACAACCACAGCAGACGTAGATTATACAGAATATAGTATAGTCTTGAAAAAACCTCCAGCACAGGTTGGAGGAAAGGGCAACAGAACAGACCTAAAATTCCTGTAGACATTTTCACTGCCAGATATTTCCATTATTTTTGTTTTGCTGAATAATCATCCCTTTGACACACATCTGCCAGTTTCCTTCATGGAGACAAGAAAATTTGGTATTTCCATCCCAGTTTGCTATGACCATAGCAGCCTTCATTAGTAAGCCCAAAGATGCTGCTTTGTCTTCTATTTTTATAGGTTTTGGATACAGAAAAAAGGTATCAAGAGAGTAAGGACCAATAACCACACAAATTCTATGCACACAGTGGTGCTTCAGCCTATTATCAAATGCCTGAGGCAAGCAGTCACCATAACAAAAATGGAACACGGTCTCAGGTGTATCTGCACTTACTGCAAGCAAGAGTCAATCCAACTTGAAAAGCTGTCCATTTAGTTTCGATACTTTAATGGATGACGCTTCCATCCACACTTATTCATCCTTCAGTCCACAGTCTGATCTTCATAACACTCTTGGGAATGTGGAAGTACAGTTATCTCCATCCCACAAATGGGGACATAAGGAGCAAAGATGATACTGCCTACCTACAACAACAGAGCATGCCTATGGGATAGCAGAAACAGGACTTGGACTGCTGAACTAATAACCTGAGTCAGAAAGCTATTCTCCTTCCCAAGCTTCCAACTGAACTTGCTTAAGTCAATGTGCAGCCAGAGCTAATGTAACCAGCCATATATGGTGCTTTAAGACTATGACCAAGTACCATTTTGGAGTAATCCGGTAATCCTTGTGTGCCAGCCAACACACCAGTTTATAGTTTTAAAGATACCATATCTTTCAGCAAAAATACATTCTGCTTGCGTTATGTCAGGTACCTGCACTTACTTTCATCTACAGTGATTGACGTGTCTGTGAAATCCACTCGGATCTCCTAAGACTATATGAAATACATACTACCGAGACAAGAAAAAGATTAGTTTCTCATGTAAACACATGGGCATGTTATGTTCCAACATGACTGTTTTGAGTAGGTATATTTTTCCAAGACCAGCAGTTTCAAGTTATGACTGAACAAAATATATATATATACAGACACACAGAGATGTATTTCCTTGTAACAGACAGTGTTACTCTGTCCTATTAAACCCTGAAAACTGATATCTCCTGTGTGAAGTCAGTTTTGACTAATCCTTAACCTCCTCAATATGTTAATTCTACTAAAGGACTAAAACTGGCTGGCTGAATTGACACAGGTAGGCTTCATCTACAGTGCTATAACTGTTAACACCTCTTCAGTATGGACATAGCTGTGATTTTGAGGGTGGAATATTTGCATTGTGGCATTTTTCTGGAAATCTCCTAGTTGGTGGTTTCTTTGGGTTTTAAAAATATTCTTTGTAGGTTGTTTGGGTTTTTTTTTATTCTGCTCACTGTAGTACCTTAAACTTTTAATAATTACACATACTTTTAAAACTTCGGAGTTCATATGTAGTACTGGTTTAGTAGGGAGTCAAAGGATAGAACAAGATTGAATAATTACTTTATTTGCATTCTTTGAAAATGCAAAATATAATTTCTTACTGTATGTCTTCACCTGTTTTATACCCTGTGCCGTTACTACCTCCTTTTATTTTAACCATGCAAGAAAAGCACAATATCGAAGCTTCTAGTATTGCTACAATGTCTGCAGGAAAAGTTGATGATAAATAATGTAGCAATACACTACAAGTAATATACTTATTTAGAAACACTGCATGTGCTTCAGCCCAAGGTGTTTCAACTCATGTCATGACCTTGACACCTGTGTTGTGCTTCCATTTCAGGACAAAAATAGGCAATGTTTTTCAGGTATTTTCCTTAATTTTATATTTTGTACTTTATATTTTACTCCTTTGCAGAGAATACAGCAAATAAAACATGAACAGTTACTAATATTTAAATAATTTGCTGCCCTCTTCCTAATCTGACCCATTACACATAATTACCTCCCTTAAGGATGTAATGCTGACTCTGTGCTGCTTCTGCTCCGTGACAGTATACCAATTCTGAAACTGCATATGGAACAATGTCACATTTGCAAAATTAAGCACTCAAAGGTTAAAACTGATTTTATGCTTGTACATTCAAATGCAGTTCTACTGCTGTTTTATATGGCAAAAACTGCAGTTAGTGGAATGTTTCCATCAGCTTCCATATGCTATAAATCAGGATCTCAGCACAGACTTTAATAGCTCCATTTTTAATAGCTTCCTCAAACTCCACATATGCACAGTTCTGCTTCACCGCATCCCATTTACTGTTCAGCTGTACGATTGAACTGTGCAATGAGTATAGGTGGCACACATACTTTAAAAGTAGATTTACAAATAGAAATTTAGCCTATACAAACTGCTTTCTCGCAAAGAAAACCATAGAATACGTCTTGATTTACAAACTTTACTTCAACTTCCCTTTGCCTTGTTAGGATAAGCACTAGATTAAACTGGATTAAAGTGTAGAATCATAGAATCATTAAGGTTGGAAAAGACCTCTGGCATCATCAAGCCCAACTGCCAACCCAACACTACCATGTCTCCTAAACCATGCCCTCAAGTGCCACGTCTACATGTCTTTTAAATACCTCCAGGGACAGTGACCCTACCACCTCTCTGGGCAGCCTGTGCCAATGCCTGACCACTCTTTCAGTGAAGAAATTTTTCCTAATATCTAACCTAAACCTCCCCTGATGCAGCTTGAGGTCATTTCCTCTCGTCCTATCACTTGTTACTTGGGAGAAGAGACCAACCCCCACCTCGCTACAACCTCCTTTCAGGTAGTTGTAGAGAGCGATAAGGTCTCCCCTCAGCCTCCTCTTCCCCAGGCTAAAAACCCGCAGCTCCCTCAGCTGCTCCTCATAAGACTTGCTCTCTAAAATAATAATAAAGTTTGTAAGTCCTATGGGCCATTAAGTACAAGGCTTCCACAATTACTGGCAACCATATGCTAACAGGACAATAGGATCCACAAATCAATCCCTTAAAATCACCCTAGTTATCTGACCTGCCAAAAGAAAAAAAAAATCAGATGCAAGCTTTTATTTATGCTAGGCATCTGAATAACACACACCACGTGGCACGTAAGACAACTGTCAGTGCTGATGGAAGGTCCAGCTAGTTGCTCCAGAGCCTCTTTCTTTCTGTGCTTTGGAAGAAGGTAAAAAGCAACACTGCAGAAGTCAAGTAATTAATTAAGATGGTGTTTTTCCTTCCCCAAATCCCTGCTGAAAACAAACAAAAGGATTGATGCATAGGATTTATTAAATGCCATGTACATAACGTGTAAAAGCTATGATTAACAGGAATTAAATACCTTTTCAACAATCCTATGGGAGATATACCAACAAAACACATGCTCAGAGCATAGCATTACTTACTCTAACTGCTAATTCTATTCTTGACTGACCAACCAGTGTCTTCAACAAACTACCAAACTCCATTTTGAAATACCACCCTAGCAAGGAGATGACTCTAGAGCTTCAGACATCTGAACACAAAGGAAGCCTGTGACAAGAGTTAAGAAAAGGACCCAAACTTCTGATTCCTGTATCTGAGTTTCAACCGCTACTCCACTATCTTCTTGGTAGCAGATGACCATCATCATAGTTAATAGTAAAATAATATTAATGTCCTTGGCCGGCCAGAATTAGTGCCCGGACTCTCTTACTGGAGAACAACCTATAAGTAACTGAAAACAACCTTAGCACAGAGCACATCCCTTCGGTAGGGACGCAATGGAAAGACAACAGTGCTGTTTATGGTGAATCAAATGCTGATCATGAGTCAACACCAGGCAGCTGTATAGAAGCCAAAAAGCTGGGCTAGTCAGAAAAGCGCTTGTGCCTACAAGAGGGGTGATCCTTTGACCTCATGTTCAACACTGGTAAGGCTTCAGCTGAAGTGAAATGGCCATTTTGACCCTTTGTTTCAAAAGAGAAGGAACAGAGAGCAACAAGACTGATGATACCTAGATAAAAACAAGAAAGGTCCAGGAAGACTGTTGGGATGCAGTTGCTTAGACATAAGCAACAATGTCAAGTATATGATATTGTTGTCAATAAAACATGGCATAGAGGACAAGTAATACTGTTCCTCACTGCATTAAGAAAATTAGTATTAGATAGTTGGAGAAAAGTATCCTGAGGAGAGCAAAGCATTTTCACAGATCAGTTTAAAAGCTTCATCTTTATGAGACTATAAAAAGTGCTCAAGAAAACCTCTCTCAGGAGGATTTATGCATAGGTGAACTTGCCTTAGGATGAGAAGGAAGAGAGATGACTTTTCTGGTCACGCAATTCTAAACAGTCTCGACACATTTTACTGTATATGTTTTAGTTTTATCCTGTAGGAGGAGTAATTTCATAAGAATTCCACATTGCTCCAATGGAATTATCCTTTGAGACAGAAAACCCCATGCACATGGAATTCCAGAGGACCAGACTAGCTGGTAGTTCTTGATACAGTACTGCGAAGCAGGCTGCTAGTACAATAACCACGTTATCTCCTCCTCCTTCCCCAAAAAACTCTAACTTAGTCATCAAAATAATTTTGCAAGATTACAGCAAAGTTATGGCGAACTGCAGTACTAAAGACATGTGGCAGTGAAAAAAAAACCAACCCATCTTAAGTCATGTAGATTCATGTTCAGCACTTCTCAGAAAGTCTTCACTAAAGAACAATGACACACAGAGCCTGTCAGAAAGCAATCAATATGTACAAGGCAAAAAGACTTGTTACGCACCACATGAGTGATGCTATATGGCAGAGCAGAGTTTATCTAGAACTTGCACATCAACACTGAGCAGAGCCTCCCAAGCACAGTGCACATCCCAGCCTACAGGTTCCACAGCCACCAGAGGGAAACGAAGCGATCAGAAGGCAATGAACAAATCCCAGTGAGTGGCTCCAGCGCACCCAGGTAACAAGAGCACCTTCTGTGCTCAGTGAAGTGCTTCATGGAATTTGATCTGACTGAGCACTGTGGTGATATCGCAGGTGTCTGTCCCCTTCAGCTGCACTTGCTAACCACGTCCTCAAATATACTACTCACTAGTGACATCAAACATGCACCCAACACTGAAAACAGATATACTCTCTACGTATAATCTCAAAGCTTCCTCTTCCGGCTCTTTGTTTTACCCTGTCTCGGTGGAATAATGTCAAATTTGGTTTCAGCACTCAATGGCCTTGTGTACGCATGTATAGTATGCTCTTGATTGAGCTTTACTAAAAATATGTCTGCAAATGAACATATTTCCAATTGAGATGGCTCATTTGATTATTTCTCACCAATTAGCTTCTGTGGCTCTACAATCCTGAAAAATGCCAAGTTCAGCTGTCAGTGTCTAATAATAAATTTGTCTGCCTGTAACCATAGTTAGTAATGGCTAACTGCATCTGACACAGTTGACAGAGGGGTGGTAGAAAACATCTGCAATAAATTATGAATGCCAAATTAAACAGAAAACAGCTAGTGGGCTGATTTCAGCTTCTTAAGAGCCCAAGTATGTCAAATTTATATCTGATGTAATACCACTTATTTTAGGAATTTGATAAGAATTCTATTGCATAACACCCTCGCTCACTAGTTCCAGGCTATGTCTCTTCTGCAATCAAAGGTGTGATTACAGCATGGGACATATCTATGATATATTTGATCTCACTGGTGTGAATAACAGTACTAGTAAAGACAGAGGTGAGAGCATGCTAGAAAAGGTGTCCACAAGATTCTGCAGGCAAACACAAGATTATATCTGTATCTATAATCTGAGCCAGGCAACTAACAAGCCACCTCTAAACAAATGCCAAGTATAAAACCTATGGTGCTCAGTCGAAGCTAATAAATCCGGACTCTCACCTGTATCTGAAAATTCTGTATCTGAAAATAATCACTGAAGGGTTTTAGTTTTGCAACACTTCTCTGAGAAAGAGTTCATTAATCTCAGCTGGAGAACAGAGGCAGATGTTAAAGCAAATAATTTGTTCAAGGTCACACAATACTTAGGCTCAAACCGAACACATTCCTTTTTGTGTATTCCTCCTAACAGGTTCCACAGAGCAAGAAGGCTCTGACAACGTGCCTTTCTTGTGGACTAGGCCTCCTCACTCCAACTCAGACTGTGAAAGCCTCCCCTCTGCACTGTCCCTTTCATGCACGAATACATGAGAAAGTTCACCAGCCTTCAGTCTTGTATCTTGCCAGCAGACTCAGGAGGCTAAGTCAGTAATGTGACCATCTGCCTGAGTTTGCACATTCAAGCCTAGATCACTTTCTCTTCCCTTAATCTATTTTCAACATTATTTCTTGAACCATTCCACTTCAGTGCTCTGCCAGACTGATATTTCACAGCTGCCTGATCAATCATGCAACCTTCCCTCTCATTCCCAAAGATTTACCTGCCGCTGTGTTGTGTTCTTTTTTTTATTATTTTTGGAGCAAGTTTAAAGATTCATTCTAATCTTCGTCTGTTTCAGCCACATAATGCTGTGTCAATGTATTTCTTCCCTGCTTTCATTTTGAAGCTGCTCTAACTTATGAGATTCACCCTTTCACTTCACACATTTCCCATGTGATGCTTTCTTGTCACCAGAAGTCTACCACATTTCTGAATTCCTCTTTCTTAGACTTATTCTATTTTGAAAAATTCTTTCAGACTGCTGTTCACAACTTCTCTTTGGAGCATCTTTGTTTTACGATCTGTTCTATTCTACAGACCATTAATGAAATTAAGATGAGATGTGGTATCTTCCCATGAACAACTCCAAAAGGACTATTATTAACATTCAATTTCTACCCAGCTAAAAATGCCACAAAAGGGCCATTATACAGCTGGAGCTGTATCATATTATGAAACCCCAAGCAATCGTAACACTGAAAATCCACTTCCTAGACACCTTCAGTACATAAGCAAGCATAAAGGAGATATTCAGCCTCCTATTAAAGAGACTAGTTGTTCCTTCAAAAAAGGGACCAATGTTCAGTCTAACCCTACTGTCTCCAAACAGTGCTGCTGTTCTACATTTATCTCTTCTTAACCCACCCCAACATACCTATTTCTCAAAACATCAATGTACAAAATAAAAACTGCAGCAGTCTTAAAACACTAAACTGCAAACTTTATATTTAAACAACTACAGTACCTAGTTATCAGGAAATAATTGCATTCTATAGGGACAGTGCAGTTGAGGGGAAGAACACTAAATTGAGAGAAGTGGTGGAAGGATTTTGTTCACAGATCTCCCACCAAGCTTTTCTAATATATTAGTCAGGTTATTCCCCTATGTTTAAGCCCCTTTTCCATACTTTTTGCTGTAGTTGTTTAGACTCTTCTCCCAGTTCAGGTTTGAGATAAGTCATACCATTAATAAGTGCAGGATTACATCCATGCTGTAACAGGAAATAAATAAAAACTTATATATAGCATGAAATGTTTTCTTTGTTGGTTGGGGTTTTTTTTCCCCATTAAGAGTGAGTTTAAGCAACAGCTACATACCATGTCAGGAGAACTAATCAGTGGTCCAGCCACACAGCCTCCCAAGAAGGCATTGAAAACTTGCACATCCTAATTTTTACTCAAAAAAATAAAAGCCTCCATAAACATAGTGCTAGAAAAAAATATACAATAAGGTAAATCTGCTGGAAGTCTGCTTGGTGGCTTTACCTGCAGGGCCTTGGGAATGGGCAGCAATAAATAACAGGTCAGATACTTGGTTCAACAGGCTGCCTGTGGCCAGCAGCTGAGATACCTTTCCTCTGCTTAGCAGGAACATCATAGGTTTGAGCAGTAATTATATTTTGCAAAATCATAATATTGGAAACTTACTGCTCTTCTCTTCAACAAGTAAAGAAGATAAAAAGAAGCTCCAGGACAAATGGGGACTGAGATATTCAAAGAGCAGTGATTAGAGATTTTGGCTATTCCCAGTGATCCAAGTCAGAGCTACATACAGCAGGAGAACCCCAGGTACAGATCACCACTCTCCCCTGCATATGAAACACTTTCCATGGCTTGATTTTTTCATTTCTTATCTATCCATCTCTGAAAAAAAGCTCATGGCATTTGCCTCTGGATTTCCAGACATCTCTTGGGAAGTGAATCCTTACAGATGTATTATCTGATTTGTTCAGGCCTGAGAAAAGGAGGCTCAGAGGGGATCTCATCACCGTGTACCAGTACTTAAGGGGTAGCTACAAAGAAGATGGAGACTCCCTTTTTACAAGGAGTCACATGGAGAGGACAAGGGGGAATGGACACAAGTTGCTCTTGGAGAGATTCCGATTGGACACCAGAGGGAAATTTTTCACAGTAGGACAGTCACCATTGGAATAATCTCCCCAGGGAAGGGGTTGACCCGGCCACATTCAACACTTTCAAGAGTCGTCTGGACAGGGTGCTGGGCCATCTTCTCTAGGCTATGCTCCTCCTAGAAAGGTTGGACTAGATGATCCCTGAGGACCCTTCCAACCTGGGATTCTGTGATTTTGTGGTTCTGTGTTATTCCCTAACTTTTCTAACCCCACCGCTCCAATGATGATCTGTTCTTCCTATCTCACAAAACACTTCACACTCTTTTTATTCTTCTTCCCCTTCCAGTCTTTCTCCCATTGACCATATCTCCTGCTTTCAACTCTCCATTCCCCACCCTACAATCCTTTGTTCACATCTTGCCTTCCAGCCCTGACACTGTTACCAGTATACCCAGACAGGTCCAGCTGCCACCTCTTCCTCTGCCCTCCTCTCACACCCACTACCTGCTCTCAGGTCTCCTCCCTGGCCACTGGAATAATCCTTGAAAAGGCCTCAGCATGACATATTAGTTGTCTTCCCCTTTCCCCTCTGTTTAGTGAGCACAAGTACTTCCTTGAGGGATGCTGCCAGCTCCACATTCATGAGACCTTTCAGCCTTTCTCCTAGAGAGCACTACAGGAGCCGTGGTGTCCCCAGAGCAGGCAAGGGGATGCAAGCCACAGCAAGCATCCTCGAGAGCCACAGACGACCAAGGGCAGGAATTCCCCCCTTTCACTAGCTCATCTGCTTCTGCCCCCACCTTGTGCCAACCAGGATTGAGCTCAGTACCTAAAAATGGGTAAAGGGAACAGTACTTCAAGAAACTGAGCATTCAGGCTGAACAGCTGCAATGGAGCAGTTGGGACTAACAGTCTTTACAGAGAAAAAATTTAGACACGCTTCCTCAGTTTAAAAAGCCTCTCCGATCTTTCCTCTATCTCAGTTCTAATGATGCAAATACTTGGCCACACCGAGAAGTGGGAAGAAAGGAAGGGAGGCTTGGTAGCCCCTTCCACATACCCAGGGATGTCAGGGAAACAGACATTTGATGATTTTTGCGAGGGTATCTTCAAAAACCCTACAGCGTTCAAGGAAGAAAGAGAAAGCAAAGAAAAAGAAAGATCAAGGGTCCTTTCCCATTAAGCTGCAGTACCAGACTTTGGTGTACTAACACCACAAGAAAGTCAAAATACCAAACAGAAGATTAAAAGTGGCCTGATCTCGACCACATTTAAGAATGAATCATTATACCTAGCACGTTGCCATTTATAGGTATACTGTGTGACAAATAAAATATACTTTTATTTTTGGGGAGGGTGTCCTACCTATACTACCAGCTGCCAGTCAGGGCGGCAGCACTGGGATAGCCAAGGATGTTAAGCCTCAACTAATCCTAGGAAGATTAAGAGCATCTTTTCTTTTGTTGCCAGACATTTTCAGTCCTAGTAATAGGACTCAGCTTTACAAGAAAAGTGTTATGAGGAAAACATTCCTCAAGCAAGGAACCGCAGATTGCACTGGCAATTATTCTTCACCCAGGTTTAGAATCACAGCAGTTAAGCCATGTATGTTCTACAACTTTAATCAAGTCACAGTATGACAAACGACACTATTAGAGTCCTTTTTTAAGTGAATCCTGCTTCATGAGAACGATGTTCTAGACGATAGTAATTGTGCATTTTATTTAACTTGCCAGCTGTAATTTTACCTCACTTTCATTATAAAAGAAAACTTGAAAAATACTATTTTTAAAAATATATATATTTCAAACCATTGTTATGTAATCCTTATAATTGCCCTGATATGTCCTAGGAAAAGTATAATGCCATTAACTAACAAATCTTAATTTCATTTGACACATCACAAGACATACCACAATCACAGGGCTTACTTTGCAACAGCTGCCTCCCAGAAGCACTGCCTAACTAACCATGTGTCATTTACTTTGTATAGTTTAAAAAAAAGAACATGTATAGAGTGTGTAAAGTGACAGAAGTCTTTCCCAAATGTAATAGATGCATCTAGGCAAGGTGCTACAATAATCCCAAAATATTTTGCCAGGAGTCAAGTGCTCTAGCTGGCCCCTGGGCTTGCTGTTTCTGAAACTAACAGGTTACTTCTTGGCACCTCCTAAAACGCTGTTGAATGGGGGATGGGGCGGGGAAGAAGAAATCTGTGGCATCCTGGAATACAGACACATCTCAAAACAAGCATCAGTACACTGAACATCACAACACCTCTACGGTACTTATCCTGACTGCATTATTTCCTCCTCAAACAGAACATAAAAAACACTGAATTTTGTATTTTCACTGAAGCTGCCATGCAGGGTCTCACAACAGTCAGATTTGTGCTGCAGAATTTAGGTCCAGGTCGTCAAGCATCCACAAATACATGGGTTTTAGTGAGAACAGGATTTTCCCTTGTACTTTGCCAAGTGCTGCAGCTTGCTGCTACTCAATCAGTACTTGACAATGTCAAAGAATGCCTCCTCCAGAGAAAAATATACCATAAATTTTGTAGCAATTGTCTTGTCATTCCATTTGCATTCTTTTTCATAGACTGAAAAATATTATTAGTATAAAAAGACTGAAATATTCAGCACAATAACAGTATATGTTGGATTGACAAATTCTACCTAAGAAGTCAAAGCACACCACAGTAGAAGATTTGGTTATCAAAGACACTGTGCAGGTATTAACAGAACAGTAAGTAGAACCCAATGCATTCTGTGCTAAGCCTGTCATCTGAAATAATAAAAATATATGGGTTCCTAAAAGAATTTCTCTTTACCCCAGCTTGCAGGGCAGTCTTCATTTTTAATAATTTATCTCGAGTCCTCCATAGCTTTACTGCGGAGCTGAACAGTTCATGGAAAAGCTGTGAGATTCAGCTAGGAGACTGCATATTGCAGCAACTGCTAACCAAGAAAAAAAGTAAAGAACCTTCAATAACACAGCAAAATGGCTTTTTATCACCAGGTTCTCATGCCAGCAGGTAATTCTTCACAGATTTTAATCAGGTGCAATGACAGAAGGCTGCAGTGAACTGCAAGTCCCAAAAATACATTATTAAGCAGGTACCAAAATACCTTTCAAGCTTATGTACGTCACAACACAACATTCAGAGGCAGTCCGATTTTTGTTTCCTGTTTCTCCCCCTGAACAAACTCACCAGCTATCATAACTGAGCCAGTGAAATGGAAAATTATCACCAAGAATATTGAAACACCAGGAGTAGCTTTCAACTGCTTCTACTTTCACCAGCAAATGTTTCAACACACAAAATTATGCACAAGTCCAACGTTAAACATTATAAGCCACAAATTTATGTTTGTATACTCGTTTTTTGTTCTTCCATATAAATATTTCACATGGCGTGGGATAAAAGGTATGCTTCTCTCTACTCCCAACTAAGAAAAGGGACAAAACCAAACATCAACAAAATCTTGCCATGTTTGTTTATACAGTGGAATTAATGGTTCTGTGTTATATTTAAAAAGTATACTTTCTCAAACAAACAAATGTTGAAAGTAGGTTTATCTCAGCTGAAAATATGAATTCTCAAATACTGATTTCATGATCATGTGCTGAACTACATTTTTCCCTCTCTTATTTACAATAAGAAATTCTGTCATTGCTTCCACTGTACTTTGAGAGTACTGAGACAGTAAAAAGTATCATGTTATCATATGAGCTGCAGCTGATACTAGAAGGTCTCCCAGAAATGTCAGAATTGCTACTAAAGAAAAGAGCAAAATTAACATTTTTATTTCCAGTATGAAGCTATATATATAGCCTGTTTTTCACAGGCTGCTATTCATCAAGTGCCACCCTCGCTAAAAATTGCACTATTACATTAATTGTAAATCAGAGAAGTCTGAGAAAAAGAAAAGAACATTTTAACTAGGAAAGTGGATTCAGAATAATGGTTTTATCCGAGCCAAAAAAAATCAAGGCTGGAATTTTTTATGCTGGGGGGGGGCTGTGGTATGTGCTGTTTTTCTGCATATGGTACATGACCAAAGAGCTGTATTTAAACAATATCTTTTAAATTTAATATTTAATGTAAGATATGTCTAAATCACAGAACTTAATATATTAACTTGCTTACTTATTACAGAGAATACCACTTTGCATTGCCATTTTTCATTCCTTCATGCATGTCAACTGATGGTTAGCATCTACTGTAAAAACACAGGTGTAATTCACAGTCTCATGAAAGCACATAACTTCATTTTGGGTCATGATTATATTTCAGTGCTTGCCCTCTAAATTCACTAATTTTAGTGTTAATTTAAGCAACTTTTTAAGAACAGCGCCAAAGCTAGGCTGGTAATCACGTGTATGTCAGAGGCGCTAAGAACCATGAGCTCTTACATGTTTCTTTTGGCTCTACTGAGTCTCTTCGGCTCACTGAGCTCCTGCAGACCATTTAGACTAGGATACATCACACCTAACTTAAGGCAACTCAGATTCACTCACCTCAGTCTATTTAGCTACCATCTGTCATTTAGCTATTTACATCTACTCAGTCTCAGCTCCCTTTACAGCCAATGGCGGGAGATAGGTTTTCCAGAAAGCAAGGCACCTTCTTGTGAAACTGGAATTCAAGACAGCTGTGATGATCCGCCCTCTGCAGGTATCTCCTCCTTTCCTTGGACTCTGCGATAATCACTTTAGGCTGAGTGACCAACACTTAGGTGTCCCAGTTTAGGCAAGATAAATCCCAGCCTCAACATGCTCATAGCAACTTGTCCGATGGTAAAGAGGCAACAGAGAAACATTTGTCCTCTACAGAACAGTCTCATATTTTCAGTGAAGTGGCAGTATGAAAACTAACTCACAATAGCCCAAGGCATCAAATTTAAAGAAATTTAGGCAAGCTTTGCATGACTATTGAAATTACAGTTATATACTAAATAGCAATGAACAAATAGCACACTGCAGACTGGGGCTTCACATTCTTTCTCTGCCCATTGCCTTAGGCAAACTACAGAAAAACTGTGGAAAGGAAAACATCTCGGCATACTAATACTAATTTCAACCCAAATCACGTGCAAAGCTCGGTATTCAAAACAAACTGTCAAATGGTCATTCCAGCTCTACTCACAACCCCTGAGTCATCAGTCACAAGATCAGTTCCTCTCCAGTTTCTGTATTAACTCACAAGCATGTGCATGCAGCACCTTCAGCCCCCAAATGGCTGAGGGGTAGCAGACCATTATTGCAACGACAACACGAACAAATCCTGAGGCAACTCAGGATTTATAGAGACCTTGGCTAGCATGAGTCATGAGCCAGCCACCTCTCCACTGCTCCGCCAGCTGCTCTAAAACGTTTAGATGGAGCAGGAAAAGCTAATGAAAATTCTGGTAAGAAAGCATAAATTGGTGAGGCTTTGGCAGTCCAGCTTTCACACTGCTAGCTGTCCCACGAAGGGGAGTGGAATTGCTGCAGTCAAGCTTTAGGCGTCTATATCCAAGATAGTGCTATTAGGCTCTGTTTAATGGTCAAAAAAAAAAAAAAAGGGAAAAGGGTGTTTTTAGGTACTCTCTTGACTAAAAAAGGAAACTAGATGAGTACCTCAGATGTAGACTTCTAGATCAGATGAATCATAACCTAAGCAACAGACTAATATCAGGAAGAAAAATCAAACTGAATAGCTGGCATAAATCCTGCTACACTTCTCATTTTAGGTCAGCATTATCAGGTCGTCTTCATGTCCAATGTTTGCACACAGGCATAAGACAATAGACCCGAGATAACAGAACCAAAGTACAGGTCAGAAATCACTAATTTTTACAGTAACTATCGGAGCAGAAAAGGATATTTAATAAAAAAAGCAACTAGTACGCCTGAGGCATCACAGAGCATACTGTTAGCATTACAGCATACAAACCATTGAACGAGATTTACGCACACATACATACATACACACAGACATACACATGTATCAGTACCAAATCAGTATTACTGGCAGTTAAAAGTTAAAATTCAAGGATTCTGGTTTCACTTCGCCTCTAGCCTCCAATCATTCATCTTAAGTAGCAATTAGACATAAAAATATTGCCCTTTCCCCACAGGCTGTCATAAATTTTAAGAATATTTATGGCTAGGTAGAAGTTTTCATGACCCTTGTTGAGCAGGCCGTTGATTTCAATACTGTAGGTGTAAAACAAAAATTAAAAAAAATCTCTTTGGAAAGCAAGATATATAGATAAGGGGAGATAACTTTAACCATAAACTTTGCTTACATAAACATAGCATATTCTCTAATTCAACACTGACATCATTTTAGGTTCATCCTAAAGCCCCTATTTACTACTAAACTAGAAAGATGGTGAAAATTAAAGGAGAGGGAAGCCAAAAGAATGAAATAATACAGGCCTCTCTGTGCCTTACCACCTGAAAACACTACAGCATACAGGAGTTAAACCAGTTTAAAGCAGAAGGTCACTGGCATAGCATAGACAACCATAATGAACAACCCCTGGGCTCATGCTTCAGAAAGGAAATGCTGCAGCGGTTGTGTGAGAAACTGCAAGTTAATTGACAAGATCCTTCCCGGCTATGGGTAACACAAATCCATTAAGTATGGAAGGAAAATTTGACATCACCTAATAAGAATAACTTCTTTTTTCTGCCAAGATAAACATTTATCTGTTATAAAAATCTCTGCTAAAATAAGCAAAGAAAAACGAAAGATTTCTGTCCAGGGCATCATTACAGAAGTCAAAAGTTTAGCCACTGTCATCAGAAGGAATGCCTGGTTGTAATAACATTAGTAGAGTTCAGCGCAGCAGACACTTAACACTTACTCATTTAAGTACATAGTGGAAGACCAGATTACCTGCTAAGAATAAAGTATTTTTAGCAATCCCGAGGGAGTTTTTAAGTGATAGCTGCCAAATGAAGCAAGAAGGGATCTATAACACTTGAACACTTGCTGTTCTATTGTCCCCTCTACTTCAAATTCCCCAACTTTGAAAGAGTAAATCCTTCTGTACCTGCCTCCCTGATATCATAAATTCCTGGTTGGTCACTTCACAAGTTCCATAATAATAAACTGATTTAAAAGTTTGTTATAGCTTTTCATATCGATTACCGCAGTTAGGGATGCAAACCTGCTGTATTTGCATTTGAATTGTTCTGAAACCAGTCAATTTTGAGCTGAAATGCTCAGGCTCAGCCTTTAATCAAAGACACACTTGTAAGAATGTTTTAGGATGATATTTTAAGACGTGAAATCCTGAAATCTTTCACACACACTTAACTAGCAAATTAAACCTATATATATGCAGTGGTAAGAACACAGAGGCGGAATCACAAGCTGCAAAAATAAAAAGTGCACAGGCGTTCCAGCTTTCATTTTTGGCTTTCTGAAGAAATAATAATCACAATAATAATAAATCATTATAAGACTGATTATACTTACTTTATGACTTTATGACTTTCTGGAAGATATTGCTTTTGGCAGAAACACACAGAACTATATCATATTGCTAATGGTAGGGAGAACCTAGCAAAAATGGACCTAAATCATGACTAAAATAGGTAATATCAAATTGAAAGTAATCAAGGTGTGTCTTAATAAGACACCTTCTACTCAAAAAAAAAATTACAATAATATGTTTATTTTAGTAGCCTAGAAAATCTCTTACGGTGACTGCATCTGTTCCGTTCACCCCAATGGGTCTACCCATCTATTCAGCTCCATTTAGCAGCTTGACAAAAAAGGAAGCAAAGTCAACCATAAAAGCAAAATCTGAAGAGCTTTTAGGGTCTCTCTGTGACTTATGGCCTGTACACAGCCAAACTGTATCAGTTTGCTTTTTGGTGGTAGACTCTGTTTTGTCAAATAAAACGCAAGCATGTCTGAAGGAAATGCCAATGTACATTGGAGGTATCAAATCTGCGCCAGAAATCGGTTGGGGTTTTGTGCATGTAGAGCTGTTTGTTATTTGTGGCTAGAAGGTAGTTCTGTCAAAACAAAATTAAATAATGCACAAAAAACATGGCTTTTTAAGTTACTACATAGGAGATGGAGTTTTGATTTGATTTGAGTGGGTTTTGACATGTTCTAGTTAAGTTAGGGTTAGTAGGGAGGGCTGTCCTTCAACATTCAAGTCGCTTTAATTTTTGTAATTAGATATGCTATCTAGACCTTAATTATAGGAACGTAGCTTCTCAAAACACTTTTATTGTAATAATATTTGCACAAATACAGAATGCTTTCAAAAATCCTGAAGCGCATACCTATGTGGCCTCACCATGCGCAAGATATTTAAAAAAAAAGAACCAACACCACCAAACACAACACATTTTTTAGGCTTTACAGTGCTCTCCTCCAAAACATATGATTCAATATTCTTGGCCTTATCTCCAAAGACATGAACCAACTTTTTTCAACCCCCTCTCTCGTGTTCCTCAACCTTTTATTCCCAAGTCATGAAACAATATGGGACATACACCAAGTCTACAGTTTTTAAGGCAGAGGAAAATACAATCAGATCAGCAACACTTCCCAGAAACAGAGCTAAGTGTCTGGAATTTTAATTAGAGGTGCATTTAATTGTAGCATGCCAATCTAAAAAAAAAAAAAAATAGATCTTACAAACCCACTCAGAAGCACAAGGGCAATAAGAATAAAAGTTCCTATATGCTAAGAAATAACAAAATAAACTAGTGCTGAACACCTCTGCCTGAAATGGACTGGCACGGTACAGCACTTGCTGCAAAGCTTAATGATTCTAAACATACCACCTTTTGTTTTGCCCTTTGTTATTTGATTGATATGCTTTCGTAATTATTAAGAAACTGTCTACAAGCATCAATTCAATATCCGTTTTGAAACGGATAAGACCTGGATTGATCTCACTGCATCAGATGTGTCCATCTCTCCAAAATAAGACATCTGCTCATGCTTACAGTCCATGCAAGAAAATGCCAAAATCTTGCTGTCTCCAGCACAGTCAGAGCAGGCAATGACATGATTCTCTTTGACTTACAACTTGTGTGTCAAGCTTGGATCTCTCACTTGCTCCTTAGACACCCCAACTGACACTCAGTCCTGACTCTAAGTAATCTCTCTCTGCTGCTGCACTTTATTCTGTGCCAGTTTCTCCAAGCTCTTGGTCCTTTGCATCTTAATTATCAAACCACTCACTTCTCTTGCCTTAACCAACACCTTCTCCTCCAACTCCTATCTTGTTAAAATGCAAATATAAGAACAATTTCCCTAAACTTTTGCTTTGAACCTATTGTCACCTTCTTCATTGCTATCTTGCTTTTCCTCACACTTCCCCAGACATTGCAAATATCACTTAGTCCCCCTTGCCTTTGGGCACAACTCACGGAGCAGAGACAGAGAGACTGCATAGTTCTTTTTTCTTTCTCCATACATGAGTTTGCAAGTGACCCAAAGCGGGCAGCCACAGTGAACAGGCAACCCTGCCATGCAGCTTCACCAGATGTGTCAAATCCTCACCGCCACTTGAGATATGCAACAACTGGTAGCTCCTTATCTAGCAACAGTAACATACTTAGGAACAGCGAGACCAGAGGGAGACTCCACATAATGCCAGTTTGTATGTATATGTAATTCTGTTATTAATTAGAGATGGTCAAGAAATGGAGCACCTGGTTAAAAAGAAAATTATTGGGGGTTGGGGCTCTAAGGAAGACTGGAAAGCAAACGACAAGAAAATCACTTTTACATTCAAGGAAAATTTATGTCATTTCATACTTTAGTGCCTTCACATAATTTTTAGGAAAACTCCATACAGTTCAAAAATCCTTTGTAGCAAAGCTGTATCTTTTGCTCTCATCCTTAACATTTATTGGAAACATTTTGTAGTAAAAAGCAAATATAAATGCCTAATTCCTATGTAAAAAGAAGAGCTTATGTGCAAATATAGCACAAGCATTTTATTTGATGTTATTGCTGATTGCTGCCTAAGAAGCTTTTACAGTTTAGAATGTTTATATTAATTTTCTAAGAGTGTTTAAGCAATCTCCCTGGCAAAGCCAGAAAACAAGCTACTGCTCCAAGAACCATTACGCACAAGTAAGATGCCTTTTGGGGGGATTAAGATCCTTAAGAATCATGCAAGTTTTAAACAGATATTTGAATGTGAAAGTAAATATTTACATAAAAGAGGGTGGTTTGTGCTTATATGAAATGCCTATTAAACCTCTAACCAAACATGGAGAAACAGATCCAAAAACAGAGAAAAAAAAAACCTAAAACTGTAATTTGCTGAGGTATTTTGATAGTCCTTTCCACATGAACATAGTCATCACCTTCTTGCACACAAATTAGCAGCATGGATTCAGAAGTAGAACATGATTCCTTAACAGTCATTAGTGAACTTGGGCCAATAAAAGCGCACATGCTACTAGTACTTAAACGTAGGCAAGCCCTCAGATATTTCAAAGGACGCATGAGGAAGCTACATGAGCACCATGCCTGCAGCTCTCGGCTTCAGAGACACATCTCGCTCCAAATCCTCCCTTCATCTCGGATTGCTTCTCTCGTCTCTTTAAGGCAGCAAGCATATGCAAGTACACAAGGAGGAAAGAAGACGTGCTGCATTGCAAAGCACCAGCAACAGAGCTTAGGAAGACCCTTGTGGCTTCCACACCAAGTGTGAAAGTCAGCTAGAAGACTGGCTAATGAACTACATTTATTTTTTCCATGTAATGAATATAGAGCGATGTTGAAATCTTGTTACAATTTTTGATTGTAAAAGGTTTCTCAGTCAAAAACAGAAGTAACCATTTTGGTCAGGTATTCCTGGAATGGGAGACAAATAAACTGACAGAGAGTAGATTTAATTTTAATTTAACTAGTGTTAGTACCTTTCCCTGAGTTAAGACATGTTTGGAGAGGAAGTGTGTTTGTTTTGATCTGTACGGCTTTTTGTTTGATTGTTTTTGTTTGTTTTTAAGATAATTGGATAAATGCTCTCTCTGGTTTCACACAATTTACTTAGCATCATATTTTCACATTTTTAACAAGCTGACGTTCCCAGGATAAGTCATAGATGATTTACCTATTATTATACAAAATTTCTTTAGTCATCTGTAAATAATTATTTTTTAAATGATACACAAAAAGCAGGACTTACAGTTTATTCTGAAAAATATGAGAGCTTTATCTTACCTACTGCTGAATCCCACAGCCAGAAGCTCTCAAAAGTGTAATGACCACAAAATCTTCTCTATAGAGTACAGAAAAGTGACTGTAAAACCACAGATTTCTTCCTTGTAGGGCAAGGAAAGTGTTCTCCTTTTGTTCTTCCCAGTAATTGCACTGTTCAGCTTCCTTTGCTTATTTTTAATCCTAGAGCTCTCTAAGACAAATTTACAGAATTCCATGTAAGTTAGTTAATTGGGGATAACATTTCCTGAAGGTCGTTAAGAGAACCAGACACTAAAATCTGGTCTATCATTCCTTGGTTTTGCAATCTACATCTATTTAAAAATACGCTTGCCTTTCAAAAACCTATATATCTTTTTCTGTCTTGCATAAAAGTTATAATTTTTAATGGAAATAGAAACATTTGATTAAAAAAAAATCCTGTTAGCAGAAACCATTTCTGGGTAAAAAAAAGTCTTCACGGATATTTTCAATGAGCTCTGATATTATTATAGTGATAAAATTGACCTCCAGTTAAAAGAAAAAAAAAATCCATCTGGTTCTCAAGAACTGGAGATGACTCATTTTTGCCTCACCACTGCTGCTATCTTTTGGCATAATTTCCTATACACATGCCAAATTTAGCAAATTTCTCTGATCTCCAGCTACAGAAAATTACTCTGATTGCATTCACATGTTCAGGTTTTGCCAAACTTTTACCTGCTTCAGTTTTTTAACTTGCAGAAGACATGCATTTAACAGAGTGTGTATAACGAATTGGGGTAATTAATTCACAACTATGAACAACACAAGAACATAATTTTTACCATTGCTCTGATCCATTGGCTGACTGTCCTACCAATACACTTCTTAGATATTGCCTTTTTAAAAAAAAAAAAGAGAACATTTCCAGAAGCTCTATTAACTATAGTTGCAATCCTTGACAGGGTGAATAGCCATCACATACCAAAGAAGACAGACAAGCTCCTGTAGTTTCACCTCCCTTCTCCATGTTTGCCACCCAGATTGGCATCTCCACACTGCCATCTAAGGTCAGGTTTAAATTCAAGATCTGAATCCCACACTGTGAACGAGGATGGGGGAACCTCTTCCTTGCTGAGGATCAGGCAGCCCTCTCAAATGCCCTTAGTGGACTATATGCTATCACATATCTTAGCTTGCTTTATTCACAGCTCAATCTGTAAAGAGACCACTTCAGTCTGAGTTTGAGTTCATGCCAGGTTAAGTACGAACAAAAATACATTGGATTCCTCACCTCTGCAACCTTCGTGGATTGAGAACATGAATAGCCAGACATGCAACAGACAGCTCTGCCAGCAGTTATTCAAACATAGCTCTTTCTCCAGCACAGTGAGGACGCTTCAGTTCAGGCCAGCACTGCTGACAAGCACAGTGTTAAATGCACCTGGCAGATCTCAGAGAAACAACCCCACTGAATTCAAGGGGGCTGCATGGGCAGCTCTGCTCAGAGCTACAGGAAGGTGAACTCAAGTCAATCACCTTGTCGCTTATCTGTATACTATAAAAAAAATTTTACTTAAGCTACATACTAGATGACGCTAATGGAAATATGGCCTATATGTTACGATGACATACATCAAATAGCTATTTCCATTTGTATTATGGCATAAAATGATTTAAGACTAAAACTTAAGGTAAAGTGTTTTCTTACTGGCACTGGGAATCTGCTGAGATCTCAGATTTGTTATATTACTAAACTAGGATAAGGTTATTTGCATTTATTCGAAGTCATTAGAAATGGAAGTACAGAGAAAAGCTGCATCAGTGGTGAGCTATGACATGAAAGAAAGCACTTTATCATATTAATGAGGTTAATGCTTTAATACAATAGCTGAAATCTGAAGCAGTACATAAACAATTAGCAAAATTACTGGAATAAAGGAATTAATGGGGTGAACAAGAAAGATGCACAGACTCTCAAGAAAATAAAAATATTATTGATCCATAACCATGTAGCTCTCAAAGTTCGGCCCCTGAGAAATTTTATTCCATCAGTAATAAAGAATGTGGCTAACTATAATTAAATCAGTTAAATCACTGCACAGTAACAAGATCTTTAGTGTCATGTTGAGTCCGTCCATGAGTTCGAAGTAAATTGTCTATACTTTAAGTTTGTACAAAAAATGGAGGAATAACATAAATCAGCAGTTACATAGCTTGTGTCTTTTCAAAAGTCTTTCTAAAAAGAGATCAGGTAATTACCGGAATTGACTTTACTGTTAGGAAGCCCCATCCACGAATCCAACATCTGGGTTGGCAATGTGCTGCAACTATGCAGGGATGCAATGAAGCCACACAGAAAAAAAGCCCAAGAAAAATACTTGAGCTGATAGCAAAAATAATGGACTACCTTTTACAGCAGTAGTCCATTGGTAAGTTAAAGGGGGACCACCATCTTCAGATGACCACTTCAAAAGTGAAATGCAGCATTTTCAGAAGGGGAAGACACTGAATCTCACTGTTGCTGTGTGTAGTATTTAGGTGAGTGGGAAGTCGATTCTGTGAACAGCCATTGGACTTCAACTCTGTCAGCAGCTCCATCTACTACAAAACGCTAATGAGCTTGTCCATCCACATGGACACACCTTACGTTGTTATGCATGCTGTGTTAACCAGAAGGACATCACCTCTCACTCCACAAGCTGCAAACCACTGGAGGCTGAAAGAATCTTCTGGACAAGTACCACAGCTTGCACTATTCACCTCCAAATATCCCAACTAAGAGTTGCCTGCCTCTTACTGTGTTTATTTCAAAAACACAAATCTTATGAATACCTCTGGACTCCAAACTCCAGCTGAGATAGAGAGAGGCAGGGAGACCCTTCCACACGGAATGAAGAATGGGGAGATACAGGACCCAGAGGGTCACTTAATTGACTGATGTATCTTCTTCTCTAACAAAATCCCTAGGTCATCCCAAAGACATTTGTTACAAAGAGCATAAAGCCATATCCTCGTTTCCATTTCATTAAGATACACGTGCCTCTGCCACAGCCTATCAGACACCCGCCTGGTGACAATTCCTGCAGCCAGCTTCAGAGTAATAACTCATTAATGACAGGTGTCCTTTCTTCCTGACCAAGAGAGAAGGCAATAAGAATACAGACTGTTTTGGAAGAAACAAAACCGTAGATGTTCAGTCTTATCTATATCTGTCACTAGGGTCAGTAGTTGATACCTGTCTTCTGACAGCTGTATTATGGGCCACAAGGTCAAGGGAAATGCTCTCCACAGAAACAATGTTCACATCTCAAAACAACAGCACTACAGCTGTTTATATTATTGGCAAGGACCTATGGTCCCTACACAGAGGCCAGTGACCAAATTCACACTGACATCTGGTGTCTGTAGAACAGACATTGTCAGTAAGGGCTGAGGCCCCGGGTGGGCAGGAATGCCATGGCGCAGCTGGCACAAGCATCTCCAGTTTTTCCAGTCCTGGTCCTGTGGGTAAGTCAGTTGTCTCTCTCTAGACATTTACACATCAGTTCTAATACAAACATCAGGTACATTACTGTAACAAATAATCCACTTTATGAACAATTCCTCCACATTAATTTTCCAATTCTCCTTTTTTTTTTTTTGTATACTGCTAGAATAACGGATGGACTTTTAAGGTTAAAGGAACTAACATGCAGACATACAGAAAGTACTGTTCCCACATTCTTCCAACTTGTGTCCTACAGAACATGCTATTGAAAGCTCAAAAATTATCTGCAACTTCCAAAATTGCCCCTTTACTGCACCTACACCTACAACCATTTATTTAGATGGAAGCCAAAATTGTCACAAAAATGACAGTAATTCATCAGGGTCATGGCACTTCCCTTGGACTTTCTTACATTTCAGACTACCCTAGTTCAAAGAATCCCATTTATATTTTAACCAAAATAAAGTAGTCCATGAGAAAAAAAATGTTCTCTCTATTCTGTTTCTCACTAACATGGGAAACAGAGGTGCAAGATTAACAAACTATTTACTGATTAAAGAGGATACAAAGGATAAAAATATTCTTTAAACTAGTGGACTATGAGACAAAGGGTACAGCAGAACGAAACAGAAGTGTAGAATAACCCACTGGCACAAAATAACCACAATAGCTGGAAGCTTTACAGTACGTGGCCACGTGACCACTCTCCCACAACTACAGCAATCTGTCACAAACACAGATTAGCAAACTAAGGACATCACATAGCCCAGGCCCCTAACTGAAGGATGCTATAGACCCATCCTGTCAAGGATCCTCCAAGATAACACTACCAAGAGGCTTTTCTTCCTTCCGTACTTTGTAAAACGCTGACATACTAAGAATACATGAATTGAGGGCAGCAGAACAAGAAAATACGGGAGAGAGAATATTTTTGTTTGCTGTCTGGTCTTGTCCAATCCAGTCACAAAACAGGGGATACATGGAATTAAGCAAGTTATGGAAGACTTTCAAGCGTGCTTAGTAACACCTCCTAAGGCTCAGCATAATAAAAGATATGGAGAAATAATTTATACTTTCTTTGCAGAAAGTCACAAAAGCAGGAAATTATCTGAACAGTCTTTTGATAAATTTAGCACTTGAAAGTCGCTGAAACTCAGAAAAGGCTTATTGATCTGTTAGGGTAAAAAAAACCCTCAAGTTAATATGATAAAATTCTAATTTTGAAAGGGTTTGGTTGAGGGTTTTTTCCTTTTTTCCTCCTCCTGCTGGAAATAAAAGTGCTTAAGTCATTCTTGCCATTATGCAAATTTAACATTAAACTGTTAATACTTAACTGCCAAACAACAGACAACCCTTAGAAATCAAAACAGTATTCATAAGCCAAAAAACTAGCAAAGAGAAATGAGAACATTTAAACACAGAGGCCAAGTATGGATTAAAACCACAAGTATCTCTGAAAAATGAAGCATATTATAAACATGATTTTTAAAACAGAACAGATTAAAGAGCTGAGGCAGACTCGGAAAGGAAATAATTCTGGTTCTTCAGAGACGAACAGTGGTTCTTCATCTACAGGTCCAAGGAGACCCTGACGTCCAGCAGACCAACTTACAAGAAAGCCATAATGTGTCACCTGGATGGAGAATGGCTGATGGTAGGGTCCTGGACTTCAACATTAAAATGTGGGAACCTCTCTTCTCTTGATTAAATAAGCAGATTCATTAAATTAAAGTTGTTAGGAGGATAAAACCTCTTTTACATGGTCCCTGCTCCTCACAAGACAGTGGACTGTCTATGGAATTACGTAGACGGTGCTTGGATAATTGGACACAGTTAAAAATCTATTAAAAATCATTTAGGCTAACGTCTGTGGTAGTTAAGCAACAAACTGAGCAATAACAACAACACAAAAAGATTTTCTCTCTTCTAATACATGTGTAGCAATCTGCAGGAGTTCGATATGCCAGCCAAATAACCCAGCCAGTAGCCCAGACAGCTGATTTGTCTTCAGCAATTCAACAGATCATTCCAGAGAGCAATCTGCTGCTAATATACAGAGTTCTTTTGGAAGGCTCTGAAATAAAAAAACAAAGAAGCTACCTCCAGAGGCCTGGATTCAAAAGAGCATTTAGTTCTTCAGTGTTTACATTACTTTGAATAAATGGGAATTTAGCCAAAAAGTTTTGCTGAGTCTGAGCTGCGTCTAGCCACAGATGGAAACAGAACAGGTCTGATGGGAGACAAGGAATAGGTAAGTCAATATACAAACTATAACTCTGTTTTAATATGCCCTCAGTCTGATAACCTCACAAGATCATGTCACGTGTCTGCATCTCTGTTTACCCATTCACATTACAGGGGCTCTTCCTCTCTTCTGTGAGGCAATTTGAGATTGAAGAGTAAATAAGAAACATCTATTATGACACTGTTGTTCTATGAACAGAGTTAATCTAAGCCTATAGTGGTTTCCGTATGTGATTTCAGACACAGCATAACAAAAACAAAGCTCTTTCTTAAGCTGGCAAAACTGTCGTAATAAAATGCTCTGATTCATAATGTAATTTCCAAGGCATTATTACTGGAAATAAAATTTTCACTCTTCAAGATAGCCCAGTTGCAAGTCCTCTTTAGTAAGTATAATTTCCAAGTAATAAATATACTGAACTAAAATTTAAAGCTGTATCTTAAACACTGTGAAGCACAGATAAATTGAAACACAGTTAGAGCTCACTTGTAAAACAAGACAGTGCTTAATTCAATTATTTGTAATATTGGATAAAGACAAAAAATCTCTGATAGTTTAAAATATTTTGAACTGTGGAAGATTTTTTCCTAGGTACATGAAGGAAAAAAGCAACTTATTTTTCCTATAACAACCCAATTTTTTTTTCTCTAGACTCCTCAAGAAACAATAACCAACTCATACCTATTACGAGTTAAAATGAAACTATACAGAAGACATATTTAACTCCCTCACCCCTTACCTAATCTGAAAAGGACAAATATTTTAATAGTTATATTCCTACACATTCACATTTCTGGTTTTTAGATTTAACCCTAATGTATGCTCAGAATGAGTAGTACTTTCTGAGGAATACTTCCTTTGTCTTCTGGCTGATTTTTCTACTTAAGTACCAATGATGACTTAGCTTAATATGAATATATGACCATTTCATTATACAACTTAGAACAAACTGAAACAAATTATATTCCCTTGCTATTTCCACTAATAATAGAAAGCATTAACTAAAATGCTGGAATTAGTGATTTGGAAAAGAAATAATCACTATTTCAATATCTGAAGACATCAACATAAGGCAGCAATAAATAGAAGCAATTACGTGGGTTTCTTAAAAATGCAAATACACTGAATCAGAACAAGTGATGTTGGCATAGGCCAAAAGATACTACTTGAATTCATCAAAGTTTCAAGAACTATTAAAAAAGAATAAGTTTTAAATATTCAGAAGTTCAGATTTATGTCAAACTGTTAATACTAGGCCAAACCTATCCTTCAGCACAATCACAGAACTACATCATCTCATTTTGTATGAGCAGCTAATCCAAAAGAACGCTATGAGAAACATTCTCAAAGCACAGGCATCTTTTATACCACGATCACTTTCCTTTGTCATTGCTCCAACTTAGTTTATTGTAAAACACAAAAAAAATTGTGTTCATATAGGTTCATGGAAAGAAACATTGATCACATTTTGAACTAGTAAGTGATACCTCTCCTGTCTCTTGCATATTTTACTTTAGAACCCTTCATAAAGAAGTCTGTGTATGAGATGTAGCAGAATGCTTGTACTGAGAAGGCTCCTCCTGCAGCTGTGCAAATCTGCCACGATAGGCAAAAGCCAGCAGTGGCAATGGCAGATTCAGTGAGAGGGTTTGCAAAGTCCAGGAAGACTGGCACATAACTCATCCACCAAATCCAAACACTGCAGAACTTGTCAGAAAGTCAGACGAGTTACAATTGGGCACGAAAGAGAGGTGTTCATGGTCACCATCCCTGTTGATACTCTAGGAAGAAAGGGAGTGTAGGAGGGATGTTCTGAAGGCTACGTTCATTTACTTAGGTAGGAAACCGAAGCGCTTCCAAATCCATGTGTGAGGCACAAGAAACAGGCTGAGTCTCAATGCAACCATGAGGCAACGGTGACGAGAAGAGTTCTTTTAGGAGCTGGGGAAATAAGGAATAAACGGGACAGGCATGTCACACCACTTGCAATGCCAGCTGACTAGCACATGCAATAGTGAACAACAAAGCATGGGCAGAAATCATAATTGCTTCTACAACTGTATTAGAAGCCTAAAAATATGTTAGATAGGACAACTGGAATGCCAGCCATCAAGAGACAACTCCATAAGAGCAGGCACCAAGGAAACATGGTGAAAAGCATGTATCGGTGGGATATGAGACTGACAATCTACCAACCTTTCAGGGATGACAGAACGGTACCTGCAGGTGGAGGAGTAAGACTGCACATAAAAGGTAACAAAAATGCAAACAGTTAAAAATATCGGGGCGGGGGTGTGGTGGTAAGAAACACGAAACCTTGTCAATTCTGTATGCAAGTAAAGAAAACAGTACTGGGACCCTAACGCAAACTCCCTGACAAGAACAATGATTTTGATGAGGAGATGTTATTTGAGACACAGCAAACTCAGGACATGCAGAAGCAGCAAATTTCAACCGGGACTAATGTCCCATAAGGACAAGATGCAGAAATACAATTTTTGGATGCAGTGACTGGTTCCTGACATCTAGTGTTAGAAAACCCAAGAAGAGATGGTCTTCAGGCTCTTGGTGGAGCAGAGGACTCTGACCAAGTTTTAAGCGGAAGGACTGATCTTTAAGAGTAATCACAACACAACTATAATTAACACTGAAAAAAATTATGGAGAATGTCACTAAAACCAGCAAAACGATACTCAATTTTAAGAAAGAGTAAATCATAGAAATTGTACAAGTACTCAAAATAAATGAACAAAACCCAAAAGGTATTGTCCGAAAAGCAAGATTGCAAGCAGCCCACAGGCTGCTCGAAAACCACTCTACTAGATGACCAGATAAAATTGCCTACCACAGCTCTAAGAGAAAACCAAACAAACAGATAGAGACCTTCTCAGCTCAACAGAAAAGTAAAGGAGATAATCTCAGATAAAAGGTCAACTGTTAAAAAAACCTGGAAGCTTGTCCAACCAGGGAGAGGAAAGCACATAAGCCATGACAGAACAAACGTACTGGAAATAAGGGGAAGAATTTGAAGAAATGCTTGCAAAGTTTACAACAGAAGGAAATTCTCCCACCCCTACCCATTTTGGGGGATTTGTTTGTTTTGTGGGGTTTTCTTCATTGGTTTTGGTGTGGGGGTTGTTTGTTTTTAGACACAGAGTCTATAGTTAACTTCTGGAATTTCTGACAAGGTGTTGTATAGGTAGATAGTATCTGCAGGAACAAAAGAGGATTAGAAAAACTGGCGGTCAGCAATTACTCTGTGGACAGACACTAAAGAGTACACACATTGATGTCCCTCTAACAGCCCCAATGCAACAACTCTGGAGACATGAGGGGAACAAACTGTAGAAAGACTCCAGGTTCACGTACCATCCTGCAACAGCACCTTCTACTGCCACGGTCAGAATACAAAGCTAGATAGACCAGTGCTCTGACCCATCAGGGCATTTCTTACCTTATATATTCTTATGAGCACAGAAAAATGTAAAAAAAAAAAAATCTAAGCAAATTATAAATACAGAAGAGTGAAAGAGGACATAGTTACTGTGTTCAGAGTATAATGTCAAGCAGAAGCCAGCCCTTGGTATAAAGAGCTTCCCTTTATCAGCTAGCTATTGGAAATTACTTCAGCAATGTTCACGTCTCAACTCCAGCATCTGGGGGTGGGAGGTGGGGAGGTGGACTAGATGACTGAACAAATAGAATAATTAGCTGCAAGTACTTTTTCTGCCCTAAGGTGCTAAACAAACTTTGGGAGATCATAGACACCTTAAATTTAATTTAAGGAAAAGGATAAGCTGAACAGGGAGATGATATGAAAAATAAAAGCAATAAAAATTACATTTCAAAAAACATTATACACAACTAGAAGTGAATCTATGCATTACTTAACAATTTTTTTGTGAGTAAGCAATTGTCATTGCCAGAGTTTTGCTATGCAATTGTGTCTGGGGAAAGAAAAGTAGTCCCAGAGGCAATTTCTAAATAAAGACTGATGTGACACCAGGAACATATTTGAAGGTTAAGTCATCAATAGTAATAAAACTAATTACATTTGTTTGCTTTTATTATATACGAT
This sequence comes from Phalacrocorax aristotelis, assembly GCF_949628215.1. Taxonomy (NCBI): domain Eukaryota; kingdom Metazoa; phylum Chordata; class Aves; order Suliformes; family Phalacrocoracidae; genus Phalacrocorax; species Phalacrocorax aristotelis. The sequence goes on from NC_134278.1 coordinate 123,961,041, forward strand.
TTTCAAATTGACAGATTCTTTTAGAAGGGCAGTTGTGCTCCTGGATATAAAGGATTTCTCCCAGAGAGCAAGTAACTACTTTAATGACAAGCATTAGAATTATTCTCATAAAGTTAACGTTATCCTTATGTAACGAATGCAAAATCAGATGGCCCAGTTAAATGAAAACAGACTCCTGTAAATGCTGCACTGCTTCAAAATTAGCTTTGATCATACTGCTCTTGAAAGGTGACAGACACTCATGATAAAAATATTCATCTCCCATTGTAGTGTTTGCTCCTTCTTTGGACAGCCACAGCAATCAGTGAGGGGATCACAAAGATAATTTTGTGTGTATGTCTTTCTGTATGTCTCCCTTTGCGGTGTGCTCGTCTACATCGCCTCTGCCTCTAGAATCCATCCTGTCTCATGCTTGACAAGCAGAAGCACATAGCAAGAGCTGGATTTTTGCTATCCATCTGTGCAGTGTGTAACAAAATGGGTATCTGAAGTATGATAAATGTCTCTAAGGGCTACCACTCTATAAACACACTGTACACAAATACACGTGCACATACGCTAAGAGCTTTTATAACACTAATAGTAATTGAAATGTCTCATGATACTGGGGAGGGAGAAAAGACAAATAAAAGGTTTTTATTTTTAGGCTAAATTATCACAGCCCTTATTGACCCAAAAATAAGAAATAGAGAGATTCGGTCTAGCTTTTCCTGTTTTGCCACCCTAACTTTTCTTCCTTCTGTGAGCGAATTGGTGGAAAATCAGAATAGTTATTTCACTTGCTCTACTCCTCAAAATGAAGCATGCAGTATAAGCTCACAGTACAAACTTGTCCTTAGTCAGAAGGGAGCAAAAAGAACTTGTCACTTGGCTGCACAAGGCCCCTTCACCAGGGCAAGCTAAAAGCTGCCTTTCAGTCCTGACGAAGAAACAAACAACTTCTCCAGCAGACAAGAAGCACAGCTGCCATCCATATGGAAGCAACAGCTATCCTTAATCAGCTTGATGCTGTTTTCATTCACTAGTGAGATAAAGTAACAGGAAAAAAATGGAATTTGTTCTATTTTACAAATGCTGTGTCACAGGAAAAGTGAGTGAATGCCCATCAACTCTTAAAATATTACAATTAGCTGAAACAGGAAATGCACGTACAAGGAAGTGATGGCTCCCTGGCTACGGCAATGAACTAAATATTTTCTCCTTTCTGATGACAGCAAATACTCTGTCTTAGTTCCTTATCCCTAACATGGGGATAAGAATGTTATACTTCCACACGTTGTAACGCTGCCATCTGTGTAAATTCATAAAACACTTTTAAAAGATGACACTACTTTAAACAAGGCCACAACAGGGCCAGCAAGGCTGTCCATATCTTACCAAAACCTCAAAAGTCAGGATTATGTTTTGCATCTCTCAGCTTGCTTGGACAACTATGTAACAGAAGAAAGCTTGAGATATACAAAGGATATAGCATAATCAAACTAATTCTTTTCCTTCATTCTGACAATGTTTAGCTTTGGGACCCTGTGATACAAAGCTAATAAAGGCTCTCAATCATTCTGCACAGGGGATTACATTAAAATAATGACACTTGATTGCAGATCTATTATCAAGTCTGTTTAGAAGCATGTAAATCTGTCAGGTTTCAGTCACGAGTCAAGGCTGGGTCTATTTGCAAATTCCAGGAACTAAGACCAACCATAGCACCCTGCTTGGCTCAGACCTGGTAAGCCATCTCCTAACAGGTTCCATTGCTTTTACTGGTGTTATTTTATGCCTTTATCAGAGGCTTTTCGGCTGTTCTGGCAACTTCCAGTGACAATCTAGTGCAGAGTAGCGTTGCCCTAGGTTTGGAAGGGTCCCCACATGGATTGCCTACCTGACACCAGAAGTGCTAGGCACTTCTTGAGATTTGTAGAAAGAGTCCTAAACCCCTTCTCCTCGTGAGCTTGAACAAAAGCATTGGTCAGTGCCGCTCAGAAGTCACTCATCCACTTTTTGGCAGCGCAAAAGTCATTGCCTCAGAGAGGCAGCTGGGTAGCAAAATCTCATCTGACATTAAGTTCCTAAATTATTGATTACTTGAATGCCTCACAACTACTGTTGAAAAGCCACCTTTAAAGCACAGTTGTGAAGCAAAATTAGTAGTAGTAGTAGTATTCAGCATGGGGAGTTAAGAGACTTGCATGAATCATTGAAAATCCATGACAAAGCCAATAATCTAATAAAAAAATTTCAGAAGTCATGTCTAGTGCCTAAATGATACTTCCTACCATGCAACACTTAAAAAAAAAATTTGATGCTACAATGGAGCAGTTTATGATATAGGAAGAGACACTGCAAGGGATTTCCTGGGTCATTGAATAAATCCCCTACTATTCCAGATATCACATCATATTACTCCCTTAAATTCCCTCCACCTTAAATGCACCTGCCTCCTTACACAGATCTGAACAGGGACACTAATCTTTACTATGGTTAGGAAATTTGTTTCTGTTTCCACCCTGCATTTCATTTTTATCCAATGTATATGTTCACATAACAAAAAGTTCCTGAGCTTCTATAATTCTATATTTTCCCCTCCCTAATGTATAATTACTCTCAGAGCAATTAAATTTCCTTTTGGCCTTAAACTTTCCCACACTAAGAAGCCACTATCTTCTCATCTACCTCATAAAAGAAGTTTTCTATCATACTTGCTTCTGCCTCTGCTTCATTTTGGTTTAAGTTTTCCTGAACAGATAGAGAATTATTCTACAATTACAAATTGGCATGAATAACTTTAACGTCACAATTAGCACTTTTCTGCTTTGGGATACTTGGCTGAATCTGTAAACAGGTTTGCAAACCCAAGGTAAGAGATCAACTTTGGCAGCAAGATTGGTGACAAAACAATACACCGTTTTGAGGTAGAAGTATTTAGCATTGCTTTTTTCCTTCTCTTCCCAAATTCCTGAATTTGTTTACTGAATAACTGCAAGTGCTGCTTTTCCTCTGCTACAAACTGCAATCAGAAAAAGTTCTTTCAGCACTACTCACACATCAGTAACATGATAAATATTTTTTTTAAGATTACCAAAATCCCAAGAAAAAACACTTCTTCACATCAGGCTTCAAACTGCATGATTGCTAGCTTGAACATTTTATTTTTGTCTATTTCTTTACCACATATTAAAAAAAAAATCCAGAAGCTTAGCTCACAGGATGCTTCATTATTACAATTCTTCCTTCCCAAAACTTTCTGGAAAAAAAATATTCTCTCTTTAACACATAGTTTCTAGCATCAGTTACAACACTGAGCAGTATATTTTTCAGTAAATGGTATTCTGACATATCTCAGTTTATACTAAAGGTTAGCTCATATTACATGATACTGATGTACAAGCCTTTGGAGGAAATCAGACCCGACTACATTATAGGAATACTTTTTCACCTTATCTAGGGAAAAAAATCCTGAATCTCTTCTGTCTGGCGTGAAAGGCTCCACACACACTTATTGTTCATGGTTTTGGCTCCCTACCTTGGTCTAATATTATCATGTGTTTTTCAAAGATATATAAGAGATATCCATACAGTATTCTATACAAATAAACCCTGAGAGCATAATGCATAAATCCTGCACACTCAATCTAAATAGAGCAGTTACTGCAGAGCAGCATTTGCTTAATGTTCCCCACAGCCATTTTTTTAAACAGTGGGGGGAACAGATAATATCTGCAAGTATAGCCTATATGATGGCTTTATAGAAACAAAAACAATTCACTAAAAATAGCAACGTAAAAACTAGATTTAAAATACCCCATTTCTTTCTAAATATTATGATTCTTTACAGAAATCTTCACTTAATTAATATGCATAAAAGATTTCCAAGATGATACCAGAATGCTGAAGTACAGAATTACTATTAGTCTCATGGAAAAGCAGCATCTATATAAAATGCCAACAAATAGTACATTCTCTCTCCTCTGTAGCTACAGACATGCATAAGGCATACAAATAAGTAAAATTCTATTAGAGATTATAAGCTTGTTTGTCAGTTCATAAATTATGTATTTCATTTCAGTGCCGAACTGTGAGAGAGCGCACAAAGCTTCCCTTTCACTAGGCATTACAAGGAAAACTAAGACTGACCAGGCTCTACTTAGCAAATCAAAACATGATCGTATATTTTGTAAAGATGTGCGTGGACTGCAAGGAACTCACAGTAAGTTCCAAGAAGAGGTAAAGTAAATATTTAACCCCATAGATATCAACGGTAAAGAGTAGCATACAACAGCACATAAAAATATGCTGTAATAAGTTTCAGCAGATTGGGGGTGGGAGGGGCAGAGTTCCTTTGTTTTTAAAATGAAGGAACATTGTTCTATACTTAGCCAAAATCGAAGTTCCTGTCCTTTTTTGTAGAAAGACAAACACAACAACAGGGATAACTAAGATTCCACCAGATAGCTAGAAAACTGTTGTTAGTAAAATAACTCTAAACAGCTGATATTAAAAAAAAAGTAACAGCATACGTTGTTGAAGTTACATGCAAATAATAATGTATGAAGTTGTTCTATTTCTACCGTGAGGTGATATAGCTATGTTTTTGTGATTAATGTCAGTCAGAAAGGAAAGCTAGAATTTTTAAAAATATTTTTAAAACTTCTAACTCTAAGTAGAGTTATGGATTAATTACTCCTTGTGGGGAAGTAGAAGAACGCAACAGCTTCAGACATCATGGCTTTCCACAATACCAGGTGCAAAATGACACCCACCGGTAGTGCATACATTCAGTACTTTTGAAGAGAAGTGTAAAGTACAATCGAGCGTGTAAAATAGAGCACAATTTTAAAATACTCTTATAGCAACATGGGCAATTAGACCTCTGATCTGAGCTGAAAAGCATTAATTTATCTTGTTCTCTAGGTGTCATGGTTTTAGCTGGGATAGAGTTAATTTTCTTCACTCTAGCTGGTATAGTGCTATGCTTTGAACTTGGCATGGAAAAAAAATGTTGAGATAACACACAGATGTTTAGGCTGTTGCTGGGTAGCGCTTGTACTAGTCAAGGACATGTCTAGCTTCCCATGCTCTGCTGGGGGCACAAGAAGCCGGGAGGGGAGGGGGCACAGCTAAGAGAGCGGATTCAAACTGACCAAAGGGATATTCCATATCATGTAACGTCATGCCCAGTGTGTTACCTGGGAGGGGCTGGCCGGGGGAGGGAGGGGGCAATCGCGGCTCGGAGACGGGCAGCGTCGGTCGGCAGGTGGTGAGCGGTTGTATCATTCGTGTTTCTGTGGTTTTTTTCCCTTTTTTTTCCCTTTCCCTTCTTTTTCCATTTTATTATATTAACATTATTGTCATTATTATCATAATCATCATTATTATTGTTACTTTATTGTAATCATTAAACTGTGCTTATCTCAACCCACAAGTTCTTTTGCTCGTCCAGTTCTCTTCCCCATCCCACAGGGGTGGCGGGGGGTGAGCGAGGGGCTGCGTGGTGTTCAGTTGCCAGCTGAGGCTGAACCACGACACTAGGAAACCTTTAGGGTTTTTTCCATAGACAAGAGCAAACCCACCTACCTGAGATGCACAGGAGCTAGGTGAATACAGGTCTTTAAGAATGTAATCCCAAATATCCAAATGCCTCTATAGCCTTTACCTTCAGGGTGTCTTAAACAGGCCTCACCCTGGGTTACTGATTGACTAAATCAATTTATATAGTACTTATCCCACTAGATCAACATATGCCACTAAATGTAAAGGAAAAGCACCTCTACGTGCAACAGCTACATTTCACTATCCCAAGGAAGGCTTTGATGGAACAGCCACTCAGCATCTGGACAGATGATGGCAGACCCTCTGCAGTCAGAGGACAGCACTGCTGCCTCCCTCCGCTTGCTTCTGGAGGCTGCCATCCATTATACCCTCAGCATCTTTCTCTCAGAGAGTATTTTAGCTCTGCAAGGCACACTTCACGACTGTAAAACATACTGAACATCTACCTAAAACATCAATGTAACGTTGACACATTTATTCTGATTTGTTATTTGCCTGTTGGAAGGTCTAAGCAACATAAGGACTTCATAAGGTTTACATTTCCTGATGAAAGCAGTTGCTTCAGAAGTGGGTTCATTAAGGCTAGAATGTTTCTCTTAAAACCTGGGTTTAGTGAACAAATCCAAGGTAGGACTCCGATGAAATCTTGCCTTTATCTCTTGTCAATGCTGGGGACAGCCTAAAAATAAACTCCTATAGTTAAATTCAATTAGTAATCCTGAGAGTAACCTTAGCCGAGATGTCAATGTCTTCAAGCTGTCAAACAACAAATGGGAAAAAAAAAAAGGAAAAATAAAACCAAAACCAAAACACCACAACCCCCACGCCCCCTCCAAAACAAACAACAAGATACAACAACAAAAAAAACCACCAGCCACCAAGAAAATTATTCCTAATTCTTATATGTGGTCACTCAGCGGAAGAGCTGTGGCACATGGAACAGACAAAAAAATTTCCATGTACGCTGTAGGATACTCAGAGAGACTTCTGCCAGTAAGGATAACTTCCAGAAGTCTCTTATAAAAACTAAATTAACTCTAAATGCAAAACAAGTAGATGATCATGGAAATTCTGTCTGTACCAATAAACACATGACAGATTAGTTTGTAGGGTACAGTGAAAAAAGAGAAAACTAATCAAGAAATATTAACTACTAGCTATTACGTTCTTCTTCCATAGTACCCAACATTCATGCGTTGCAGTTTATTCTAGGAAAAAGCATCTGTCCAAAACTATTTTTAACAACAAAACAGACAGATGTCACTAATTCAGCTCTGTTGAAGGAAAACCTGCATAGAGGCAGCATCAAGACCTTAAAAAACAAGCTAATAGACAGAGGTAGTGAAAAAGCATCAAGTCAAATTCAATATCATTCATATACTAAAAGAGAGAAGTCCACAATGGATTGAAATGCATCACATCTCTGCCTGCATCAAATATATTTCATCATCCTAATCTAAAAGATTTGTCTTTTTGCTGTTCACCCCAAAGAGCGGAGTGGAGAATTGCACTGATAATTTATATGGAAAGTGTTCTCCATTAAAAACAATCTAAAATTAATGTTCTAATATTAAATAACTAGCACTTGCATAAATTTTCTAACTTGCCATGCACTTCAAAAAAACAATATAACTCTTAAAAGTGCCTTTACAGTTAAAGCCCACATGTACCACAATGTACAGCTACAAAACGGAGAAACTGGGAAAGGTCAATTTTCCAAGATCTAAGAAATAACCAGGTTTTAGTAGAAAATTAGAAATCATAAATAATCAATAAATAATCAATAAATAATCATCCTTGATCTTTTGCCAAGTGCTATAACCCTACTCTGCTGATCTTTTATACCCTACTTACTCTCTAACAGCCTTAACCAGGTGTTCCTAGGAACCACAAAGGGACCCCTGGAGAACCTCAGCTAGTACCCCTGCGGATCACTAGTACCCCTGAGAATCACTTTGTCTCTGTAGTGAGTCCTTCCACAGAAGTTAAAACCTTATTAAAGAATAGATATATTGCATATTATTTCTTATGTACATAATTGCTAGAATTGCCATAAGTCTTGTATGTAACTGCAGGAAATGGAAGTGGTCCCACAACACAAACTGCTGAAATGTAAGCTATGCAATTAAAAAACCTAAATAGCTTTCATAAAAGTCCATGACTGAACAGATACTGCAAATATGTTATAAAATTCTGATACGAATATGCAGTGCTGTGCATTTTTAACTCACCTTATGCTAGCAAGTATACTCTTTGGTTCTTTGAGCTTATCATACTAGCACAGGAAGGAAAAGAATCAGGATTCTTTCCTCTTCAGGACCAAGGCAGACAGAAAAACTACTCTTTTTATATTGCTAGTCTTGCTCTTCAAAACAAGATGACACAGCAAAATGTACATTACTTTGCAAATACATGCCCACGCTCAGCAGAAAAATAAAAGTGAGATAGCTGATACAAAAACAAAGGAACCAACAGTTTTAACTGAATTCCAAGAAGCCCATTTCTGTTTCTTTAATTATTGATGAAAACTTAAAAATAAATTTAAAAGCTTGAAATTAGAGTCCTCACATATAACTACAAATAGGTTGAGCTGCAGTAATATTTTATTATTATGCTTTTGCAAACTACCAGGGATAGGAATGTTGCAAAACTGAGATAAATTTATCTGAAATATATCCTGCACTGACTTTGGTAGGGTTACACGTGAGATAACTTTAATTTTCAAATGTTAAAGAAATGGCCTTTGTCCAGCTAAAATATCAGCCATACAGCTGTTCTAAGATTTTGTGGCTGACTTTTCTATTTTTAATATGAAAACTAGCTACCTGGCAATGCAATAGCATGGATCACATTAACAAATAATGAAATATTCAGATTGTAATGTAGTTAATCACATGCAGGAAGCAAATGTTGCAACATTCAATTACCTGAGTGCCTCTATACCTGTGGGAGTAAATCTTCACAGCATGCTAGGACCAGAAGGTAACTAACCCACTGGCAGTGCAGGGCCACAGCTATGCCCTGACTTTTTCCCCTTAATTTTAATGGCAAAATAAACAGTTTACTGGAAAGTAATTTAATATCAGAATATCTTCCATGTGATTCTTCAAACACTGGTGGATTGAGGATTAAGAGGGTCACATCAGAAGCAGACCTATCTGTTAGAACAGGCATGAAAAGACATGATTTCACATTAAATTGATGCCACTAAAAGAAGGAGGGGCATGAATTCCTCCAGCAGCCCTATTCTTCCCCTTGGGTTCTTCTTCCTCTTCATCCCATCCCTTGGCACCCCCTCCTCCAGTTCCCCAGCCCTCCCTCCTCAACCCCACCCATGCTGCCCCTCCAAACGACACAGCCATGGGGCAGAACATCAGGGTGGAAGTAACCCAGTGACAAAAGGAAACAACAGCCAGTTTAAAGGGACAGCTGTTATTTCAATCTGCTTCACAACATGGGCACCTGAATCCTTGCAGCAGCACCCGGAAGGAGGGCAGAAGGGAGAGCAGGACTGTCACCCCCAGGGCCTGCACAGGCTTTTGAGCTGAGCTCTATTCAGGTGGGCAATACTGACATGAACTTAACATTTTTTTCTGCCCTAAGTCACAATGACAAAAGTCTCTCAATGCCCTCCATCATCAAAGCGTATGTTCAGGGGACACTACTGCAGGTAGGTGGGGTTTTTTCCTCTTTTTCTTTAATGCTGGTCCACTGAACCACAAGACACCCTCACGTATTTCCAAGTCTCTCCACTTCAGAGTCTCTAGTGTCTGCTACCACAAAATCAGCATAAAAACACTGTCCACCAACTCTCTCCACCTGTCTAAAGGTAACTTCATATTTTTCTATCTTAAGTTTTGGTAGAAGTCTAGTTCATGGCGCACAGTTACTCTTTAAGTTAGATTAAGAAAAAATTTTTTAAAAAGACGACATTAGGTCTGGTTTTCAGAAGTACTGAGCACCTGTAGGTGTAACTAATGTCAGTGGAAGTTGCAGGCAGGTAGGTCTCTCTGAAACCTAAATACAGAAGCTTCCGTAAAACAATGCTTATTCACATGTTATTACAAAATCATCTAATATGCAATATCCTTGCTTTGCTATCCATGCCCCTTCATGACAATTACTGAAAAAACACGTCAAACAGTACATCCCTTGGCTTGACTTGCAACAAGACAGTATTCAAGCAAGCATTCAACAAGGCACCCCACCAGATCACCCAAAAGTGGCCACTTGAGACAAGACTCAACACCACCACTACTCACACAACCACTAGGCTTTCCACTCCAAAATAGGCTACAGTTTTTTGACCTGAATTAATTTTTTTTGTCATCTGGTAATAACTGCTATGTTACAGTTAGGCATTCAGCCCAGCTTTCAGCAAAATCTCTTAATATTAGGTTGTTGGTACAATAAGATCATTATCATGCTAACATTGTTCAACTAGAACGTCTTCATCTTTATTTTTCTGTTGTTCTATCCCTATTTTTAAACTTAGATGTCTTTGGTGCAGGGACCATCTTCACGTTCTCTGTATGTATTACTCCTGAAAGATTATATCCCTGGCTCATAACAAGAGCAGCTAGGAAAAATGGCTTAATACAAGAAGTGATAGAACAAGAGCACACATGTCTTGCAGTAAAACTTTCTGTAAATGGTCCCCACTAAAAGGAAGGTTGAGGGTTTTAAATAAAAAATAATAATAATAATAAAAGCCCCAGTAATGAACACTGGGATAAGAACTGTGAAAAATATCTCCCCTACCCCAATTTAATCAAAATGGATGATATTCATCTTGCAGACAACTATTATGTAGATACTGATATCTGAGTTAGTTACATGCAGCTCATCTTCTGATCAGAACAGGAAAATGGACCCTTGTAGGGTGCAACTTATCTGATCTATTTTCAATAGGTACATCAAGATAAGATAAATTCTAGCCCATGTGATTGGCAACTTTTCAGGGAAGTGATAGCAGCATTCAGTAGGTAGACTACAAAATTTCATTCTAGCATGTAAACTCTCCCTAAAGAACAGTGTGCACTTGTTAAAATTTAAAACAATCTATTTTTCATTTGTAATGTATGTTAGAAATAGGAGTATGTAAAGCTCTTTGGCACCTAGAGAACTTAAAGGTACTATTGACACATGAAAAGGGATAAGCTTAATAAAAAGAGCTAAAAAGTACTTAGCAGGGCAAGAAGAATTTTGATTCCTCATTAAAGTGAATAATATCTGGAAAATAAAATCCTTAGTTCCTTTGCAGCCTGCATCCTCCAATGCCCCAAACCAGGCAAAAATGTTACTTTCAGTTAAAAGTCAATATATATATCTCTGATTATTTAACAAAGGTGCTTCAGGCAAACAATTTTCTTAACATTCCACGGGCTCAAGACTGAAGAAATTAATCAACTGTAATTAAAGCTGAATTAGTGCTGTCTGGTCTAAATATTAGAATAACAGTAACAAATACATTTTATTAAGGCTCACTCTTGTCTGTAAAATAAATATGAATTTGTGTAGGTTGATTCCTTACTTTTGGCCTCCTTTCTTCAGTGCAAACAGGCACAAAACCTATCTATACAAGAGAAAACAAAAGCAATTGTTCTTTATTAACACAAAGAAAATTAGGAATTTCAGGCTGACTCTGCCAAAGCATTTTGACTAAACAGAAGTGGCTGTGCATTTAACATCATTTACCTTAACATTAATATGTGTGTCTCTCCCTAAAAAATATTTATTGGAATTAATATTTGGTCTTCCAAATGGCACACAGTAAAACTCCATGTTAAGATTCCATGGGCATTTAATATAAACTTAACAATGACAGGATTAGCAGTTGTATGGGATCTACAGTTTCTTTCCTCTCCCTTCCCCTATGATTACTGCAATAGATGATTATCTCCAAGAACAGACGGTTGAAAGCATTACCCACTCTCCACCCTCCCAAGCCTTTTCTAAATCTCAACCAAGGTCTGGCATCGGCACTGAAGGGCAGGATTTTCATAAGCACCTAAATGACTTGTTTTTGTGCTCCTAAGTCCACCAATCATTTTGGAAAAATCCCTTGTTTCCTACTGCCCTCCCCCTCAAAAGATTATATATTATCTATTTAGGTAGCTGCACAAGCTTCATATACATACATGCCAAATGCACGCTATATCCCCAGATGTTATTGGAAAGCCTCCTAGCTTCATTTCTCATCATTTGATGAAGAATGTGACTTTCAAGAGGGTCATGTTCAGTACTTTTGTGTAATTCCGCAAATCTCAGTCTCCAAGTAGATGCTGTTACAATTAAGAACAAGCCTAGAAACTGATATGCTGACTCATGAAAAAACAGCATTTCTTCCACATACTCATTTCATTATCATAAACTAAATCCTTTCTGATGTCCTTTAGGATATATCTAACAGATATTCTAAGTATATCTAAGTATTCTTAATATATCTAAGCCACACTTATTTCATAATTAAGTTTTATAATAAAAGTCTTATACAAAAACGACATTTAAAACATGAATAAGTAATTTATCCCTGGAAAATTCTTTTGGATATTTCATCTGTGGCTCTTAATAAATCTCCAAAGAGAAGAGAAAACCTCTTTTGTTTTAATCAGACATCACGTCCCCTGAGAAGAGACACAAGGGTAGCAGCCAGAATTTAGGATATGAGAAGCATTTTTTTTCTCCTAAACCTTGTCAATGTTTCTGTTAGCACCTGCTCATAATAGCTTTCCAAATACAAAGTAGTATGTCCTTCTGCAATGATTACTTTTTCTGATACTCATTTGAGAAACAGGTAATGAAGAAAAGTTATTAAGAATGCAGAGCATCATGCCAGGGTAACCTAGCATAAAATGTTGGTTCCAAGCCAGGCTTGGAAATCACAAACAAAAATGAGAAAGGGAAGTTCAAGAAAGTCTAACAACATGACCTTGGGGGTTTTTTAGGAAAAAAAAAAAAAAAAAAAGGCTTAAAGTTCATCCTTGACTGTACTTCCCACAAATTCCAGAGATAATACCATTAGCTAAAGGGGATTTTCCCTGACTTTACAACTGTGACATATCATCTTACTCTACTGTATCTATCATATTTTAACCAGTTTGTTGTTTTGTTTTTTTTTTAAAAAAAGCTTATTTTCTTTAAGTCATTTCTGGGTAAGTCACAGTCCAATAACAGGAAGCTAAATTTTACTCAAAGCAGTTGGGCATGTGTAACTGCTCACTGTGAAATGTCATGTCCCTTCCAGTCAGCAACTACCTCTCTAACAGCCAAGTCTGCTAGAAAGCCAGAAAAGTCTTTAGCAGGGCATGCCATCTACTAGCTAGAGGATCTTTCCCAAGCTCAGGAGGAAATTCACACACATATTGTGCCCCCCAGTGTGCTGCTTCACCTGGCATCCTTCTTACAGCACTGGAATCAAAGGCTTACTCAGGCCCATGACATCCGGAGTGAAATCCCCAGTTGCTGTCTGAAGCTTTGCTTGATCAAGGCATTGAAGCCAAACTAATTTTTAACTTCTTCAGGTCTTAGCATTGGAAATTTCACATCCAGGTATAAGTTAACCTTAAGCACGTCCAAAGTAAAACTCAATTGTGACAAGGAATGGTAATCTTTTAAAAAAATTCTCATTTAGCACAAAACCCAACTTAATTAGATTGATCAGATATCACTAATACTGGAGCAGAAATATGCTCCAGGAAATCAAAAGGCAAGTTCAGATTTAGGAGAAGGGCTCCAAATTGCTCTTTTATTAACCTGAACACTGCAGACATCCACCTTGATTTACCATCATATTACTCCAGTTGGAGGTGTGTTCATTCGGAACTAGTTTGATGCAAAGGAACATCAGGTTCATTTCACACATATCTATTCAAAGTTTCAGAAGGGAAGAACTCGACAGTTAAAAATGCCATCCTAAGAGGGTTAAAAAAATTGGAAAATATTATTAAGTGACAAGGCATTATTCCATTATGTCTTTTCTGAATAAAATCAAAACATTTGGGAAATGAAATTAGAAACAATGGACAATTAATCCCTAACAGAGATTTGCAACATGTTTGACTGTCATGGTTTCACTATAAAATTTTACTTCTCCAGATAACTCAGTCTCCTGTAGGTTTTAAAAACATATGATAGAACTTGAACAGATATGAAAAAAAAACTTCAGACAGTTTGCTTGAGGTTCACAGTTTCTCAAATTAATTGTAAAATTTTTTCTTCCAAGGACCAATTCGATTTCAAAATATGTAACGAAATAAGTGCTTTGAAGCTTATATAACACTGACTTCTGTTCAGTTACACATCTTGTAGACAGCAATGCAGCAGAAGAGGAAACAAGAGATTGATTATCGGTGATTTTATAATGTAAAGCTCATTCTGAGACTTTTCCTATAAGCCTGGAGACTTGCTGGGCATCAGTCTGCTTCTGGGAGGTGGTGTGATTGCCTTTGCATCACTTGGCAGGCACAGGGGGGGACCTCTTTCCTTCCCTTTAATAAAACTCTCTTTATTTTGACTCACAAGTTTTTTTTTTTTCTTGGTTTTGCTTTTCCAGTTCTCTCCCTCATCCTATTCAGGGTGGGGAGCAAGCAAGCAACTGGGTTGGTGCTGGCCAGCAACTAAGCCATCACAGAGAGATCTGGGGTTCATGAAGCTGTCGAGTTTCCCTTTACATTCCAGGCACCTCCAATTCTATTGCATCTGCAGCAAGAATTACTATTTTTAAATTTACAGTGCAGCAACATTCCATGCATCTTCACCTTACATTAAGCAACATATCAAAGGTAGTATCTGACTAGCCTTCACCATATGTTTCGTTACTTTGCATAATTCATCCAAGCCCTTTTCTAGAATGTAACCGTGCTAAGGGATGTTTATGCAAAGTATTTCAACTTCAATATACGGTTATCAAGAGAGAAAGACCCTTAAAACCTTGTCAAATTACCTTTTATATATCAGGCACTTCGTACGTATTTGAAGTTCTGTCATTACAACACTTGTTTTGTATCCTTACGTGAACTTCTTTCATTAACACTGCACTGAAGTGGTAATAACAGCAAATCAGTCTTACTACAATAACTGGTTTTCTGTACAGCTTTCCACTCCTCTTCTAATATTTCTTATTTGCTCTTTTATTGGTTTCTGTGTACTAGATAATCTTCTTTACTAAACTAACTAGGAAAATATAAAGAATGTTTCCTGATGAAACCTCCCCAGTCAGTAGTCCTTACACATAAAAGTACATGCTCTGAATCACAGTCAGTCTCTCACCTGTGTCTGCTGATTTTCATATGCCATCACACTACTAAGTCTCTCAGGCTGGTTTAACCCTTCTGGAGATCCACACAAGGTCTGTTTTGATTCATCTAATTTAAACTGAAATCTGAAACATGTGGCCATTCATAAGTGATACACAGCATCTTATTCAGTTTGTCTTCCCATAGAGTTTATGCATTTACCTCATTCCAAGGGGAAGGAGGAAAAAAAAAAAAAAGGAAAAAGAAAAAAGAAAATCAAGATGGCCATAATAAGACAATCTGTGCACCTGAATGTAATGGACTTCTCACAGATGATTCACAACAGGTAGCAAAGAAAATGTTATATCCAGTTTGCATTTATCTTTAATTTCAAAGTGTTAGCCACATGACAGCTAATTTGTTTTAATAAATATTAGATTTTGTTGCAGAAGATACCTTCTTGTGGAGGCATCATCAAATGATACATCAAATCATGAGTAAACACTGAATCTGCTGCAACCAATTTTAAACAACTCCAGCTCACATGATTTTGGGGTGTCATAGACTATATAGCCAGGAGAAACTGTCATAATTTTAGCACAGAACATAGAACATCACTGACTAAACTCTATCCCATATTGCACAGAATCAATTAGCATGCCTTTAAAGCTTATTAATGAAATGTTTCTAATACAGATTCTGCCACTTCTAATTTGAAAGGCATCATACAGAGTACTTGACCAATTCTATCTTCTAATTGACTTGATGTATAGGATTTAAATATGAAATATAGATTAAATATTTTATGTCGACTATAGAGTAATATCTAAGTTAAGATCCTAAACTTATTCTTACACTTTATCCACTGTTTCATCTGGGAACACATCAGTGGTGCCTTTACAGTTTGGGTAAGTGATGTGCAGAATACATACCACTCATAAAAAGCCTGTGCGTTACTTCAGAGAATTCTGGATTAGGAAGAGAAGGCAAAAAGCATTTGGCAGCACTAAGAAGCAGGAAAAACACACTATATAACATGCAGGACACGACCCAACAATCCACAGAAAATTCAGATCTCGGCTCTTCCCCCTCTGTACCGATCTGTGTCTCCCACCCTTCGAAGCTTGATTCATTCAAATCCATATTGCCACCACTTCTCCTACTCTGAATTTCACTTTCTCCATAACAGAGATGTTGCTTAGAAGGAAAGGTGAGAAAAGATTACAGCTGCCTTCAAGAATCAAAACAATTCCATCCTTCCAGTTTCCTTATCATTAGAAAAACAAGGTATCACAACCGTCTAAAATCCCTGCAGAGAGTTTCTTATCTCCTATACCATGCGATCAGATGGCTCTTAAAATAGCATAGTATGCATTACCAAAAAAAAAAAAAAAAAGCCACACAAAAAACCCACAAAGAAACCCAAACCAGAACACAAACAAAAAGACTAAAAGCAGTAAGCAATCACAAAAGCTGTTCAGATTAATGACAAAGAAAGGTAAAATAGAGTTCATTAATGTCCAAATGACTTCCATAAGGCTTCATTGTTCAGAACTTCTGAAGTTAAAGAGCACTTATATTAAATACTATAACAAACAAATTCACTCTAAGTGTTTATCCATATTGGTATGTATATACAATCTTATTTAGGCTCAATTATCAGAATTAGGACAAAGTACTCGGATCAGAGATTTTGCTTCTGTTCACTTCAAAGATTAGAGGCAATATGGGATAGAGTTTAGTCAGTGATGTTCTATGTTCTGTGCTAAAATTATGACAGTTTCTCCTGGCTATATAGTCTATGACACCCCAAAATATGTTATACTACCTTTTGCTCTGTTATTGTTCATCATGATGCTGTCATGCCCTCTGGATACAGGCTTTGAAAGCAACAAATATCAGAAGCTGGAAAGCAGAGAAAGATCAATTGAACAGAGAGTCTCAGCTAATAACTAAAAATACAGCCCCTGAAGTGGCAACCAAATATATGCTACGTTGCTAACTTTCTTTAAAAACTATGACAAAAACCCCCTCTGACTTTTATTTACTGCATAATTTGAGATTATTACTGATCTCTGCTTTTCTTCATATATTGCACTTTCGATCAAATACCCTAATAAGAAATTGTATTACTATTTCTTCAGAAAGAAATAGTAGTCGTCTTGAAAATAAGCATCACAAAAAGGGATATACTATGGGCATCTGTGGGCATCTGCATTTTATTATCCCTTGGGGGGGGGGGGGGGGGGGGGGAGATATCAAGTTCTCGTTATTAGTTTTTCAAAGTCTCACCTAGATGAATGTAACCCTGTAGACTTTCCATACTCCACCCACTGGCACGCTGAACAAAGCAAGTGAAGTAAAACGTCATGTAGAAAACCACGGTCCAAATTAGAGGTAGCTAGCACAATCTTCTTCCATTTACTGGCTACATTCTTTATTTCTTCCAGAAATTTAGACCTAGATGTAACAGATTTGATCAGTTAGCAATGAGAACTACCATCCGGGACCTCAAGCTGACTCACTGTTACTGTGTCGTGTTGGTTATTGCAAATGTGTGTTCACAGATTCTGGATGACTAAATGCCCACATACTCCTTTCTGTATTCATATGCGTACCTATACACTTCTGTTTGGATTCCATTGCTCTTTTCCATCCCCAGTGTATTATCTTGGCAATTTCACAAAAACAGTATAAGAACAGAACTCATTTGTTTCTTATGCAAGGAACATGCTGTAAGCATATAGTTGGTCATGTTGACTCTTGGAATTGTCGTTAGGAGATGACAGAGTGAAGTTTGCAACAAAATTGCATCTCATAGATATTAAAGTTACTGAGAGATTTTTAAAGAGTGTAAAGTCTATCAAAATAGTCATGGCTGTTCATTACCTCTGCTACATTTTTGACTATAGGATAGAATTTTATCAAGTATTTAATGGAATTCTGCACCTCTATCAGTTTAATAGCAACAAGTGTTTGTGTAATATTTTTGCTAAGCAATAGCCATAGGACAAATTTCAATTAAACCTAGATTTTGATAAATTTGCTAGTTTGCTAAGCTAATATACCAGTCTGGGCATAATCAAGGTAAAAGGCTGGTGGACATAATTATTTAGAAATTTAATTTGTTTGATATATTATCCACAGGAGAAACAATACCTTTTTATCTATATAAATTATTTTTATAATTTTCATAGTCTCCATATAAAGAAAACCACAAGCAAAAAAAAATCAGACTTATAATAGAACAGCAATTGGACAATGTTCAAGGGCAGCCATGAAAAACCCAAATATTCAGTGAGATTTTTATGGCCATTCTTTCAAGATTTATTTTTTGAAACTGAAATACTGATCTGAAAGTCTATGGTTGCTACAACTTTTACCGCAGGTACGGTGTGCTTTGCTTGATCTGATTCTGCTAGCAAAATAGACATGTTTACAAACACAATGAGACAAAGAAGGGGGGGAGAAAGAAGGGATGAGACAAAGGGAGGGGGAAAACCAAAGCAAACACTTTTTTCCTAAGTTTCAATTCTCTGCTTATTCCAACAAAAGCACTAAGGAGCAATGTTTCAAAAAATGGTACTTTCTTAATACCTGTCCAGAAATTAAGTTTTTTAAATTCATATTTTCTGCTGAAGCAACACAACATTGTGCTAAGAAACGGCTAAATCTACAAAGGTTCTTATGCAGCTCCAAGCTGCTTCATGCTGCCAAGAACTACAGAAAAGGGATGCTGCTGTATGTCTCCATACACTGTGGCAAACCACACAGTCAAGGAGTTCAGCCTGAAACAAGATAGTATTTGTTAAAAGCACACTCAGCCACCCACAGCCAGCTCCTGACAACAAGCTATATATTACACTAAGTTGCAAGCAGGCGGTTTTGGGCTCTAAACCTGTCTACATCTTTTGGGAGAGCGAGAAGAAGAAAGAAGAGGTACTTCTTTGGAGGATAGAAGTGCTGAGGCAAAGTTTGTAGCAGCGCTTTGTGTTACCAATCCTCATTCAGAAACTGAGACTCAGTTTTTATAAACAAGACTGTGGAAAGAAAATAATTCTCTGCCTGCACACCATTAAACTTTATTCAAACAGGGAACATCCATAAAAAAGGTCAAAATCTCTTAACACTTAACATATCAACTGTACTCATACTCTAATGAACGACATACCCTGCACAGCTATAGCCAGAAGCTAAGCCAAAGCTTTGCAGGCTGCATTTCTAGACAATTGCTCAGCAGAGAAGAAAAGGAACAAACAAACAAATTAATTTCAGATCCAATGCTATCCATATTCTAGTAGGTAGTTATTTAAAGTTAGAGATTTGCATTATGTTTATTATACGAGTTATATCAGCTTCTTGGTAGAAAATGCTGAAAAGCAATGAGAATTAACAGTACATATAAAACAAGAAGAAAAAGAAAGCATGATAAAGGCTTCTGTTATTTCAGTTTCACACCCAAAGTAATTCTGTAGCAACACTACATCCTTAACGCCCTCGGCCCTGACACTCACGCCAGCAACATTATTGATTCCGGTGCAGTAAGGAAAAAGTATCATATTGTACAAGTTGAAATTGTATGAGATCCCTTAAATATTTCAAAGACTGCAGGTTACCTTTTAATTTATGTTAAAAATTACTGTTAAAACTGTTTGTCAAGCCTTGTAATAATAACTGGGCTATTCAAACATTGCTGAGAACCACCGCATAAGAACCTACTTAATTGGATTCTTCCTTGTACCAGCTTTCCAGGTCAGTGCAGGAGTGTAAAAATGTTAACTGGCAACAAACGGCAACAAATACTTCATAAAGATGGGAAGCACTGTGAAAATGCAAGAAGTTTGGTTGACAGTCTTGCTACTGAACCCAGGTTAAAGCTGCAAGGGGTTGGGGGCGGTAAGAGACTTTCCAAAATATTAACATTTATTTTCTTACACAGACAACATGCATGAAAAATTGTGTATTTAGTCATGGACCAAAAAGCTCTTTCATACATTGTGCATTTCTCTGACTTAATCTGGGACTTATAACATTGCTCATTTCTGCTGCCTTTATTCTTTGAAATGCGGCAGTGGAATGAAGCTTGGTTTATCAGAGCAAGGCTCCCTGAAGACTTAACAATGCAGACTGCATCATCCGCAGCCTATTATCACTGCAGCCGTTTGACACAAATACATTCAGATAGTGAACACTCGCTGCAGGCTTTGGATACGGTCGTATGCCCTCTACACAGCAAACTGGGAAAAAAAAACAAGACAAAACACGGGTTTTCCTTAGGTATAAAGGAAAGGTAGACAGCTTCCAGTGATAAACACATTCATATACTTATTGCAAAATGTTATAACTGAATATTGATGAAGAGAAAAATTATGTTGGTGCAGCCTTATTGCAATTAGACAGAGTTAAGAAAAACATTTAAGCATTACCTTCACTAGCTCTGCTGCTCGTCTGCAGATTTGGGCAGGAAAAGTAATTTTTAGGAGTTAAAGTGGACACAACTTGCAATTAAAAACAACAATACAATTAATAACTTGGTATATGTAAAGAGTTTAAGATAGTTAGTTTTTCACTGTATTTGCATTCACATTACTGTTGTGTGGCATTATTTTTCCTCTAAAAAATTAAAGATTCTTTCAGCAAACTTTACTAAATAGGGCAGATTTCTGATCCTGTCGAACACTACTTGCCAAAAATCTCTTTGCTTACAAGTCAGCTGAAAGATTTTTCATGAACTGCAATGCATTTTAGACCAGGAATTTGAAGTCAGCAGTCTCTTTAAAGGGAACAAAGGGAGACAAAGGGGGAGATAAGAGAATTATGTAATACTAACATAATTTTACGTCACATATTCAGATTCGCATACCGGAAGAAGTCACTATCAGATAATATTAATATCCAGGGCATTCCAAACATACATTACGAACACATCTTTAATTTAGGATACTTTTTTCACCTAAACAAAGACCTTCAGTAAAGCAGCACTATGTTTAGTGCTGAGGGACACATTTCCCTCTGGCAGCCAAACAGAACAATATTCCCTCTTAGAGGGGCTGGTCAGGCAGCTTAGGTACCATTCCACAATTCTGTACAAAACAGTAGGAGATTGTATTCCATGAGGCAGGGCAAAAACAAGACTGATAATCACATCGTTACTCCTATTAGGCCTGCATAATTCAGATGGCGCAATAAAAAGCTATTTTAATTATTAACTTCTAAGATGACTTGCCTCTTGTAAGTGGAAGTGTATAGCTTTATTCAGGAATGCTGAAAGAAGAGAAAGGAGTCCTGCAGCAACTTCCAATAAAGGTTCCTGCAAAGGTTTGCAAAGGCACTTGCATATACGAAGTCTGAGTGGCACCACAAGAGACTCTCATGCATTAATTTAAGCACACACTTAAACCTCTGCAGGATCAAAATGGTCCTAGGCAAGGAGGTAGGAATGAAGTAACCAGAGGTTCATGAAGTACAAAATTAAAGGATCAGAGATTAGAATGACTGTTTATTTTGTGGGACAAACTCACTCCTTTTATCCTCATTAACTTATACGTAACTTACACATACTTGTACATAACTTACACAGCTGCTGTAACAGCTGGGGCTTTCACATGAAATAGTACAACTTTACTCACATCATTAAGGTAATGTAATTAATGTATTTAGCTACAGTAAGAAAATAATATTAAATTATAAAAATTCCATTTATCTCTGGTACTTTAGGAATAATTTATACTGTAATAAGGACCTTACCATCAGCATAATTGTACAGCCAGAAAGGCATGCATGCAACACAGGAAAATTAAGGAGCATGTACTTAATGGCTATTTAACTTACAAGGAAAACGATGGTTTCTTTGTCAAGGTGATTACTCTTCAAAATATGGAATGTAATAAAATATTGGAAGAGACAAATGACACACAAGGATGTATTACTATTTTGACTTAGCTGGGTCAACTGAAATTCATATTGAACCACTTTTGCTTAGAAATATCAGTTGTCTTACAAAATAATGCTACAAGATGAAGTTTCATGGCCAGGCATATTAAAAATAGATACCAATTTTATAATATCATTCTAAGCAAATAATACCAAAAATCTCTACCGCAAATTTAGAGCGAAGGCTGAAAAAGGTCTACTCCACCCAGACTTAACATCTGCTACTGACAGCTGAGCAGAAAACAATTGCCAACAGAAGCAAAACTCACTAGATTTTCAGTGTGAACCTTACATGGATTTATGTGCTTTCATAGTTCTGTGTCAAAGTCTTTATTGATTACATTATAAAGTTTTTTTAATAGTAGTACAGTAATTTCAAAATGTACCACTAAAATAAGTCAAAGATTGTCCTCAAATGCTACAAACTTTACTGGACTACACTCTAATTCACCAAAATGCAAAAAAATTGTATAGTCATACTGTGGTCGTAGAGCCAGATTCAGAAAAACCATAGTGTAAAAGCTGTCATCATTATAAACACATGATGTTTGAATTGGATGAGATCCACATAATATGACAAAAGACCCCAGCAGTTTCAGCAGTCTACCAGATCAGTCCCCTAGGCTCATCTCGCAGCTGCTCTTGAGCGCTCACTGCCACTGATAAGATGATTTAGCATCAAGAAGGCAGTTGTACAGCTGACTTCATACCTGCTGTACACTGAGCTAAGCATTTGAGTGTTGATGCTGATAATTGTAACAAGTCTAGATAAAGAGAAATAAGAACTCAAAAAATTAAAATTCTTGCCCCTTTGGAAAACAAATTTTACTTAAGTCCATGTGTTATCATCTGAAATCCAGGTAGAGGTCACAGGCAAACTTCCTTCCCAATTAGTGCATTCATACAAAGTTTTAGAACCCATAAAATATGAAACAACTCTGAAATTTTGTTCCCTGCTGACTGCTTCAATTATTCGTTTTTTTGTGTGATGAGAGCTGAAAGCTTTTGCCAAGTGCCAACTACCAAAATGAAAATAAATGTAGTATTTTGAAAGGTATCACCAAAATGACAGACTAAAAATCCTGTACCTATTATCCCAATTAAAGTAAGTGCCAAAATAATGCTGAGCGAAATTATTTTAGAGGATTTTAAGAGCATTTCAATTTTACTTCTGGGTTATTACATAGGTTGTGAAAGAAGACACATTAAAAAAATTACTTCTACTATTCACTCCATTTACAAATTAACCTTGTAAATATATGCAAAAGGACAAGTTTTTTCTGATGGTCATAGTGTATGAGCTTTCAAGTGGAAACAAGACAGTCTTCAAGACGACTCAGAACTCTTAATTTTAAAACATCTCCAAGATGTGTTAAATTCTCTTCGCTAAGCTAAGAGAAGAATTAAAAAAAGAAGAAAAAAAAAAAAAAAAACACACAAAACACCAAACTGTTCTGCTAAATGATTAACCAGTATAGTTTAAATACTTTTTGAAATATTTTTTGAAATATACCTGAAGGGACATTTCCTGGCAGTTGAACATCATGAAAAAACTGACCAGTATACATACACGTCACACCTCTGTACTGGGATGTAGCTATGACTGGCTAAGAAGATAAGGTAGGGCGCACATACAGGATGAGAGAAAACAGGAAACCAAAGGAGGCCTTGTATAGACAAAAATCTCATCTTCCCCCCATTTACTTTAGTAGGGCTAATACAAGACTTCATATCTCCTCTCTACCTTGGTGAACTTACATGCCGTATAAAAATATTTGCACACAGCATGTTATTTTTTTTTACGTTATACAATATTTTTCTGCCTACAGCTGTAGTTAATGTTTATTTTGTTTACTACAGTGTAGCCAGGTCTTTTATATTTTACACTGAGAACAAGACATCTTCTGCACACATTGCTAAAGCATCATTCACTTTGTCAACAACTTTGCAAAAACCATCTATTTCCAGTTATACTTTCACAGAAAATAAAATTACACTTAAGATATAAGTGAAAAAGTCATCTTCTACTGGCTGAATTAAGCTGCGTAACTGTAAGAAAAGCTATGTTAAAAAATAATCTAGCAACAGAGTTCTTTCCAGGAATCCATCAATCCTTATTTCAAAAAGTTTTAGAGGTTTATTTGACCATTTGGAAATGCCTCTTGCACTACTGACATTCATTAGGCAGAGTCTTGCCAATTAGACCAGGCACATTCTTATTTACACATGCCCTAATTCTCATGCACATGCATTCACTGTGTTGTACATCCAACTTCAAAAAAAAATAATAGATGCATAAAGAAAAATCACTTAATGGATAATGCGCAGCACACAAAGTTTCAAAAGGATACAAGCTTCTCATCCAAGGGGGCTCAGGTAGTAAAAATCTCCAAGCTCAAGATTTGGCAGCTATTTGTTGGAGAATCATACCACTCCTAAAGTATTCCTTATTTTAATTGTGAATTTAAAAGGCAGAAAACTGACAGAAGTCAAATGCACACCTTAGCATACAAACCAGATCTTCTATGCTTTAATAAGAATCTCTTTACATATATAGATTTTACTTAACCTCTGACTTCCTAAATGATTTTGCTCCAGACTTCCTATGTAGTTGTAATAATATTCTGATGTAGTTCTGATAATATTCTGAAAAAGTTCTGTCTCATCATTACTCTTCTGCCTCCCCCATGTTCTCACCAATACATCCCTGGAACTACTGAAACTACTTCAGATAAAACAGCAAAGGTCAGCTCAGAAAACGGTCTTTTGAGGGTTTTTTTAGTGACCGTTGAAATCTAAAAAAAACATTGACAAGTTATTCCTATGATGAAAAAAGAAATGCCGTAATATGTTGTATCCTGTGATCAATTTCTCAGATGTTTCCTAATAATGTAAAAAGCCTCTCACATATTTACTTTTCAGAGATTACTTGAAATATTGTAAAAGATGATATTGGTCAATAATTAGGTATTCTGGCTCAAAATCTCACTGCACTAGGCACAGCAGCGAAGCAACTCAATCCCAGAAGGCTCAAATCTGCATATCAGATGGAACAAACATACAGATGGAGGTGAGGTGGGCCGGAAAGATGAACAGATCAAAGTTATGCATAAAAGAAAAACACTTTCATCGCATATCCACCCCCTCCCAAAGCTTAAGGACAAACACACACAACTCTTTTTCAAACTATCAAAACGTGCAACTACCAGGTCAGGATTTTTCCACTAAAAACAAAATTCAGTTTTGTTTGGGGGAAAATGGGGTCCAATAATAATAATAATAGAATCATAGAATGGTTTGGGTTGGAAGGGACCTTTAGAGGCTATCTAGTCCAACCCCCCTGCAGTGAGCAGGGACATCCTCAACTAGATCTGGTTGCTCGGGTCCCCAACCAGCCTGACCTTTGTTTCCAGGGATGGGTCATCTACAACCTCTCCGGGCAACCTGGGACAGTGTTTCACCACCCTCATTGTAAAAAATTTCTTCCTTCTAGCTTTAATAGTAATAAACAATCACAGCACATGAAAACTCTGGTTGTACTTGAAAAACTCTCCATTTCCCTTGGGAAAGCTGAAGACACTTCCCACCCTCTCTGCCTAGGGACTACCTAGGGTCCTTGGCTCCCACCTGCACACCAGCTGAACTGCCCCACTCCTTCACCAGACCTAATGGACTCCCAGACTTTCTGGGCCCCTTGCTCCCCACTTTGCAGGTTAAGCTGCCAGCCTGGCAGCCTTCCTGCTTCCTGTCATTCTCTGCCTTTTTCTATCTACTGGGCTGCCAGATTTGCCAGACCACCAACCAAGTGTGGTGCCATGTGGGCTTGTTCTGCAGGCTTCCTGGCTTTACAGCAATGCACACAGACTCTCTGGGATTCTGTTCTTGGTTCCTCTGCATCCAACTAGAACTCTAATTTCAAGTCACAATGAAAGACAAAATTTCAGCAATATCCCTTTTCCTCATGAAGAAGGGGCTCTGCCCCTCTTGCTGAGATGTGAAGATAATGTTCAGATACTTTTCCTTCTTACATGCTTCAGAAAAACTGGAGGAGAAACATTTATATAAATACAGAAATGGTGCTCTAATCCCTGGTTCCAGGCATCTGTCACTGATAGTTGCTGGTCTGCTGTCTGCCAGTCTGCAGTGTGCCTGTAAGTGTCATGTGAGCGTTGGCAAGATGCACAGGGTCTCTGCACCTTGCCAGTGTGGCCTTATGTTAGGTGAAGAGCTATCTTGTGTTACATCACTGGCCACTGTGGTCAGAAATAGTCTTGTTTTCTAGCATCCGTAATCCTTCTCCTTCAATGTATCTTCATTCTGTCTGGTTTTCTAGTGAAAACAGTTTTTTCCTTTTGCTTTACTAGTTCAAAGTTGTCTACTATTTTATTTAACATCTCTTTCATTGCTTCGTTTAACTTTTTTAATTGCATTCTGGAAACACAGCTCATCAGTGCAAACTTAAACGTTAAATACAAGCCTACAGAAATTTGTTAGAACCTGCCCACACATCTAGATGACTGTCCCACATGGAGGAAAGATTGCTAAACGAAGCATCTTCAAAAGGAGACTTTCAATATGCATTATTCATGGAAGCAAAAAGAATGTCTCCCTCCCCGCCTAAGAAATGGTGCTGAGAGCCAGAGTCAGTACACAGAGGATAGAATAACTGTGTTCAATCTCCAGGAAAAAAATAAAACATGAAGAAATAAAAG
Organism: Phalacrocorax aristotelis; assembly: GCF_949628215.1. NCBI lineage: Eukaryota > Metazoa > Chordata > Aves > Suliformes > Phalacrocoracidae > Phalacrocorax > Phalacrocorax aristotelis. The sequence continues at coordinate 123,987,469 of NC_134278.1, forward strand.
CCTCATTGCTTCTTTTTTTCTTTTCGTTTTTTGGTTGGTTGGCTGTTGGGGCAGGAGTATTTGCTTTTTTTGCTTTGCAGCAGCTGCTTTTGATCCCCTCTACAATGCTTTGACCTAATACTCATCTCCATGCTACATCCATGCTTCCCCCTCCTCCCCAGTTAATCTAGAGAAGATTATAAAAGCAACATAAAGACAGGGTTGTGCATCTTAATCTTTTTCTGGACAATATTGGGAAAAGGAGCTTATATATGAAGTTTTCTTAGTACAACAGAAAAGCAGTCCGCTCTGGACCAGGTTTTAGGCAATTTCCTTAGAAAAGGCTGAGCACATCATTTCTCACAAGGTAAAGGTAAAAAGCCTGTCCACCAATGTCTGAGCGCAGCTGGCACGACAGAAATGGGGGAGCTGTTGTAACAGGCAAGATTAAGGATTCTGCAGATGGCACTTTTCCCTTGAATCAACACAGACATAATGCCCCAGAATAAACTTTCTAAGCTCTTATCAGCAGTGTCATTTTTTAATGAAAAAAAAAAAAAATAAAAAGGCTTGACGTCTACTCTTGATAGGCATCATATGTAACCCTTCATCAGAAAAGTGTCAGTCAAAAATAACATGACTAATGCTAAATTTGCCTTCAGATTTTCCTTAGGTTATCACCACTCTCTTCTACCACAACCCATAAGTGCCAAGTTACATGACTATACACTGTTCAGCAGATACTTATACAGCAATTTTTGGCACTCGTATGGCGAGGTAAATCTCTAGCCACAGCTAACAGTAGCACATACAGGGGCAGCAGCAAACAAAATTCCATCACCTTTTAAGGACTACTTTATGGCATCCTTGTGGATGCCATCCTAAATGGCTGAGAAGAGTTGTGTTCAACCATCAATTGCTTCCAACATAGTGAGAGTCAATTACCCTGTTAGTTCCTGGAGTCTGTCCTAAAGGTTCACTCTAATGTAACTCTTGAAAAGCAATACAGGAGTGGGTCTGGTAGAAAGAGTAATAACCTCTGCACTGTAAAGCTGGAAATCCATATTATATAATTCATTCACATTCTTATATAAGCGTAAGTAACAGGTGTTAAAGTGATTTGAAAGTGTCACAGAATAAAAAAAAAAATTAAGGAACACTCCTCTCTTCAGACTTGACAGTTTATTTGTTTAAATAAGGTAATAACCTTAGATAACCTCATCTTATAAAAAGCTCATACGCACAATGCTGACAATACAGTCTGTGTAGATCCACAGATAAAGCATCACATTGCTCAGCTGATCTGTAAAAGACTACAGAACATAATATTTATTCTTGATTTAACCTCATTTATTCAAAAGATGTTTTAACAGGCTATCACTCTGTTTCTCCTTTCCTCTTCACTTCAGTACATTTAAAAGCAGTTGAATCTATATGGCACTTTATCAATAATAAATTACCAGGACACATCCTAATTTATATATCAGTGTCTGAAAGACTAGCACAGTATTTTCATAAATGCAGCAAATCCTTTGCCAACTAGTATTATTAAAAGGAAGATCATTACTCATGACTGAGACACAGAATAATTAATACACCGGAACCTCCAAAAATTAATTCAGCAAATTCTACTAAAGGCATGTAGGACCTTACAAGGTCCTGACACCTTACAAGGCGAAGGGTGGATTGAAAAATCAATATTCTTTTTCAGTAGGCCTCTTTCAGAAGATTTCTATATACATAGATGTTTGTACATGTACACCCTTATAATCTATGGAATTTCTTCAAGGACTTCACAGCATCCATAAGGAGCCATGACAAAATGTGCTATTTTTCTGGCACTATTCCCTGAAATAAGAAATAGAGTTGCTATGAATTCTACATTATATTTTGGTTTCTCAAACTCTCCACCTTGGGGGAAGAGGAGAACACAACTGAGAAGGCCAAAGAAAAGGAAAGACTTAAATGGTTCGTGTTTTCTCAGTGGCCATCACTGCCTTACACAAAAGTTTTTTTCCAAGAGATGCGAAGGCAAATCAGGCAAGGCATTCAAGAGCAGAAAAGAGGGAAAGATGTGCCTATACCACTTAAAACTCTGGATTGTTTTGGACCGCATATACAAGCCAGGGTTTTTTTCTTTTTTTTTTTTTTTAATCCCCTGATATAACAACTTGTTGAAAGTAATCAGCATATTAAAACTGACAGAGCCAGACATATTTGGTAGTTTTTATAGAGGTTTGGGAGCCCATGGCAGCTGGAGATGGGCCTCCCAGGCTGCCCAGAGGCAACTTATGTCATTTTGGGCCTGCACATGCCCACGTGAAGCTTTTCCTGCCCACAACACACCCATCTCAAACAACTATGAATGCGTGAGCACCGTGTCCATAGCACAAAGATACAGCTTAAGAAGAACAAAACACATATTAAATAGAGCTTTCCTAAAGAACACAAGATCACAGAGCTTCCTGCCTGCACTACAGAGCTTATAGCAAAGAGTTTCTCATTATAAGGTTTGCATGATAAGTAGAGTCAATTATTACCCTCCTAAACGAGGGAGCCTAACCAAGATATTAGGTGGAACCCAGTAAGAAAAAAAGCTTAGAAAAAATTATCTGGAGAAGAAAGCATTGCAGAAAGATAGTTTAAAAGTCAGAAATCCAGATGTACTTCCCACCTTTTCAGCAAAGACAGAACAAACCCCTATATCAGCACAGAACAACTTTTCTGTTTTCTGCAATATCATCCTCAAAATCCTTCTCTATAGAGTCAACTTCAAGTGCACTAGGAAGAAAATGCATCTTACTGTTCAACTTGCTCTTTGGGATGTGATTCGCGGCTACTAATTTCTCCTCTTCCTGTGTACTTCTGTAAACCTCTCACAGGACTGACCTAACAGCTCTAGGTTCTCAGCTTTTATCTTCCCTTTGTTCTCACCTCTCACACTTCGCTGTATCTTTGGCTGCTGATGCTGCCTACCTCATCTGCCCTTGGCCAGAATGGCTAGGGATGCCTCACCTCCTTATCATCACTTTCTTAGTGCTGCATCCTTGCCTCTCCTCCGAGGCTACTGCTGCTTCTTGCATCTTCCCATCCCTCTTTACTGTCACCAGTGTTGATGGCAATCACAGAGTCACAACTCACAAGTCTGGAAAAGCCTGCACTACCTTCAGTATTTCAGCTTGCTGAAGTTCACTTTAAACGTTGGCACACCAATTAGGCATACCTCACCAACTGAAAAAATATTGATCACAGTCATTTAAGAAAAGGAACTATCAACTTCTGACTTCCTCAGTGGCTTGGAATAAAAATACAACAAATAGGGATCTTACATGAAAACAGTCTCCAGCATGACAAGTACTCCAGAAAAGCTTTGTGGTTCTCTCCAGTAAAATAACCATCTGAATATGTACACAGGAACAAAAACAAAACTGCAGGAAAGCTCTTCAGCCTTTGCTTCCATCCTTGCTTCTACAATCACAGACATCATCTGAGAGCATCCATCGACCTACAAAGGTCCACTTTTACTGTAGTTCTCTTTTGTTCCTCATCTTTGTACCTAGTAGCAGCCTGAAGTCCTCTCCTCTGAGAATTAGAAACCCTCTCCCAGTTTCCAGGCTAAGCTTATTCAGGGTCAGTTTACACCCTTTTGTTTTAGTACCAACATTGTCCATAAGCTTAACTAATTCTTATCCTTCCCTGATGTTTACCCCCCTCAACATTTTTAAAGACCACAACATATATTTTTATTGTCCTACGCTAAACAAGCCAAGCTCTTCAAATCTCTCATAAAACAGTCTCTCCTTTGCTATAATCAGCCCACAGCCTTTACTTTTATCTGTGCCAGTTTAAATTCACAGTTCTTGAACAATAGGGGCAAGAACCATAGGCAAAATTACAGAATAATTCCCGTCGGTGACTTAATACAAAGTATTAATAATTTTATGTCTACTGGAAATACCTTGCCTGACATATCCTACACTTTAACTTCCTTTCTTCATAGCTACATCCCATTGCTGGTTCATAGTGAGCCCCACTACACAGGCGATTTAGATACCTTGTGCTAGTTTTGCAAAAAACAAATCATCCAATTTTAAATATTTCTTCTGTATCTACACTGCATGTACAAGCGTGTGAATGTAGTTCAAGATTTATTCTTGTTATTTTCATCATTACTAAGAGAAGAGATGCAATTTTCTCTGTATATGCAGCACAGTATTTTTCCCACTTCAGACAAGTACTTCTATTTTCTCCAACTATGGAATTTTCAACTCTGAGACATCATTACACTCTGAACTGGAGCAAAAGGAAAATAATTGGAGCTATCATCTTGAATACACTGATAAATTGAATATTACTGGAAGTGCAGTTACAAAATGGCCAGATCAACTAGCACGAAGTAACTTCAAGACTAAAAGTTTCAAACAAATTAACTATTTGGAGAGGACAAAGAAAAAGAGAAAAAGAAAACAGGGAAAAAAACAGCAATTAAATGAAAGCTAACATCTATCGTGTAAGACTATTTTTATTGCATTAGAGCAACCTCACTGATTAACACCTTTAGAATGAAAAGTAGCCAAAAAGTAGTAATAACTATGGGTTTAAATCAATTGTGCAACATTACATACCGAGGAATAAGAATCCTGACCCCACAAGGATCAACTCAATCCTACAGAACAAATGACTTTTTAATTATTGTTTTTATCATTACCTCAACTAGAATGCTCAGCAAGAAAATGGGAGCCTGGGGAACAGCCAACTCCTGAGAATTCCCTTGTATGATCTGTGCAGTGATTTCAAACCCAGTTCCTTGAAGTTGGTATTCATGAAACTGGGAACTTCACTGAAGCGTTACTGCCTTTTTGGTGCACTCCAGTTCCAAAAGCATTCCTTTTTTTTCCTCACAGTATTGTAAAAACTAAAGGGAACAGTGAAAACAGGTTATCTTCTAGATTTTTCACTCCTCCAAGCCTATAAAAAGAAAATCTGTATCTGTTACTGTTATATTGCCATTCCTACTTTATTTTTACTGTTCTTCTCTATCCAGTTTCAAGTTTCAATTTATGCTTCTGAAAGGAAGGCAAGGCAACAAGAGTATACAGTCACATGAGGACTACTATTAAACAAATAGGCTTTACATTATTTTTATTCTATTGTGCCCTAGTCAGGCATCTTCACTAGCCAACCTGCTTTTCCCTAATAGGACAAATACTCCCCGCTCATTTTTTCAAAGCCTGAAGTCTGAGAAAAGATTATTAAGCTGTTTTGGATAACGTCACATTCATTTGAAACATTTTTCTTACACAATTTTCCACTCTTTTCAATCATGCATTTAAAATTCACATGTCTAGTCTACAAATTAAAGCAATGCAGCATGATCCAAAAAACCTTTTATTTTCCCCTCTACATCCCCAGCCAAGCCATAAGCAACACTGCTTCCAGTAACCTCCCTCCAGGAAAAAAAACCCTTCAGCTCCTTTAGAAGAATTCCTCTGGAGAAAGGAAGACTTGTCATCGGTTGAGAAGTATTGGGTCAGAGATCACCTAGGCAAACTGGAACCTCACAAACCCATGGGCCCTGATGGGAATCACCCACGAGTGCTGAGGGAGCTGGCAGATATTCTTGCAGAGCCACACTCCATCACACACACACTTCTCCATCACAGGAGAGGTGCCCGAGGACTACAGGACAGTAAATGTCACTCCAATCTTCAAAAAGGGCAAGAAAGAGGACCTGGGAAACTAGAGGCCAGTCTCCCTCACCACCGTCCCTGGAAAGGTGATGGAGCAGTTCATCCTGGAGGTCATCTACAGGCATGTAGAGGACAAGAAGGTTATCAGAAACAGTCAACATGGATTCACCAAGGGAAGATCATGCTTGACCAACCTGATAGCCTTCTACGATGGCGCGAGAGGCTGGGTCGACGAAGTGGATGTTGTCTATCTTGACTTCAGTAAGGCATCTGACACTGTCTCCCATAGCCTCCTCACAGGCAAGCTAAAGAAGTGTGGGTTGGATGAGCGGATAGAGAACTGGCTCAAAAACAGAACTCAGAGGGTCGTGGATCAACAGAGCAGAGTCTGGATGGAGGCCTGTCACTAGCAGTGTTCCCCAGGGGTCTGTGCTGGGTCCAGTCCTTTTCAACATATTCATCAATGAGCTGGATGATGGGACAGAGTGTAACCTCAGCAAGTTTGCTGATGATACCAAGCTGGGAGGAGCGGCTGATACACCAGAAGGCTCTGCTGGTATCCAGCGAGACCTGGACAGGTGGGATTGCTGGGCCCAGGGGAACCTCATGAAATTCAACAAGAGCAAGTTCAAGGTTCTGCACCCAGGAAGGAACAACCCCATGCACCAGTACAGGCTGGGGGCTGAACTACTGGAAAGCGGCTCTGTTGAGAAGGACCTGGGAGTGCTGGTGGACAGCAAGCTGACCCTGAGCCAGCAATGTGCCCTTGTGGCCAAGAAGGCCAAGGGTATCCTGGGCTGCATTAAAAGGAGTGTGGCCAGCAGGGCGAGGGAGGTTATCCTCCCCCTCTACTCTGCCCTAGTGAGACCACATTTGGAGTGCTGTGTCCAGTTTTGGGCCCCCACTTTAAGAAGGACATGGAACTGCTTGAGCAAGTTCAGCAGAGAGCTACCAAGATGATCAGGGGACTGGAGCATCTCCCTTATGAGGAAAGGCTGAGAGACTTGGGTTTGTTCAGCCTGGAGATGAGAAGACTGAGGCGGGATTTCATCAATACCTATAAATATCTAAAGGGAGGGTGTCAGGATGATGGGACTAGGCTCTTTTCAGTAGTGCCCAGTGACAGGACAAGGGGCAACGGGCACAAGTTGGAACACAGGAAGTTCCACCTCAATATGAGAAAAAAATTCTTTCCCGTGAGGGTGCCAGAGCAGGGGCACAGGCTGCCCAGGGAGGCTGTGGAGTCTTTCCCTGGAGACATTCAAACCGCACCTGGACGCGTTCCTGTGCCCCCTGCTCTGGGTGTGCCTGCTCAAGCAGGAGGGTTGGACAAGATGGTCTCCAGAGGTCCCTTCCAACCCCAACCATCCTGTGATTCTGTGATATACAGTAGTTTTGGCACCACAAGAGCAGTCTTAAGTACATTGAGAGTCAAGGTCAGACCCAGGAAAGCTACTGTGATAGCTTTAGTTAGTCTAATAAAAGCACAGTATTATGCCCTACAAACTTTCCTCATCTCACTTGCGTGCTCCAAACAACTCAATTGGTTTTTTCCCCAATAATTCATGAATGCTGACATCAGCATTGCTTGACTTCCCAGTGTTTTAAAGTAGGAGAAAAAAAATTATCAGGTAATCAAGGGCTGGCCGTGTGCCTGTCAAGGCACAGCTCAGTGGGGACCAGGCACCAGGAACAGTGGGAGCTCCCCATGGGTGCAGCTGGGGCTTGGTCTGGCAGCCAGGGCCCATCCCACCCCCCAGCCAAGAGCGGCCCCATCCCCAGGCAATCAGGCATCTCCGTGGGGACAGGCCAAAGCCAGGCTGGGATGTGGGCCCATGGGTGGGCATGGTCTGTGGCTGGGCTGGCCAGGGCTGTGGGGAGCTGGAGACCAGCCCTGCTGCGGTGTTGCTGGGGCATGGGTTGATGGCCCCAGGGGGCCACCTTATCTTCTTTCTACTATGCTTTACACTATTACACACATCGAGCAGAAGAGTGGGAGTGGGGCTGGGGGGAACAGTCCCTGCAGGAGGGCAAGCTTTCAATAAGGAAGAGAACATCAGACCAAGTGGTTGGCTGTGTCTTTCCTTTCTTCCAAAATTGTTGCTGCATCCTTCAAGATTTTAGGACATACTTCACTACGTATCATAAAAGCAGCTGCGTAAGCACCGTCACACGCATGACCTGTTTGCTATCACATTCACAGCAGTTGTGTATATGTATGCTAGGGGGTTTAATTCGAACTGTGTCTTATTACTGAATGCAAATATGGCCAAGGGGATGCTTATGTCTCCCTTTATATTTTAAAGGACTAATCCAAGGCTCTCTCTTATTCAAGTAGTAATTTCATAATCAAATGACCTGACAGCTTTACAGCTTCACCTGCTGCACTTTGCCATGTCACGTGGTGCTTGAAAATGAGTCAAACTTCTCCTAATGTCCCACAATAAAGTTAAGCAACTTCTGTCTAGAAGACACAGGAATTCTGATGGTAATTTAGGGTAAGAAATCACTCTCAAGAAGATCTTGGAAATAGTTGCATCATTCTGGTCTGGCGGGAAAAATTTCCTTGTGAGTCAAGCGCTCATTGACCAAGGGTTCAGCTGCTTCTTATAATTTTTTAATATATACATCCATCTAATTAATGGTGACAAACTACAAAAATCCTAATTTGCCAAATATAAGTCTATATGCTATATAAGTATCTTTCTGTTGAAGTTTTGTAACACATTTACAAAAAGCACATTATGTAGAACACTTACAGTTTTCCAAAGCCATAGAAGCCATGAATGCCAAATCCCCTGCTGCTCATTCTTTAGAGCAAAGAAAGTAGAAATATAATGTATTCTGATTACACTATTTTACAGAGATTTTTTTTTTAACACAAAATGAGACCCTTCTTTGAAGGTTCTTGGGCACAATCCACTAAGCCTAGAGAGGTAGGCTCTGTACAAATGAGACATCTTAATTTCCTGTACTTGTTAGCTAAAGCACATGCTATAATTTGACCATTTTTAAACAACCTTGCAATGTATCATTTCAAGGCATTCATCGATATCTTTTGCTTGCCATTGTTTAATATCTTTTGAGAAACTGGAATATATTAATGCAAAAGTTTTAAAAAGGAAAATGCAAATGTCCTTTTCCATTTAGCTGCACTGATTTTTAGAGTGTCAAGAATGTGGCTAGAGCTGAGCAAAGGCTCTCCATTCTAATAACTTCAGCATACATACACAAAGTGTATGGTATACATTCATCTGTGTATCGGCATCACTCTCTTATTTCAGTGAAGCTCCTGAATATTACAAGTAGAAGAGAAGCAGCGGTGTCTGATGAGGTTAGAGAGTGACTGGAAGTGCTCTTAAGGGAGACAAACCTGAATTAGCCTGTCTTGCTCTCTCAAGGAGCCTTGCCTCTCCCAGGAGGAAAGCAGCAAGACAGAAGACACTGACAGCACTTACTGATATAGCTGCAAGAAGAGACAGCAAAGAAGTTAGTCCTATGTGGCAATTTAAAAGAGGGGCACAAGGAAGGTATGTGATCTTCTAGGTCAACAGTCTTTTTGTCTGAAATGGAAAAACAGGTAGGTTGGAAAGAAAAAGAATCACACTGGTCCAGTGAACATGATTCTGATCAAGCTCTGAGACTGATTCTCTTTTCAGGTTTAGACTCTTCAGGTCGCACAGTGGCTCTCGCTGCTCAAGAGAGCAGTACCTGTGGTACAATAGCATTAAGAAGTAAAACCCACGCTGGAAGGCAAATTTTAACCACAGGAAGTGGAGAAAAGGAGAGAGGCAAGATGATGATTCCTCCATCATATTAAGATACTTAAAACAACTAAGCCTAAAGAAATTTAACATGTAAATATATGCCATAGTTATGTGGCAGATACATGAGAACCTACCATACACTGTGCAGAATATGAAACTGTTTAACTGAACAAACACTTTGATTACTAAGTATAAGCATGTCTGTCAAGATTTCTCATCCTAGAAATACCAAATACCTAACTCGAGCAAGATGGTTTTGCCTCTTTCAAAAGCAACACTTTGCTTCTTGGACATTCTTAGGCTTCAGAGACCCAGTGTATACTGAGTGTCAGAGTAAAATGTTGCATGTGAGGCTTTCAAGTTACAATGTTCTTTCTTACATATCTTAAGTCAACATGGAGAGAGCGGAAACAGCTAGTTTCAGGTTTAATTAACAGGACAGACAAGATTCTGTTGTGGGACATTCATTTTCATTAGAAATCTTTGATTGTAGTCAGCTGAATGCAAATTCAATCTGCCTGAGAACAATAGAGATGGACAAGAAGGCCCTCTGGCAGATAAAATTGCCTTAATTGAGACCATATACAACCTAGCTAACAGATGAACTATTAATATATGCAACTGTGCACTTCCACCAGCAAGGTTTTAATGCAATACAAAGTTTTTACACAAAATTGACAGGAAAAAAAAAAAACCCTAACTTTCAGTAAACTTCAAATAATAATAGAATAATCCATATGAACAGGAATTGCACAGAATAAGCCTCTAGTACAATTGCTGATTTCACAGAAACAGGTAAAAGAATAAATAATTTAAGCCTTCATATACCCAGAGAGGGAGGAGAGAGTGCAGTTACTGTCACAACAGATTTTCCCTGTTGGGGTACCTACTCAGGCTGAGTAGCTTCATGACAGAAAGCTTCACAAAACATCTCAATGGCTGAGCACATCCCAGAGATGCACCAAGGCCACATACCTCCGTCACCACTAGCCATAGTTATTCTTCCACTGGTTTCTCATCAGCCCTGCTTTCCATTTCTACTGCCTGTCTGGCCAGAAAACATGACACTGCCATGGGAGCATGCCAACACAAACATCAGATAAATCTTACCGTTAATTTCAATTTATATTTATATAATTAAAGTGGAATACAGATCTATCAAGAGGACTGTAAAGGAGCAGAATGGCCACTGCACTGCAGCTACCTCCTAGGGGGTTTGCATTTACAGAAGCCAAGGTCTGTAACACATATTTCCTAGCCTAATGATACAACCCAGTGCATCAGACTGCAAAAGACAGTGGAGGTACAACACACAAGAGTTTGAACTATTCAACCAATGTGTTTCTAAGACAGATGCTTTCTACTTTTCTACTAACTTGTGCTTCCCACCACCAAACAGCTAACAATATATCAATCTGTCATCACCATGACTGCAATGGATGCAATTCAAAATAAAATATGCAGTGCCTTTATATCACTAAATTAATAAAATTCTCACATATCACACACACTAAATACACATATTGACTCAATATATTTGTTGTGAGGATCTAATATTTTCAATCTGCATAATCCATAAAAATGGAAGAAAACGGTGAAAGTTTGAAATCAAAATTATTACCTAACAGTTTAAAAATAAATTAATAAAAATGAAAGAACTATTCTCAATGTCTATATCTCTTCCCAATTTCTTAACAAAGACTAAAAGAACTATAATCAAGGGCTGAATTACTGACTAGGTCTGGAAAACGAACCATTTCTATTTTACAATGATTGTATCACTAAGAGATATTTTATGGCTTAGAATAAATTCAGGAATACTGCTTTTGTAGTTACTGTAATGGCAACGATGGTCTTTAAAAACAAAGAAATCAAATCCCACCAACGCATTTGGGAGGATCCTTAACACAAAATATTCATACCCTTTCCTGGGGTTTCTCATGGCTGATCATTAGTTATTCTGAATCCTAACACCCTACTATCTTGACCAAAGTTCATCTCACCACTCAGACAGCGTTCCTTTAGGAAATGGAGATAAACTCTAGCATGTCTGCTATTTGCGAGCCTGGACATTCTCTAGACCACTTTCTATTTTTAAAACACATTCTTTAGATGGAAAGTACTGGCATGCTGTAATTTTTTCCCCTAATGAAAGGCAATATCCAACACATTCTGACTGTCATGAACACACATGTGTTGTTCCTTTGTGACAATGTGATCATGGAATAGAGCGCATATATTGCTAGGTTATATATTAGCTCTTGGCAAGAGGCATGGGACAATGAACAAATCCAACACCGTGTACAATAAGAACTTGAACATCAAACTCCTGAAAAGACTCAGAAACACCCAGCATTTGTTCTGGCCTATAGCTACTTCATAGGTATTTAGACAACAGTAAGGCATTCATACTCTGTTAGCTCCCATAGTATCAGTCCTCAGGTTGTAGATCCTGCCCGTTTGAAGAAGAGTAATTACATTGTAGATTAAATCTAATGAACTCATGGCAAAGCAAATCACATAACTGCAAGACCTTGTACCCTGGTGGAAAGATGCAGCTTGGACAAAGTACAGTAACACAGTCCAGCTGGCAAAAAGATAAAGACAGTGGTGGCTGCTACTGCTGCAATCCACGAGCAGGCAAGAGTCACCACATGCCCAGATTTAGAACACAGTTGACAGGGGACACTCAGTACTTGGCCACAGCATCCGATATTATGCCTAACAGATCTTGGTCGATTCCCTCTGCCAGCTAACATCTTCCCCGAGTTCCTCAGCTTTGATCCAACTCAGTCTCATCTGCATGCCAGTCTCATCCAACACACAGCAATTTTACTGACTGATCTGGCTACACCCCAACAGTGTCAGGAGCACTGCATCACATCTGCTTCCTAATCTGTCATCACCACAAGATACACACACACTAGGAGTGGACAGCATGGATATGTAAAGATTGACAGATTTCCATTACTCTCCCCAACACTGATGATAACCAGAGCAGGAAGGTAGCAGTGAGGCACTGAATTTGAGTTTCACTGGGATTCTCAGGGATTTCAGGGAATCTCAGGATTCTCACAGTCAGAGCTGTATTTAAAGGAAAACACCTGAAGATGCAGTTTTTGCCTCTACCAAAAGCTATCTTCTAATTCTGTAGGCCCTTGAAATAGTTAATTTTTGTATTTCTTTTGTTACAATAAAACATTTCAAAATGAGATGCTGACGTTTTCCAGCTTCGGGTACAAGAGACCCCCTGGTCCCCATCCCTACCCCCCACTTCCAACTCCAGCAAACATCAGTCTCAGATTACAACCCTGGCTGACTTAAATATTGTAATCACCACTAAACTTACACATGTAAAACCTTGCATTCTGCTTCAAGCTTGCCTGCCTGCCCATAATTTAGCCTGCTCAGTGTTATTCCCAGAAGCGATAAGATTATTTTACTGCACAAAAGCAGTGTTGCATGAAGATATTTAGTGTTGTCTTGTCCCTGATTGCTATTACCTTTATTGAAACCCGATATAAGGAAGGGAATGAATTCTGCAAATAATCCATAAATAATTTTATGATGGGATTTGAAAAAGCAGCGTATTACTGAAAGGAGATAATGGCCAGATAGTGACTGTATGCTATTATTTTAGACCTAAAGCTGGATGAAGTAATGCATCACTGAAAATACAACTGCATCCACAGTAGTTTTCTAGGCTTTTATGTGACTTCAGGAGCTAATAGAAGTTAACTGTTTTATTTTTATAATGCTATTTGAACAGATGCAAACTGCAGAAACAAAAGTTTGCAGATCCAGTTGGTTAACAGCTTTATTGTATTAAGAAAAAGTAGAGCTGTCATTAGCCTGCCGTTGCTTTCTGTTCTGAAAGAAACGAGCAATATAATTTGGATGTAATCACACTGGAATCACTTCAGCATTTCTCTTTTCATTTTTTATCCCTATTGTACATCAGTCATTAAGGGTGTAATCCATTAACATTTGCCTTTTGCGAATGAGCAAGCAGCTTTCTCCCAAAATAGAGACGTCTCTTAGTCTCTACAAAGATATTCCTTTGCTGTTACAATGAAATATTTTTTTAAGGGGAAAACCACTACTTTCTTGATACCTCAATTCAAGAAAGCACTGAAGCACGTCCTGGCTTCAAGCATGTACCTTAAACCTCCTGGTCCTTGAGCAAGGTTCTAAGTGATTTTCTGAATCAAGAATCAAGGTTCATAAAGAAAGCATCACTCAAGCTTTTTTTTTTTTAAAATCAGACACCAAAGTATGAAGCTAGGAATTCTACCTCCATATCCCATTTTGGAAAATTTTGGTTGACAGTTTTAAATTATAAAGTGCATCAATATTAATAATGAAAAAAACAGAGTGCTTTGGATTCCAGAAATACTTTTGCACTATAAATGAAATCAGGTTTGGGGTTTTTTTTTTATATTACAGCTACACATTAATTTGAAGACCATTGCAATAATTGTTTTATATTGTTCTCAGTGTACTAGATAGCCACATATAAATTATAAAAATCAAGCTCCTGTCCTGAGACTACATATATAAACAAATTAACTAGCAATGTTGTATAATATTTTTGTATTTTTCTTCCAATTTGACCAGCTGCAAGAACAATTTTGTTTAAATAAAAAAAGCCAAACATAAGTAATCTTTATATCTGAAAGACCACCTAAATTCTATCATACCAACAGAAGGCCACCTAATTTTCTTAAATTTTCAAAACAGCAGAGAAAGAGGAGATAAATCTGTTACCACATAACACAACAGGTATTTCCCTTCTCTCAGAAGTATACACGACCTGAAATATTTTAAAGATGTGCTAGAATGCCCAGAAGTACCATCTCTTTGCTATGGTCTCATTCTTGCTCATGGTATTTGTATTAGATAACCCTCTGAGTTCTCTTCCAGCCTCAGCCCACACACACCCCCCCCAGACTTTTGAAGTTCAAATGTATCTTCTTGCCATAGCACTTTGGAAGACCATGATACATATGTTTGATTAAGAACTAAGAAACTTTCCAGTGTTTTTTTTTTTGTTGGACAGTTCCATAGACAAAAGTGCAGATCTGTTTAGTATCAATTTTTCCAGGGGAGGGGGAACATACAGAACAGAAAAGGTAAAATAAATCATGTTTCTATGCCAATCATTATTATTAGCCTAATAACTCTGACATTAATACTTTGCGCAAGTTTATGCACAAATATGTTTTAAAAGACCATTTGCATCTTAAAATAAATACTTAGGAGAATTATGGCAACTTGTATATAGCTGTATTCCTATGAACTTAAAGGTAACCCTCTGAAGTTCCCGCAAGTTTATATTTTATATAAAATCTGCATTTTATTCAGCCTCTTATTCTCAAGTAAAAATTGGCTAGATTATTTCCCAGTTTCTACAATCACTTCTCAAAATAGAGAAATGTTTGCATCTCTACCACATGTAATTATGATACTCCACATGGTCTCTTCAGACACTTTTAGAAAGTGTACATTCTAAAATCACCAAAGAATGGATATCAGCAGTATCTCACATTAGCTATGACCATTATAAATGCAATTCATCATGTCATCAAAATAATTTTACCAAGAGATATGCTACAGCACTTGAAATCTTCATACTGAAAATTAGGACCACCAGTTGACTATTGTTTTTTTCCTAGTACTGTTAGGGTGATATTTATGCATTTTTATAAGTAAGTTTGCATGCACTATTGTTTGATAGCCCTACCATCCTTTCCTCAGATCAATGGACAGGATGGGAGCGACACAGCATACATCTAGAACAGTAGCTTTTATATGCATTAAGAAAAGATAGATATATATGTATATATATTTTGCTGGTTTTGGCAAGATGGATTTTATTTATCCTTCCTCCTTGTATTTATTCTTTTTGTTCCTCCCTCTCCATCCCTTTTATTTTTCCTGTCTCTGCGTACATCTTTGTCCTCCACGTTGTCTTCATTTATTTTAATTTCCAAAGGTTGCCCTAGCTCTTACCTGCTCCTTTCACACAGTAGCTCTCTCTTCATTCCTTTACCCCCTCCTATCTCTTAACTCTGTTATTCCTCTCTAATCTATTTCTCATTCCCTTTCCTGCCCCAGCACCCATCTGCTTTCTTGGTCACTATTTTTTCATCTTTTCCATTTCTTCCAATCACACACCCATCAGCCCTGTACAAAACCCTTGGGGTGTGAATGGAACTGTGGATTCTTCTTCCACACTTCCCCACACCCAGTCACAGTCGGCTGTTATATACAATGTGAAAATATTCAAGATTTTTAATTGGCCTTTAAGTTCTTAGTGTTTTCTATTGTTCCCAAAATCTTGGCCATACATGCTTGGATTTTCTTCTCTGCAGATAACAGCGGTAGTTAAAATCTCATCCGCAGGCTTCATCCCTTGTAAGAAGTGTGAGGAGGCTAACATTGCCAAATCCTTTTTAACATTAAGTTATTCCAAACAGCAAGGGCACAAATGTAATGACGTTATACTGAAAGTTGATTAAAATATCTTGTTTTACTGGTAGAACCTTGTCTTAGGTTACTTTGCTGGTGGAGTATCAGCATTCTGAAAGCACCCGAAGTCCAGACAGTGCTGTTTAAGTTAATTGTTGATTATGTTCACTGCTGTCTCTGCTTCCCCCTCTCTTCTCTGTCAGACAGGGATGTCGGGGAGATTCAGTCACTGCAAATCCCAGAAAGGACAACTCTTGACTGTGAACAGCGATTTGACTAGACTTGTACTGCCGAGATCTGCAGTCTCTTTCATCAAATATTCAGTAAAGCAAAGCTTCCAAAGCCAAATAAAGGTCTTACCTGCAGCTCCCATGTTTCTTCCTCATGACTGTCTGGTTTTACAGGCTTTCATCAAAGCTCTACCAGAGCATTTTTTATTAATTTTTTTTGCTATGTTTCCTTGTAGGGCACTTAAGAAAGAAATTCACTGGTGGCCACATTATCTCATTTCGTTTAATGCTAACAGTGTAACACACAGGCCAGTAATTTGCTTTTTAGACATCTAAGACTATTTCAAAACTGAAACTTGAAAAAATAATGGTTTCATGACAATGTAATGATCTTTTCATCCTGAACCACTGCAAATGGACGGAAAAACAGTGCAATTCTTCCAATCCAACTTTTCTTCATTTAATATATGCTTATTTTTTAAAAATCCATTAATTATCAGAATTTAGGTACAATTTAAACAAAAGGCTGCATGTATGGCATCAGAAAATGCCAGAACAGCCTTTCTTAATACCTTGAGCAGTGGAATCAATTCTTCCAGCTGATTAAAAAGTAATTAGTTCATCCACTGTCATCTTGACACAACCCTCTGACAAAACTCTCACGTGAGCACATGCATACGTTGTGTGCTGATTCATCCTGGGAAGCTTCATTAATCTAAAGATGGTCTTATATTAGGTTGTGTATGGTGTCTGTAATGCCAATTTGCAGGTAACTTTCAGAATGTGATTTATGTTATTGGAATGTACTCTTACAATGGGGAAAACTTTTTCACAAGGCCCCCTAAGAAGATGATGTACAGTCTTCATGCCCATTACTGAAGTTTACAGAAGCTATATAAATGCAGTGTGTCAATCCATTAATTACATTTTTCTCATTAAATAAATATTCCATGAGAACACTATGTTGTACAACATAATCCAAGTCACTAAAAAAAGAGGATTTGTAAATTAGAAGGCATGATTTACTTTCCATATACAAAGACAGACAAAGTTATTACAGCTGAATGAAATAATTGGTATGGCATTCCATTTGTCCCTCACATCTTCAGCATTCATTTGCCATTACTAAACAAATATTAAGAAACCAAATTTTTTTTGCTAATACTATTCTCCATAAACACTTACTTGTTATTAACATGAATTCAAAATACTGCACATCCCAGATATAACTTACTGAGGAGCCTGTGATGTTCAATTTCTTTGGGAACATACCAGGGAAAACGTAATTCATTACAAGCCTCATCTGTTACATCAGACAAGTACAGCAAGGAAAAAAATGGCAACACTGTATAAAAATAAAAGCCTCATCCCACCAGCAAGAAAGGTGAGGGGCAAAAGTATGGTTTTATGCAATTCATTTCAGAGACATGGCAGACATTAGAATTATCAATATTAATTCTAGGCTTCCACTCCCAGTTTTTCAAATCTGTTCATGTTCCTGCTATTTACTTTCAAGTGATATGCAATTTTAGAATAATATACTTCAAATATAACGTGACGCAATAGATGAGACAAAATCCCTGGGGAAGTTATGGAACGAATCCTCCTGGAGGCCATCACAAGTCAATTGAAGCACGTGATTGGGAAAAGCCAACATGGCTTCACTAAAGGCAGATCGTGCTTGACAAACCTGGTGGCCTTCTATGACAAAGTGACTTGCCTGGTTGACATGGGGCAGGCCGTGGACATTGTCTACCTGGACTTCTCCAAGGTCTTTGATATGGTCCCCCACAGTCTCCTCCTGGAGAAATTAATGCGTTATGGCCTAGACAAGTGGTCTGTGCAGTGGGTGGGGAACTGGCTGACAGGCTGCACCCAGAGGGTGGTGATAAATAGCTCCTTCTCAAACTGGCAACCTGTCACACGTGGAGGTCCCCAGGGATCGATATTGGGCCCAGTGTTATTCAACACCTTTATAAGTGATCTGGGTAACGGGATCAAGTGTAGCCTGATGAAGTTTGCTTCCCCACTCAATTTGGTGTCATCAGCAGACACTCCAGCAGGGAGAGCTGCTCTGCAGGGAGATCTGGATAGGCTGGAAGAGTGGGCCAGCAAGGACCTTATGAAGTTCAACAAGGGCAAGTGTAAGGTCTTGCACCTGGGAAAACATAATGCGGGAGTGCAGCACAGACTGGGATCCACCTGGCTGGAGAGCAGCTCTGTGGAAAGGGACCTGGGGGTGCTGGTGGACACAAAGCTCAACATGAGCGAACAGTGTGCTGCTGCGGCCAAGAAGGCCAGCAGGATGCTGGGTTTCATCAAAAAGGGCATCACCAGCAGAGAGAAAGAAGCCATTATCCCACTCTGCTCAGCGCTTGTCAGGCCACACCTGGAGTGCTGTGTACAGTTCTGGTCCCCGCTATACAAAAAGGATGTGGACAGGCTGGAAGGGGTCCAGAGAAGGGCCACCAAGATGATCAAAGGCCTGGGAAGCTGCCATACGAGGATAGGCTGGGAGAGCTGGGTTTGTTCAGCCTTGGGAAAAGGAGGCTCAGAGGGGATCTCATCACCGTGTACCAGTACTTAAGGGGTAGCTAAAAAGAAGATGGAGACTCCCTTTTCACAAGGAGTCACATGGAGAGGACGAGGGGGAATGGACACAAGTTGTTCTTGGGGAGATTCCGACTGGACACCAGAGGGAAATTTTTCACCGTGAGGACAGTCACCATTGGAATGCTCTCCCCAGGGAAGTGGTTGACTCAGCCACGTTGGACACCTTCAAGAGTCGTCTGGACAGGGTGCTGGGCCATCTTCTCTAGGCTGTGCTCTTCCCAGAAAGGTTGGACTAGATGGTCCCTGAGGTCCCTTCCAACCTGGGATTCTGTGTAAATTACTAGATGTAAGACTGACTTTTACATCACTATGCAAATAAATACTTTAACCTTCCAATTTCTTTTAAATACAAAGGAGTTTTTGCTTGTTTCCACCTGGTACTTATTCTCATATGAATTCCTATTTCTGGATAATTATTTTACTCAATCTTGCTGCAGATTTGGAAAACATGTAGAAGGAGCTGGGATGAAAATTTATGTCCTCCAGGTGAAGTAGAATGCAGGCAAATAATGTATTATCTGACTGCCAGAATATAAGGGCTGCTTCTGTGTCCTTCTTAGCACCCATTATGATATATATCTGAGGTCTGCTGTAAATATATGTTTATTATCTGCTGTTATTTACTTCCTCCATAGTACTGAAAGCAGCAGCAGTTCTCTTCCTTTCTGTCCTTTTTTAAAAGGGAGGAAATCAATACAAGCAAATGAAGAGGTTACTCAGGTTTTGTAAGGAATATTATCTTTCCAAATTTTCACCAGTAATGAATTACATTAGTTTGCTACAATGCCTAGAAAATTAACTATGGAAAGGAAAAGGCATCGTATGATAATCCCCTCCACTGAACAGCTCTATCAGTGAACAGGCTCCTGACAAACCCATGTATCAGAGATCCCATGGATACATGGCAAGATTGCCCCAATGCAGTCATGCAATCAAAACAAACTCAGCTGTGTTTCCTAATTTATGCTATAAATACTTTGAGAGGTCACCAGATGGCTGGAAGAAAACTTACTCATGTTTCTACATCAAAAACAAAATAATGGTAAGTAAAATCATTTCAGAGAGCCACAGTTACCAGTTAAGTCAGCTGTCTCGCTCAAACAATTTTCAAACAAAGTTTGCTACACTTTGTCAAAATATATATTCCTAAATAAAAAGGTAATTATTTCTACTGTGAAAATCTCAGAACAATTTTTAACAAGCAGTAAGAATTCAGCATCCAGTTTATCATTTAAAGTTTGTGACCATTTTTGGATGTAATGCTAAGGAATGTTATACAAGCATCTTTGTTTCTGATTAAATATCTTTAAAAATCGTAAGTACAAACCAAATGTATTCAGCTGAAGTCTGTATCCAGGCAACACAAAAGTTCAGTAACAATGAGAAGACTGTCTTATTGTCCCAGTGGTCTGTTCATCTGCTCTATCATTCTAAACCTGGAAATATAGTATTGTCTAGGAAAAACATACTAGAATAACAATTTCCTATGCATTCTGAAAAAAAATTGATAGGGATGGTATCTGAATTAATATTAATCCTAACCATCCTACATATAGGATAGAATTCAAGTTCTAGTTTAATGAGACAAATCACGCAATTACCTACTTTTCTTACAACTTCAGCAGCAGAGAAATCAGGTGAGGCAGAAGCTATCTGAAATAGCACTGGCTTGTTTAAGTACCCAGTCTCACAAGACATCCTGCAGATCTTTCAGCTGCTAGCAGCGGTAGCAGCTTTTCTCAGCCTGGGGAGCCAGCTGGACTCAAACCCAGCACAGAAATGGGCAGTAAATAAAGGGACTTGCTACTCCTAACAGGAGGATGAGTTACCGTCTAGTAGTTGACAGTCCTAAAGAACAGGTGGAAAGTATAGAATCTAGTTCCCTCCATAAAACACTATCATAGATCACAGGAAGGGAGTTTTGCTTTTACAGTTCCTCCAGGGCTGACCAGAAACTAAGAGTTTTTTTGGGTTTTGTTGGGTTGTTTGTGGATTTTGGGTTTTTTATTGGTTTGGGGTTTTTTTTGTGGGGTTGTTTTGGGGTTTTTTTTGACAGTGTAAAACACACTATCTGAACAAGTAAACACTTAATTCAAAAGCTACTTGATTTGGAGGGTTCCCCCCCCCCCCCAGCTGTATCTTGAACATAGAAATCTACCTCAGCTGTCAATATCACAAGTCATTTCATTACGCTTAACGCCAGTTTACTCTGGTAAACTGTAACTTTTCCTTAGTTCTACCTTACCTTTAATATCTTTAATCCATTTCATTCTGTCTAAAATGTGAACTGCACGCTCTAAAGACCAAAAACTCACCTTTTTTTTAACCTTTTCTTTTAAATGAATCATCTAGCACAAAGGGGGCCCACATCTTCCACTGAGGTTCCCAGCAGTTACCACATTAGAGACAGTAATTCTCTCCACATTCCAGATGGCAAGTGTCCCAATGACAGCCAGAGTCCTTTTAACCAGCACACTACGGTAAATATAATGACACTCTTGGGAAGAGTTTCCTGTAAAATGTGGAGAAGTTGGCAGATGGGACAGAAGGTTTTAAGACTAACTTTTTGCCATGAGTCAATTTGGAAGAGTTATAGCTGCTATGAAAGCAAGCTCTCTGGAGGCTGAGAATTTCTAAAGACCTCTTCCAAGAGACAGTCAAACTAGCCAGGAGCCCGTGGAAAAAAAAATTTCATTGAATCTATACCTTCTCCTACATTGCCCTGGCTTTTGTTTTTTCCCCATCTCCCCTGGTACTGTTACAGGGTAACTAGAGCAACAGGTTTTAAATTTGAGAGTTTTATTTTACACATCTAGGAGGAAGACCTAAGGTAATTGTACAGAAGGAATGTCTCTAAGGCTCACTGTTTAACCTATCAATCTGTCATTCAGCATAACTGTTGCTACAATATAAAGTGATTTAGAATGTTGGGAACAGAAAAGAGAAACTATTTTTTAAAAAATACCTATTTCTTAGGCAGTCACCTAGAAAAGGAAAAAAAAGTACATCATGGATCCAAGAGATAAAGCCTCCAATTCCATCTCAGTTACTCAGCTTCCCCTTACAAAAACCTGGGCCACATGTTCCTGAAAATAAGACAGTAAGCACTGTTAAAAGAGACAATGCAGAGGAGCCTTACCCAAAGGCTTGAAGAGTTCATCTAATGTTTCTATTTTTTCACACCTAAAATTTCACTTGACACATATTGCAGATTTGCATCCATCTCTGGAGGTCTGTTGCTCCATAAACTAGCAAATGTATTATACTCTTCAATATCCTTTCTGTATTTTTAAATCCCAATTTGTGTTAGAAATAAAATTGATCATTTTCTTTATGTATGTTACTAAAGTCAGACACTAACAAAAAGTTTTGAAGTGTTCATTTTATTTCTCAGAAAACATTAGAACAAAGTCTGCTTCTGAAAATGGCGGGGCGGGTTGCATATTTATTTGCAGCATATTTATAGCCTGGTTTAGTTAGTACAAAACCCACCACATTTCAAAAATGCAAAAATGTTTATCTTCTCTGACGTAGCATAGGTATAACATATCAGAACTTTTTGCCTTCTGTGAGGTCTATAAACTGAACTGCTGGAAGCATACGCGACGATATTAGAAAACATTGCGCAAGTTACTCAATGATTTTCTAGTACAGGGAATGCAAAATACAAGGCACACTTTCCTGACCAGATGTAAGAAAGTGTGGCTGCTTGTATAAAAAGAGATACAAATCCTGAATATCTGTTTTCTTGCACTCTGTATTCTGAAATTTACAGTCGTGCAAAATAAGCACAAACTCTACACTACACTTAGACTCATAGAATGGTTTGGGTTGGAAGGGACCTTTAGAGGCCATCTAGTCCAACCCCCCTGCAGTGAGCAGGGACATTTTCAACTAGATCTGGTTGCTCAGGGCCCTGACCAGCCTGACCTTGAATGTTTCCAGGGATGAGGCATCTACCACCTCTCTGGGCAACCTGCTCCAGTGTTTTGCCACCCTCATTGTAAAAAAATTTGTTCCTTATATCCAGCCTAAATCTACCCTCCTTTAGTTTAAAACCATCACCCCTTGTCCTGTCACAGCAGGCCTTGCTAAAGAGGTTGCCCCCATCTTTTCTATAGTCCCCCATTAAGTACTGAAGGGTTGCAATAAGGTGTCCCCACAGCCTTCTCTTCTCCAGACTGAACAACCCCAACTCTCTCAGCCTGGCCTCGCAAGAGAGGGGCTCCAGCCCTCGGATCGTTTTTGTGGCCTCCTCTGGACCCGCTCCAACAGGTCCATGTCCCTCCTGTGCTGAGGGCTCCAGAGCTGGACGCAGCGCTGCAGGTGGGGCCTCACCAGAGCGGAGCAGAGGGGCAGAATCACCTCCCTCACCCTGCCGGCCACGCTGCTTTTGATGCAGCCCAGGATAAGGTTGGCTTTCTGGGCTGCGAGCACACATTGTTGGCTCACGTCCAGCTTTTCATCCACAAGTACCCCCAAGTCCTTCTCTGCAGGGCTGTTATCAATCTCTCCATCCCCCAGCCTGTACTGATACCAGGGGTTGCCCTGACCCAGGTGCAGGATCTTGCACTTGGCCTCGTTGAACCTTCCAAGGTTCTCCAGCTTGACCAAGTCTCTCTGGATGACATCCCATCCTTCTGGCATGTCAACTGCACCACTCAGCTTGGTATAATCTGCAAACTTGCTGAGGGTGCACTAGATCCTACCACATATGTCATTGATGAAGATACTAAACAGTACTGTTCCCAGTATAGACCCTTGAGGGACACCACTTGTCACTGGTCTCCATCTGGACGTCGAGCCATTGACCACGACCCTCTGGATGCGACTATCCAACCAATTCGACTATCCAACCAATTCCTTATCCACTGAACAGCCCACCCATCAAATCCATATCTCTTCAGTTTGGAGGATGCTGTGGGGGACCATATCAAAGGCCTTACAGAAGTCCAGATAGATGACATCCATAGCCCTTCCCTTGTCCACTGATGTAGTCACACCATCATAGAAGGCTGCTAGGTTGATCTTACTCTACACTTACCCTCTGTATGTGCTAATGCCTGCAGCAAGGTGAAAGGGAGTAGAAGAAATAAATCACATTTACATTGCCCAATATACATAGAAATGCAATGCTGGTAAGTTTCTTTCTTTCTCAAAGTTCAGTAGAGCTACTGTACACTTTATATTTTAGCCATTGTAAAGAAAGTGTGGAACCTACCTTCAGCTGAACAGACAACTTAAAAAGGCATGAATTAAACTGCAGATAAGACAGCAAGAAGGAAAGCAAGAGACCAATGCATTAGCATTGAATTAACTGAAGGAAAAGAGGAAGGGCAAATAGCTTCTGATCTTATTCAGGAAACATAGACTTCTCAGGAGGCCAAGCTGTGCATAATAGCTGTAATTGCTCCAATGGACCATTCTATATGTGTACAATTGCCATAGCATTAGATAATTCCCTCTGGATTTTCCCCAATTAGTATCATTGCATCCCTTGTCTCACATAGACATGGATTACAAAGTAACTGTTAATAATTTTGTGAGCAAATATCTTTACACACACACACACACACAGAATGAAGCCTTTTAACAGTGCACAGAACGAGAGATGTTCAATAGTTTGTTTCACCTCTGGTGTTCCGTACGTGACCCAGTGTCTTGTCATCTGTATTGCACACTACTTCATTCCATCCACCAGCAGACTTCATACCCTGCCAGGTCATGTCCCTACAGGACACAGCACTCCAGCACCTCACAGCTTCACAGGCATTGAAGAATCCCATGCAGAAGCCCTCTGAGGCAAAATGTCATCACCTTAATTTACAAACAGGGAAAAGTACTCAAGACCAACTGAAGGTAAAAAGGACCAACTAATTTTGAGTGCCCAGAACGCATTGCCTGGAAGCAGCACTTTTGGAATACTTAGTGTTAACTAACAACTTACACTCTCGAAACACATCCAGTGCTGGTTTCTAATGCACCTGTGAGCACTTGGCATTTCTCCAAATCACATCCGAGTATTTCACATCAGATAGTTGAGAAAACATGACCATCTACGAAAAGTTGGTCCAAAGTTGCTCAGTGTTACACAGAAGTGGTGAAAAAGCAGCAGCTACCGACACATAGCCCTGTACACAGTTTTAAAATTCCCACTATCCAGATCAGCCCTCCAAGCACAGCAAACAGTCAAGCACTTGGACATCCTAAAGACAGATATGTAAGACACAATCTGGTAAAATCTGAGCTTTAAAAGCAAAGATTAAAACCTAAAATTCCAAGTTGAAAAGGTTTAGTCCAAATTTTTGGCTTTTGAGAAA
Organism: Phalacrocorax aristotelis; assembly: GCF_949628215.1. Lineage (NCBI taxonomy): Eukaryota > Metazoa > Chordata > Aves > Suliformes > Phalacrocoracidae > Phalacrocorax > Phalacrocorax aristotelis. Next base: position 124,012,539 of record NC_134278.1, read on the forward strand.
AAAAAAAAAAATAAGCTAGCAATACATTTAATTTACCAGACTATGAGTTGGCCTCATAGCAAAGCAAACTATTACATTTTGCTTATATACTAATTTTCTTTTATTTCTTTTAGCATACGTAAATGTAGCTTCTGCTACCAGGGATGTGAAGTTTAAGTTATAAATCTACTATGCATTTTCATTTTGGCTATAAGGGGGAAGGGGGGAAATAATTTACTTAAAATATTTTTTTGTTTGTTTGGTTTGGTATTTTGTTTCTTTGTTGAGGTTTTTTTTCTTTTTGTTTGGTTTTGGTTTGGTTTTGTGGGTTTTTTGTTTGGGTTATTTTTGTTGTTTTGGGTTTTGTTTTGTTTGTTTGTTTGTTTTCAACACATGCTTACTTGATTTTTAAAATAATCTGATTTACGGATCAATCCAGTCTAACACTGACAGAAGGACTTAAAAGACAAATTGTAAGAGCTCCCAGGCAAGCTTCAGAGACACACAGAGAGAAATCCAAGAAGTTTATCCAGTGTCCTTGTTCATGCATTCACTGGCAGTTTTAAAACTGAACAAAAATCACCATGCCTCAGTTTTTTACAGGATGGGAACACTGAATTTTTCTTGTTTACACTGTGGATTTGGGGCAGCCGAGGGCTGATAAATAGAAATGTACAACTTTGGAAGCTGCGGGTTTTAAGGCAGGGAGAACTCAAATCAATACCGCTGCTCTTGAATACTGTGGTGTCTTAGCAAACACGGCATGCTCAAATACTACAGAGGCCAAGCCCAGACAGCATAGCCTACATGTTTGTACTCCTCCCACAGCAGTCACAACTGAGAATATCAATAAACTTTCCAAATAGATTCAGGGTCCTTTAAATATTTGAAAGTCTTCCTTTTCAATTATTCAGTCAGACTTAAAGTCAAACTGAAGACAGAAAATTAAAGGAAAAGTGCTCAGCTGAAGCTTTTAATCATGGTTGGCCAGGAATTAGTAAAAATTTCTTCATTTTATTATTATTCCTTTTTACAGCCAGGTATTAATAAGACAAACCATAACACCTAACATCTATTTAAACAAATAATGGTTTTCCTTGTGAAGAGAAGAACAAATTTATTACACAAATTTATACAGAGTATTTCAGAGAATGTTTTAGCAGTTTGGGGCCATAATTACATTGAAAGTTTTATAATCTTAAGTGGTTGTCTGAGAAATTTGGTAGATCCAAGAATGGAGTCAAACTTTGGAATCAACTCTGAACAGTATCAGCCCTTGCTGTGGTATATCTGCCACCTCTGTTCTTGTCATTAGGGGAACTCAAGAGTGGAACATCCAGTCTCAGAACAGGTATATTTCAACATCGTACCCAACAATAATGCCTGGAACCAAAGCAAAGGCATCCCAAGGTGCGCACACATATGCTTCAAAAGTAATCTCAGTTGTTCTTAGTTTAATATTTATTGACAGAGAGGAAAAAACACCATCCTCATTTATGTCAGTACCTAACCAGGCGAACCATAATAAGGCTAACTGCACTGAAAACAAAGACCTGAATTCAGAAAGAAAATAGGTCTAGATTTTTATCCAGCCTGGGTGGGAAGAAGCCACACCAAGCATATCTTTTGCTGAAACCCTCTACAAACAGTGCTAGATAGCGCTGGCGTGTCACTTTAGCCAACAAAAGCTCTCTCCAATGAAGAGATACGTCTTTGTTTCCTCAGACAGAAGAAGCACTTACCATAGCAGATTTAAGTTTAACCTAGGAGCCTCAGTACAACCATTGCTGACAACATGGGCAGCAGAGAGATACAAATCACTCCAAGCAAGGTGAAGACTTAGTCTCTTGAGAAACAGCAGAGTGTTTCTGTGATAATCTTAACACTTTTAAAATTGGAAGATTTTACTAATCTGTGGTTGGTTTTAAAACATGACCAACAGACTAAAAATGTCTCTATTCCAGTTCCTCTTTTGCTGGGTTTTACAAAGCATAAATGACTGTTATTGGTATTTTCTATGCCTATGGAATGCTGTTAGCACTATGCTCTCAAGCCCCACTCTGTGTCCTGACCACACATGAAGATGAAAGATGTTGAAAAATTAAGGATAAACCAAGCATGGTACACTGATGAAGACAACCACAGCAAAGGGTACAATTTCTGGAAAGAGTTGCCTTTACATTACTGTAATTTCAACCCACTTCTCGAGCCCTAGCTTAACTTAATTGACCAGTGAAAACCCAAAGCCTGTATTGATGTGCATATTTTAAATCACAGTTTTGCATGTGCATATGCAGGCACCTTATCTTAAGTTGGTCCGTCAAGAACGATTGCATATACACCCCACCCCAATATACACTATATATTTTTCTTCCCAGCTGATAGAAGCAAGAATTGCTCATGCACTCCAGGTACCTCCACACTGAGATGAACTATGTGACAGCACCATTACATAAGTAACAGCAGGAGAAAATCTCCAATAGATATTAATTTATGGAATCATCCATGTAAGAAAGGTCTTAAGATTTAATAACAGTCCAAATATACAGTGCAAGATAGACTTTGACAAGCATGCTCACTTTCTATTCGCTCCCCTAAAAATTGAAAATGGAACTAGTTTCCACACTTCCTCTGTGCCTTCCCCCATTAACATGCACTGCTGTGGGACACTCTGCACATCACATAACCACCGGACTGCATCCAGGCTTGCTGGTGATATTACAAATCAAGATCAATACCTCAGGCTTTTACAGTAGATAACTATTGTTGCACTGATTTGTAGGACAAATACCTTCTGACTTGTTTATCCCAGTACACTGCCAAATCATGTGAACAAAATGAAATTCATTTAGTCACACAACTAAAAATGTAATTTAAAAAACCTACAATTTCTTTTTATTATGCTACATAACCCAAGCTGCTGTGTTTAAACATTCAGGCACCTGCAAAAATCCTCACACCCCCTACACTGGAAAGATCACATGACTTCATTAAGATTAAAAGGACATACTGGATTTCTTCTAAAATGCATAAACAATAACTTACTCATTCCAGGTAACAGAAAATATAAACAACCTGAGAGATGTAAACCAGAAAAAAAAAAAATATACAACCGTATTCCCACTGACTACAAGTTGAAAGGGATTTGGTATTTAATCACTTGACAGTAATTAAACATCTAAAACAAATTAAAAGAATACATCAGTGATATTTATTTGAGGGGAAAAATGAAAAAATGCAATCAAATCAGAAATAAATCATTACTGTATTATCTGAGGAAACTGAAAAGTTAGTCGACACAATAAAATAAGGAATTACAAAAAAAAAAAAAAACATGCTGCAAACCCAGAACATGATTTGTAGCTAGATCAAAACCAGAGATGGTTATAGAAGCTACCTCTACAATAAAATCTGTGATATAAAATATTTACTGAAAGCAGCCAAGCCATACATACAATAAAGGATATGGGAAATGACCATGTCTATTCGACTGTAATCTATAGTGAAGTCACTGAATAAGAAAAATCACTTACACACAGGCATGAAATTAAACCTGAGAAAGGTATGCACTGGACTGCAGTCCTCTCTCACCAAAGAACTGCAAGCATTTATACTTTTGTAGGTTATGAATGCATTCTAAATTTATCTTTTGGTAATTAGACATCACTAGAGGATAAATTAGGGAAAAAAGTCATAGGAAAAGGAAGCATGGGTTTTAACTGTGAGGGTAAATAGCCACAGGAGTATATTGTCAAAGGAAATTATTAATTCATAACAGAATATTAGCTGCTTGGGGGTTTTGGCTTTGCTTTCAGAGACATGACTTAGTTAATGACCGTTAACTGTACATTACTGGGCTTGGTGTAGTCACTGAATATTTGACCCGAGATACGTAAGACAATCTCTCACAGAAGAGTGGAGTTACTGGGCAAAACTTTGGCTTGTGGCAATATGGGAAGTGAGACCAAAGAGCAGCACTGGGCTCTCCAAGCCTCAGCAACCACAGCTGAATCTGTGACATGTCTCAGTTCACAGACAGGTGCTATGGCACTTGCAGAAAGACTGAGAAGACAGGAAATGCTCATGTCAAGAGACAATGTGTGCCGCTTAGGGAGCACAGAAATGACAAATTGTGTCTACCATCACCACTTTTAGACAGCTCTTACATGTTCAGGATTTGACTTTAAAAAATGGTAGGTACAGCTGCCAGTAAAAATCAGCGAGAGCCTTAACTATCAGGCAGTTCTGAGAATATCTTCATCACAGAGCAGATACCACAGCAAAAGCATCGTCAGTGCAAAACTGTTTCTGTCAAGGGTACAAAACACAAGTCTCACAGGCTTCTGGTTGAGCAGGCTGGAGACACTTAGCTCAGTTCAGCTAGGAGTATGTCAAAATCTGCCTGAGCTATTATATTGTGCCAGTATAAAGTAAAACTCCTGAACTGTACTAAATAGTACAAGCCTGATCAAACCAGAAAAAACAATCATTAAAGATTGTAATTTTGTACAGAGTAGCAACTGACCTCCATTCATTCATGCAACAATCTTCCCATCAGTCCAACATGGACAATGTAATCAATACTTTGTGGCTTCTTTGAGGAGGAAAAAGAAAAAAAAAAAAAAGAAAAAGCCAGTGAACCCATCAGGAAGGTTGTTTCCCTGCTTCTCACACAAGGGGCACTGCAAGGAAACACAGGGAGGTGTCTCCCCAAGACAAACTGGTGGGCAAGGACACCAGTTGCAGCAAAGCTCAAAAGCAGCTAGTGAGGATTTCTAGGGAAACAGACAGCAACAAGTTTGTTACAACCCACATTTCTATAGGTTCACCCTACTATGTGAATTACATCATTTACTTTACAAACAAGCTATGGGGATAGTTTCACGGGGTATGAGTGGGGTAGACAGGAAGTCCTTCTTGTCCTCCAGTGAAAGGAGGACAAGAGGAAAGAGAAATGGTATTTTTCCTTTATTATTAAAAGCTACTTCCTCGAAACCACCCCTGCTCAATAGTCACTTTGTCCCTGATCAAATGACACAGCTCATTATTATCCACAGAAGCAGCAGCAATTTAGTGTTGAACTCATGCCTATCCTCCTGAAAACTTGCCAAACCTCTAGATACTGCAGACACCATCTGGGAACAAAGTATTTATTTCTTATCAACACTTATTGTTTAAATGGAACAGTAATATAAATGCATCATTCTCCCTATTAGCCTACGGATGTGAGAAATACATGGGGGGGCAGGGATGGAGGGGGAGTACTTGTGATTCCTCAGGGACATATGCATCCCATTTAAAACAAATACACAGCCCAGTGGCGCGAAGGGAAAAGCGAAGGGAAAAGCGAAGGGAAAAGCGAAGGGAAAAGCGAAGGGAAAAGCGGGGGACTCTCGGATATATGTAAATGGTATTATCTGAGCTCTTTGCAGTATGAACTTCCATATATAATAATGCCAAAGATAGTGATAACTCTCCATTTTGTTGTCAGGGCAGGAAGAAGTATTTAATTTTTTTTTTTCTTTAAACCCCAAAAAGCTCAAAATTACAGTATCGCCCTCAAGGCCAATTTGAAAACTTTTCTGCTCACATACTTGTATCCTAATAATTAAAAATAATGTATGGCTTTCCTTGCCCCTGAATTTCAATGAAATACTATGTTCTTTTCAGTATATACTGCTTTTGAAAATGGAATGGAGGTGCTTTGAAGAATTTTGATCTTAAATCTTATCTAAGAAAAAGGATCTATTACCAAATTTTAAAAACATGCCTTTTTTAAAAGTTACAACTGAAAGGAAACCTTAAAGCTTACCTTTTTCCACCTGAAATTAACAGTATTTTTAGCCAACGTTGCATTTTTCAATTCTCTCCCTCAGGGCCTCCAAGCATTAAGTGCCATCACTGAAAGGTGAGAATTAGCGACCTCCATTTAGGAACATCAGAAGCTCGGAGGCACTCACCACTTGGCTACCGCACAGTGAATCTTCATACTCACAGACACTGTCATTTGCAGTGCACAGCTACCGACAAAAGCAGCTGTTGTTTTCCTTCTTCCCTAAATCTTTACCGGGGGTGTTACACACCACGTCTGCTGCCTGGTTGGAAAGTGAGCAGTAGCAGGTGCAATGCTGGTTTCTTTGCTGCCGGAGGACATTCTCATCATCTCATTGTCTTTCCAACCTCATATTGAGAGCTTCAAGAAGAGCCTGCATTTGAATTTTGACTGTGAGGCAGTTAGCTTATTACCACATTTTAAGCATATGGAGCAGCAACAACTCTTAATTTTTAGTTTTAATGGAATTACTATTGTCAAAATCAAGACAGCAGCCCACCCTTAGTATTCATCAATTCAGTAGCCTTTCATAGGTTAAAAAAAATGCACTGTGTTCAACTTATTCTTTACAATAAGAATCAAAATACCCATACTGATTTTTTTTTTTTTTTTTTTTTTGAAACAAATTGCAACTACTGGAATAAAAAAAAAACTTCCACCTATAAGATTTACTGTTTGAACACTGGCACTTACTAGTTAATGCTTTCCAGCACTCAAAGACAAGGCGCCTGCAACTGCTAAGTACCGTTACTGCAAAACAAAGCTAGACAGGATGCATAAGAGATTTTACTGCCTTCCCAATAAAACATTTAGACTGTAAGTTATTCCTCCACCCTGATTAAAGGGTGAGCACTTAGCTGCAGCCTACCACAGGCTGCCTGACCCCTCACAGCACCGCACCATCCACCACCTGTTCCCTATTTGCTCCGCTCACCTACACATGTGAAGGCCAGGGTTCGAATCACTTCTCACCCTGCTGGTCCGTGCAATAAGGTATGCCAGAGGGTGAATCTCTTCTCCTGCACTGGAAAGTAGGCAGCCTGTGCAACCACGGAAGATAACACCTTGTACATCAGTCAGGCCTCCGTGTTGCCCGCGATTATCTGATCACAGGTGTCGTTGACTTCTTAGGCTGTCCTGCCAAAAAGACTCCAGAATGTTTCTTCAGCTACAACTCAACCACATCTCACTCAAATATATGAGAGCAGCAACACTATGAAGGGGCAAAGCAGGGGGTCAGAAACTAGAGCCCCCAAAACAACACATCAGTGCTTAGTCCATTCATTTTCCTTAAGGCATGCTGACCCTCACCGTCCACCCTGTCAGCTCCCTCCAGCTGAGAAGGATCCAGTGCATCCTATTACCACAGACTTGGGATCTCTCTGCCCCGGCAGCAGCAGCCGGCTGGGCAGAGCCACCATGACCTTCTCTGTGCCCCCACCAGCAATGCTTCTGTGGGCTTGCCCACACTGAGCCCAGTCGCACAAACCCCACTCACGATGCAGAGACAAAACTGTAGCCGTGCATCCATGAGGAAAAATATTTCAACATAGTGATGAAAACACAATAAGCAAGTAGCAATTATTTCCTTTCAGGTGAAAATCATAAGCATGTTTGACAATATTTCTAATTCCCCAATAACCACAACTAGAGACTAACAGCTGCTGCTGCTATGAAGGGCCAGGAAGCTTCCACACGAAAGCTACATGCAGATACAACTGTTTAGACCCATGATTATAAAGGTCAGGAAACCCGCAATTGCAAATCCTTCCACAAAAGGGCAAATTAAGAACCACAAAAAGGGAAAGTGGACAGGGAATGTGAAACTGTATTAAAAATACACAAAGAACCAGTTACTTCTCAAAAATCTTCTTTCAAAAATTGTCTCTGATGTAAAGCTGGGTAACAGGTTTTAAAAAAGCATTGTTTTTTAATCAAAAACACTTTTTAATATTGAAACTTTTGTATAAGACTACAGAAGAAAAATTATTGCAATAGTTGCAAATATATGCAGTAATATTTTCTGTTACAATTCACTGCCCTTTCCAGTACCAGAACTGGGGATCATCAATTAAAAGTTGCACAAGGCAGCTTCAGAAAGAACAGAAGGTGACACTTCCCCATGCAACATCCCCTTCAGCTGCAGAACTTAATTTGCTACCAAATTCAGCGTCACCAGGCCCAAGCCTAACTCCCCCCAAGTCACAAATCACTACAGGCTGCCAGCACACAGTGGAATGTGTATTCTTGTCCTCTTGCCTTGCTGTTATTGACTGCTACTGGACTGCTACACGGACCCCTTGGTCTTCAGTTATTCCTTCGGTTATTTTTATGTTCTTATGTAATCTACAGTAATAAATAAATACATCACATCAAAGCACTGCAATTAAGGATAAAAGCAGTCTAGCTTACTTCAGTGATGCAGAATACAGTAGAAGATAAACAGATTTCTAAAGTACATAATGGTAGCAAGAGCTGAAGTTTTAGAATACCCTTTCTTTTGAGACAGCAAGCACTACTTTAGCATGGATTTTGTATTTCCTGAGTAAAGTAATCCCCTGATATTAAATCATAAATGTAAAGTACAGTCTTACATAATTTCTTTTACTATTCCTTTTAAAGCATTATTTGCATATTCTAAGATCATGGGGAGCAGGAAAAAAAGCATATCTCCATGAATGTAATACAGGGCCTGACAAAAAAAAAGAACAAACAAAAAAAAAAAACCCACCAACTATAAAGCAGTAAGAGCAACTGGATACAGTTTTTGTTACTATTTTTACAATATCTTTCCATCACCTGAAGTGAACTACTTGGGCAATCTTATGTAAGGCATTTTAACTGTGAGTCATCTGTAAGTATGCTCTTGCATACTAAATAAGCCCAAAACAGTTGGTACTTCATGCTGAGTGACACCCCTGTTTTGCTTAAGTCTTCAGATTCCATCTTTGCATGGTATTTCTACTCATTTTAGAAACAGTGTATTACAGGTTACATATCTTTGCTTCTGTTTGCCTTTTTTATTCACCAGTACAGATCTGCATTCAAGTTTCAGGTGAGTCATTAAATCCAGGGAAAATGCCAGTCTTGGTACTCGCTGGGACTTCACCACCACCACAAAATAGTCCTTCATTCTTCTTCCAACCGAGTAATACCTGACGAGACATCTATGTGCCTACTTGACTAGGAAAAGAAAGATAATAGATATAGCTAGAAAAACATTCTTACTGTACTGAAACAAAACCAGAAAAATCTTGACCTATGCAAAGCTTACTAAAAGTAGCTTCCATAAAGAAAAATTCCATTGTGTGAAACCAATGAAATCAGATGTTTTTCTTACTGAAGTTTCCAACTACAAACTCGCTGCTTTACCAGAACACAAAACCAAAAACCTGTAAGGTCTTATCGTTGGGGTTTTTTTTTCATTTTTTTCACCTGTACAAACAAATCATGATACATAACAAAAAAAGCCCAAAACAAACAAACCTGTTTCCACAGAACAGACATTTCCAGCAGAATAAAAAGATTCTACGAATGAATTACCCTCACTGGAAATATTTAATCCAAAATTTCTTACATTAATGATAATATACTGAAGTTCAGGCAGAGAATCCAATAGATAATTTGCCCTCTAAAATTCTAAATTGTAGTTAAGAACTTAAATTATGCTAGTATTAAGGACCCTTCTTTCTCATTGCATACATCTTCACGACTAAGGACGGCCATAGCGTCACAGCAAATTACAGCGTGCTTTGACAGCTCATCCAGATGGTATCTTGTATTTATATATCCAGCTGCAAAAAATAGTGTTTAAATAAGACCACTTTTAAGCATAGATAAAAGCCCCACTGACCACCTATAATATCAGTCCATGTACAACACAGAATGACAAAAGAAATCAATGTACGTGAAACTAAACACATTTTGTAGGTGCACAGAAGAAACAAACATAAGAGTTATGTTAAAAGGAGTTAAAAATTACCTCCAAAGTCAACTTGCATCTCCTTGGAAACAATCTCTGAGAATTCCTATATTTATTCAACTCTAATTCCTACTTCTTTTTAGGCACTGCAGGAAATCCTAACTTAGGCCAACCACTACTTTAATCACAGCAGACTGAGGGGAGGGGGGTGGGAACCAAAACAAAACAAAAACAAAAACAAACAAAAAAAACCCAAACCAAACATTTAAAACAAAAACAACCCACACACACCTTATTAGACTAGGTTCCTTCTTCTAATTGACATTGAGTACCATTTGGAATCAAAACAAATAATGTATGGCATGAACAGCCAAAAGATTACACAGATGCCAAATTTCCCTTCAGATTTTGCAATACCTGGCTAGAGCAGACTTACAGATTATCCATGCACACTTGAAACTTGGGACAGTTCAATGGACAAATTAGTTGCTGTTTCTGCTCACTTTTAATGAAACATTCTACTCAAACATTATTTTATGTGAGGATATGTACGCTCCCACACCACTCAGTAAAAGACAACCCAACACTTTCAGGTAAGTCTCCAGGACCTATGCTTTATAGTTATTACTTGGCTATAGTTACTCAGAATAATTTTTGTGTCTCCCCGCCATTTTCTCCTCTAAGAATGGATTCTCTAAAAGAACTTCTTCCCAGTCTTTTTATTCTGATATGCCATGAACACAGGAACCTGCACATATACTACTTTAAATTAAATATCACCAGTACAGACCAGGCACTATTTCAAATCAACCAGACAACCACAAATTAGAACTTCCAATTCAATAACTGCAATGTTTCTTTCCAGCTGTGCTATTATTAGCAGTATTATACATTTTGTACCGAGGCTTTTTCACATACTTCTGATAATGACCATTGAATAATTTGCAAGTAAAAGTCACCTTTTTTTGTCCAGTCTTCTGTCCATTAGGCCTGGAATCTATGCACTGGCTTCCAGTATCCTCCCACATACTGTCCGTATTACATGTCCTCATCTTCAATGGCATAGCTCTCCAAGTCTCTATATCCTAAGTCATCATGAGTCCAGAGGAGCCCAGAATAGACCCCAAGACATCTTCTGTGTCCCTGGGCACACTACCTCATTCCCCTGTCCCTTCATCTCACCTCATCTCGGTGTTTCTCCATCATGCCTATACAGAGCCTATGCTCTTTCAGGCAGGAACTGTGACTCACTGTGCTTTTGTACAGAAGCATAGCGGCACCCTCGCCTCAGCTGAGCCCTCTGGGCACTATGTAATACAATCAATAATAATAATTTATTTTGTCCCTTGTTTCCTCTTGCATCCAACAGCTGTGATCTTTCCTCTGATAGCTGAATACACATTGTAGCTCCTCAGGTTTTGTCTCACTAGCAAAGACATCCATTCTTCCCCTCTCCTCAGGCCTACCTAGAATATCTTACCCAGTTCTTCAAGACAGAGTAATTGGTTCTTTCTTCAAATTCTATCCCAAAATTCATTTCCTTCAGGTATACTTTCACTACTAATCTAAGGCACCTTACGCTATTTCAAACCCATAGGTTAAGGCAGTAAGAGGTAAATACAAGTGTTTCAGAATTAAAATACACATGTTAAATGGAAAATTGTATTTTCCATATGTACATATTATCTCTTATCAAACTAAAGGGTGTCAAGGAGTACCAGTCTCTACATAGGGCAAATCCTTCACTGCAGTTTGGCACCTCTGACAATGGTTTCATTTATTTCAGTAGATTCCTATTGACATTAAACACAGGAAAATGTTCAGAAAAAATATTAATGTACTTTCATCCATACTCATACACACACAGACACACACAAGCAGTCAAGAGTCCAACAAAGCCAGAGCTCTTTTAGAGAGCCAGACCTCAAATCAAAATTAGTGTTTTCTCCCAGCATCAGTCATCAACATTTTCTTTGTGTCAGTTACTTAAATACTGCAGCACCTCTTCTTAGACAGAGAACACAAGTCTTTACCATGTAACCATCCCCAACATAATTTTTCAAGAGCTCCCATTATGGATGCTTCTCACAGAGCTGTGGCGTGAATGGGGAGAATCACAGGCAACTTGTGCCATTTGAAGTGAGTACAGACACTACACTCGAGCAAAACTATGTAAAATCTGGGTTAAAACCACAGGCAGGTTATCTACACTAGCACGTCACATCACTACCACTTGGTTGCTGCCACCAAGGAAGCAGATCTAGTCACCAGACAAACATCAAAGCACCTTATCAAGACATTAATGTCCTAAAGTCTAGCACTGAACGAGTGCCAATCACAGCCAGATTTGTTATAACTAGTCTTACAATTTAGGGACCCCATCTGTAATTAAGAAACGCCAACAGAAGAATTGAGTGGGACATTGGCTTTGGTTTAGAGAACAAACTGTAAAACTTCCCTGTCTGCAGGTTGAAACTCAGATTGTGACAGCTCACGAGCTGGACTTACACCATTCACACAGTGGAGGAAAATTCAGCTCTGCAAATGCAAAGTGATGCAACATTTCTGTGCAACTATCTAGAGACCTCAAATCGAAGCTGACTTTAACATTTCAAGTTATGTATTTTCTTTTTTACAAATATTTCCAGAAATAATACTTCTTGTTACTTGTGGCCATCGAATTAGTTGTGCTTTTTAATCATTCTTATAGCGATTACAAATGTTACATACATATAGTCTGAGGGATCTTTCATATAATATTTTCCCCCTCACACTGAATTCTCCTCTGATGTGTTTTATATAGCAGTTAGGTACTGTTCTTAAAAAAAATATTTTCTTTAAATTTAAAAGACAGTAATACAGCTTTACATTTCCTACAAAGAATGAGCACAACCAGATGGAGGGGCGGGATATATTAATGAAAAAATATCCTTTAACATTATAGAACCCTAAGAGATATGAAGGTAGTTTCCTTATGAGAAATAATTTTTTCTATTTCTTTCTCATGTTGTTTCTGGAAAATAAAGCATATTACAAGAGGCCTTGTAATTCTCTGGCCAATGTTCAGAGTTGGAATAAGGGAGACTGACTGAATTAGTTTTAATTCAGATCCTGCAGGATTACTCTAATCATTGACCATTTTAAATCTGAATGTGAACACTTTTTATTTATTAGTTTCTTCTAAAATGGTACTTTCTTTTTCACATGAAAGTGAAACTTTATTTCATCATGACTGAAATCCTGCAGTCATGGTATATAGTTCAGTTCATGCTGTCTTGCCTGGGCCAATATAGGTTCTAAAACTATTGACAAGCCCTGAGGTGAGACAGGCTGAACTCAAGAAGTCACTTTTTTCCTCTCTAGGTGGACAACCACTGGAATAAACTGCCCTGAGATGTTGTGGATCTGCATCTGTGGAGATAGTCAAAACCTAGATGGACTAGATCACCTCCAGAGGTCTCTTCCAACCTCAGTGATTCTGTAAGAAATCCAAAAAGAGTGCATTAATAATAATTAATGCAGTCTGAATAGTTAAAATCACCAAGAAAAACATGGTTCAATTAAAACACCTGCTCAGGGCCCAGGAGCAGCCAAAATCAGCAGGAGAACAACGATGGTTATAATTAATTTGGACTTTACATGTTTGATCAATCAGCCTCCAGGCAATTTACGGCAGGAGGAATGCAACTTCATCTTCAAGTTAAAGATGGAAATCTGGGTATGATTACACACACTGATTCACATTTTAACAAATGCAGTTTTAGCAGCAGAAGTAGAAGATACAGTGATTATGTGTCTTCAGTTTAGCTGAGGTTTTTTTGTACCTAAAGAGGGATCTGAGGGTTGCTTTATGTTCCAACAACATTGTACTTAAGCTTCCTCTTCAGAGGATGAGTTTCCAGAAATCAGAAGCCACATCTCCTAGCCAATGTGCTGTCAACTAGACCACACTCTCTCCCTAGTAATAAAAACATATTTCATGACAGGACCCTCATTATTTTCATTCATAATCCCCAATACTTATGGAGGTGCTTTCTAAAGAGATTCTTAACAGAAGATCAGGATAGAGGCCAAGACTTAATCAAAGATTAAGCTGATCAGATATTTCAAAGAACCCAAGCTCCCTAAGCCACAAGTAGCATGAATCTGTAATACTTGTTCCATCATTGATCTTTACAACCTCTCTGTAGCTAAACAAAGTGGCACTTAATTTTTCAGCTGTCTGGACTTCACTACCTTGAAAGCCCTCCCATCAGATTTCCCTCCACCAGATCTGAAGAAAAAGCTAAATCAGAGAGGAAAAATAATACCAGAATTTTTGTTGTTTAAAAATCAATCCATATTCAAGTGAAATAGTTAGCAGCAGTCATAAATAATTACATTTCTCATGGTTTATATTTCTTTTCCAGGAAAAGAAAAAATATAGCTTTTCATTCTTGATCTTGCAAGCTCCAAGGCTAAAAGATTCATGATTCATCTCTGTTTAGCCTGGTTTGCCAAGAAAACCATGCCAGCTGAGCTGTGCAGCTAATGCACTGAAATGTACTAGAACAATGCAACAGAATTCCTAATGCCCACAGCCTGGGGAACACGGAGGGCGGGGAAGAGTTCATGAAAACATTTCAAGAGGCCAAGTAGTTTGATAGTTCCCTTAAACAACCTCAGTAACCTAACATGCTGTTAAAAAAAAAAAAACCAAACCACAAATAAAACACCCAAACCAAAACCCCCAAAAAAACCCAAAACCCAGCCCACAATCTGAAAATAATCCTTCTCCATAAGAAAAGTCTTCAATCTAAAACAATATTGGAGAGGACTCTCCCCACTGCAAGCTGTACCACAGTTTCATAGATGTCATGTTGACGAATAAGGTAGGAATGATTCTTCTATCAGCTAATCTTTAATAATACTCCATTTGTCCCCTGGATCATCTCCAACTCTTGTAACAGCAGCTTCTCTCAACCTCCAGAGCCAGTTCATGAGCATCACATCATGATTCATCAATTACAATGACACCTTAAAATGACACATCCCTGAATTTCAAAAGATCATGATGGACTTAGTGCACTTTTCAGCTACAAAGACCTCCTCTCTGCAATTATTAATGTTCTGCAGCATTGGGCTAATCACAATGCACTGTTTTTTGTATTCTGTTCACCTCTACTACTTAAATACTGTCTGAACATAAAGCGTGTAAAAATCCAGTCCTTGGCACAAATGACTGAATCTGAAAATGTAACATGCAAACAACAGCTAAGTGAGCTAGCTACCATCTCTAGATAGGATATTAAAAGAACACTATTTAAAATACAGAAGTTACACAACCAGAACCTAGTGAGTTCTAATGTTGCTGACTGACCGCACTTTCTCATTTTAATTCTCTTATACATCCAATGAGCTCAACAGTCCTTGGCCACCAGGAGGTGTGAACTCAGAATCTTCTGGTAGCGCTGAAGGAAAAGGTTCACCCTTCCAGATGAACCGGCTAAAATATTGCCAGGTACAATGACAGAACTGCCTTCCACAGACCAGAGGGTTTGATGGGAGAAACGCAATTCATTCCAGACCAACTTTCTCTTGCTGCTGAGAAATTTGAAGCTAGTATAATGAAAAGCCAAGGGGGAATGAATTCCTCCTGGAGGTCAGTACCAAACGCAGGTAGCCCGATTCTGATCTGTCTTCTATCTTGCAAGATTGAGTGGAGTGATGCAAATATCTTCTGCAACATGGTTTTCTTCACCTCATAAGGAGAGAAAGAAATAAGTGTTTTGGGCTACCTTCCAGATCAGAATTCTCCAAGTCCAATGAAATTCTTTTCTGTTCTCTGAACCAAACAGCTTTCAGCAATATGTGTCCAGTCTCAAAAACAGTATTTATTTGTGATTTTACTATACTGTACCTCCTTAGTGAGGAACACAAATTACAGACTAAAGCTTGCTTTGTACCTTGAGGGAAAAAGAAAAAAAAACTAAAACCAAACAGAATTTCATAGGATAAAGAAAAGGTATGGCTCCTGTTTGCCTGAATAAAAAAGTAAAGGTTGACTGCAAAAAAAAAAAAAAAGTCACAAGAAACTTAGAAAACAGAAAGTATTAAGTAATATATAAAAGCAGTTTCCATCTCCCCTGAAGTATTACAATGTTAAAATCTTTCAAAACAGTTCTTTATCTGTAGCCAAAGGAAAAAAATATAAGTGATTTTTTTAAAAAATCATAAAACTACAATGAGTTTAAAATTTTAACAACACTTATCTCTTTAGGGTATAAAACCTTTAATATGAAAATATATTCCATTTTAAAAGAATATTAAATCCAAATCAAGAAATATATTAACCTTTACTCCAGCAAAAGTTGGACTAAAAGAACAAAACTATGTATATCAGTAGATCAGTTTTACAAGAGGACAAGAGGTTGTTTATACATTCTTCCATTTTTCTAAACATCATCTTCAAGACAAGAGACTACCACTTCGGGTTTACCCCTCCAGCTCTTCATAAAGAGAGAGGAGAGAGATGAGTTTTTGAAAGAATTTAAAGTTTGAAAATGTATTTCAATTCCAGATACGAGTTAGTTTAGACATTAAAAGAAAAAAAAAAAAAAACATACAGAAATCCCTACAAGGTCACGAACAACCATGAGTCGGCAACAAGAAAAACAGAGAAAAGCGAACTGTATATTTTCAAGCAAGTATCTGTATCTGATTTTCTTTCTTCACTCTGACCCAAATTAACTCCTGTGTTTAAGGAAGAAAAGCAAGTGCTATACGAAGTTTTAAGTAAACACTGTCATGAGACCATGCCATCATTTAAAATAATTCATTTCCAATAACAGAGATGTCTCTGGACAAGGCAACTGGAAAACAATGCCTACCATAGAATAAAACATACGCAAGGGTGCACAGAAGGTTTGATTCCACTTATGGAAAATTCAGTAAGTATGGGGAGGAACTTAGACTCTTTCAGCAGGAAATAAGCTGGAAAAGGATTGTCACCAGATATTGCCATGCAAATAAATGTGTAACCAAAAGCTGGTTGAAGATGTTTCCATTCAAGCCTTTCAGTTTTACTGTAGGCTGGGATTTGAAGTGCTAGACTAGGAAGAGTAGAAAAATGTGAGTAGAAGGTAAAGACCTGAACATTCTTATGCCTATGTATTTTCTCATTATATATTCTGCTGCGTTCTAAGTGCAAGGTAAATCATTTTGATAAACTCAGAAAACTGGCAGACCTATTTTGTTATTTACCTGCTCTCTGAAATGAACCTGCAAGTGTGTGTAATTTTCACTGTTTTACCATTGCCATAGTTAACACAGGAGTCTCAACGAGCAACACTGCGCAGCGAGAGCTCAGTGCCATAAAGTGCTGATGTTCCTGAAACAGGCTTTCCTTAGGCTTGCAGACACCAAATAAAATCACAGGAGAGCTTACGATATTTCAGAAACTTTGTGTCAAGATAGTTCCTTACCTTGAAGTATAACTGAAACTTTCTTCAATAACTAAACAAAAGCATTTGTACTTACCTAAAAGTAAAAGCTTCAAGACAAAAGAGATCTCCAATCTTGTAATACAGACCAGGAAAAAAAAGATTACTCTTTTTTTAAACAAGATATAAAGAAAAATATGGCACACAACACAAATTACAAATGCTACTCTGCAAGTACAACATTTGGTTTCTTAACAAATACTTCAGGGAGATGCGCAGAAAAAGAAAAAGCTAGCTTTCTTCTCAGAAGAGGAACATATGACAGATTATACTTTTGCTGAATTGGACAAGATGGTACAGCTGCGTGGCAAAGTTGGAACTGTTTCCAATAATTAAACATAAATATTTTGAAGGACAGTTAGCAATGCATACACATTTTTAAACTAATTGTGTAAAAGCCAGGTCACACGCTTTTGGTACATAAGCAGGATAAATGTTAATTGTGCTTAAAATGGCAGACAACGAGCACAGAAAAGGATATGCATTTGACATATTTAGGCTGTTACATACAACAGTGCACAATGCTATTAGAGTAGATCCAGCTCTGGTTAAAATCTAGAAGAGGTTTGACATTAATGTCAGTGAGAACAGAACCAGACTTACAAAAAACACGCATAGCCACATAGAGACCCTTGCAGTCACGAACCAGTAAATCAATTCATAAAATGTTTAACAGATGCAGAGTAGATTGTCCTGCCAGGTATTATACTAAAATCAACTAATTTACGTTCAGATGGCAATATAATTTAAGCAACAGGTAAGAGAACAAGGTTCTGACTTAAAGCAGTGCCTTTGTAATATAGGAATTTTTTATTAGGCTTCTGGCCAAAAAAAAAAAAAAATTTGTACAGTATTTTCTTTCTAGCCTTTTGCTAAAAAAATAACGCTTAATAACCTGTTATACCAACCTGCCTGCTTTATGTATTTCTTTCATTTAAACAATTTATTCCTCAGGCAGGGAAAATGAGATCCAGCTAGAAATCTTGAAATGAATAAAGGGATATAAGGATTTTCTTCAGCTGATTAGTCTGTTTAAATGTATGCAATAAGGCTACAAACCCATTTCACTCACAGAACTCCTCGTTTCTCTGCCCCTCCCAATAAAAAGAATTACTAGGGTACAACTATTAATAGCAAACCATAACTTTTGTGTAAGAACTTACTACAACAAAGTGCGCTTCCCATGCTCTAGATGTGGTTCCAATTGTCAAACTGTAATTCTGTAACAGATATAAACCATCATAAAAAACCTCACTCATTGATAGGAAGTCACATAAGTACATGAAGAAGTAATTTTGTTAGCATTCACGCTCCCACGCAGTTCACTACCCAATTAAACTCATTCCTTTATTGAATGTGTGTTCTGACCCACGTTAGTTTATTCTGTTAGTAAACCAAAAAGTGCAGCAAGGCCTTCCTATGTAAACAGAAATGCAAATGCCATGCATGGAAACAAGGTTGAGCATTTCTCACACACTATATTAATTGGATTACTTTACAGGATTACAGCTTCAAAAACTGATACAGTAACTCTCACCTAGAGGTTTTTTGAGAGTCAGCAGAACGTACCTCTGTGCAGAGGGCCAGAGTAAACAACTCCTTAAGCCAGGCACAGGACTTCTGCAGAGAGGTGATTTACCAAACCAGAGGGGCAATCCCCAAAACAAATTGGTTTGAAAGAGAAGAATATTGTCACTGATGCTCTTTTAACTTTGCAGCTGTCGAGTAAAAAATAAACTATAGAACAGAAAGCTGAATAAAAAATGGGGATAAAACAGAAAGTGTGTAATTGTGCCTTGCTAACAGATTTGTAGTATAAGGAAAGAAGAAATTCAGAGTCTTCAGCTGCAATTGCAGCTGACAAAAAAATTATAAGCTAGAGTTCAACTAGAAATCTCAAAATAAAAAAAGAGCATTACATTACTCTGACATAATCAGAATGAAGTGACACCTGTAACATTATGAATAAAATATATCAACATTGCAGCTTGATACATCTTTAAACCACATTAATTTAATTTTCAGTAGATTAAAACAGGTATGAAAAGTCCTTAAAAAAAAAAAAAAAGACTACATTCTCAGTTGGCTGTAGCCAATAAATAGATGTAAATATGCAGTTATACAGTTTTCATTTAATTGAGCCACACATTTTACCTAGAAAGAGATACCTCCGTTCACCTTTAGGAACATGAAAATTTAATTCTCACTACCAATTACTCATTTTTCTCCCCCATTTTCTCCACGGAAAATGAAAGTGTTTCTTTTTGTGTCTAAATTCAGAGTTATATTACACTTTATATGCAAAAGCATCTATTTTATTTTGGAGAAAAGCCAGGCAACAAGCTATGCCTCTCAAGAGGATGACAACGCTCACCTATGAGATTTGTCAACACCCCCCCCACATTCCATCTCTCTTCCTTTCTAGACAAATTCTGTCCATTTGAAATTAAGGATTTCAGAACCTCTCAGCTAAATGAGCTGAAGCTTTCCAGAGGTCAAGCATGCAAAGGAAAAAGAGAAGAAAAATGCAGCCTGATCATGCATCATTACAAACAATGTAGAAAAACCTGTATTACTGAAGTTCTCATTATAACCTCTCTCCTACTCAATGAACTTGATGTGACATTTTTAATACACTTACTTTCTTGATCTGAGAGAGGAAAAAAGAGAAAGACCTTGACCCTGCTCTTTGTCAGCTCAAGAGAGCAATTTAAAGGAAAAAAAGAAAAAAAAGAAATTCCAAATTTAAGAGACCCCGTCTGGGAAATATCCTTCTACCAGTTTGAATGGCTGCTTAAATTCATAACTAAAGACAAAAGCAAGTTCTGCCACAGGCTTAGGTTGAAGCTATGTCAAACTTCAAATCAGGAAGAACAATCAAACCCAATACCAAGGGATCTCAATGGCTGTGACAATAAAAAGGAAGAGTGAGAGAAATTAAAAAGTTTTGGACACGGAGGTTGAAAGACTAAAGAAAAGCAACCTCAAATGAACAAGCACATAGCATGCAGAACGAATACAGTACCCTCCTTGTATGAGATACTACTAACAGCTTACAGAAATGGACTTGGAAGTGTAACAGTACAAGTGATATTATGAAACTAACCAAGGTGCAATGGCATTTCTTCTACAGGATTTCAAGAACCTTTAACAGGGTGTTTCTATCCTGGTCAACTTGAAATGGAGATTAGGCCTTCACTGATGTCTTGTTTTGCAGTTCTTTCTTTTCGTAAGCTTTAAGATTATTCTTCCATCAAAACACCAGTATCAAAAGTAGTAACTCAAAATGTATATTCACTACATCAGACATATTAAAAGTGGTTAAAGAGTAAATAATGGCTGACATACCTGACCAAGCAGACTATCATGCTAAGACCTACTCAAAAACATCCTAGTATGTGAATCATTAATTCACAAGCTTATCCTACAGAAATTCAGTCAACAGTGATGGAACACCTACAGCATTTGAGAAGTTTTCGGAATTTAGCTATGTAGCCATCACCCTCCTGCAATTACTGAATATTGGACCAGTGCTTTCTTGCTCACAAGCTTTTCTAAAGGACTTGCTACATAATTCTAAAACTACAAGAAATTAGGCAGACTTCTTATGTGTGCACCAATAAATACAACTCCTATCCATGTTATCCTTACTATTCAAGCATCGTGTTCAGATCAGTGATGGTACTGCTTCACGGATTCTTTGCCTCAACAATCACACTTCAATGTTACCTAACATTTTTGGCCTTGAAAATTGATACTGTGTTATTTGCACAGACTTTGATCTCTACCAGTTCCTTCATTAGAAGGGTTAGATCTCTTCAGCTACACTTGATGCAATAGTTCTCTTGAATGAATCAGTTCATGTCTGCACAAATGCAATACTGCTGCTCCTTCAGCTGTCTGCTGGACTGGCTAATACACGTCAAATCATGAGAAATCTTTGCTTTCCATAAGAGTTACCTGGGGCAGAAAAAAAACCCCAAACCCCACATTTATTTTACACAAGCTTTTAAAAGACTAATCCAACTCTTCAGCAATGAAGGACTACTAAATTACCTGTAACACCAGAAGACAGGTTCTCTCCATCTCTGTTTCATTCTTACCAACTATTTCACTGCACCACACATTGTGAATTTTTATTTACTTTTCTATTACATGGAGAAGGGGATATGCATTCCATCTCCCTGGTACTCACGCCAAGACTGTGTAAATGTACATAACTGTCTATGCATTAATATTGCAAAATCTACTTCATAAATATGCAGAAAATAGTCCCAAAAAATGAAGTAACATGATTGATGCTTATTTTCAGTCTAACCCTCAGTGTTAGAACCACACAGCATTCTCATGACTGTTGTAGGGCTAGAGGATTCTTATCCATCTGTATAGCTATTTAGGTGGCTGCTAACACCATTGGAACAAAATGCTTTATCAAAGACTGCTTCAGGATGAAGGTCAAGTGTCCGTACAGAGAGATTTCATTATCTAGCTTGTGGTTAGCATGCCTCTGTTAGTTCCAATGAAATTATTCCACTTTACAACTAGAAAATAAATATACCATAGGTGATTTTCAAATGTTTATCAGCATGGTTACATTCCTGATGTACAGTGAGGATCAGTTACCAGTGAATTAATCCATCTATCCAGTAGTTTGCTGCGTCTTAACAGATCTATCCAGTTACCTAGGCTTACTTTGAACACTCTTCAAATTCCTTTCATTCCTCCACCTAAATTGTTATATAAGGAATTCTACTTGGCCATCGCAGGAAGGGAAGATGCTCTTAGATCAAGAGAAATTATTCAGCAAAGGAAGATACTTTCCTCTTTCCCCTTTTTCCTTTTATGAAACCAAAGAATGCATCCCACACAAAGCCCAGACAGTCATTTTTTCCAGCTTTGCCTGGTTTTGAAGGAAGAAATATAGCTGTAAGAGACAGTAATTTCTGGCTTGATTCCACTAATAGAACTCCACTTTCTGGCAATCCCCAGGAAAACTCACAGACACCCAATGCAAATTTTGTGTTGTTTCCTTCCATCATTCCTTTGAAAGAAGGATTTAAGCAGGGACATTCTTCAAATTCAGTGCACTCAGTTTTCACAGTAGGATTCCAGAGAAGTTTTCACAGAGGTAGAGAAAGGGGCCATGCCAGCGTTCAGCATTTAGTTCTGCCAGCTAATGTCCATCAGGTATTATTTCCCACAGTTAAGTAAAAAACAATCAGATAGTAGAAGTATGTTGTTATGCAGCATTAATTACTCAAAAATCCTCTGGGACACTGCCTCACAAAACAATGATCTTGTTACTCCTTCTCTGTGGTCCTACAGTGTTCAGAATATGAACAAAACCAAATCAAACCTAAAAAGCTTTCCTGCACTAAAACATCTTGCACGTTAAAAATTAACTGATCCATATGGAATGAGATCTTGTCAACTTTTGCCAAAGTTCCTCTGGGAAGTCTAATGCATTACTAGGTGTCCTATTATATTTCCATTTTTCTTCAAGCGTGTGGTAAATATAAGAAGTAATTCCTTACTGTAATAAACATTAAATTATGCCACAACACTGAAAGAGTGAATACACCTTTTTATTTAAAATTTAATGTAGCTCCTAGTGTGAGTGTTCCTATAAACAGATTAATATTACTGTAAAACTGACCCTTATAGCATTACATTTAAACAGAAATTGCAACTGTCAAATGAGTTAATACAGCTCATGTTATGACACCTTACCTAGCATATATTTCACTTTCCAAACAGTAGGCACATACATAATAGTTTGTATTTATTAAGCAATTCTGAGAAGCTAAGCAAAGCTTCTACTAAATTACAGTACATGCCTCAAACATCCATCTCTTCAAATTTATAGCTGAGTAACATATCATTGGGCTCTAGAAGTAGCAACATACATGAGAGTTTAAACCTTTTACCTGACAAGTTACACCACTGTTATTCCATAAAAAACAACAAAGAAAAGCAAGAGTTCTTTCATAAATGAATGCACAATTAAGTAACAAATCTCATGCTTATTAACAAGGGAGCACAGCATAAAACTACACTGCAGTAAAAGCACGTGAGAGTTCCTGCTAGTACTTGTTCGGAAACAGGGGTGACCTTTTCTGTGATGATGTTGCAGGCAGTGGCTGCCCTTAAGTTGCTCAGTTTGTTACTACAAGAACAAAGAAATACCAATGCCGTGCCCCTGATGGGCACAGAATATTGCAGTAAGCTCCACATTGTTGTGGTTGCCTTTATAAGGCTTAAACTGTTATCTAAACTAGTTCCTTCATGCCTTTTCTCATCTTCTGAGATGCATCAGACTACAGGCAGCCTCTGAGAGGCCTTCCATTCCCAGAGTGGAATGGACAACACAGCCAGACAGGGCTTAAATGTCACACACTTGCAAAACGTAGTATAGGTCTTAAGCAGAATACAGACTAGAGAGAAAATTATGCCAGGCTATTCTTATTTCACTATTAGGAGTAATTCCAGGGTATAACTGTGTCAATAATTAACGTGCTCTGTTCTCACTTCCACCTGACCACAGTTAAGGTTTAAAATGGGTGTTTTTAAGCTCTCTAAAGGACAAAACAACAGGATTCACTTTTCAGCTGTCATTAAAAGACAATGCATTACTCTTAAGTTTTTATCATTTTATTTACCACATTTTATAGAAGTGTCTATTAAAGCTTTTTAATCTAAATAAGAAAAAGCACTGACAAGATATTAGGACTAAAAGTCTGCCCCAGCTTTTACTTTTCTAGTCATTTTACTAGTTCATTTGGGTTTGGGTTTTTTTCGTTTGTTTTGTTGTGCGTTTTTTTTTTACTTCTTGTTCTTCAGGAAAATCATACCCTCTTCCTCCTACTTCAGAATAACATTAATATTACTTAATATAATAATTCATGTAATGAATTAATTATATTAAAATATATTAAAAATTATTCATGTTATGAATGCAGGTATGTACCAACAAAGGAAAAGTTATATCAAATGAAATAGCTATCTGTATCATGCATACACATGAATTTGGACAAAATATAAGAAAATTAGGGTGCTCAGGTTGTATACTACATTAGCTACTGCCCCTGCTCCCCTGTGCTCAATGCCCTAGCAGAAAATTCAAACCAAGTATCTCAGTCAGGTCAGAACTCAGCTTCTGGTAGTTCTATATGTCAATAAGAAGTACCCATGTAAGAGATACAGAACTTTCCTCACAAAAGAGGAGGCCACTTCTGTTCAGAGGTGAAGTCTAGAATGGTATTAACAGGAAAATATTACCCATTCAACCTTAGAAATTACTTGTCTTGAGAATTTATTCTTTTGAGGAACTGTCCACTTGCAATCGATAGCCAAATTCTTGTTGATAGTGGATAAAAAAGCAAGCCCTTCACCAATATACAAGTACAAATAAAATCACAGCAACTCTCTGTTTGTAGTTAATACCATGAAAGGGACAGCCATCTCCAGAAATTCATAAAGCTTAATTTCCCAGAAGTGATACACTAAGGGATTCATTACATAAGCCATAAAGAAAATCTCCTAACAGCATCATAGCTAAGAGCAATTCCACCAGAAGACTGAATCTTCTCAGAGTTTTGTAGTAGTTTTCAGAAACAAACCTGCATTTACACAGGAACAACTACTACATACACATTTCTAGCCATTCTGAGTGCACACAAAGTCTGGATATGAAATCCTGGTTACACTGAAATCAATAGTTCCGCCTTCATAGGGATCAGAGTGTCACTCTTGAGACCCAGAACAGCACTTCACAGCAGTGACCACGAGACGCATTAAAACTGGCATAAAAAATTTTTTAGAAGTGGTACTGTAAAAAAGACATTTTGTTCATTTCACTAATGCACTTATTTTAGCTATTCTTATCAATACTTAATATATGGCAGTAAATGTGTGGTACATATTTATGACAATTAATCAGAGCTCCATCCTATGAGACTTCTGTATAGCAAGTATAGCAAGTATTTGATAATAAGTAAAGAGATATTACTCCTTTCGTGCACAAATTAAGAAAAAAAGATTTAGATAGCCACAATATAGAAAATACATTGCTGACTGCTTCCATCAATCACAATTAAAATCACAACAACCACAGTAGGAGAAAGTTGGAATTCTTTCATTCACCCTGACAAAATGTGCTCATTTTACAGTTCAAAAGTTATTTATGTATTAGTACTAGGACACCAAACAAAACAAATTTATGTCACTTAAGTCTTACTAGGAAGTATAGGAACATGTACGCAGTTTCTGACTTTTCTTCTGTCATCCACACCAAGCCCAATCTACTTTTTCAGTCAATTTAGTAAATTTAAACAAAAGCCTAGGTGTACTTCAGAAAACAAACACAAAACTAACTTGGAGTTTTAACATGAAACATCCGTAAGTATAAAAACCAGACAAAAAAGATCTCTGTATTTCCAGTTTAATTCCAATACTTCCTGGAGGCAGCCCATTGCTAGTATTTCCCCACATAGTCAGTTTCCAATACGCTACCTTGATTCTGAAAAATACTTCAACACACCCTTACCCCGTGCAAGAAAGACTGGTGCGCTTTCCTGAATTAGTCATCCTGTGCACTTGCCATACAGCTATATGAGAGGGAAACCACCTTTACAATATGCCTGAAATAATAAAGCATTCAAATAGAGACGTCAAAGGCAGACATAACCCTTGAGAGCACGCTGAATCTTAGGTCAGAAATGGACTGGTATTCTCTCTTTACAGTCTGCCCACAGCTTAAGTTCCTGCAATAGAATTTTTTCAGGCCTTTTTCAGGCTTTTTTTTTTTTTTTTTCCAGGCCTCCACAATGCTAAAGAGCACCATGCATCAAAACACCTGCAGACACTGAAAGGAAGAGCAGCTCTCTGTCTTTCAGAACGTTAGTCAACCAACTCACGGGGATAGCAAGAAACTTCCCTGATGGACCAACTATTTGCTACACAGCTTCCTCAGCCTCCTTCTCACACATCCAATAAAGACAACTTCCAGATGCAGAGCACTGGACAAGATAGTACACAGACTAGACAATTGAGTTTATCCAGTAATATAATTTCAATGGTGGTATACAATGTTTGACAAACAAGTCTGGAATCAAAAAATGTTCACACATAATTCCCAAATAAGAAATGGACTACGTGTCCCAGCTAAAACCCGTTCACTACAAACAGCCAGTCCAGCTCAAATCCAAAATAGAATTTGAGATCATATTCAGTATCTGTACTGCAGTGCAGTGCCTTAGAGAGGAAGGTACAAATGCTGCAATCTCAGCGACGCCAGCCCTCACATGAGCTGTTAAACAGTGATCTCTTGTGCCAGTCCCTGGTGAATCTTCAGAAGGCACATACTAACAGGTACAAGAAATACTTTTTAAAATAAACAAGGGCTAGCCAAAGTGTTTTCAGTGTTCTTTCCTTCTAAAATTGCTCCTAATATACAAGATTGCTTTTGAGCATTTTCTTCAGTGCATTCCAGCAATTGTGTTTGTATGTTTGACCATTGCAGCTACCAGAATCTAATGTATTTTGATAAACCCCTTTAAAGATAAACAGCATATGAAAAGCATTAAGGGATTTAAAAAAAAAACAATGCTATTCAATTTCACTGAGAGCATCACATAACCAGTCTTCTTATGGCTAGTTACTTGTTTTACAATATTCTTCAGATTTTGTTTTTCCCGGTTCCTTTTGCATCCTCTAATTCCACAGAATCTTCATTCAGGATAGCATCTAAGCATATGATTCTTAGTCAGATTTAAAGTGACATTCATTGTTTAAACATTGTCATAGTGAGGCATATCTGGTACAGAAGTGATGCTGGAATCACAGAATTCCTGGCCTTGAAATGTGACCACATTACATTCTTCATTTCAGAAGGGAGAAAAATTCTCTGCTATCAACTCCATTCCTTTATAATCTGAAGCATTACATTCCAGCACTGAGTGAATAAAATCTTTCGCATGTCAAACATGAATACTAAATAATGTTTAGCTTCATTTAGAAGTACTTTTCCAGTGTTGGAAAGTACCCTTACGCTTTTTGCTGACAGTCACACTCAGAAAAATTAAGTCCCTGTAGAAAACAAAGCAGCACAGAGAATGTTCACATAAGCATAAGACCCTATTTTACTGCAAATTGCTAATTAAACAAATAAAAAAAGCATTAGAAGACAGCACACAGTGGAACATCAGCATTCCAATCTTTAAAAAATAAAAAAAAAGGAAGAGATGAAAAGGAGATGACGAATCCAAACAGACCTGGGGAAAATGTGCTGCTCACACTGATGATGTTTCTGATTTCTGGCAGGCATGGCAGTCTTCACTGTCTGCGAGGACAGTGAGAAAGACCATGACGCTGTCAGCCTTACTTCAGCGTGTCCTGGTGGTGTCCCCCACCACAAGCATCTAAAAGAAGACATGCCTCTAATTTAAGAAATTCCACAACTCCAGAAGACCATATGTACTGGCATCAGGGACAGCCCAAGATCAAATAGCTAAATTACACATTTCTCATGACTCCGAGGTACATATTGGTCCCAAGATTCAGGACACCTTTAACCCATATAAGGGATACTCATGGGCAGTATTTTGTTGAAATACTGCAATTGTTTTAATCCTATCATCAGCTTACCACCCTACTCCGCACAAAGGCCTTCCCTTATGGGGATTCTGCACCACAAAAGCCAGTCCTTGCATGTGTGCATTCTAGAAGGAGCCTGTGCATTTAGGCAAAATATTTTTTGTTCTCTCCTGGAACTCTGAATTATTTTCACTCTGGTCAAATTACACATCCTAAAAAAAAAAAGCCCAAAACAAAATTTAAAAACCCAAACAAAAACAACTCAAAAAAACATTTCCGTATAAACTATAAATATTTTAGATTCTTTAATGTAAAGACTAAACAATGAAAGTTTATTTTGTACACATCTTTCTCCTTCCTAATATTTAGAAAAAGCAAAATCCTCTACAGGGAAGAAGTCCTCCCCAGACACACAACTAATAGAAGCAAGAGCAGGATACCTGCTCCTCTTCCCTCGTCTTGCACAGCACGTGTGCTTTCAGGGAGAGAAGTCAGGAGAATGTACGCCCAAGCCTAAAAACAGCTACACAAAATACAAGGTCATCTCCACCTGGAGTATTCAGAGAAGTAATAAGGGAGACCCCTGTCTGTGGAGAAGCATGTAAATCACAGGACTACAGGAGATTTTCTTCAGGAGACATGAACAGCACAGAGCTGAATTCCAGTCTGCCCGAAGTTATCTCAATGTGAGGACTGATGCTTCCAGAAATGCAGAGCATTAACAAGTTACATTCACTTCTCAGAAGTGACATATCAGACTTGAATTGTTCCCAAAAGAAACAGAAATCCATCCTAGCAGCAAATTTGTAGAAGGAAATGCATGATGTCACCTTATCAAAAAAAAAAAAAAAAAAAAGAGTACAATAAAAGCAACAAAGAAGAGGAATCATTAGGCAAATAGGAATGCACAAAGAGGGAAGGAAAAAAAATACAAATCAACACATAGATAACAAATACAAACTTGGTTTAGTAGCTGAGTACAAATAAAGGAATTTTTACTCAAATAAAATCTCGTATTTCTCTTTAAACATAAAAAAAAATAATATATTTTGTTTGCATTCCCAGGTAAACTCTAAAGATGCTACAGTAGCTTTGAAACATCAGAAAGAGAACCCACAATTTTAGAAAGTTTATCAGGTCTTATCAAAAGAAGAAAACAGGAAAAGCACTGTTTACATGTTTAGATGTCATCATTACTGTATTCAAAGCACAGAAAGGTTTTGCGCTTGCATAAGGTGTTCTTTGAAAAGTCCTATTTTATCTTCCAAACCATTTATGAATTTGTCTGTCCCTGATTACTGTTTTTAAAATAAATAACAAAAAAGAGAAACCAGCAATGACTAGGTAATACCCAATTCCCAGTGCTTTCTATCAGTGCCATTCAGAAAGTTGCGCACATCCAATAGCTTTAGAGAATACTAATCCAAATTTTCTAAGAATAGATCAAAGGAACACTACATCCGCAATATGTCTTAAAGCAACTGACTTTGCCAAGTAATGGTCATAACTTCGACAAAGTGGAAGGAAGAGATGAGTAAAAGTCACTACTTACAACTATGGATTAGAGCTTCAAAACTTCACATGAAAAGGGTATTTCTCAGGCCTTTTCTGATTTCACTACACAAAAAGCCTCCCCTGTGCCTCAGTTTACCATATTCAAGGTCACTTTACCACCAGTATCACATTCTAAAAATTTTTAAAGTATTGCCTAAGCCTGGGTTTGCCAAATCTGTATTAAGCCTGACGCATGTTATCAGGAGCGCTGTTTTACATAACCTGCTGCTGCTGTCAGGTGCTGTAGTTTAACATTACTGTATATGTGCAGAGCAGTATTAGCATGCTCACTGCTTCTCCGTCCCTATTAAGCTGCTTCTCTTTCCCTATTAAGCATTCAGATAACAGCCCTTCCATGAGCTAAGCTTAATGTCCAAACCTGCAGTAAGCCTGTCGTTGTACAAGTCTTCCAAAAATGTTTGCCAGTGAGAAGTACTAATACTAAAACTCTCATAAATTGAGATGATGACTTATCTCTCAAAGGAGTATTTTTCTCTTTTGTCTTTAGGTGTTAGACAGCACCACAACAGAAGTCACATAACGCTGAGACAAAAAAAAAGTTGATAATGTTCATGCCAGTGTTGCGTAACAGCTGTATTCCCTGTAAAAAAAGATTTTCTAAGAATTCTTAAACAAACAAAAAAAGAACAGTCGGGTGTCTATCTATCATTTTACGGTTTCTGACTGAAATAAACGTAAGACGACTGAGATCCAGGATTCACAATGCTGCAAACAGCACATGAATATGCTCCACATACATTACGTGTCTTGCTTTCCTCTCTTTTTTAAATATATTTTCTTACAAGACACTGATCATGAACATTTTCTAAATCAGACTGTACTAAACGAAAAGGAAGCTAAGCTCTACCCTACAGTCTCAGTGGTTTTAGCTCTACTTAGCAAATGTCTCAGCAATTTCTCCTCAAACTGTGACAGGGTTTGTGTACACCACCATTCAAATATGCCCATCTGCAAAACTTGCTAGGATTGTGCATATAAACAGCACTTGGGAGACGGCCCAGAAGGTAAATAAAAGCACTGCTTGAAGAAAAATAATCCAGATAAGCATAAAATGCAGCAGTCCTGATTAAACGGAGGGAAGAAATGCTCTAGCGCCTCAACATGCTTTGGGCTGAAGAAAACAGAAGTAAAGAAAGGATGCTCACACCAAAAAGAAAACGTATTATTAGTCTGTGCTCAGCGAGGGGAACGCCTGCAAGTTAGCGGGAACCTCGGTGGGGAGGGAGTGGGGTGGGAGAGGTGATCTGGGTTTTTTTTTTTTTTCTCAATTCTATTTTTGCAAAAGGAGTGCGATTGCAGCTTTTAAGCTGGGGAGGGCTGCTTGGTTAGTATCTGCAGTAGGCGACCACATCGGCGGCGGGTGGGAAGGCAGCGCGGAGAGGTACTTGTGGGGAGGCGGCGGGGGCGCCCCGCCCGCCCCTCAGCCCGCACCTCTGCCCGCCCCGGGGTCTCCCCGCACCTCCGCCCGCCCCGGGGTCTCCCCGCCGCCCCGCTCCCGCTTACCCCGGCACCGCCAGCAGAGCGAGCCGTCAGGTATCGCCCCTCCGCCCGCGGGTACGGGGGGCACACGCTGCCCGGCGGAGAGGAGCGGGGCTGAGGCTCCGGAGCCCTCCCTTGACAGGGCTCCCCCGGGGTGCGGGGGCAGAGCACATCCGCCTCCCGGCCCCCACCCCCGCGCGGGCAGCAGCCCCCCTCCCCTCCCCTCCCCTGCACAGGGAGCCTGGGCGCCCCCCGCCCCACAGCTCCCCTCAGGGGCAGGTCCGGGCGCACCACCACCACCACCACCACCACCACCCCCCCCGCAGCCCTTCGCCCGCACCGCCCCGGCCCCCTGCCCGACACCGGCGCGGAGATGGAGGAGGCAAGCCCAGCTCTTACAGTTCGCAGGAACTGGATCTCGTCCTCGCCCTCGCCCCCCTCGGCCATGGCTCCCCCTCTTTCTCCTTCTCCCGGGCGCTGCTCCCGGTGCCCGGGCGGGGGGCGGCGGTCGCTCCCCGCGGGAAGGCGGCGGCGGCGGCAGGAGGCTCACGACCGCGCCGCACCGGGCTGGGCTGGGGCAAGTGCGAGGGCGGCGGAGCCGGCGGCCCCAGCCCGTCCCTTGCTGCGAGCGGAGTGCGGGTGGCCGTGCGCCTGCAGCAGGGTGACAGCTCTGCCCAGCCGCCTCGCTGCCAGTGCCCGCCGCGGGGGGAGGGGGATGCGATTAACCGGGGGCGGAGGGGGAGGCGGAGCTCCGCGGCCCCCCCGCCGCTGCTGCAGGTGATCCGCAGCCCGCTCCCTCCGCACGCCAAACCCGCCGCCCAGCGCCCCTTGCTGGCTGCTCCGCGGCGAGCGGCCCTCCCGCCTCAGGGCCTCGCCCCAGGGCCTCGCCTCAGGCGGCTGCTGCCCGACCCGCCGGCCCGGGGCGGCGGGATGGCGCCCAGGAGCGTGTGTCCGCCGGGACAAGCTTGTCCCTCCCGAGTTGTGCGCGATGGGCACCGTGAAGAGACGCCTCAGGAGAGGGAGAACTGAGGCGCCTTTGCGCCGGCTTTTTGCCAGCCAACAGCGCTCTGGGGGAGAAGAGACGGAAGGTGCAACACGGCTTCGGCGGGTGTTGGCCTCTCACCGTCGTGTGAGTGAGCTTAATCCAGGGTGAATGAAAGGCTTTAAAATATAATTTACCTGAAGGATAGCAACCATGTGTTTACCATGGGGTAAAGCAGAGGGTTGCTGTGGGACAGCTCATCTCTCACGGGCATTCGTGCAGCCCGTGCCTTGCGAAGGACACACAGGTTCTAGCAGCGAGGGAGATGGGCCTCCAGCAGAAAGAAGTTTGGCAACCCACGAGAGCTGCGGGACTCCTAACATGACCAGCACTCTGGAATAAATATATAGCAGAGACGCTCTGCTAATACATGGTCATGAGGTGAGGACAGTAGAATATTTAAAAAATAGTAAAAGGAACATTGGATCACTGACAGAGTAAAATGCATGAAGAATGTGTGACTGCAGAAGGCTTTTGAGGGACCAAAGCCAGTAAACATAGTGAAATCACAATAATATTGGTAAACAGAGTGTATGGCTAGCATAATAGAAGACATGGTAAGTGTTTCTTGAGAAGCCATACCCGTAATCTGTAACTGTACACTGTGCAAGGACATAGCGAAAAGGTAATATTAAACACTACCTCTGAGATTTTTATCATTACTTCCAACAGCAGAAAACCTGTTCTCCTGACAGACTGGAAATTGCAAGAGCAGCCACGACCTGTAAGGTCTCCAGAGCAAGTAATGTATATTTAATACAGAGGATCTACAGATGAACTCCAGAGTTATGACAGCTTAAGTATTTCCTTTATAATTTCTTTTTTTTTTTTCCTTCGGTTTTCAGTCACTGCTGACTTCAAGAGATTTTTACCTCTCAAACTTACTCCAGACTGAAAATAACCTTTTTTTTTAATTATGATAAAATAGTGAGATGCATTTTTTCATATTGTTGCAATATTCAAGCCTCATATATATCTCTTACTCTGAATTCTTTAAACTGAGAAATATTTATTGAAACAGACCCCTATCATGAGGAAAAGTCCTGAGTTTGGATAACTTCAGAAAATTAGGTTTCATGAAGGTGCACTGAACAAATATAATTGCTCTTTGTCCCACTTACAAAACAAGTCTGTTCCAACACAACAACTTGCAAATGTATTTCGTATGGATGTAAAACTCAGTTCATGTGGGTTTACAGGAGCAAGGTCTTGATTAGATCATAGAACATCCAGGATACTTTCCATCATGCTTTGAAGGTGAGTAGTAGATTGGATGCCTGCTTTATTTGCTGCATGAAAGACAAGGACATTTTAAAGAAAAGAAAGGGGAAAAAAAACCTATAAATAGGCCACTATAACATCAGTGGCTGAAACATTCTGTACATTTTTCAGTACAACATTATGACATAATGAAAGTCATTCCAAGAACGGTGGAACTGATGATACCTGGTTTCTCATAGATTTGGAGATCATAATTCGACTCTTTGGTGTTTAGCAAGATGCAAATTCCAGCCGAAGCTTCTCCATGCTAGGGCAGTTATATTTCTCGAATATGCAGATTTGTTGATGGCTAATACGAGTGAAATGTATGCTGCAGTTTTTCAGACAGCGGGTAATACTCTTTGGTCTCTTCTTTACCCATGCATCTGCTTCCATGAAATGGCTAGGAGCGTGTATGATACTATTAGCCCTCTGTTAAATTATCAGAACTTCCCAGTTAGCTCAAAAAGTATCATGCAGTAACAGAGACACACACGCACCACACCTGGCTACATAATTTAATTTGCTTAGGAGGCAAAGTCAAAAGTAGTAAAGGTAAAATATCCTTCTGGAAACTTTCTGAACAGGGTGATAAAGATCAAATGTAGTTGGAAGCACAGCTTCTTGTTAAATTATTCATCGAGGACAAATATTCATATGTACATACACCATACACAGAATATTGTGTGCACATATGTGCAAAATGCATATTAAATATAGTTATAAAATACTCAGGAATATAAAGTCAGCACAAAAATGCCTGAACAAGCTAAGTAAATTCCTGATAGGCATAGCTTTGACTTCCACTGCATTGCCGGCTGACACCAATCAGCTACAATGCACGTGCCTCTCCCCTTTCCACTCAAAACACGCAGGCTTACTCAACCCACGTGAAAAGATCAGCAATGTTTTCAAAATGTTCAGGATATTGGACGGGTGTTGTGTTTTAAAAGGAATGCACTTTGGCTGATGTGAGGTTTTAACCAGTAGTTATGCTTAATTGCATTGAATAATTAAAAACAACTGATTGGTTTTAAGTGGAAATAACATAATAGTTTCTATCATAACAGGAATAACGTAAAGTTAGCAGAATTGTTTCTTAGATGAACTAGTGGGAAGACTAAAAGAGCAAACATCCTCTGTGGCTGGTATTTGCATGTGGCATTCAGTGGAATTGCATTTTCTTCTGTGGCTGTGGAAGAATCGGGCACTTTGCCACAGGACTGCCAGTCAAGATGCCAGTCAACCCCATGGCAGTTAACTTTGTGTTCCTCACTCTTATTTGCTCATTTTCAAACTACATTACAACTGATTATGCCCACTGTTTTCCACAAGTCTGAGGATTTTTATCACCAACTGACGACTGTGCCTTCCACAGAAAAATGCAGAAAAAAAGGTTCTACTTCTGCCAAAATAATCCCAAACTGATTTAGGAAGGTAGAGTTTTTAACACAGCCTCTGAAGATTAACAAAAAGTGTTAGTAAGAAAATTGTCATTCCCTTGCAGCTCTAATTTATGGTTTGTTAGCTAACTAGTTGTCTTATGACTTACATGTAGTATGTCTGCTCCTTTTTCATCAGACCTAGACGCAGTCTTTCAAATTTTCAGTTCAGAAGTTCCCCCACATGATGTGACCTGCTGCTTACCGTTTACTATTCCTTTTGTTGCCTTGTCCTTGCTACGTTCTTCTTAAAACCCCATTTGAAATCTGCCCATCTTCATGCACATTTGTAATTGCCACTATGACAGATTCTTTACTTAGTGCGTTTTGCCTTTGGACTTTGCAAAGGCTTCTTGCTCCTGCAAACCTAGTTTATCAAGGCAGCAGCACTGTGATGATCTGTAATATGCCTTTACCAATTTTCACCAAAAACAGGTTTCTTGGTGAGATGCGGAGGAGGAACAGCAGCACCAGTGTGACAGAGCTTCTGAGGTACCCCAGCAGGATTCTGACCTGAACATAAATTGACATTATTATGAGAATTGTAACACTTTAATTTCATAAATTTTAAACACATAAATTAGGAAACTGATTATGATGTTAGGAGAAGATACATAGATATGTTTGTATGCACACACTCTAATAATGTACGTAAAACAAACAATTTCTGCTGTCTATAATAATAAGTATTGTGAACATTCAGTATTCAGTAACAAGAAAGGAACTCCGAGGTGTTTCTTTGTTTCATCTAGCAGAATAGACTACCCTGCAGTTTGTTTCTTCTTAGAAGCACAGAATAAGATAATGCCCATAGGAATTAAATGGGGCAGATACTATCCTTTCTCTCTCACACTGTTCTTTCTTACAGCATGTCAGACTTTTCAGCCAGATATCAATCCTGAAAGTATGTTATTCCAAATGGTGTAAAACTAGAGAGATTGCATCTCTTATCACGTCATAAATCAACACCACTGTGGTCAATGAAATGGAAGTAGTGTAAAATCTATGCCAGTTTAGGTCCCAACTGTGACTTGGAAACAAGAATAAAATTTTTAGACCCAATTCCACACTGAATGTAAAATGAGATTTTTTATTGCAGATTAGCAGAGTTTAAGGAAGCATAATTATACCTAAGACCACACGGTTATATGCTTATCATGATCACCTCTGAGTTCAGTAATATACTGCATTTTCTTTAGTGCTTATACTGAACACATAAAATACAGTATAAATGTTAACTGCACGTCTATGCTGTCATTAAGTATACGTTCTCTTCTCTATACATAGCATGTATACAAGAATTTACATACGAACACAGTGTTACAATAAAATTCAGACAGGGAAGCTTTTCCTCTTTTGCGGAGGCGTAGAACTTTGGTTTTAAGGAAAAGCAAAGGCAAGGCCATTACATCTTGCTTAATTACAGGAGAAGTCTTTGAAAAAAAAATACATTTTGCATTTGGACATGCACAGTCATTTTCTAAGACCCTTTCTGTTACTTTACCTTCTGTTGTCAGTGTAGTCTGGAACATGGCTGTGGCAAAGTCTGGCAGTCTACACTTCTCACCCTAGACCAAGAAACTCACTATCTGAAGCATTCTTCCTGGCAACGCTCAAAGCTTCTAATTTCTCTTTTCATTATTGACTATGGGATTATTAACATTAACGAGGAGCCATGGAGCTTGTGTTTCAGATTTTGGGGAATAATAGTTTGCTTGGGTTTTCATGTTATTGTCTCCTTGGAGTTTTTATCGCTCTTTTAAGCTTTTTCTAATGTACTCTCTAATAAATTCACTGGAACCTGTTGGGAGGCACAAACCCAAAAGAAATAGTTTTTTGAAGGGATTTTTTTTGCTTTGGTCCACTATGGGTCATTAATATGATGTTTGTAAATATTGTTGATGTACATTAAAAAAACACATGAAATGTGAAAATCCTCAGAACAGACTTTCCTGGTTTCTTAGGTCTCTTAACAGCTTATGTCATTATGTAACTACACATTTGTACTATACGGTTACGATCTATATATGGTTATATCCAATTCTCTCACTTTTATTGACAAATGGAGATGTGTTGGTGCTTTCTTCAGCTTGCATTCTTGAAATTCCATCTGTGTTTAACCAATGATAGGGAAGCAATAGGAATGTAATTCTAATTTTATTAATAATTTATGTTAACCATATGTCAATCCCAAAAATCAATGCGGTTCCAAATAGTCGGAGATAATCAGGTTTTCGAGATGTTTCAAAATCTTTTCAAGTAAGTGTCTAGATATTCACTGTTCCTGATTTATTCTGAATGAGATCATATCTGAGTGCCTAAATAGCTCTCTGGAACAAAGGAGACATCTCTCCTTCTTAATATCCAGCAATCTGCTGTATCCAGCAATCTTCCAGTAAAGACCTCCGTAACATATAGAACAACAAAAACTTCATCCCCTGTCCCTAAGATTACAATCGTTGCTATGAAGTCCAGTTGTGTAATACTTAACAACTCTAGTCCATGTTTCTAAAGAAACAGGCAGTTCTCTGGGAGAAGTTTTAGTAGCCATAGTGCTACTCTGTAAATTGAAGAATGCAAATTATTAAGAGATTTGTCTATCTCAAAAGAAACTTGCTTGAGAAGGCAGTTCTTTCATATTTTCATTTTCAAAACATGAATTTCCATGATAGAGCAGACTTGCATTTTGTTCTGAGGAGATAAAGAACAGGTTTTTTCATGGCTGCTGAGACAACCGGTTGTACGTAGGGGGAAGAAGGACGAGGGTAAGAGCACAAACACTGGGAACAGCATGAAATTCCTGCTAGGAGAAAATGAACTCCCGGCATTACAGGTATTAATCAAATACTATCTAGCAAAGGTGAAGGTGGTTGGCAAGTTCTGGAGGAGTAACCAATAATTCCTGTGTCTTCGGAGAATATTACTTCTATGGGGAAATATTTACATTACTTTAAAAGATTATAAACTAGTGATAAAATAAATTGCTAATGAATGCAAAATTCCATTCTCCAATTCAGTATCCTCGATGCCAGCAGTTGAAATGTATTTTTCTCATAGATATTATGTGAGGTGACGATGTAGTAGCCTGAAGAAGTAGCCAGAATAAAAGACAAGAAAAAGGAGGAGTTGGAAAAAGGGAAGGAGGAAACATTTAAGGCCTTTCAGTTGTGAATATTAAACCTGCGAACCACAATATCGCTGGATTAATATCCTAATTTTTACCTTTCATCTGCCATTTCTAGTACACTTTTTCAAGTGTACCATAACAAAGTCCAAGACTTGAATATTCACACAAAACACCACCAGGAATTGAAACTTAAAACTTGGATCTGTAGCTAGTCATAATGCAAACATCTCATATGAATTGTGACTATGACAACACAAGTACAGGATTACAACTGTTAGTAGGCAGACTGCTCACTGTGAACAAATGATTAATTTAGCTTTTTTGAGTAAAAAATTGTTGTGAAATTGTTATTCAAAACTACAGCCTGAAATGTTTTAAACAATTATGAGAGTTACACAAATGGCTTTTACCTTAGAATACTTCTTACTAGCTTTTTGATGTCTGTGGTGTCATGTAAGTGACAGAGTATTGTTTCTGCTCCCTCATGGGTAAGAAAGTCAGAAGGATGAGCATTAAATACTGTACATAAGCACAAATAACCTTGTGCACATGCCAGTGCAGATAACTGGGAGAAAAAAATAGATGTCCCCTACATACTCATAGGAAAAATCTGTAACAAGGCTACTTATTTCACAGACCAGCAAAAACACAGCCCCCCAGATTTCACAGTTAATTATCAATTTCTTAAATATAGGATAATTACACAGGGTAAAGGATTTGGTTTTCTTTGTAATTATGACAAGTTGATTCCAGTCTTCCTCTAAGTCATTCTAATGTCCTCTACATGAGCTACTCTGCGTGGAAAGGCATGCATGAGCTATAATTTCCTTTTGACATTAAAAGCCACAAATCTAAACACCACTGCAGTAATGCAGAGGAAAAAAATGTTTGGCTCTTAACTCAAGATTAGTCCCTGTAGCCATTAAGAAGTGAAAGCTCCGTGGAGGTAACAGAACCAAAACCACTGAGATTACATTCCAGTCACAACAAGCACTTAACTGTTGTAGATACAGTATCTGGACAACGATACATAGTAAATAACCGACATTCAGAAGTCCATTTCACTACTATAGTTTTAAGAAAATATTCAGTAACACAGTTGTAAACCAGAAATAGATTCATTTATTGACAAACAACAGTTAATATAAAGGAGTAGCAGAATTCCTTAATTGGAGTCTTGTATCACACACAAGGAATAAAGCAAGACATTAGCAGTACTTAAGACATTATTGCTTGAGCATGAGATTTATATTTACTATGGTTCAGTTACTCCTATAATTAAAAAGAAAACTGTTTTCTGAAGCTCTGTGAGGCACCTATATTACATAAATATTTTGCTTAAGCACTTAGTATCTCATCCTTTAGCACTAATAAAACACTCACCCCTAGAAGCTGGAAATCGCCACTTTTTGTGACTGCTTCCCGTACAAAATAAGGAGAAATGTTGGAATTCATCTGAATCAAAATCTATAGAGTATAATACTCTGAATTCTGAAAAGGAAGGATTGTAATTTTCTGTTATTATTTTAAAGACTCATACAATATGCTACGCTAAACTGGACCTAAAATCTGTGAAGTCCAGTTTCTGGTCACCTTCTGTGACAAGCAAAGAACTGAAGCAAACAGGAACTATCTAGTTCTCCCCTCCTTTCCAGTCATAAATATTTGATCTTGGTTGAATATCTGTTTCAAAATCTTTGTTATAGTTGATTTGTAATAACAATGGTTACTCCTATTATGTACAAAATTCTATTTTAATCTTGTTTAAAACCCAGTGACTCCTATTTGGTTCAACAATACACTAATCAGTCATTGTTTCAAAAATATTTTCCACCTCTTAATTGGATTGTTTTGTACCATCACTAAGAACTTAGATGTGCCTATTCAGTTTTTTGTAGAACTGTTCACACAGTTTTCAATACTAGATCCCTCCAGACGTTATTCTTCCTGTTAATTTCTCTCTCCCTCGTGGATTGTGCTCTGGTGCATGTAGCTCACACTGATTCCATAGGCAAAGTTCCTTTACATTTCCCAGAATATGGGATTTTAAGAAACTGTTCTAATATTCTGATCCATTCTTCTGACATGCAGAGGCATTTCAGCAAGTGATCTGTGCAGGCAAGCTGAACTGTTTTCTCAACTGAGGCGCTCCTGCTTTCCAGGCTCATCTGACAGCAGAGAGTAATTTCCTAGTCACTGAAACGGTAAGGGAGTATCGGTTAATATATCGGGTATTTCCCATCTTTCTTTTTGCTTTTCTTTACTCAATAAAATCAATCATGATGTTGCTCTTTTCACTCCTTTTAGTGCACAGCTCTTCTTCCAATGAATAAACGTTGTGCAGCCTGTTAACTATGCTTACATGACACTGCATTGTATGCCTTATGATACAGCAAAATAATCACTTAAAAACCATATCATATGAACTATTGAAAAGTGTTGTCTGTGAGTCACTCTGAGCAGAATGGGTTTACTTCATTAAAAGCAAAATAATCACACCTACTCCACTTAAGACCATCTTCTCTTTGAGGTTATCAAGGTCATTTCAATAGCTTTGGAGATTTTATTACCCTGATTAGTAGTGCTGACCTCCTAGTAATCACAGAATGAAAAGGCCAGCTCAGGGCAGGACGTTTCAGTCTGCATAGAGCAATTGTTCTCAAACCGCAGGAAGACTGAAGCACCATCCAGCTTCAACATTTCTAACAGGCCAACATATTCCTAAACAAGGAAACTGCACTGCAGTGTCACCCACTTCAAAATCAGAGGTTTGCAAAATTTCCACATTTCATTTCAAGGCAGGCATAGTTTCAGCTGAAACCCTCAGCTTTACATTAAAGCTTTTCTGCATATTGTAAATGGGGATTTTAATTGTCCAATTACCATTTGCTTTTTTAAGAATACATCATGATTTCTTTCATTAAAAGCAGCTCTGCAGCTCAGATTTCTCTGACAATTCCGCCTAATCTGCTTATTGAACTTGATTTTAAAGCTTGATTCCATGCTTGCCTCTTAGCATGTGTAGTCATTGACACCAGCAAAAAGTGGGTGTAAAGCTCTCCCACAACAGAACAGTAACATTTTACACCCACATTACCCAGATGTATATCACTACAAAGCAGCAGAGAATAAGGATTTTATGTTTTGGAACAATATTAGATTTTGAGCTGACTGCTACAGGAAACTATTAAAATGCGTTCATAAACAATTAACAATGGGATATTCAGGGTTGTGCTGATTTAGCAGAAGGCAACAATTTGTTTGTGATTCATTGCTTATCCTGCTAAAAAGAACACATAATTTGCTAATCCTTTTCAGTTCCTACCTAGTGATCCTAA
Organism: Phalacrocorax aristotelis; assembly: GCF_949628215.1. NCBI lineage: Eukaryota > Metazoa > Chordata > Aves > Suliformes > Phalacrocoracidae > Phalacrocorax > Phalacrocorax aristotelis. Next base: position 124,053,610 of record NC_134278.1, read on the forward strand.
AGCATAATGTTAACATTCTTCACCTGTTTTACCACACAGAATAGGTGTAATGAGACTATACATATATACATAGATGAGACCATACATATACATATATATGCTAGCATTAAGTGAGGGTGGAACTGTCTGTGCAAATATGGCAGCACCAACTGCAATATCTGCTCTGAATTAGACTTCAGGAATGATGGAACTAAGACTGCTTTTCTCCTGTTGCAGAAATGTGCTTTTATTACTGGTCAAGAAGACAAGCTCCCATTTAGGCCACAGAGCAGATCTTTTATACTGAGTTTATTTTTAGTTAAAGGCAAGCAAGAACCTAAGGGAGTGAACTGTTTAATAATTTTTTGTATTATATTTTGCCCACATGAGGTAACATTAGCTCTAGGATAACTATTCTCTGTAGTGATATCGCTATTGCTTATTCTTCCCCTGCCCAAACTTGTATCAGCAACCACTGGTTGTTGGAATATTCAGATGTATTTCAGTGTCATTCAGCTACAGGGGAAACAACTGTGACTTTCGCATGCAGTGGCCCCTGCACTTTGGATCTGCTCTCAGAATTCATAAATGTAGTTGTTCACAGGCAAAAGAAAACACTGAAAGGACACATTAGTCCCAGCCAAGAAAAAGAATCACAAAGGAGGGCATCTAATGAGTCTTGACATAAAGCTGTGCCATTCAAGTAGTCACACTGGTAGTTCTGCACTTCCTCTGCCCTCAAGTGTGATCCCCCATTGTCCTTTTAATGTTGTTTTTGCAAGATATCACAGTTCTACTTCAACTGCAGGTTCCCACAGTCCTTGAAGCTCGTTATCCTTCACTACTGGTGAAAGAAAGAAACAACCTAGGAACTAAATATATACTGAGTTTCAAGGAGGTAGCTATTTGTAGTGATACTTCCATGCATTTATTTTCCC